>NC_062551.1:76753299-77378299 GCF_016906955.1 Phacochoerus africanus
AGAAGAGATAAGAAAGAACGAAAGAAAGAAGAAAGAAAGAAAGACAGAGCAAAGATAAGAAAGAAAAGAAAGATAAGAAAGAAAGAATGGAAGAAAGAAAGAAAGGAGAAAGACAAGAAAGCAAAGAAAGAAGAAGAAAGAGAAGAAGAAAAGATAAGAAGAAAGAAAAAGCATAAAGAGAGAAGAAAGAAAGAAAGAAAAAGAGAAAGGAAGGAAGGAAGGGAGAAAAGGAAGAGGAAGAGAGCAGGAGAAAGGAAGGAAGACGTAGGACCGGTCTGACCCTCTGGTGGGGCGTAAATGTGAGCATCCTTTTCTGTCTTTTACTCCCATCTCTCTACTTTGGAATATTGCCCACACAACAGATCAACCACAAAAGGAGGATGGGGAGAAGGAAGAAACAAGCAGAAGCCCGAGCCACTGGAACAGCTGAAGTCTCGCTGACGTCGTGGGGAATCAACAGGTCAAAAAGGTGATCCGATCAGTCTGTCAAAGGGTTATTTTGTCTATACAACACGGCACAGCTGGTTCGAAGTTTGGGGTTTTGTTTTCTTTTCCCTCGCGTTGACTGGCTGCTTTAACTGGGTGAATAAGCAATTTGAGAATGACTGGGGAAAAATAATATTTTTACTCAAGCCCAGGTTTCCAAATTGCCCAATTAATAGAAGAGGGAAAAGTCCTTTCTTTGAAGGATCTGGCCTCAGGCATTTGGAGCCAGAGTGAGTTTTGGTCCCACTCCAAGCAATGGGAAAATGACTCGACCGGAGCCCCTGGGGCTTCCCTCTTCCTGGGGGGGCAGGAAGGGGGGTTTCTATAACAGGTGTGCCAGGGGGCTCATCACAGCATGATTTATCCTGGGGGGAGGGGATCGCAACCACGATGGCTCACCCGGGAAGAGCGAATGAAACTCTGCTCTATCCACACGATGGAAAATTATGCAGCTATTAAATACGCTGTCGGGACTCTCCAAAAAAAGAATAAAACCACTGAGAACATGAAGATATATTTTCATATGGATTTGAGGAAAATAGCACTTGAACCCATATGATTACAAATGTAGGTACCTGGAAAATACTGGAAGCAAATACATGAAAACATGAAAAGGCAGAGAATGATTTCGTGATGGGCAGGCTTTACTTCGTTCTCATACTTTGCAAAGCGCGAGGGTTGCTTTTATAATCCCCAAACATTCTTTTTTCAAATATTTTCGGGAAATATCAAGGACCAGCCTTCCCTTTGAAATGGCTTCCAGCTTGCAAATGGCCTAAACTCTTCTTTGTGCCACGCCTGTCACTGCAGCTGCAGTGGGGGGACTTCAGATCACAGGCAGAGGAGTGATGCGGCTGCAGGCTGCTCCTGGCCACCTCCCAAAGATGCAGTCTCGGCAGAGAGCAGCAGAGAAACCCAGTCCTTATCTAACAGTTGGGCTGGGGGCAGGGGGTGCAGGGTGAACAGCCCCCCTCGGGGAGGACATGGCCCTCTCCGTTGCCTGGTTCTACCTGTGATGGAGAGGGACTTTCTCAGAGAAAATCGGGTCCATCCTTTCCAAGCTGAGTTTAGGCAGGCCCTCTCCTGTCTCTCCGATGGCATCTCTATTCTTGAGCCTGCTGCTTAACTGGTGGTGTGTCCTTGGGCAAGTCATCTGAATCACCACTGTGAAAAAGAAATAACATCGCCACGGATGCTGAACCCAAAGATACGGATGGCCAGCTGTATTCATTTCACTGAGCCATTTTTAGAAGGGACGAGAGCATCCATCATTTTGGTACCCACGGGGGTCCCTGGAGCCAATCCCGTGCACATGCTGAAGACGGATGAATGTAGTTGTTCCAGTGAGATTCAAATGAGCAAGTCCTCAGAGCTACCGTCCTGCCTGCCTTTTTACCTCTGCATTCAGGCCACTCCTAGCAGGACGAGCCTCTGAGGCAGATACGCCTCTACCAATGAGAAACAGTGGCCCAAAGCCACACGGCTGGAAAATGGCTGCTCAAATCCTTTTAAACCCAGATCCCTGGACCCAGGGCCAACCCCCTTGGAACTGGTTCTCACCTTGGTGTCCACCGTGTCCCTCTGGCTATGCCACGGCTTGGCAATAGATGTCACATCTGGGTCAGTAAACATTCGTAGTGAATCTAGGCTAATAACAAATATTGATTGTGCGATTGTGCCAGCCACTGCGCTACGTGCATTTTCCACATCCTGTCATTTAATCTTCCCTCAGTGGGCGTTATCACCCCATTTTACAGATGAAGAGATGAAGGCACAGAGAGTCACCGGGTATCACACAGCTGGTGAGTCAGGGGATCTGAACCCTTGAGCGTCAGATGTGAAGATTAAGATGAGCTCTGTGGCTTGAGACTTACAGGACCAGGGGTGATGGGTTCTAGACTGATGGCTGGGTCGGTTTAGCCAATAAGGCCACCAGAAATCTTGATCCCAGGCTCTGGCTGGCAGCAGAGCGGTGACAGCGTCCTGGGCCTTGTACAGTTGGTATGCTGTCTCCCATCACCTGGCAGAGACTGTGAGGGCAGGAAGCACCAGCCAGCTGTGGACTGGTGGACATTTCTGACCACACTGTAGGTCAGTGGACATCACCTAGCTGAAGGAGACAAGGTAAGATGCTTTTTCCCCCGAGTACGTGGCCCTCTGACAAAGGGCAGGAGTTCACCTCCTTTCACACGTCGCAGCGCCCACAGTCCCTGATAATCCTTGGGATAAATCCGTGAGACCATTTGCAGCTGGAGGCAACTGGCCCAGCCCCCCAACTCCCACCCCAGGTTTGGGGGACCCAGATCTTGGTCCAGAAAGTGGGAGGCTTGGTTTAGGAAGATCCTTCCACAGCCCTCTCCCATCCCCAACATCTAAGATTTACTTTTCTCCCCCCCCCCCCCCCCCCCCCCCCCCCCGCTTTTTAGGGCCACACCCGCAGCCCATGGAAGTTCCCAGGCTAGGGGTCAAATCAAAGCTACAGCTGCCGGCCTACACCACAAGCACAGCCACAACAACGCCGGATGCAAGCCCTGTGTGCAGCCTGCACCACAGCTCATGGCAACACAGGATCCTTAATCCACTGGGCGAGGCCAGGGATCAATTCCCACCCCACGCATACTAGTCAGGTTCCTTACCGCTGAGCCACAACAGGAACTCCAGATTTACTTTACTCTTGAAGGGAGAATGAAGAATTTGCTTTGTGGGGTGGGGGGAAGATTTAAAAGGACTCCCAGTTCATTCCAAGAAAGCTCTGCTTTCATGCAGATCCTTAGGGTTAGCGTCAAACCTCTGGTGTCCAGAACACTTGAAGAAATGTTTGACTTTCCAGTGAGCACATTTGAATGGCCCCTATTTGTAATTCACAGCAACGAACCCAGGATCAGGTAACACTTTTTGGTTAACATATCCTTCAGGGAATTAAGAAAAATGAAAAGATCTACTTTTATCTGCATCTATTTGCCAACTTCTGTGGATTTCAGCCCACATGGGTCTTTAGGGCACAGATGCACACACAGACATACAGACACACAGACACATATATACACAGACACACATACACACATACATACACAGACACACATATACACAGACGCACACACAGACACACACAGATACATACAGATGCACATGCACACAGACAAACACAAAGATACACACACACATACACACACATTCTCTCTTCACAATTCCATGGGTTTCTTCACTAAAAGTAATCAATACACAAAACACAGCTCAGCGAACCCTCTCAACCATGCCCAGCTCGGGAAATTCAGAACAGAGGAAAACGCCCAGGTTCCAAGTCATGGATGAAGGCTTAGGGACCCTCTGAGCCTGTCGTGAAACAGAGGAGCACACTGAAGCCCCGAGAAAAAGTGACTTGCCCAAGGTCACCCAATGATTGGTGCTGGAGCCCAAGCAGGTCCCAGGCCTCCTGGCTCCCAGGCCAGCCCTGCTTCGAGAGGAACAAGAATAGAGGTCATTGTCTAAATTGCAAGGAGACGAATACCACTGCTCCATCCCCGAGGAGGAGAGCCAGTGGAGGGGATCTTCCCAGGCTCAATTGCCGCAAAAAGTTTTCAAAGCCTTTCCTAACCTAATATATGTAAAGAAATCTTTGGAGAGTCCTCTCCATTAATCAGCTGTCAGCAGCGTTCAGAGGGAGGGGAGCGGGGGAGGGGAGCAAAGACTAACTCATTTCCCAGAGCCCGTCTTCAGGATTTCAAAAACGAGTTTAACAGAGCAAGGCACTTTGGGGGCATCTGAAAAAATGAGAAATGCCTCTCACACCCTCAGACACACTAACCTGGCACTATGATCCCTCTGAATGAGGGACTCTCACACTGTGGCCGGCAGCAGGATCATCTGGGAGCGTCGTTAAAACACAGCCTGCTGCCCCTCCCACCCAGAGTTTCTGATTGAGCAGGTCGGGTGTGGGGCCTGGGAAGCTGCATTTCTAGTAGTTCCCATTGTGACCCACCGTGGCTGAATAAAGTCGTTTTTTCACTTTTAGCCATTCAAATAGCTCCAATGGCAGAGAACACTGATTCTCAAAGTGTGGTCCCCCAGACCAGCAGTCCACATCACCCGAGAGCCTGTTGGAAATGCATTCTTTTTTTTCCTTTTTAGGGCCGAGCCTGCATATGGAAGTTCCCAGGCTAGGGGTCAAAACAGAGCTGTAGCTGCCAGCCTACCCCACAGATACAGCCAGCACCAGCTCCTAGCTGCATCTGTCACCTACGCCGCAGCTTGCAGCAACACTGGATCCTTAACACAGTGAGCGAGGCCAGGGATCAAACCCACGTCCTCATGGATACTAGTCCATTTCTTTTCATTTGTCATAACTTTCAGGTGGATGTCCTTATTTTTTAATGTTATAATCATCCTTACAGAAAATTTGGAAAATGTCTGGATGTAAAAGAAAGAAAAATATCACCTGTAATCTTACCCCTTGCTAGTACTTACCCATCATTTGGGTAAACATCCTTCTGGGGTTATTTTTCTGCCTATAACTTGTTGTGTGTGTGTGTGTGTGTGTGTGTGTGTTTTAAGTGGGGTTATGCTGTCTGGGAAGCCACCTTTTTTCATTCCATTATATGAACATTCTGTCCAGTTATTAACCATTCTGAGAGGTAGTGTATTTCAGTCAAGAAGACGGACCGTGGACCCAGACTCCCTGAGTTCACCTTGGGATCTGCCACTCACCATAGGGATCAAGTTAAACTCCGTGCCTCCTATTCTCTGCCAACATAATTTAGATGTTAATGTTTGTTATTTCTCTCAAACAGTGGTGCGGAATTAAATAAGCTAAGCATTTAGAATGGTTGCTAGCCCAGAGCGAAAGAAACATCACACAGAGGTTACTTCTTACTATGTGTCCTTGGGAGGGTTCCAGAATATTCCACCGCATGGAAGTTCCATAGCATATTGGCAATATCCTCTCATTAAAGATTTGTTTCCCGTTGTCTCTATCTCTAAAGAAATAACTGTGATGGAGTTCCCATTGTGGCTCAGTGGTAATGAACCTGACTAGTATCCATGAGGTTGGGGGTTTGATCCCTGGCCCCGCTCAGTGGGTTAAGGATCCAGCATTGCTGTGAGCTGTGGTGAAGGTCGCAGACATGGCTCGGATCCTGCGTTGCTCTGGCTGTGGTGTAGGTTGGCAGCTGCAGCTCCAATTCAACGCCTAGCCTGGGAACCTCCATATGATGTGGGTGCAGCTCTAAAAAAAAAATTGTGGTGAACATACTTATATCTTTGCCCGTATGTGTGATACCTTCCTAGAAATACAAAATGATAGCCCTAGGATGGTTCTAAACATTTCCAGAGCTTTTGAAATATACTTTCAAAGTGTCCTTCAGCAAGCTGATACCAAGAACTCCCCTTGTGGCTCAGCGGGTTAAGGACCTGACCATGTCTCTGTAAAGATCCAGGTTCGATATCTGGCCTTGCTCAGTGGGTTAAGGATCTGGCATTGCCTCGAGCTTCAGCATAGGTTGCAGATGAGGCTCAGATCCAATATTGCCGTGGCTGGGGCATAGGCCTCAGCTGCAGATCCAATTCAGCCCCTGGCCCAGGAACTTCGATATGCCGCAGGCGCAACCACAAAGAGAGATTTTTTTAAAAAAAAGGAAGCTGATACCAATGTATTCTGCCACAAACAGCAAATGAGAGTCCCAGCTTCCACACCTGGGTAGTATCATTCCACACCTCCCCACCTCCCCCGCCCAGAACAACCACTGTTTGGGCTGAGCATGGTAACTCGTTTGAATTTGCTTTTCTTAGGCAGCTGTAAGACCAACAATTTTTCATAGGCTTCTAGCCCTTACATATGTCTTTAAATAAATTACCTGCCTGTGTCCTTTGCCCAGGGGTTGTTCCTCATCCTTATTGATTTCCAAGAGCTCTTTATATAGCAAAGATATTAACTCTTTGCAGAGAGATGTTGAGAGTATTTCCTCCAGTTTGTCATTTACCTCTCAATTTCATTTTTGGTGGGTTTTTCCACCTTGTGTGTTACTTTGTTCTCCTCAGATCCATTTGGTAACCAGTCAGGGGAGCCATAGCTTCCTCCCCCATCAATATCTTCCCTTCTTCCCTGCTCAGTCCCATCCGCCTGGGGCCCTTTTAAGTTTGTAGCCTGGGGAAGTCCCTTTGATTTACTGCCCCCTACATAATGAGAAACCCCAGATGGAAAGTGGTCTCTCAGGTCTTTCCAGAAGTCCTAGATGACCCCAAATCTGCTGGGCACCTACCCCTGCTGTCTGCACAGGTCATAGGTCATCACGCCCCAGTGACCCCCAAAAGATAATGCAAGCCCTCCCGGTGATAGCAGTTGATGCCAGCCAACTGGTTTGGCAGGCTTGCTTTTCTAAATATCCCTGATAATTTTTGGTGGAAGGTAGGTTCTAGCCCAGGACTGCAAGAGGAAATATAATATTCCATTGAGAAAAGCAATGAGAGCTACCTGTTACTGAGCCCCACTGAGAGTGAGCCATTGCACAGGCATTCTCTCTCCAACAATCCCCACAAGCTAAGTGTTACTGCACTCATTTTTCAAATGAGAAAATGGCAGTTCAGAGAGGTTAAGTCACTTGCCCTGTGAAACCCAGCACCTGAGAACTGAAACCAAGACTAAAATGGAGCTCATCGGGTTCCAAGCCAATGTCCTCTGGCAGAGCGCCCTCACTGGACCCACCAGAATTAATACCCAGTTTGCCACCTCCTTGCTCTATGACACCAGGAAAGCTGCTTCACACCCTTGTCCTCAGATTACTTTCACTTGGAGAGAAGAACAATATCGAGGCAAGAATCAAGTTTCCTTTTGTTTTGTTTTTCAGCCAAGCCCATGGCATGCGGACATTCCTGTGCCAGGGATCAAACCTGAGTCACAGCAATGACAATGCCGGATCCTTAACCCCCCAGGCCACCAGGGAACTCCCAAGTTTGGCGGGGGGTTGGTTTGGTTTTTTGTTTTTATTTTTTGGGGGGCCACACCTGGGGCTTATGGAAGTTACCAGGCTAGGGGTCATATTGGAGCCGCAGCTGCCAGCCTGTGCCACGGCCACTGCAATGCCAGATCCAAGCCATATCCGTGAACTGCACCGAAGCTTGTGGCAATACTAGATCTTTAACCCACTAAGCAAGGCCAGGAATCGAACTCACATCCTCATGAATACTAGTCGGGTTCTTAACCCACTGAGCCATAATGGGAACTCCCTGAGTTTTCCTTTTTTTTTTTTTGTCTTTTTGCTATTTCTTGGGCTGCTCCCGCGGCATATGGAGGTTCCTAGGCTAGGGGTCAAATCGGAGCTGTGGCCGCCAGCCTACACCAGAGCCACAGCAACGCGGGATCCGAGCCGCGTCTGCAACCTACACCACAGCTCACGGCAACGTCGGATCCTTAACCCAATGAGCAAGGGCAGGGACCGAACCTGCAACCTCATGGTTCCTAGTCAGATTCGTTAACCACTGAGCCACGATGGGAACTCCCTGAGTTTTCCTTTTGAGTGTCTTTCTCTTCATGGCTGGGAACTTTGGACTCGGAGGTCTTAGAGTCATGGAATCCCTGAGTCCACTTGTAACCAGGTCCCCAAGCTTTCCTCTGCCTCAGTGGGCACAGCCTCCCCGAGGGCAAATCACACTCATCTGAGTCCCCCAGACCTGGGGGTGCAGGGAGGTGAACTGGGTCCCCTGTCCTTACAGAAGGTGACAGCCAGAGGCACCTCAGCTCCCACTCAGAAAAGTGTTCCTCAGAGGCAGAAATAAGGCCATTTAAGATCCAACTGTATTTGCCTGGAAAATGGGATTCTTCCTTGCCTTTAAACCGGTACTACTTGTGTCAAGGCTGAATCTTAAAAACATTATGTTAGGCAAGAAAAGCAAGTTTCGGAGTTCCCATCATGGTGCAGTGGTTAATGAATCTGACTAGGAACCATGAGGTTGCAGGTTCGATCCCTGCCCTTGCTCAGTGGGTCAACGATCCAGCGTTGCTGTGAGCTGTGGTGTAGGTCGAAGACTCGGCTCGGATCCCGTGTTGCTGTGGCTCTGGCGTAGGCTGGCGGCCACAGCTCCGATTTGACCCCTAGCCTGGGAACCTCCATATGCCGTGGGAGCAGCTCAAGAAATGGCGAAAAGACAAAAAAAAAGAAAGAAAGAAAGAAAGAAAAGCAAGTTTCAGGATGAAATCTACAGAATAGTATTACATAAATTGTAAACACTACAGATTTTAATGTTAAATGGTAGTAAAGGATAAAAACATGTCTATGACTTTCCAGTAACCATGGTAACAAATTACTACAAACTCAGCCACCTGAAACAACAGAAACTTACTCTCTCACAGTTCTGGGGGGTCAGAAGTCCTAAATCATACTTCCACTGGGCTGAAATCAAGGGGCCACAAAGCGTGTTCTCCCTGGAGGCTCCAAAGGAGAATCTATCCTTCCAAATTCTGGTGGCTGCCAGCATCCCTGTGGCTTACGGCCACATCACGCCAATCTCTGCCTGCACGGTCACAACACCCTGTCTTCCTCTGTCTCTGTCAAATTTCTGTTTTCTCCTCTGTTTTTTTCTTTGTAGCCCCTTCCCGCCCCCGCCCCCCCAGCATATGGAAGTTCCCAGGCTAGGGGTGGATTCGGAGCTACGCCTGCCAGCCTACACCACAGCCATAGCAATGCTGGATTCCAGCTACATCTGCAACCTACACCACAGCTCACGGCAATGCCAGGTCCTTAACCCACTAAGCAAGGCCAGGGAACGAACCCTCATCCTCATAGATACTAGCTGGGTTCTTAACCTGCTGAGCCACAATGGAACTCCCTCTTTCCTCCTCTCTCGTAAGGACCCCTGTGATGGCAGAGACCCTTCCCAGATAACCCAGGATAACCTCCCCTCTCAAGATGCTTAACTGAGTCCCATTTGCAGAGACTCTTTTTGATTTGAAGGTAACATTTACAGGTTCTAAGGATTAGGACCTGTTATCTTTGGGGGCTATGATTCAGCCTCCTTCAGCATGTATAGAAATGATACACAGCTAATTTGTAACTGTGGTTTCTTCTGGGATGCTGGGAAGGCGTGCATGACGGTATCAGCTGTGTCTGCAGGTGCTCATTCTATTATGTCTGTGTGAAATTTTGCGGGTAGCTGCGTCCACAGCATGTGGAAGTTCCCAAGCCAGGGATCGAACACATGCCACACCAGTGGCGCAAGCTGCTGCAGTGACAATGTTGGATCTTTAACCCACTGCACCACAGAAGAACACCTGTGTGAAATATTTAATTTTTTTAAAAAAATTGAAGCCCTACCACCTCCTAGCAGTGTGATCCTGGGCAATTTATTCCACATTTCTGGACCTTCATCTGCTCCCCTATAATATGAAGATACTGATACCTACTTCATGGATGTGTGGGAGCCTTCAATAACATAATGTTGATAAAGTGCCTAGCAGGTGTCTGACGCATCGTAAGTATCAAGTAACCATTATTATTATTGTCATTGCCTTTCTGAAACTGAGAAGCATTTTTTACAGCACAGGAGTGCACAGATGTGCACGTGCGTGCATGAATGCAGCGCGTGCGCGCGCGCATGCGCACGCACACACACACACACACACACACACACACACACACACACACACACACACACACACTTCCTGAGCGAGAGAAATAAGTTTTTCTGCTCCAAGCCCTGGTTTCTGAAACTCAGCATTGTGGGGCTGGGGGGGGGGCAGGCGAGCTGAAAACTACAGTGGTGGAAGCGGGGGGAGCCCCTTTGCAAAGGCACTTTTTGATCTGCTCTAACTGCCACTATAGAGAATTAGATGGAATTCATTTTTATGATGAAGGAATTAATGGTTATGGAGAGAATCAGGTTCAGGTGGAAGACTTGAATCCAAAGAAGGGAATAAAGCCTTGAAATTCAAATGAAAAATTATTATATAAGCATAAAGGAAACCTATTTTACACCTGTAAGACTAAATGTATAAATATGAACCAACTGCTCCCTCTGGGAAATGGGGATTGTGCTTTTAATTCACCTAGACAAATATGCAGGGCACTCTCCCTGCTACCGATACATTCCAATGAAGACCTGGTACCCGCTCTGGGCTCCCGAGTACCCCTCACACTGGCCACCTCCTCCCTCTGGCTAGGTACTTTCTGGCTTCCCCTGAGTCCCCAGGAGGGAGCTGAGCTTCTGAACCTGCAAACTCCTCAGACAAGGGCCTCTCAAAGGTCCTTCCCAACTCTGGTGCTGGCATTCCGTCCTCCACCCTCCCCCACCCCGACAGACTCCCATAGCAGGACTTACTATCCTATGGTTGTCAGGATGTTTCGACTTCACTCATTCTTTCAACTGCATCTTCTGAACACCTGCCATGCACCTGTACTCAGCGCTGGTGATTCTCAGGTTTACAAAAGGGGAAACGGAGGCAGCAAGGGAAGAAATGGGAGTAGGAAAAAGGGCAGCCTTTGGAATCAAGGAGGCCTAAGTTAAAACCCCTCCCTCACCACCAGATAGCTCTTGGACCAGTCTCAGTTTAACTTTGAATCTCCCTGAGTCTGTTTCCCCTGCTGTAAAGCACGGATGCTAAAATCGACCACCCAGAGTGGTTTTGAGATTAAACAGGCTTGTCTGAACACCTGGCATGGGCTCGGCATTCAAAAATGCTAGTTACTGGGGTTCCCGTCACAGTGCAGCAGAAATGAATATGACTAGGAACCATGAGGTTGTGGGTTTGATCCCTGGCCTCACTCAGTGGGTCAAGGATCTGGCGCTGCCATGAGCTGTGTGCACCTAGGATCCCGCATTGCTGTGGCTGTGGCTGTGGTTGTGGCAGGTAGCTGTATCTCCGATTGAACCCCTAACCTGAGAACCTCCATATGCCATGGGTGTGGCCCTAAAAAGGGGAAAAAAAAGTTATTAATATTGGTGCCCAAGGTCAAAGAGTAACATGATCATTCAACTTAGCCCTTTCTTGAGCACCCTCTGTGGCTTAGCTCAGCCCTAGAAGAGCAGAGGTGAATACAAAAGGCACCCAGTGGCCAACTATACAGAGGAAGCTGGAAGCAAGGGAGCCAGCATGCACTGAGTGCCAACTGCAGACAAAACACGAGCCTAGGTGTTTGCATCCAGCTCACCGCTGCTATTTAATATGGTACAAATAAGCCATATTTTGAGCTCCATTTGAGCATCTTTCTCTGCGTATATATGGTTATTCACCTTCCCCATGCTCCAAAAGAATTGAGAAAGTCGTAGCACACTGAAGGCATGTCAGGGCTGCTTAGAGATCACTGGCCTCACAAGATCCAAGGCCAGGTCACCCAGGCTTTTGCCCAAGGCCAGATATCCTGCTTGGGCTAGAATCATTCATCCATCCATCCATCCATTCAATGACTATTTATTGAAGATCTATTAGGGAATTTAGGTGACAGAAGTGAATACACAGAACCAGTGATTCCAGGACGGAGGAGGGGGCTTCCCAAGGAGAGGTGGACCCAATTCCATCGGCTCCCCCTTCGCAGCAAGCTCATCTGACGTAGGGACCTGGCAGTGTTTGATCTTTGCATCCTCATTCCTGGTCCCCCCATCCCCCAAAAGCCTGGGGGCCTGGAGGGAAAGTTCTGGGCTTGTGGGCCTCCCTGGAATGCTTGCAGAGCCGCAAGCTCTGGCCAGGCGGAGCTGGACGCCACCACCCCTCTTCAATTTGTTTAATGAAAATGCTTTACCAGTTCCATAGATGCTCAGCTGTGATAAGGTAATTGTCCGAGAGAGGTCTACAACCCATTAACGCTGGACGCAGTGCAAATTGAACTTGGAGAAGTGATCTAAAGGGACCGGAGGAGGCAGCCTGGCGCGATCAACACTCGGTCTTTTGTTCAGGCAGCTGGGAGCTTGGGAGGAGTTTCTTTCCTCCCCAGGCCCCGATCGTTCCAGCAAACGGAGATTTCTGCTGCATGCACACCTCCACCTTTTCAGATCTACGTGTGCTCACACACGCACACGCACAGGTACAGACACACGCATGTGCTCTCATACACTCTGAGACCGAAATCCACAGGCTCACAGTCTCCTATCTTCTTACAAACACACTCCCATAAGCTGTCACCTCCATCCCACCCCATTCCCTTTAGGCCACCAGACCAGATTGAGGGGGCATTCCCTTATTCCTGGGGAGGCCCTTTCCCACACTAAAAATGGAAAGGAGTGAGGGAGTATTAGGCAGAGGGAAGGTTTTTACAGATATTGGGGAACACGCTGTAAAAATGGCCTTGACTGCATTTCTGAAAGCCAGTGGGAAAGCAGGCAGCAAGGCAGGGAGGTCCACCAGAGCAGAAGAGATGGAGGAAGAGGAGGAGGAGGAAGAGGAGGAGGGGGGAGGAGGGGGAGGAAGGGAGGCTCCAGCTGTCATCCACATCAAGGTGAGTGACAGGGAGTTCCCGTCGGGCTGAGTGGTTAATGAATCCGAGTAGGAACCATAAGGTTGCGGGTTCGATCCCTGGTCTCACTCAGTGGGTTAAGGATCCGGTGTTGCCATGAGCTGGGCTGTAGGTGGCAGACGCGGCTCGGATCCCGCATGGCTGCGGCTGCTGCGTAGAACAGCAGACCAGCAGTTACAGCTCCAATTTGACCCCTAGCCTGGGACCCTCCATATGCCGTGCATGCGGCCCTAAAAAGACAAAAACAAAAAACAAAAAAAACAAAAACAAAAAAAAACAAGGTGAGTGACAGAGGCATTTTGGCCCCTCTAGTCTCCAGACTTACTGTCTTTACTTCCAGAACTTGAGGAGGTAAGAGGTTCCCAGGACCAGTCTGAGAAGGAGGAGAAAGAAGAGGTGGATGGGGAGGAGGAAGGGAAGGAAGAGGGGAAGGAAAAAGAAGAGAAAAGGGACTAGGTGGAGAGAGGGAGGAGGAGGAAGGGAGAAGAGGAGGACGGAGGGGCTGGAGGAAGAAGGGAGGGAGGAGCCCTCGGAGATCCTGTTTAGCAGTGGGCCTGGGAGAAGGCTGTTATGATTATCGTCATTGTTATTTGCTTTGGGAACTGAAATCCAAAGCATTCTATTTTATTTTTGAAGAAAATGAAAGTGTCAGACAGGAAAACATCTCCGTTTTCCCTATCTTTGCTATTTGGGTTTGGGCAAATATTTCAAGGTCACTTTTAGAAGAGTGCTACTTCTTTTAAGAGGAAAAAATAAAAGATTGAGGGGTGTGGGGGAGGGGGGAGAAAAGGTGTTCTTTCTCCAGGATGCCTCTCCGAATACGGCACTGAGGGCGGGCGGGAGGCATCCGGAACCTGGAGCGAGCCTCCGAGGGTCCTTTGTTCCTGGATATTCCCCTTCTCTCCCCACCCCTATGCCCACCCCCTCCTCTCTCATTATCAAACATTTGAAGACTGAATAATTCCATTTGTCGATGTCTTTGGCCAGAGCCTCTGAAAATGCAAAAGGCCCCGCTGAAATCAAAACCCCTGGTTTTCAAGGTGGATTTATCACCCTTTAAAGGAAGATTTATTGGGTAATCGCTTTCAAAAAGTGCTCATCGCACAGGGATCTGAAAGAAAGGGTGTCCTCTCCCGTGGGCCCCCAGAAAAGGAGCCCCACAGCCACCACGGGCCTCCCGCTTCCCAAATGACACCGTCAGTTCCTGTCAGAGAAAGGCCACCGTCCCAAGTTGAAATCAACCCAGGGGCTTGCTCCTGACCCTCAGGCCTACGTCCTTCTTTCCCATGTTGATTGAGTTTGGAGGGTCCCTTTTGGGAATGTGGGGTAAAGAACTCCTCTCTTTAGCTTTGTTGTGGCCCTGTTGTGGGGGGTCCATCTCAGGCCAGACTGGGAGAGGTGGTGGGAGGTAGGGTTGATTGTGCAAACCTGAGGGCACTAGGTCAGGAATCAGGCGGTGCTGGGCCTGGACAATCTCTTTTTGAGAGTTTGAGGCAGATGCCAAACAGAGGAGGGTCCCTTTCCAAAGGTCTCTGTCCAGCCCCCTCCGACTGAAGGGCTCCTCCATGGATTCAGGTCTGACTGAGTTACAGCCCAGAGAGCCGTGGAGGCCCGCACATACCTTAGGAAACCATGGTGATGGGGATGCCATAGACGAGATGGACAGAGCAGGGAAACTGCTGGGGAGAAGTCAGAAAGGCAAAGAGGAAACAAGAGCGCCTGGATGAAAGGAGAGATGGAGGAGCTCATGGGACAGACTGAAGCGGGGGCGGGCAGGGAGGGACAGAGGACAGAGAAAGGGAGAGAGGAGGAGAGGGAGAAAGAAAAGGGGAGAGAGACAGAGAGGCTGGAGGGAGGGGCGGAAGGGAAAACTTTCCCAGCCACATCCAGCCCTACACACACAATCTCCCTTACAGCAGCCACTGGGGGGTGATTCATGTCTGTACCTGGAGTGAGTGGGGCAAAGGGGTTAGCAGAGGGAACTGAGAGGAGAGGGAAAGAGCCCCCCCCTTCCAGCTGGAGCCACCCCAGCTCCCAGGTGAACCCCCCTTTCCCTGCTGGATGTGAAATTGCCATTTCACCCCGCCACACTTCTTAATTGTTGCAAAAATCATTTGTGAAATTGGTCTCCAACAGGCGAGAACCGCCACGCTCATTCCGACAGACCCCCCCCACCCCGCCCCCAGCCGCCTTCCTCCCCCTCCGCCTGCCCCTCGGGAGCCCCTGAAATCCCCCAGCCAGGGAAACGCAGGGTCGGCGCCGCCAGCACAGGGTTTAGGGGAGTCCGCTCCAGGTCTTGCTCACGACTGGACCTGCTGCTCTGAGTCTTCTGCAGCTGTGGGGGGCAGGGATCATGCCAAGGGTTAGGTGGCCCCTAGCCCGTCGCCTGGGGTTCCAGTGTCCCTGGCAGCAGCCGGCCGGTGGCCCTGAGCCGAGGAGTCCGGCTGAGCCCCACTGGGCTCGGGAGAAAAGTGCTTACTGGCAGCCAAGAGTGGGAGGGGGACTGGGTCCTGAGCAGCCATGCCCCCGCACCCCCGAGGGCTTCCCTTGCCCAGGAATTGACCAAGTCACAGCTCACAGCTTCTCGATGAGCACTTAGAGCCATGCTCAAGCAAAGAGGAAGCCACTCCAAAAACCTAAATGCAGACCAAGACTCTCGCTGAGATGCACACACTTAACTCAGCCTGATGCACAACTGACTGCAGACCTGCACACAAACCCACCTTCACCTGAACACACAGACGTATCATATTCACACACACAAACACACTGGCCCGTTCCACCCAAAGAGAAGAGGCACCTTAAATCTTTCCTTGCCAGGAGGGAAAGTAGTGATGAATGAGTGAACAAATGAATGAACTATATGTGTGTGTGTGTGTGTGTGTGTGTATTACACGCCTATGTCAGTGCCACCTCTGGAGGTCAAGGCAGGCCAGACCCTCCAGCCAGACGAGATATAAAGGGACTCAAGTCTGGACTCATTCTCGCCAGGCACACACACTGGGGTTTAAAACTTCATCTTCCAATCTCTCTTGGGGGCACTGGATAGAGAAGCTCCAAAACAGCAAAGGGTCCCAGAAAACCTGGCAGGGTCCCTATAACTCAGGCAGCCTGGCACCGTGTTTTGGAAAAGGAGTGTCCCTTCTAAAACTACTTGCCCCCCACACCCCATTCTGGAGCCACTGGGGGGCGTGAGTTTAACAGCTTTTCAACAGGCCCCCGTTTCCAGAAGGGCTCCCCCTGCCCTGAGCCACTGGGATCAGGGCAGGGGAGCGGGAGTCTGTCACACGCTGAGAAGGGCAAAGGTCACAGGTGAGGAAAAGGGAGGGGAGAGGGGCACACTGGGGCCAGCCTGAGGAGAGCCGCCAGGCCTAGAAGAGGCTGACCCCAGCCCGGGGAGAGGGCGGGCAGGGGGCAGGCTGGAGGGGGTTGGGGGCAAGTTGGAGGGCTGGGTTTATTTTATTGTATTTTGCCTCCAGCACTGGGCCGGAGACACTTTCCCGGGGGAGACAAAAGACCTGCAGTTGTGGCGTCCTGCCCCGCTGGGAGGGCGTTTCACCCCCGGACTCGGTATCCCCAGGCAGAGGCGTCTGGTCACTCAGGCCCAGGAAAGCGGGAGAGTTGGGGGGGGGGTGCTCAGAATTGCTGGACCTCTCATCACCCCACCCCCACTCCTCACCGATTAATGGGGACTCTTCCCCTCAAATCCACTGGTGCTGGAGGAACTCAGAATTGAGCTCAGGGTGGTGCCAAGTCCTGCCCACTCTGTGCCTCCCACTCCTCACCCCTTTTGACTCCCAGATCCTGGGCACCCACTTGTTTCGACCTCAGGGCACCAGACTACCTGCTGGAGAGGGGTTCTGGGTGTGAGTTGGGGGCTTGAAGAGGAGCAGGTGTTTAGTCCTGGCTAGGGGTGGGTGAGGGGCAGGGGCTGGAAGAGGAGGAAGAGGTGGGTCCCTAACACTCAGGCAGACCCAGTTTTCTAATAAGCACTAGACCGGCAGTCTTTCTGGGCTACTCAGAGCTGCAGGAGGCCGGGCAAGAAAGAGACACTGGAGCTCAGAGGCTATTTCACAGGAAAAGTCATAAACCTGTCCCTCGAAGTCACCTAAGCCAATTCCCAGTGGGCCTCACCAGCAGAAATTTCAGAGGGCATCAGTGAGATGAGGGAGAAGAGTGAAACACAGCGGACTCTGACTCTGGGAGGCTAGAGAAGAGGCAAGAATTCAAGAGAGGCAGACAGGCAGGCATTCCCATGCAGCCAGGCTGCGGAGATGGGCCTTGGGCCACCATGGGCTGGGGACTCTGGGGGTCCGGCCCATTCCTCAAAGGCAGGCACTGGGACTGAGTTGGCCCCCTTCCCCTTCTCCCTCCTTCTCCAACCCCCAAGCCCCGCCTTTGCTCCTCTGTTTTAATGGGCAGTTCAAATTCTCCCCCAAAAGCGAGGTGAGCCGGGGATTAGGAAAGAGGAAAAAAAAAAATATTCGTTGGAGATTTCTTTTCGTTATTGGTCCTCGGCTCCCTTCCGCCCTGGCCCCCTTCCCTCCTCATGAATAAAAGAAAAGTCCGAACCTATCAGATCTCGTTTGCTGCCCCCTCCTCCTCCTCCTCCTCCTCCGCGCACTGCAGTGAGCACTTTTGCACAACTTACCCAGCGGATCACTCGCCCCCTCGCTCTCCCTCTTCTCTTCTCAACCCCGTCACCCTTGTCGCCTCCCCTCAAGCCCCGAAACCCGAGAGGCACCTTCTTCCCTCCCCAAGTCTTCTGGGAGGGGGTGGGGGGGTGAACGCCGGTGTGTAAGGGAGTAGCGAGTGTGGTCGGGGAAAGAAGGCGTGGAGAGGAGTCAGAGTGGAGAGGGAGGGAGGGGAGCGAGAGCGAGAGAATAAATATATAAATAAATACGAGAAAGAAATCCACTCCACAGCCTCTCGGCTCAGAAACTTTGGCCCGGAGCGCGAGAGCGCGTCTCTCGCCAGTCCGAGGCTGGGGGCCCTGACTCCGGCTGCGTCCCCCCCGGCCCCGCTCGGCGACCCGGCCTGGTCTCCCGCTCCTGCCCAGCGCATCCGCCCGCTCAACTTGGGGCCGGGCGGAGCGGGCAGAGACGGCCTTGGGGTTGGCGTGTTTGTTTGTTTGAACTTCCTTGTCGCCACCTTCCCTCCCACCGCCCCAACCTCCGCCCCCACCTCACCCCCCTCCCCAGCTTCTGGACTCGACCGACTGCAGCCGGGGGTGGGGGGTGGGGGTAGAGAGTGTTTGCGGCGGGGAGGGGGAAGAGGTTTAAAAAAAAAAAAAAGAAGAAATAGAAGAAGGAAAGAAAGAGATCGCAGCAGGGGTAAAGGGAGCGGACGGGAAGCGATTTTTGCAGACTCTGGATTCGTCCCCGGCGTGCGCGAGAATGGCGGCCCTTCCCGGCACCGTACCGAGGATGATGCGGCCGGCTCCCGGGCAGAACTATCCCCGCACGGGATTTCCTCTTGAAGGTAAGAGTGCCCGAGCTTGCCTTGCCTCCCTGCTCCGCCCGGACCTCGAGGTCCTTGGAGAGGTGGCGATCTCCACCGGGCCGGTGGCGGCACCAGAGACAGCAGAGAGGGTCCCCTTCTCTTCTGGTTCCCAGTCCGGGCGCTAGACCCGGGAAGTTTCTGGGATCGACACTTGTCCAGTTTCGCGTGGGTTTCACCCACCCGCGGCCTCAGTTCACAGGTCCTGGGTTCTGGCCTTTACCCGCAGGGCTGAACTCTGAGTGGATTTCGGCTCCTAGTCAATTTCAAGTCTTAGTGAATTTCAACTCGTTCCACTATTTTCAGATACGTTTTTCCTCTACTACTTTCTCGGCTGTCTGCGCGCTTTCTACTCTTGTTCTGAACTGTTTTTGCCACCTTTTAGATGGTGTTCCAATCCCTTTTATTTCGAAATACCAACAATGTGTGATTTTTCTATGTCTAACCTAAGAGCCTGCTTTTGGGGACTGGAAACAAACTAATCTGAAATAATAAATAGTAACAATTTCCCCCCAAAACTTTCCACCTGGGCTTCAGAACTCTGGAACTCTCCTGGGGCAGACCTCAAGACAGCCAGAAGCCACCGAAATGATCAGACAAGGGGAAAGTGATAATTTTATAATGTGTCCTCCCTAGAAATCCAGCACCCTGGGGTGAGCAGAAAGGATGGGGCGGTGAACAGATTCCCGGCTGCAGAAAGGGCTGGCAGTGCACTGCCACGACCCTTTCCTGCGTTTTTGTTTTGTTTTCTAACTAACAGAAGGCCATCATCCTGTCAAGTGAGGGATCGCTTGGCTTCTGGGGGTAGGTAGCCCAGGTTGTTAGAGAGAAGTGGTTAGAGAGAAAGGTGCGACTTTTATTTTTTAATTACTCTTCTTATAATTGTATGAGCCCCTTGTGCTTGAGGAAAGAGAGAAGGCAGGGAGGGGATAGATGGGCGGACAGCCTGCGATCTGGGGAGGTTGGGGGGGGGTCCTCTCCGGCAGCTAGACGGGCGCGGGTCCCTGAATTAGACAGAGGCGAGGAAAGTGGCTCCGTGATCAAGTGCGCGCGAGCAGCCACGCAGGCGGGAGAGCGCACAAGCCCGGGGATTTGCCGTGGCACTCTCCTGTAGCGAATGCAAGTAAAACAGGCGGCCGAGGACGCGCGGCGGATTAGGACAATATTTGCCCAACATGACGGAGAATACTGAGGAGAGCCGAGCGCCGGTCGCTAAAGAGGCTCTTGAATATAAAGTTGGGCGCTTGAGAGCTCTCGAGCTGTAATGGCATATCCCGCCACGGAGACCGAGCGACTCTGACTTGGCGACGCATGATTTCTGATTAAATCCGAAGGTGGCTTCAGACACCTACTTTTATAAAAAGGGGTGGGGGCACCGGCAGAGTGAGGGAGGAGGCGGTAGGAACAGCTCAGCAACCCAGCCTGTTCTCGCCTCCTCCCTTGCAATTATACTGTCAGCTCCCTCCACTCTGGCGGCTGTGAAATCGTTCTAATCTGCCAGATCTCCGCAGCCGCTGAGTCCCCAAATTGGGGGGATCGAGGCTGGATTAGTGCACTGGTGGCCCCCAACCTTCTGGGAGGAAATTGTGTGGACTTTGCATTAAAGCTTCCCAGGCGCTCTCCTCTCCCCAGCACACACCCAGGGGAGCTTGTCTTCCTGGTTCCCAAAGGCACCCACTCTCAGAGACTCAGGCCCCTCTGTGTACCAGCCTCTCTGAATCTGCAGGGGCAGTTCATGAGTTTTGGGGGACAAGCGAGTATTAGATTTAGGAGCTTGCTGACAAGGGGGCATGTCCCCAAATCATCCCCAAACGAAATTAGAACTCCGAGAGAGTTGGAAGGAAGGAGAATCCCTCAAGAGACAGGCAGTTGCTCCCAGAGGTGGCAACCAACGGCACTATGTTGCCAGCCCCTCTGCTGTGCCTGTTCAATTATGGGCAGGACAGTCCTGCTGCCCAAGTCAGGGCTATAAATACTAGTGATCAACCAGTCCCTCTGGCTCCCAATAGAATGGATCAGTCTTGACCACTCGGAGCAGGAGACTGACCAGGTGGGCCACTTCTCACCCGTGACTGGCCTCTCTAAAAGGCAGGTGGACCTGCTGCCCGAGCTGAGTCCTGGGCACCAGAGAGCTATTGGTCCCAGAGTCTCCAGGCTCCACCAGACTCTATAGACTCTGCCCTCTCATCTCTGGCTCTCTTCCTCCCTTTCTCAGAGGCATTCCCCAAGTGTGTCCTCATTCCCTGTAGTGTGGCGGGACTGGGGACATGCATCCTTCAGGGGGGACTCTTGTCACCAGCCATGACCCCTCTCTTCATTCCTGCTGAACGTTTCCTTGGCTTCACGACAGTTTTCATTTGTTTGTTTGTTTGTTTGTTTTTTCCCTCCATGACCTCTGAACTACCACAGCTCCAAATGTGGGCAATTGCTGGATCTGTCTCAGGGGTTTGGGGGCCCCCCAAAAAACTGGAGTCAAAGGGCTAAACGCAATGTCTCCTCTGGATCCTTACCCTATGCCTCTCTCTTTCCTCATCTCCCCTTCCCTTCCCCAGTGTCCACCCCGCTTGGCCAAGGCCGGGTCAATCAGCTTGGTGGGGTCTTCATCAATGGGCGACCCCTGCCCAACCACATCCGCCACAAGATAGTAGAGATGGCCCACCACGGCATCCGGCCCTGTGTCATCTCCCGCCAGCTGCGTGTCTCCCATGGCTGTGTCTCCAAGATCCTCTGCCGCTACCAAGAGACTGGGTCCATCCGGCCTGGGGCCATTGGAGGCAGCAAGCCCAGAGTGAGTGTCTTTACCGCTGAGCTGGCAGCCAGCCTTCCCATAGTCGGGGGATCCTGGCTGTAGCCCCTCTCCCTACCCTGTGTCATCCAGTAGCATCGGGGTGTCTATAAGCTTCCTATGGGAAGTCCAGTGGGAGAGTGTCCCCACCCCCAGCCATCCTCCATTATTTGAATTTCTCAGGCATGGGGATAACTGAGGTCCAGATTGCCCAAGACTTTGAGGCCAGTAAGTCCCTCATCTGCCCAGACCCTCTATCACCATCCCAGCCCAGGGAAAATCAGTCTTGCCTGAAATAGCGAGTGGGGGGGGGGTCCTAATTAGGTTTCTATGTTATTACCTTATTCCATATCTCCCCAGCCTGGCTGCCTTCCTGGGAGCCAGGAACAGGTTTCTTAAAAAGATGAAGCCAATCTCAGAACAGAGGCATGGTGACCAGAGCCACCAGCCTGGCCTGGGGCTCTTGGGAGGTTGATATTAAAAGTATCTCCCTCCCCCCACCCCATCTTTCCACTCCTCCTCTCCCACCTCCACCTCTGAAGCAGGTGGCGACTCCGGATGTGGAGAAAAAGATTGAGGAGTACAAGAGGGAGAACCCAGGCATGTTCAGCTGGGAGATCCGAGACCGGCTGCTGAAGGACGGGCACTGTGACCGCAGCACTGTGCCCTCAGGTGAGAAGGCAGCTGAGCCGGCAGAGCTTGCCAGGAATCGGGCCAGGGTTCAGGTCCTGGGGGGGGGGAGGGGAGAGGCGGCACGGGGGGGGGGGGGATGGATGACTGGGACTTGGAGAAAAGTTGGGGGGGAAAGAGCCCCAGTGCAGAGAGGGTGAGGGCACAGGAGGGAATCAAAACTGAAAGGAAGATGGGAAGAGGGAAGAAGGAAAGAGAAGTTGGGAAAGAAGGGTGGGGGGAGAAGGAAGAAAGGGAGGAGGAAGGGAGAGAGGAAGGAAGGGAGGATGGAGGGAGGGAGGGAGGAAGGGAGAAAATGGGCCAAAAGTTACCCTATAATGTTGGGTGATAAGGAAAGTTCCTTGGTGCCTTCTCAGAGAAGTGGCCTAGAGAGATGGGTCCATCCTAATACGGTAGCTCATAGGCTCCCAGGACCCCTTTCCCCAAGTCATCATTTTGTTGCTGCCACCAGCCACCATAGGGTTCCAAATGTGGAGGCCCTGAACCTTGCTGTCTGTGAGAGGGAAAGAGACCTGGGCATAGGTGTGTGCACCTGAGCACCCAAGCCCGCAGGACTGGGATGCACACCTGGGTGTGGGGACAGTAGCAGCAGGGGCTGGAGCGCCTGCAGGGAGGTCCTGGGAAGTGGGTATACTCCTAGAGGATGTGATAGTGTAAAGCACGCGAGTGTGCAAGGATATGCATAAGAATGCCCTCGGTGGGTGTCTGTGCCACAGGTGTGATTCTCTACGTGGGTGACCATACTTGTGCCTCCCAGTAGGTATAGATCCCCCTGAGTGTGTTTTGGGGGAGAATGGGTTCCATGACTTCTCCCAGGGCCCGGGGCTGCTGCCATCCGCGGCCCCAACAACTTATATTCGCTCTTTTGCCTTTGAATTTCTGAGGTTTAGTGAGTTCGATTAGCCGCGTGCTCAGAATCAAGTTCGGGAAGAAAGAGGAGGACGACGAAGCGGACAAGAAGGAGGACGACAGCGAGAAGAAAGCCAAGCACAGCATCGATGGCATCTTGGGCGACAAAGGTAGGGAGCCGCCCCCGGGACCGGCGACGCCCGAGCCTGCGTCTCCCTGCGCGGTCAGGGTGCGGGCCAGTGGTTCTCTGCCGCCACCCGGACTGACGGCCAGAACTTTAGCGCCCGGCACAGCCCAGAGCCTCTGGGGTGAGCGGAGAGCGCCCCCTTGGTGCGCCCCGGTGCCGGGCTGGGCGCCGACAGAGCGGGACCCAGATGGCTTCTGTGTCCCCAGGGAGCCCGTGGCAGGTCATCGCTCCGTGCGCCGCGGACTGCGCCCCCCCCGGCGCGCCTGCCCTAGCCCAGGACTCCAGGCCGTGTGTCCTCCTCCGGAGCTGGCGTTTTGGCTGCTAGTCCTGATGTCGATCTATTATTTATGGGAAACTTGGGCAAAGGGGCGGGGGACGAGGAAGGAGGAGCTGGCCGGCGGCTCCCTAAATGAATTTGTTAACCAGACCCGCACACGCTCTCTAAACGGTCCCTTGAAACCCCGCCTGACAGTTGACTGACCGCTGCAATCAATAAAAATTAGCGAAGACCGCGTGGGCCGCCGCCTAATTCTCAGTCCGGCGGTGCCAGGGCCAAACCGACACAGCTCAGAGGCAGTAGGCAGGGCGGGGGTGCCCAAGGGTGCACTTTTTAGGTGCTTTCCTCTTGGGCAGGCTACCAGCGGGGGCCAGGAGTTAAGGCCAAGTTCCCAGACGCCCAGGGTCAGAGGATCCCAGGGCAGGGGTGGGGGCTGGTGCCAGGGATGGTCAGGGGAGAGATTGGAGCTCCACACACCCTCTGCCGGCTTTTAGCAGGGCTGTCAATGCAGGCTGGAGTCTGAACCCCGTGCCCTGCTTTTTCTCCAGATCACCCAAGGCGAGGCATTTATCTTTCAAGCGCCTGCACGCCCAGGAGAGGGGCTTGTGCTTTTGTTTACTGACAAGGGAAGTTTCAGGAGAAGGGAAAGTCCTTCCCAGTTAGCCCTCCCCTGGCAAGTCTCTTTGAGGCTTGGTAAGTGCGTGTCAAGGGGGGACATGGGAAAAGAACTAGAAACGGAAGACCCAGAGTCACAAAGACGGGACCGGGAAAACAGGCTAAGCTCCCAGACAGACGTGTTGGGAGGCGGCAGGCAGACAGGAAAGGCAGGGGCCATTATAACCAGCAAAGAAGAAGAAGAAGAAAAAAAAGTGACTTTGAAAAAAAGTGGGGGAAACTTGTAAAAAGCACATTTTGTTTGAGTTTCCTACCAGGGGGTTCTCAAGTACCCCTCTCCTCATCTCCCTAGAACTCCCAGGCCAGTTCTCCCTGCAGTTTTCAGGAGTCTCTCCCAACCTTGAAGATGAACTTCACAGACAAAGCCCGCTTCCAAAGACAACTCCCAGTGAGGCCCAGCCCCCACAAGCTTGGGCTGAGGGGGGAAGGATGGAGGGGGGAGCAGGGGTGGCCCAGTGTGAGAGCAGCCCGAAGCTGGGGAAGGGGCGGGCTATTGACATTCTGGGCCCCAAGTGGAGCCCAGTCCCACAGGGGACAAAAGGGCAGGGAAGAAAGGGAGCAGAGCTGTGCCTGGCACCCCGCTGTGCCGGGACTGCCGTAGGGCCTAGGGTCTGCAGCAGGAAGCGGCCCTGTGCTGCCAAGTAGCCTCTGGCTTCACTGAGACAGTCCAGAGCCCGGGAATCCCCGTAGGGGGACCTATGCCTCACTGCAGTTCGGTTGGGAAAGGGACCTAGTTGGACTTGTTTTTGTGGGTTGAGGGGGACAGAGAACTTGAATAATCTTTTCTGGCCAAGTATGGCAGAGCAGACACAGCTTCTGAGAGGTACCCAGGGAGAAGCAAAGGAGGGTGGGTTTTATGCAGAAAGACTTTAAGTATATGCGCGTGCGCGCGCCTGGTGGGGGTATATCCATTTCAGTCTGTAAGAGAGAGAAATTTCTTCTGAGAAAGAAGGAAAGGAAGAGGAGAGCAAGTTTGGGTGGTTTGGAGATAGATCCCTCTGGCTCAGAGGAGTCCAGGGGTTTCCCACGCTAATCTGGGCTCACAAAACGCGCTGACAGGCAGCTTCGCTGGACAGAGGTTTTCCCTGCAGTAGAGAGAACCCGGAAGCTCCAAGTGTCCCCAGGGTTTAACGAGGAGGCTGGCAGTGCCAGCTGGGGAGGCTGGATCTGGAGAGGAGTTGCAGAAATGAAATGAAAGCGGCGGCTCTGGTGTCCCAAAAGCCCCGTGGTTTTTGAGTGACAGTGGGGCATGTTGGGCCCTGTGACTGGGGGCTGGATGACCCATATAAGCGCATGTGTCTCTCGGTGTGGCTGTTCGCCACGGGCCTTTGGATCGGAGTGCCGTGGGTTGTATTGGGGCTCAGGGGAGTCTGTGTGGACATGCAGTGTGATTATAGATGGGCGCGGATGGGCCGAATGACAGTGGGGATGAGAGAGTGTTGTCTTTCTGTCTATGGACAAATGGTATCAGCTCCAGATTCAGGTACCTTGGTCAGTGGCGAGCCTCCCCATAAAACCACACAGCTGGCACCTCTCCTCCCTCTCCCAGGCCCGGGATGTCAGTTTCATGGCCAAGTTAAAGGTGAGAAGACCTCCCATCCTTCACCCCAGTGGTCCAGGTGGGGAGAGGCCAAGATACCCCCTGGGCAGAGCAGGAGGAGGGCTGCACACCCACAAACTTTGTTTTGGCTTCTCGTGCTTGACAAATGCCTTCTCTGGGGGTTGCCCCTCTCATGGCGGGGAGCCACCGAAGAAGGGGTTTAAGAGCTCTCCTCTTTAAGCGCTAAAGAGAGATCCCTCCCTGAGTCCGTTTTTTCCTATCGTCCGCTTGGCATTTAATAATGTTAAGACTTATTAGAGCTGGTAATGAAAACTGGGACTGCTGAATAGGAAACTGTGTTGGAGAGGGGTGTAATAGCTTCCAGGCATGGTAAGAAACTATTTATCCGCAATCAGGCCTCACTCTCAGAGTTTGAAGCACAAACGTTAAGTTGAAGGGTTTTAAAGCAGATTAAATTGAGCTTTTATTTCTGTGCACTTTCATCTCTGAACAGCTCACTCCTGCTCCCCTTGGGCTGATATTCATGAGGCTGTTCATATTTTTTTTTTTTTTTTGCTCTCATCCTTGTTAAGGCTGAGTTATTAGGGTTGTTGGTTGTGAGGATTCTCAGACTGATGTGGTTAGGGGGCTCCGGCCAGGCTCTGCACACCTGAAAAAGGAAATGGACAGTTCCTTTGCCCTCATCCACTTACGCCCTTTTCTCCTCACCCCTTCTCCCAGGATCAGGGGCGAGACAGGCAGGGACCCAAGTGGGAAAGTGTTTGAGGAGACATGGAAAGAAAAAGATTTTCCCAACCTGAACCCAGAGAGACTCTTGTGGGAAATTTGATAGGGGTTTGCAAAGAGTCAGACCATTCCACCGCGGGAGTGGAGGGAGGGAGCGTGAGGAAATAAGCAATCATTTCAAAAAGCGGTAACAACAGTCATAAATAGTAAGAGCAGCAAAGCCTCTTGCATCTGAGGATGCCCAAGTTTGGGCTGAAACTGACCAGATCAGACCACATTGGTCTCAAGAGTAGAAAATCCAGCTGGGTCACGATATGAAATAAGGGGAGAAAGTCACAAGATTAAAAAGAAGAAGAGTGTGCATTTTCCTGGGGTGGGGGAGCGATGGGGTAAAAGTGGCAATGTCTAAGTCCCTCTGAGAATTTGCTGACTACTGGGTATGAAAGACTGTCTGAGATGGGGGCCAAGGATGTTTGTGTGTGTGTGCGCGGGCGTGTGGTAGGTTTGTGTCTTTGCATTTTTCCTTAATTTATCTTTAAAGCGGCAAACTTACAGGTGTGGAGTGGGAAATGATGGAGAAGGATCGGAAAGGAGGGGAGAGCCCGAAGTGTCGGTTTTAGACACTTGTAAAAGGAGGTGGGAAACAATTTAATTTGGCAGCAGCGATAACTGCTAATGCGGTTTTCGGTCGTTTGCTACACTGGAGGAAGCTGTTTTGATTGTGTGTACAAGGACCTGCCAAATTTAATTAGGCTCCGGGGGAGCGAATGAATAGGGGAAGGGGGGCACGGGCTCCCCTCAGCCCACAACGTTTTTTCGGCTTCACACCTGGAAGGGGCATTGTTTACTGGATAGATGGTGACGGGCGAAGACGAGGGGAACGGCCCCCAGGGAGAGGGACCTTGGAAGAGGGAGCGGGAGGGGTCCAAGATAGTCCATTTATCAAGAAACAATCTGCATTGATTTAAACCAACAAGTTCCCTCGTCTGTAAATGTGTGTTTAGAGAAAGGTAATTGACACTCCACCAAATCAAAGGATTACCCCGGGTTGGCAATCTAATCAAACAGAGTCCAGGCGGGATTTGAGGCTGTTCAGAGTGGGATCAGCTTCGCATAATGGGGGCTCGGAGGAAGATGGGAGGGTGTCAGGCAATTCCCCGGCTTTAGGCAGCGCTCGGTGGTGACTGTTCAGTGAAACCAGAGGGGGAGATGCGGGAGGGGGGGGGGTGAAGAGCTCTGCTGCGCCGGGGTGGTAGGGGGATGGGGTGAGCAGAGAGGGGGTGTGCGGGGTGTGTAAGGGGGAGATCCCAGCGGAGGGGGCTCTGGGCGAGAGAGCGATCACACACTGGGCTGACAAGACTCCCCCTTTCTTTCCTCCATCCCCCCCAAACGAGGAAGGGAGACAGGGTGGAGGGAGCTGAGACTAACGAAGAACAACAATGAGATAACTATTACAAAGGCGAACACTGGCGCGCGCTCGCTCGCAGCCCCAGAACCCGCGGTAAATAAACAAAGTCGGCAAACTGTTTGCCAGATAAACTCGTGCCTAAATCGAGTGTGACGGGCAAGGAGAGAAGAGACAGAAGGAGATAAGGTTGGAGGGGGAATGAACGAACATAATCTAATAGAAGACATTTAGAAAACAAACTTTAAACAAGGGAAAACAGGCGAGCGGCGGGTAATTATCCGCCCCAGAGATCGAGGGACGCCTTCGGAGGGCTGCGGGTGGGGTTTCGGGTACTGGAGCCGCGGAAGGGCTGAGCGCTAGGGATGGGGGGTGGTGCCTTTGGGACTCCACAGGGAACCGGGAGAGGGTCCCTGGGGCACACAAGGGAAGGGCTCGTGTCCCAGATTGAGGTTCCCGAGCAGTCCCAGGCTCCCAAAAGCATTTCTAAATAAGATGGGGTCCCCCGCTGCGAGGGCGTGCGGGTTTTCTGTTCACCTCCCAGGCACGCACCGCCACACACGGGCAGTTTCCAGGCGTTTGTACCTAAAAGACTCGTGTGCACGGCACAGCCGTTAAAGGAATTAGATATTTACCAGTTTGAAATAAGCCTGGCTAAGAAGAAGAGAGAAGAGAGAGAGAGACACTGAAAAGATGAAGCTGGGGGAAGACTTCAAACGAATTCATCATTTGGAATGGTGGAGGGGAGATTTACCAGACAGTATTGGGAAGTTATTTAGATATTAATAACACATTTTCCTGAGGCGCGACCACGGCAGCCATCTGCGCTGCTCTCCGAGCTATTTGGCTGGGTGAAATATGGGCGTCTCAAATGTTGGGAAGAGATAACGCAATCAGGCTAACCCTGGTCCTAAGACGGCATCGCAGCGTTAAACCCGGATTAACCTCCCCCCTCCCACCCCCGCGGCCCCCTCCCCTTTCACAGCTTTCCAAATTTTTCAGTGGAATTTACATGGAAGGATTTAAAAGCACATATAACAGTAGCCTTAAAGCAGTAAGATGATTATTTGGGGCTTTTTTTTTTTTTTTTAAGAATGTCTTTCTGAAAATGATTGTCGCCCACTACATTTTATATAAAAATATTATATGCAAACATATATATTTTTACATAGGGAAAGAGGACTGAGCAAATGAGATTTTCTTCCAGGTGGCCTCTTTGGAATTTCTCTTTACCATCATCAGTAAAGTTGATGATGTTTCCTTCCTAATGGGCAGCCAAGGATATAAACATGAAATGTACAAGACTTCTGGCTCTGGCCCTGGATGCCCCGAGACTAAACCAGACAGAACTCAGCACCACTTAACAGACAGTGTCTGGTGAGGGGAAGCCTTCCTGCTACTAACACAAAGGAGACACCCCAAAAGGGAGGCTCTCCAGGGGCTTTGGGGCCCTGATGGCCATGAGTAGGGGGGGGCACATTCCAGGAATTCCAGAAAAATCGCTTGTCTCCCACTCCCACTCCAGACTAATGAGGTAATTAGGAAACCCAGTTGGGGATGGGGATGAGAGGGGATTGGAAGGGTGGGACAGCCCCCCTCCGTTTTTTGCTGTCCTTCGCCTTTCTTCTTCTTTCCCCCTTCCCCCAATTCTGGCTGAAAGAGGAAAGGTGGAAATGGGGTCAGCGCTTTCTGACCTGCTCGGGAGCGATTGGCCTCGGCCGGGTCGGGCAGGGGGAGGGAGGGAACTCGCCTTCCCAAATCGAATCAAGGCAGAACGGTGACCTAAGGGGGAAACTTCCCCATTAGTAGATAGATCTCTCCAGAACTTCAAACAAAGTAGGGGGAAGGGAGAGGCGAGGCGGGGAGGGAGTCTGGAGAGAGCGCAGGGGTAACTAGGGGCGAGCAAAGAGGAGGGGCCTGAAGGAGGAAGAGAAGGGGTCGAGGGCAAAGGGGAGGTGGGGGCCAAAGGAAGGGGTGTAGGAAAGGGGACGGCAAAGGGGGTCGGCTGCCCTTGGAACTTTTGCCCCGGGGGAGGAAAAGCTTCGCAGCCGCCCGCAGCCTACAAAGGGGTGAGGGGAAGCTGTGTGCACCCCGAGTCACGCTCTGAAGAGGCCCCGAGGGCCTTCCAGGGCGCCTTGGGCGCTCGCGCCCGGCCCGAGGTTGGGCAGCTGAGTGCGGGTGGGTTGCCAGGGCCGGGGAGCCCTGCGAGCCTGCCGTGGATGAAGAGTCCGACTTCCCGGAGACTTCGGGTCAGCTCATGGATCTTTCCAAGACTCGGCCCTCCGGGCCCTGAGGGCGCGCTGGGCCTGAGCCCGGGTCGAGACCAAAGGAGGGATGGGCGGCGGCCGGGGCGACCCAGAGCCGCAGAGGGAGGAAGAGAGAGAGTCAGAAGGAGGAGACGAGCGTCAGGAGGAAGAGAGTGCGCGTGCATGAGAAAATTCAGCGTGAGAAAGACCCCAGCGCGGGATCACAGAACCTGCCTAGAGCTTTCGAGGACGCAGAGCAGAGCGCAGGGGCCGAGGGAGGCGCAGAGCAGCAGGGGGAAAGACAAAGACGCGGAGCCACCGAAAGGCTGGCCTGGGACGGGCAGATCAGGAGAGACCGCGGGACCTGGAGACAGCCCGCGGGAGAGCGCGGGCGGAGAGGGCGAGCGCGCAAAGCCGGGCGACGGCGGGAGGCGGGCGAGCCGCTGTCGTCCTTTTGATCCTCCGCGGCTTCCTCTTATCAGAAGCGCTTTCGGTGACACCGGCACAAAGGCAGTTCATCATATTACAGCGCGGCACGGCGGCTCGCTGCGATCCCGCCGCTTAATTAGAGGCGAGCGAGTTGGGCCGGCGGGGCGGGAGGGAGGCCGACCCCGAGGCGGGGCCCCCCGACTCTGCGCTCCGACCCGGGTGCTGGAAAGGGGCCGGCCCGCGCGCCTGTCCCGGTTGGGACTGGGAGCGAAGGGGGGCGGAGAACCCTTATTCAGAGCGTCGCTAAATAAACAGCCCAGTCCCGACTAAAGTCCTGGGAGAGGGAGGTTCACCGCCTTCCGGTTTTTAGCAGCCACCCTTTCCAAGTTCCCAGCTTTGGCAAGGCAGGGGCGCGCAGGCCACCATCCCCACTCCCCGGCTTCCGTCGCCGCCACCGCGGAGTGGAGGTGAGGATACAACACTGGTCGAACTGAAGGCTTCGTGCTGCTCTGGATCAAGTTCACACCCACCAGTTCCTGTGGGCTGAGTGTTCGAGTCACGCCTCCGGTGGCCTCCTCTCCCCATCTCCAGTGGAACCCAGTGGGACCCAGTGGGAGGAATAAGGGAGGGGCAGAGTGCCCTTGGGTGGGCCGCCCCAACTCACTGGCGATGTAATCTGTAACGACTTTCTTAACCCCTCTGGGTCTCAGTTTCCTTCCACGGAAAACCAGAGAATTGGACTACAACAAAGATTCTTAGCCTTTTGGGAGACCCCAGACCCCCTTGAGAATGGGATAAAAACCAAAGAAATTGGCCATTCACAGAAAATCGTAAGAAGAATTTTACAGACAGTATAAAGGGGTCTCTGCGCTTCTAGAGGCCTCAGCCCATTAAGAACTTCACATACACATGTTTTCTGGTGACTCCAGTATTCTTGAGGGAGCATCTGATTCCAGAAGCAGGAGTCAGGGAGGAGAAGACGGATGACGGATGGCGGATGGGGCGGGGTGGGGGAAGTGGTGAGGCTGAGAGCCTGCCTTCTGTCTGGCCCTTGCTGCTTCCTGCGTGCTTTCCAAAACAGAGGCAGTGGAACCCAGCCTCTCATCCCCAATTCGATTTTGGAGGGGTCCTTTAGGAGCTTATTATATGCAGGAGATAAGCACCACAATGCTGTGCTCCTTTTTTGTCAGAAACAGAAAGAAGGAAAATAGGAAAGAGAGAGAAAGAGAGAGGGAGGGAGGGAAGAAAAGAAAAAAGAACAGAAAAAAAGGGGAAAAAAGACATTTTCTCAGGGTGTGAATTTCTTCATTCATTCTGTAAAAAATTTGTTAGCACCTACTATGTGCCAGGCATTGTGTTAAGGGCCCAGGAATACCTGAGACATCCAGAAAGTCCCTACCTTTGTGAGATTTTGAGCCAGGTGGTAGAGACAGAAAATTTTAAAAAACCCAAGATGAACAGTCGTGCTTCAGCGTGTGTGTTTGTGTGAGGGTTTACTTGCCCTTCCCGGTGCACCAGCCTCCTTGCCAGGCTATCTTTGTGTGTCTGGGTATTCGTGACTGTTGGGGGGTGGTGAAATGTCTCTGAGTGTTTGCGTTTGGGAGCTCTAGGTAGGAGCACAACAGCAGGATGTATTTGGGGGCCGTTGTTGAATTTGGCAGCGAGCCTTCATCCAGCCTATCTCTGGAGTCAGAGATCCGCCAGGCCCTCGAAGCGCCGCGGGTTTGAGCAGGGGGAGGAGGGAGGAGCTGCCGGCCTCTGGCCTTCACTGCGCTCTTTGTCCGACCAAAGATCAAAGAGGCCCTCGGACCAGGACAGAAAAGGGGGTGGGGCATCGGCCAAGAAGTAGCTTCGAAAACTCTCCCCTTGAACTTTCCTGGGGTCCTTTCTTTGGGACCCAGACCCAACAGAGCCGCAGCAGAGTGAGCGGCCACTTTTCCGAGGGGCTGTCTCCACAGGCCAAGTGTGTGTTTGGGCGATGCATTGCATATACTTTCGTGTGGACATGGGATCAAGAAGCCCGCCCCAGATTCATCTGGGCTGTGTAGACAAGAATATCAGATTCAAGCTGGAGTTCCTTTCTACGGTGCCGGCTTTGGGGTTGAGAGGGGTTGGGAGGGGTTGGGGGAATCCTAAGAAACCTTCTGGGACTCTCTGGTTTTCAGTGAAAGACTGCAGGAGTGGGTCTCTGTCTGAGGTCTTATAATCACAGATGCAGCTGACACCCCTGGTCCAGCCTCAGTTCGAGAACCCGACCCTAGAGTTTGCATTGGTCCCCCCTCTCTCTCGGTTCTCACCCTTATAGTTTTCCTTCATGTCTGGACCTTTTGAGCTCAGATTCACCCTTTGGAGGGTCAGAAAGTCCTACAGAAAAAAAAAAAATCCAATGTATGTGTGTGGGGAAAGGGACGCAGCTAGGAGAAACCCTTTTCTTGTGTTTCTCTCCACCTCCATATGCCTCCCTCCCTTTCCTCCCTTCACCGCCCCCCCCCACAAACACCAAAATTCAAAATATCTGCCCCCCCCATCTTTGGCGATGGGGGGAAATTCTGAATTATTGCCTTGGCATCTCTGGGATTTATCGGAGGTACTGAGAGTCCACCGTAAGAAAAGAGGTTCTGGAACTTTCTTTAATAAGTGCGGCTGCACTTCCCTCCCTTGGGGAGGGGTCGGATTGTGTTCGGGTTGGGACTTTCCTTTAGATGGCCTGTACAGGCGACAAGGAGAGGTTTAGCTGGTGAGCTCAGAGCTGTACCCCGCAGCAGCCGCCGCCACCGGCGGTTCCCGCCATCAATGCCCCTTAACGCCTCCGCCTAAAACACAGAAACAACCCTCCCCCCCCCTTTCCCCTCCTGGCTGCGTGGTGGGTTTGAATCCCGGGAGCGCATCTTCTAGGGTGGAGCCTTGAGTCAGTGACTTCCAGCGCGGAGCCTCAGTTTCCCTATCTGATTAATGGGGCTAAGAGCCCTTCCCCACCTCCCGGGGCTAGAGGAAATCAGGGCCCGGAGAGGCTCTTTGGAGACTGGTCAGCGGGTCCCAGGAGGGGGAGAGGGAGGCTCCGCAGAGCATCCCCTCCGCCCTGCCGCCCCCTCCTCCCAGCGCCCTCTCGGCACAGTCCCCGCTCGCGCCTCAATGGCCACTTTAGAAATACAAACAACTTTAGAAATAAAGTAACCAAACCCCCGAAAGGGGCTTTGAAGGGGCGAATGCCTGGTGGCGCTTTACTATGGTGTGGGCCGAGGCCCCGGCCTAATCCCGCTTTCATTTTCACCGACGGCCGCGGGGGAAGCGCTCCCGGCCCCCCGGCCCCTCAGGAGGCTGATTAGGCCACAAAGAGCCCCCATTATCCCGAGAAGAAAACCGGGGGGCGGCGCGGGGCGGGGGAGCGGGGGGAGCGGCCCGCCCGCGCCCGGGCTATTGACTTAGTGGATGAAGTCAAGAGCGGGCACGCTGGGAGCCGAGAGGGGGAGGCGACGGGGACCGCGACGGCGCGGGGAGGGGGCTGGCCCCGCGCTGGCAGGGGCGGGGAGACGGAACAAAACAGAACGCACAAAACCCCACAACAAAACCCAGCTCTGGGGCTTCTGCCGAGCTTCTGCTGGGTCAGCTGCCCCCGGCGGCCCGTGGAAGTGGGGAGGGTCGCAAAGGAGCCTGGAGTGGGTGGCTTTCTTGGGAGGGGGTGGTGGAGGAGAGGAGAAAGAGCCCTGGAAGCAGGCGTGTCTGTCGCTACGTGCAGCGGTGGCTGTGGCTCTCAGACCTTGCCTTTCTTCTCCATGAAGCTGGGGAGTCGGGTCCAGAGGCCTCTGAAAATCATCCCCAGCTGCGTCCACCTGCTGGTCTGTGATCAGTGATGTCTGGTGAGGCCAGGCCATGCCTGCCAGATACCCTAGTGGAGGTGCCTGGGTGGGGGGCCAGGAGGGAGGAGGAGGAAAGAGAAAGGGCAAGTCCAGGAGCCTGAAAGATCTGGGTGACTTTGAGGGCCGTCCCCTGAGAGCCTCAGGGCCCCCATCTTCAAGATGCTCCCGTGGGTGACAATTTCAAAGTGCACTGGGAAGAGTCAACAGTATAATTACAGAAAGTGCAGGACAAATTGGGAGAGTGAATAAAATTTTCCTCTCCAATCCCTTCTGCAAGACCTCTTTCAACCTAGAGCCCACACCCCTAAGACTTCAGAAATAATAGGGGCCGGAAATTTCTAAATGATCACCATGTTAGGACTGAGCTAGCATAGGGTAGGGGCAGGTGCTCAGCTTCGTACCAATGAATAGGATTTATCCTTAACTAAGAGAAATCAGCGGGCCCTGTAGACAGATCTTCATTCAACAGAGGCCCAGGGAAGAAGGCAGAAACAGAGCCTAACAGACTTAGGAGATGTGTGGTGGGAACTTCCCTCCCCTCCTGAGTTCCGTTCCCCACCTTCCCATAAAGGCTGAGCAGCTTTGGCAGACAAGGTGGGAAGGTGGGGGTGAGCCCCACGTGGGGATGGAGGAGATGGTGGCAGCATCCTCTAGGTGTAAAGAGGCAGGTGTGACCCAGGGCCCCACTCCCACCCCTCCCCCACCATAGCTGCTCCCCTCCCTGAAATAGCATAGGTCCAGGCCCTGACCCCGATGACTTGGAAAGGCTTCAAAGGCATCTTGGCTACTCATCTGTTCATCCCACACGTATTGATGAAGCCCTTCTTTGCGTGCTGGGAATGAAACCACCAGAGCCTCCCTTGTGGACTTCTCGAGGCTGAGTTAAGGAGTCAGGACTTATCCAAGGGCAGTGGGGAGTTAAGGCCGGGGAGCGATGGCCTGGGGAGCGAATGTCCTGGCAGGGGTGGAGAGACCAGTCAGAAGGTTAATGCAGTGGCATCATAGGGAAGGAGGGCAGAGGAGCAGAGGTGATGGCGGGCAGAGACTGAGTGGAGGGATTTTAGGAGAGGGCTTCCCCAGCCTGAGATGGAGAAGGAGGGAGAGAAGCAGCTGCTCCCAGATTCCTCCCACCTGCTGCCCAGGTGTTCTGAACCCATGGCTGGGTAGATCAGTTCCAGGGACCTTGGAATTCCTTGGTGTGAGTGAGCCCGATAGCAGGGGGACTCACCCTGGTCTGCTGGCAGTTGCACTGGTAAAGTAACAAAGTGAGTTGGTGGAAGTCTTGTTCCCAGGAATTCAAAGGCTTGGGGTGAAGGCATGGGAAATATGGCCCTTTCCCATCCCTGTCACCCTTTGTGTTTCATGTGACACATGCTTTTAAGTTCCTTTTCAGAGGGGCAAACTGAGGCACAGAGAACTGAGCCCAAGGAAGTGGAGGTAATTCTCTCCCAATAGGGGCTACGGGCCGCTGATGCCTGTACCCTAAGGAGCCTGAAGGGCACAAATCCAGAATGCTTCTTGCCCTGTGTGAACAGAGCAGCCCCAGCACCCTCCCCGTCTCGTAGGAACCCTAGATCCTCAGGCTTCAGAGACTGGGGCTTAAGCCAGTCCCCTCACTGCCACCCATGAGCACCTCCTGGGATCTTGAGACCCGACAGATGCCACAGCTCTGGCCTCCTAAGGGTCTTTTCATCCTCTTGGGAAGAGTCCTTTTAGCAGCAAGAGAAAGTAGCCACAGTAGCTTGGCTAGGGCTGGAATTCAGATCCTCCTGTGAATGACCCCATGAAGAGGCCCTGGCTTCAGCACTGACTGCAGTGTAACTCCGGACACGCTCTCTCTGGTCCTTGCCCCTTTGTTGGAACAATGGCAAGGTGCCATCAGCCTAGTGGTTTTCAAAATGCGTTCCTGGGAGCCTTGGGATTCCGAACAGGAGCTTCAAGGGTGATGCAGTGCATGAAGACCCTTCAAGCTCTGATGCTCTGGGCGTGTCTGTGTTGGGGGGGAAGACATCAAAACCAGCGCCGTTCCCCATCCATGGAGTCAACTGGTGAGCAGGGCTTTGTCCTAGGAGAAGTGGGGGACCAGCACCTGCCTGTCCATGGCTACTCTGGAGGGAGGAGGGAGAAGCTGTTGACGTCTGCAATCAGAGCCCAGGGCTGTGGTTATTGGTCTTCAGAGATAAGCTGATATTGCTTATCTGGTGACAAATGATTCCCTCCTCTTCTCTGCCCCTGATTAGGGAACTTTCTCTCCTGGCTGGGAGGTCTCTCTAGAACAGGCATAGCTCAGCAGGTCTCCAGACAGTGGAGTTTCCTTCTTGTGTCTCTGCTCAGTTTGCTGGGTGACCAGGGGGAGGCAGTTACCCTCTCTGTGCTTCACTGGGGGTACAGCTGGATTGCAGCACCCTCTTGGCCTGGTCCTGGAAGAAGGATTCAATGCAGAGTGGGGAAGATGGAAAGACCCATGGGTCGGGAGGGCCGAAGGATGTGCCCTAGAGCCACCTAAGTGTTTTTGCCAAGTATACCTGGGCACTGTCTTGATTTGGGACAATCTGAGGGGACCGGCTTTTGGATAAGCTGCCCGAGTCATGTCATTCTGATGACCATTCCAGTTGAGAGCCACTGATGTCTGCAAAGCCCCATTTTACAGATGCACAAACCGGAGCCCAGAGAGGGGAAGAGACTTGTTCTTTGTTGCACAGCAAATGGAGAACAGAGTTAGAACAAAGCCCCCATCTCCAGACTCTTGGATCAGGCACCATGAATGGCACATTTTTTTCAAAGTCTCCGGGTCCCCTCGCTTTTTATTACTGTTACCTGGCCCTATTGAGGGACCACACAGCTGGCAGGGCAAGCCCCCATCTGTCCTGCTGTCCCCAATTCCAAACACTCCTTCTCGCTTCAGCCTTTACATCCAAAGGTGGCCACTGCTGGGCCACGAAAGGTGCACTGGACTCAGTGAGACCCAGGCACAGCCTGCCTGCTCTGTGTTCCCTGAGCAAGTTGCTTCACCTCTCTGAGCCCTAGTTTCCTTATCTACCAATGGAAATAAAAATTACAAAAGGAGCAGATGAGTTAAAACATAGAAAAGATTGGCTGGCACCTAGGGAGTGTGTGATTAAAGAGAGATAAAAGACCCGCAAATTAGCTCGTGTGGAATCAGGAATCCATACTGCTTTCCACGAAGAGTTTTCCAAGCCAAACGTGCATTGTTTTATTAGGGGCTTGAAAACATGGCTGTATGTATTTTTTTCATATGAATTTGAAAGATATATTTTAAACGTAATATATACCTGTACAATTTCAAATTGGAAAAAAGTATAAAATAAACATTGAGAATCTTCTTTCCCAGAGATAATCTTGTTGAGTTTAGAGGTGTAACTGTCTGTCTAGATTTATTTAATTTTATTTTATTTTATTTTATTTTATTTTATTTATTTTGTTTTATTTTATTTTATTTTATTTTATTTTATTTGTCTTTTTGCTATTTCTTGGGCCGCTCATTCGGCATATGGAGGTTCCCAGGCTAGGGGTCGAATTGGAGCTGTGGCCACTGGCCTGCACCAGAGCCACAGCAACGCAGGATCCGAGCCGCGTCTGCGACCTACACCACAGCTCACGGCAATGCCGGATCATTAACCCATTGAGCAAGCGCAGGGATCGAGGCTGCAACCTCATGGTTCCTAGTCGGATTCGTTAACCACTGCGCCACGACGGGAACTCCGTCTGTCTAGATTTATATGCCTAGATTGTATCCATCCAGCCAGCAATCCATCCACCCACCCACCCATCCATGCAGCCATCCAGCCATCCATCTAGATACAGATACATATTTAAAGGAAAGTGGCATCATGTCAACTTAGCCCAGGAACTATAGAGGCTTCAGGAGTAACTATGAAGCCCCAGAATTGAATTCTCAATCCTGGGTACATGTGTGTATACATGAACATATGTATGTATGTGCGTGTGCATTTCCCTGGGGAGGGATCCTTAGTTTTCCTGCGTCTCTTAGAGCTCAGGGTCCCCAAGAGGTTAAGCACCTCAAGTTAGGAGATTTGCAGGTGTTTGTCCTCTCTGAGGAGGGACAAGCAGAAGCCCCCCCCTCCCCCAGGCCCCTCCATGCCTCCCCCTCCCCCTCGTGCACCTGCCTGGGCTTCCGGCCTCCTCTGCTTCAAAGCAGCAGGCTGGGCTTTACCTGACTCGCCTCAGAGAAAAGCAGCCTGGTTTGAAAGGGGAAGTGGCATTTCAGGCACTTAATTAGACCCAGGACAAGAATGGAGGCTGGCTTTCAGGTCAGGCCAGGGGGGATTGTTGTGGGATTAACACCCAGGTAAACCCATCAAGGCTCCCAGGCCCCTTGGCAGCAGGCATCGGAAAGGCTGGCCTTGCAGCTGGGACTCACATTCCCAAGGGTGTGTGGGGGGTGGGTGGGGGGGGTGGGTGTGTGTGTGTATGCAGGGAGGGCAGAGGTGGGAGGAAAAGGAAGGGCCCATCCACCCGCAACCTCCACCATCCTTCTTCCCCTCCCCCCACCAGTTCCCCAGGAGGCGGGAGCTAGAACTTCTGCTTTATTCCCTTAACAATGTACTGAGCACCCACTCTGTGCCAGGCACTTTCCCGGTCTGGGAGTACAGCCTGCAACCACCCAAGGCCATGGTTTCCCAGAGCTTGCACCCTGGGGAAGGGAGGCAAGAGTCCATCCTCAAATAAGGAAATACTTTCAGAAGGTTGGCAAGGGTTTGAAGAAGATAGAGTCCTAATAGGAAGTAGCTGACCCAGGAAGTGTTGGTAGATGCATTATCAGGGAAGCCTGCCTGGAGGAGGTGATATTTGACTTTAGACCTGGATGGCAGGAAAGAGACAGCCATTTACTGAACCTCTACTTAGGGGACTAGCCTTTTGAGTGCTGACTGCGTGCCAAGTGTTGGGTGAAGCCCTTTTTCTGGAATGAATTCATGAAATCCTCCCAGAGCACCTCAAAGGAGGGGTTATTAAGAAGCCCATTTATAGCTACAGAAACTGGCACTTAACCCCCAGCCCTGCCCTGTGAATATTTATTATCCCAATTTTGCAAATGAAAGCAGAGCTCAGAGAGCTTTGCTGGATTCCCTAGAGTCACACAGCTGGCAAATGACAGAACCAGTCATGGAATCCAGGTGCCACAGACTTTCCTGCAGTGACACACCAGCTCTGGGCCGGCATCTGACTTGGGAATGTCCTCCCCTGATTCACAGGGTCCTGTGTCCCTGGGAGTGGCTTCCCTACTCTCTAGAGCAGGGGGCCTGTCACTCACAGAAGGTTCAGCAAGAAGAAGGCCTGCTGACTTGTGTTTTGTTGTGTTTTTCTGTGGGGTACCCTGCCCACACTTCTGACTTGCATCTGGGGTGATGGACTGAGATGTCCCCCGTGGCCTTGGGAGTGTGCTGAAAGGTGGACGTTGGGTTCTGTGTTACGGGCGTGTTCTTTCTTGTGTATGTTTTGTTGTTGTTGCCTCTGTACCATGTACCTGTAGTTGCTAATAGATCCTATCTGGGGAGTCAGGAAGAAGGTGGAGCAGGTCCTGGTTAGATGGGGTGGGAGGCTCTGTCTTAGGTTGTTGGCATGTGTGGGTGTGTCCTTGTGATTAAGACCTAGTGTGAACATGCTCAGGGGTGTGCGTCTGTTGGTGCTGTGGGGGATGGTCATCCCGGGGGGTCCACCATGTGTCCTGGGGCTCCGTCATTTCCACCAGGCACCGGTCCAACCAAAGCATTCGTCTACAGTTGAAAGGCACCTGCCCCCATTTTACAGGGAGCAGCAGAAGCTTAAAGAGCTCAAGTCGCCTGCCCGATGTCACCCAACTAGTTAGTGGCTGAGCCAGGAAAGGACACCAGGGCTGCCTGGAGTTCCAGCCTCCTTCCTCTGCTCCCCAGGAAAGGTTCAAGTGACAACAAAAGGTTCACATGCCAGCGTGCATAGATGCTGCCTTCTGTCCCGGGGGGTGGGGGGGCCTGTGCGGTCACATGCCTGTCCCCCTCCTCCCTCTGGCTTCTCAGCCTCCACCCATCCCCTGGGCCTCCAGCCCAGCCCTGTTGCATGTGGGGGCCTTTCTTTCTCGGGATTGCAAACACGCTAAAGATTAACGCCTGCAGCTGGCTGCAGCCCTGAACAATGGCAAGACCTAGGAAGTGAAGAGCTCACCAGAGAGGCACCACAGCCCTGTTCAGAGAGGCGATTCACGGGGTCTGCCCACTTGACTTGGAGTGACCCCTCCCCCGCCCGGCCCCCCTGCCCCCCAGCTCTGCGCTCCCAGCTGGAATGGGAAAACAGTCTGTAAAGAAATTCTCACTTCTCACCAGTCTCCGGCCTCAGACCAGAGATTAGGGGAAAGTTTAAGAAGGGGAGCCCCCCCCCCCCGCCTCCCAGGGGGAAATAGCCACTAAATAATCACGTGTGAGAGAGCGCTGGGCACTGGCAGGAGGGGCGCATGGTCTCTGGAATCCCAGCTGGATGCTGTGACCCAGCCTGAGATGTGTCAGCTCCAACTCTGTTCTCCTTAACAGACGACAAAACACGACATAATAAAGCAAAACCAACGCACAAGGATGCAAATCCTTTCTCCTTCTGAATCTCCACTCGCCTGCTTCCTCCTGGCGAGCAGCAAGGGCGACCAGAGGCCCCCTGAGAACTTCATGGACCAGTCAAGGCTAGTGGAGGAAAAAAAAAGAAAAAAAAAAAAAGCCCAACATTGGACGGGCTGCAAGGTCGCATGTACTAATTTGCAAGGCGATGATAATTAGAGATGAAGAGGTCATGATCATTTGCTGCTGCGACGCAACTCCGAAAATAAATGGGATGACAGCCCACTACCCTGTCAACAGCACGGGTTTACCTAAACCCATTTTACAGACGAGGGAACCGAGGCTCAGAGAAGTCACGTCACTTGCCCAAAAGCAGGTCGAAAGAAAGAGGCAGAAGGAGTTTGAACCCCAGCCTCTCTGGCCTTGGGTCCAGGGCTCAGGTCAGCCCCTCAGTGGCTCAGGAGCAGCCAGTGAAAGGGAGAGTTAATCTTGCTTTGCACGTGCCTTGTATGACACAGTGACATCAGAAGCGCGTATGTATTCCTTTCTTTTTGGCATAATTATTCTGATTTAATTTCAACTCGACTCTTTCATCTGGAGCTGGTCAGGTTTGCACAAGCTCCTTTCCAATTCATCTCGATGCGGCAAAAAAGAGAGAACACGATGGACGTAAGACCCTTCTAGCAGCCAGAAGCAGGTCTCCCTGGATTCCGGTTTGCACGGTCAGAAACGAGGGCTGTGGCCCCGTCCCAGCCCATGACTGGGGCGCTTAGAAATGCAGGTGGCGAGTCCCCTCCGCAGATGAAGCCACTTAATTACCACGCAATCAATATGCAAACAAGTGCCAAACTGGGTTTGAATCAAATTTCTCATTGGGGACCCAGTGGGGGAGGAGAGTCCAGCAGAAGGGGGGCCCACTGGGTGGGCAGGATGAAGACATGGGCTTTGACTTGGGACCCAGGCACCCAAGGGCCGCCGTGCGCTCCCCCGCCTCCCCAGGAGTCCCCAGTGTCAGGCGTGGGGCCCTGCTCCCATTGAGGGGGCCGGGTCCGTGGCTCAAGGCTGTAGTCGGTGGGAGGGTTTCCAGGCCTGTCAGCTGAAGTCTGGCGGCCTCCACTAATTCATTTGACTCGGAAATCTCAACTTGACCAGGTCCCCCCTCCCCTCTTTAAAACAAACTCATTAAACTTGTCAACACTCATTAGGCCTGTAAAACATTGAACTAGAGCCACTGGGGAGACTTGGAGGGTGTGTGTGTGTGAGAGAGACTTGGAGGGTGTGTGTGTGTGAGAGAGACTTGGAGGGTGTGTGTGTGTGTGTGTGTGTGTGTGTGTGTGTGTGTGTGTCTGGGAGCCAGCCCTTCAAAACCTGAACCGAGACCTGGGAGTTGCACCTCTGAGGCTTGTAGGGGCCAAAGTCGGATTTGTTTGTTCATCTCCTTCCATTGTCCTGCGTCGGCCTTTCATTGAGTCAGATTTGAGTTCAGTCCTGGCTTTGCCTGTCTGGCTGTCTGCTAGTTCCTTCTCCCCTATGCCTCAGTCACCTCATCTGTATTATGGGTGTTATAATAATAGAAAGGACCCCTCTCACTGGGGTGATGGGAAGCAATGCACATAAAGTCTTAGGACAAGGCCCGGCACATTTTAGAAGCATAACCTCTGTAGCTTTTTTATTTTTGGGCCACACCCACGGTATTGGTATTCAGAAGTTCTGGGCCCGGGGATCAAATCCATGCCACAGCAGTGACACCAGGCCCATAACCTGCTGGGCCACCAGGGAACTCCTCTGTAGCTATTAATAATAATAATAATAATACCTTAAAATATAAGCTTCGTCAAGAACTTTGAAATGTGCATTTGATCAGACTTGAGTTCGGACCTCAGCTTCCTGCTATTGGCCTCCAGATCAGGGATCATTTCTCTGAGTTTCGGTTTCTCCAGGTAAAATGAGAAAAATAAATGTACGTTAGAAAATAGGATAGGAGTGAGAAGTGAGTTAACATATACAGAATCGAAACTAGTACAGTGTCCCCGGCAACTCCAGGAATTTTTTTTTTTTTTTTGTCTTTTTGCTATTTCTTGGGCCGTTCCCATGGCATATGGAGGTTCCCAGGCTAGGGGTCGAATCGGAGCTGTAGCCACCGGCCTACGCCAGAGCCACAGCAACGCGGGATCCCAGCCGCGCCTGCAACCTACACCACAGCTCACGGCAACGCCGGATCGTTAACCCACTGAGCAAGGGCAGGGACTGAACCCGCAACCTCATGGTTCCTAGTAGGATTCGTTAACCACTGCGCCACGACGGGAACTCCAACTCCAGGAATTTTAAGGGCATCCTGTCTTACTTGTGCCCACCCCCACCCCAATTCAACCCACTCCCCCCACCTCACCGTGTAGCCTGGAATCCATGGAGCGAATTTCTAGGTCTCATTCCTTTGGGGTGGAGCAGGCAGGGGAAGACTACCTATAACCTAAAGCAGAGCTTTTGGTGGGCGGAGGTAGGCTTCCAGGAGAGGGGCTGGGGTTTGAAACCGCCCCCTAGCCTGAGAGTGGAGGTTCTTGTGGTGTTTGAAGCAGAAGCCTCATTTAGAGAAGGAAAAAAACTGCTTAGAGGAAGAAAAAATTGCCGATCTTGCCCACTCCACCACCCACTTGATTAAAAAAAAAAAAGGAAAAAATCCCTACCACCTCCAGTTTTTACAATCTCCCCAATGGGAAGGACACCACGCGACCCCAGATCTAACACAGACCCCGGAGAGACCCCTCCTGCCCGCTGTTGCTTCTAAGCCACACTTCCCTTCTAAGACATTTCTCCTCTCACCCCGACTCCCTGCAGTGACAAACGCAGCCTTTCCTGCCTCTGCCAAGGGGACCCGGCCCCAGCGGCCCCGGAGACGCTCAGCTGGAGGCAGACCTCGGGCCGATGAATAGCGGTTTTGTCTGGGCACCCATCTAGAATTTGTGGCTGCGGTTGTGATGTGTTCTTTTTCCCTTTAAAGTGGGGTGTCTGCCGGTTTCCTCCCTTTTTCTCTCCTTCTCATTCCCCTTCTTATTGAGAAGGCCTCCTTAAAAAAAAAAAAAAAAAAGCCACGCCAGCCTTCTGCTATTTTTCTTCTCTCTCTGAAAATGAGAACATCAGCTATTGAAGCGGATTGATGAACTCTTCCCAAAAGTTTATTAAGCGAAGGTTAGACAAAGGCCCAAGGCCCGCAGGCAACTGAGCAGTCAGTATATATACTGGGTCCTTTTGTCCCCCTGGGCCGACGCATGAATGCCCCTCAATGGCCCTCTTTAGAGTGACAAGATCAAGCCAGACAACGGCTTGTTAAAAGGAACTGCGACTGTTTCTCTTTCCCGGGCCCAAAGCTCCGTCCCCGCTTCTCCTGCATTAATGTACATCTGCAGCGGGAGGAATAATCGGCTGGAATTCTGTCGGTTTTGTGTGGGTTTTTCTTTTTTCCTAAGCACACCCCTTCCTCCTCCTCTGCCCTGCCCCCACCTGCCCCTCCTCCCCCGGCCTTCCCGCCCCTCCCCCATGCCCATCCTCCAGCCATATGTTGCCCAGCACGGCCCTGCTGGAGGGACCCCAGGGTGGGTGTTTTTGGAGAAGAGCAAGAGAATCCCCTTGTCCAGCCTCTGTCTCATCCTGTCTGTTGTCATGACTGCCTTTACTGATCGTGTCCTGTGTCCCGGTGGGGGAGGAGGGGGGTGGAAGGGAGACAGGTGTGTCCTCACACAGGTGGGCTTTTCCGTCGAGGTGGCTGTGATTTCTGGAAAGCGAGGCAAGAGAGGAAGGGCCGGCTGGGAGGCATGTCCGGCCTGGCTGCGGCCAGAGGCCTCCTCGCCCTGTTTCTCAGAGGCTGCATGCAGGATGCGGGTTGAGGCCAAACACGGAGGTTAGATCCAGTGATAGGGTTGGATTTCTGAATGGGCCGCGCTGCCGCTGGGCTCGCCCTGAGAGGGCCGTTGTCTGGAGAGGCCTGGGCGCCAGGACACCGGGCCTGGGGTATAAGATGTCACTGGGGTGCTGGACGGGGACCTTTTCCTGATCATCCCTCAGAGAAGCCACAGTAAGGGGAAAACTCCAGATTCCCTCTCACTGGGAAGGGGAGTGTGTTGCATGTGTGTGCTTGTGATGGGTCTGGATGTGTGTGTGGGTGTGTGCGCCCTTGTGCATGTGTGTGTGCGTGTGTATGCCTGGGTGCTTGTCTGTGGGTGTCCTGCAGAGTCACTGCCCCAGTGGGTTTCGTTCTGTGCTTCCATCTCCTGTGCCAGACGAGACCTTTCTTGGAGGGCAAGGACTAGTTAACTCAGTTTTAGTCTGTTTTGATCCTCTTGACTCAGTACGACGCTGTAGGCAGAGTAGATGCTCACTAAATGCTCCTGAGACTTGGAACTTTGGAGAAACGGGAGCAGTGTAGGGGAGAGAGGCAGCCAGGCCTCTGCTGAGGGTTGAGGCCAGCCCTCCCCCCACCCCTCTCTCCCACCCACACCTGTCTTAATGTGGGTATGGAGGGGGCCTGAAAAGGGAACATCCCTGATGATCAGGGCTAGAGAATCGGACCCGGGTTATTTTTTATTTTATTTTATTTTATTTTATTTGTCTTTTTGCCTTTTCTAGGGCCACTCCTGCAGCATGTGGAGGTTCCCAGGCTAGGGGTCGAATTGGAGCTGTAGCCGCCGGCCTACACCAGAGCCACAGCAACGCCAGATCCGAGCCACGTCTGCAACCTACACTGCAGCTCGCGGCAATGCTGGATCCTTAACCCACTGAGCAAGGGCAGGGACTGAACCCGCAACCTCATGGTTCCTAGTCGGATTCGTTAACCACTGTACTATGATGGGAACTCCTAGACCTGGGTTATTTGCCTTCACCTTCTGAACAGCTTCCCTCGAAGTGATGCCAGGAAGGGTTTGCAGACATCCTCCCTGGTGGTTTTTCCCTGGAGAGGGGCTGGACGGAAAGGGGAAGGGGCCTTAGGCAAGTAGCAGGTGGGAGGAAAACGCTGGGGCCTGGGGGCCGGGGGCCTGGCTTCTGTCCCCAGTCTTCCCTTGCTGGGATGGTGACAGACTGCCCTGGTTTGCCTGGGACTGTCCTAGCTTTAGCACCGAGAGTCCCACATACCTAGAAAACCCTAGGCCACCTGGGATGATGGTTGGTCACCCTGCTCTCTGGGGCCCTGGGACAAGTCTCTTTGGTCTTGAGGCTCAGCTAGGTCACCATCCAGTCAGGTCAGTGCCGCTTCATCCCAGCTTTGCAAAAGGGCTGGGTAGGCAGGGAAGAGGGACCACAGAGCGACTTAGAAAAGCCCGGAGGGCCCTGTGCCTGGAGAGGCCCCTCGGGCAGACACACTTGGGTGGCTGTAGGGCGGTTCTTCCACTCTGCGCAGACAGGGAGCTCAGGGGTAGATCCTGGGCTGGGGCAGCCTCTGCCAGGGTGGGCCCCATTCCCCTGCGGGGATTTGGCCCTCTGCTTTAGACCGAGTTCCAGTCCTGGCTCTGCCGCTTGCCTACTGGCTGGCTTCAGCTGAGGCCTCAAACGCTGGTCTGCTCAGAAGCGGGCCTGCAACGCATGTTAAACCCCTCCCTTCATTTCTGCTCGATCGTCCCCCAGACCCCTTATTTTTTTCTGGCTTAAGGACAGAATCAGAGGCAAGAAAACGGGAAATCCAGATGCCAAATCTATCCAGAGAGACCAAAGGCGGGGGTGGGGTGGGGGGGATGAGTGAGGCACGGGGGGGTGGAGAAGTGGTTGAAGAATCATCATAATTTAAGAAAGCTGCCCCCCCCCAGATAAGAGTTGCTATTTTATGGATGGTTCAAGTCAAAGTTCCCCCAAGGAAGGGCTGTGACCCCTGACCCCTGTAACCTGCATTTAGCACGTTCAAAAGTCCCTACTAGCCCCAGAGAGCTGACCTGAGCTGGGACCAAGGCAACAGGGCAGGAAGGGCTATAAACAAGCCCAGCTCCTTGGGCTCAGGAATCCTGAGTGAAAAAACAGAAGGGAGCTCCGAGGTGGGGAGGGACCCAGGCTGTGAGCACATGGCCGAGGAGGGGGTAGGTGGTAGAGGGTTGAGGGTGGAGGGGTGGGAAGATGATCAGGAGGTGGAAAGAGTTAGGGGAGAAGCAGTGGGTGGCCGAACCCCCCAAAGAAGAAGGTCTTTCTTCTCTCCGAACCTTGGTTTTCTCACCTGTAAAATGGAGCTTAAAAATACTGTCCTCGGAGGGTTTCTGTAAGGATTACATGAAATTATGTGGGTAAAAGACACTTGAGTGAGCCTGGAGCATCACAGGGGCCCGAATGTGCTAGAAGGGAAGGGTGAAGAGAAAAGTGTCAGAGGAGTTCCCATCGTGGCGCAGTGGTTAATGAATCCGACTAGGAACCATGAGGTTGCAGGTTCGATCCTTGGCCTTGCTCAGTGGGTTAAGGATCCGGCGTTGCCGTGAGCTGTGGTGTAGGTCACAGACACAGCTTGGATCCGGCATTGCTGTGGCTGTGGTGTAGGCTTGCGGCTACAGCTCCGATTCGACCCCTAGCCCGGGAACCTCCATGTGCTGCAGGAGCAGCCCAAGAAATGGCAAAAAGACAAAAAAAAAAAAAAAGAAAGAAAGAAAGAAAAGAAAAGAAAAGTGTCAGAAAGGGGGCACAGAATAAGGGGGATGAGTGAGGATTGAGATAGTTGACACCCTGTTGTCGGTGGATTGATAGGTCTTTGTTGAGTGCTAACGACATACCAGGCAGGCGCTGGGCTGAAGCAGAGAACAATGTGGGACCCCTCAGAGGCCCCTTGTTGGTGTGGGGGACAGACAGACAGACAGATACGCTGCCGCCCATTCAGTGCAAGAGGTTCCTGGGGTGGAGCACTGAGGGGGAGGGGGCTGTGAGGGATTCAGGCTTTGAAAGTTCAAGAGATGGAAATGGATGTGCCTTTATTTAGTCAAATTCGCACTTTCTCTGCCTCTTGCCAGAAACTTTCTGATCTCTCCCCCATCCCCAGCCGCCGTGCCCCGTCCCCCGAAAACCTGCTCTGCTGTGTCCACATGGCCTGCATGCAGCTGCCGTTTTTTCACATCTTCTTGATGGGAAAGCAGAGGCTGATGAGAGGGAAAGGGCCTGGCCCAGCTCTCCTTCCAGATCTCCTGGAAGCCCAGCCTGGGTGCCATCAGTCTGGCCCTTTCCCTGGCCGTGTAACCTCTGAGCCTCCGTCTTCTCATCTGTAAAATAGGGTGAATGACATCCAGCTCCGGGGTTGGAAAAAGCCAAGCACCTGGTGACGGGCCCGCACACAGTAGGTCCTCAGCATGTGGATGCAGGTGCAGAGGCCGCCCTGGAGCCCAGGCTGGCTTCTGGCTGCACACAGGAGCCGGGGCTCCTGCTCCCATGGCTGGGCTGCCCTTTGAAGCTCGGTGCAGCTCCTTATTACAGCAATTAATTACCCGGGACAATGGCGCTCAGCCCTGCCCTCCGCCTGCCTTCCACGGGCAGGGGGTGGGCGGAGGACGCCCGGAGGAGGGAGGTTAAGCGGCTGCCTGTTTGTTTATGGGCGCAGGAAGCTTTGTTGGTTTTACACTCCAGCCTGTTTTGAAATCAAAGAACGTTTCCAAGGAAGAGGTGGAAGCCAGACTCCCGGAGCCCAGAGAGTGGCCGTATTTATTTTTTGGTCCCTGATTGAGCTCAGCCTGGTTTCAGCAGGTGCTGGTGTCCTCAGCTACTGTGGAGCGGGGTGACAGGTGGGCTGGGCACTCAAGGGCCAGGAGGCAGCCTCTCTTCCATGAGCTGCTGGCAGGTGGGGGAGGACCCCTGAGTTGGGAGGGTAAGAGGAGGAGCGTTGGCCGCCCAGAGCCTGAAGTGGGCACTTCCGAAGCGTGTGATCAAAGCCCTGGCCAAGTCACTCGTCCTCTCTGAGCTTGGTAATCTTGTCTTCAACACAGGCCTAAAGATGGTGACCTCTGCCCCAGCTGCCTTGCAGGAGATGCTTAGGGATCGTCAGTGGTCTGAAAAAGGTTAGGGGACCTTGGAGTTCCCATTGGGACTCAGCGGTAATGAACCCACTCGTATTCCTGGCGACGTGGGTTCGATCCCTGGCCTTGCTCAGCGGGTTGAAGATCTGGTGTTGCTGAGAACTGTGGTTTAGGTTGCAGAGACAGCTCAGATCCCACCTTGCTGTTGCTGTGGGGTAGGCCAGCGGCTGCAGCTCTGATTCCGCCCCTAGCCTGGGAACTTCCATATGCTGTATGTGTGGCCCTAAGAAAAAAAAAACAGTAGGTGCCCTTTATGAAGTCGTGGAGGTTGTAGTAGTTTCGTTGTTCCTTGATTACTTCATTCATTCACTCACTTATTCTTTTGCCCTGTGAGAGAGGCTATAGCTGCAGACGAGACTTCTGCCGGGAATTAGAAAAAAGAAAAGCTGGTTTCTGGAGCTCCTGGGTGCTCGGCAGGTTTAGGATCTGGCGTTATTACTGCTGTGACGCAGGTTCACTTTCTGGCCTGGGAACCTCCGTATGCCACAGGTACGGCTTAAAAAAAAAAAAAGAAAAAGCTGGTTTTTACCATCCAAAAACATTTCTCTTAGTTCTTTATTATAAAAGAATTCCATGTTTAATGTGAAAACAAAAGTCAAACACCCAAACTATAGAAAGCAAAAAAAAAAAAAAAAAGTTTTCATCCCATTCTGTCTATCCCCGGAGTTAAATATTGTGAATTCTTTGGAAGCCTGATTTCTTGAGCTATTTCTCTGCAGGGAGATGTGCCCATCCATAATATGCTTTTTTTTTTTTTTTGTCTTTTTGCCATTTTTCTTGGGCTGCTCCCACGGCATATGGAGGTTCCCAGGCTAGGGGTCGAATCGGAGCTGTAGCCACTGGCCTACGCCAGAGCCACAGCAACGCGGGATCCGAGCTGCGTCTGCAACCTATACCACAGCTCACGGCAACGCCGGATCCTTAACACACTGAGCAAGGGCAGGGACCGAACCCGCAACCTCATGGTTCCTAGTCGGATTCGTTAACCACTGCACCACGACGGAAACTCCATAATATGCTTATTTTGACAGAGTGGGCCGGTGCAGTATGCATTGTCCTAGAGGTAAAAGTTTGTGTGCCCAAGATGTCATTTTCTGGAGGCTGGCAGGAGAGGCTGCTTCCTTCTTGACACCTCACTAGCGGTGGGCTCTGTCAGTTGTTTTGTCACTGTTGATCTGACAGGTGCGAACTGATGTGCCCCAGCCCTGTCATGACCCCCTGTTAACTCCTGGAGCCATTGCTGGCCCTCTTTTACGGATGGTAATGGAGGACCGGTGACGTGGAATGTTCCTTTGAGCCTCTGGCTAGAAAGGAGCTGAGCTGGAATTTGATTTAGGGTTTTCTGACTCTTTAGTCCTCTGGAATAGTCTGGAGGGTGCAGAGGAATTGGCCGTATCCTCAAATGCACCTGCTGAGTTTAGAGGACAGACTCAGCCTAGCCCCATGGTCAAGGATAAACTGTGCTGACATTCTCCCAACAGGCCAGGAACCCCTTATGAGACCTAAACATGGCCTTGAAGTTAAGGCCAGCTTTTGCCATCCCATCCAAGATGGTTCGCTAGTACCATCGTCTTCCCTTTTCCCTGCTAGTGAGGGACCAGAGGGAAAGGGAGCCAGAAACCCACCTTAAATGCACTGGCATTAAGAGCATGGGATCTTGGGGCTGCAGAGTGCTTTCCCACCCAGGACTGTGAAACTCTCAGCTCCTCCAGATCATTGCACCAAAGACTGAGACTTGGAGCCGAAAGAAGCTCCTCCTGCATCAGAACCTCCTTGCATGTCAGCTCTGGAAGCATCTAGTCTGACCCCCTCACTTTCACAGATGGAGGGGCAAAGGCCCCAGAAAGGTTAAGTGACTTGCCCAAGGTCACACGGCTAATTAGTGGCAGGGCCGAGACGATTCCGTCGTGCTGGAAAGATGATCCCCTCCCTCGGAGGCGGTGGTGACCTCTGTCCTGGCCCCCACACGGCCTTGTAGCCACATCTGGGCTTTTCCTTCCCAACTGTGGAGAGTCTTCCAAACCCAGAGGAGGCCAGGAGGCATAGCAAATGGGGAGCTGATGACCTGGAAAGGGGAAGAAAAAGCCCGGGTGGGGGAGGGAGGGAGGGAGAGCGGAGCCGCTCCCAGGGCTGAGGGTGGGGCAGCCATGCTGGGAAGTTCTCCCAGCCATCACCTTTGGCCAGCCCTTTACCCTGTTCCGAGCTCTTCCAAGACTGTGATGCTCAGGACCGTCTGCAAAGCAGCCTCGTCACCCTGTTTTACAAAATGGGCCAATCGAGGCCCAAAGGGTGACCTCAGTAGCTCAGAGCCACACAGGAAGTGATGGAGGGTCAGACCAGGGCTGGGGTGGGGGCAGGGAGCTTTGGGACCCCTAGGTCTCTAGTTCGCCCATTTTACAGATGAGAAAGGTGAGGACCTAGAGGAAGAGAAGGCCGGAGCTCCCTATTCTGGGACCTGATCCCCTAGACACAAACTGTTCCCCTAGACATATGACAGGTGAACCCTGGATCCGGGGGAAACAGGACAATGCATTACCTCCCCCAGGGACCATGCCTCCCTCTGGGTGAGGCCCAGCCTATGCTCCCACTCTGGCTTCCAGTGATTCTAAACACGGTAGTGTAGGACGTGGGCCAAACTCCCAGGCTCTAGAGTCAGCTGGACTTAAATTCCAGTCCTGATTCTGCTGTGTGTCCTTGGGAAAATGGCCTCATCTCTCTGGGTCTCAGTTTCCCCACGTCCACCATGGGGTTTCATCACAGGTGGTGGCCGAGTGGGTGAGATGGCCTGATGCTTAGCAGAGGGCCTGGACACTGCAAGGGCTTGATAAATGTGGCAGCTGTTTACTTTCACTTCCGGGGCAGCGAAAGACCGAGAGGGGTTGGGACTGGCCCAGGTCTCAGCCCCAGTGGCCTTGACAACACACCGGTGGCACGTGTTCTTCTCGGGTCTCCAGCCAATGCGGAAGGCGGAGGAACCGGCTGTCTTGTGCCTGCAGCGAGACAGGTGTGGGCGTGGGCAGGCTCGGGGTGTTTCACCTGTAGAAACGGTGAGGTTTCTTACAGGAAAAGGGAAGGAGGCGGTTATCTGCACTTCCGTTCTCTAGACCCTGTGCATCAATTCAGCTCATTCTGTTTGGAACAGTAATTTAATCTGGAGGGAAAAAAAAAAAACCCCAGCTCCGCAACTCCAAACCTCTGGCCTGTCCCTGCCCCTTCCACACACACTGGTCTGGTTTCAGTCCGGGGGACCCTGAGCTCCTCTGGCCTGGTGGGGAGGGTGGGCTTGGGGACCTTGGGTGTGCCTCTGTCCCTCAAAGGGCTCACAGATGAACACACCTGCAAGTACCCCATTCTCTGTAATAGCTGCCCAGGAAGATCCTCCCGAGTGCCCGCCTGCCCTGCCCATCTCAGCCTCCAATTGGAGTCAGCTCCATGCCAGCCAGAGGCTGCGGGCAAGACTTTAGGGTGGGGAGTTGGTGGGGCCCAGAGATGACTCTGGGAGGCATCTGGCCAATCAGAGCCCGGACCCTCCCCATTCATTTGCTGGCAAAGTCTTCGAGATTCAGCCGTGCACCCAGGTGGTACATGGCAGCATTCCACCCGAAGACAGGCTTTGAAAGTCAATTATTTGAAAACGGGGAAGCCAAGGCCTCACGGGCCTCCAAGCAAACAAGCTTTTGGCAAGTTCAGAGAAAAGGAAACAAGATTGAATTTCCCCTCCGACTCACCTGGGGGAAAATGCAGACTGCTTGGTGGTGGAAATATCTGGGAGTTCGGCTCCCCTGCAGGCTTAGGGGGGCAGGCGTGCTTTGAGGTCATCCAGAAAGGCCCCTAGGACATCCTACAGCTTCCCCATAGCAGCCGGTTCTAGGGCTTAGGACTGCTAAGCTTGGGTCGTTCTTCCTTTGATCTGACTTTATTCCCTCGTGCTGCAGATCCAAAGGTGGCAGGACCTCAACGGCTTGCCCTTGACTCAGTGGCTGAGTTGAGGAGGCCGGGTTCAGGTCCTGACCTGCCACAGCTAGCTGTGCGTGCTGTTGGCAAGCTGCTTTACCGCCCTGTGCCTGTACCCAATCTGTAAACTGGGGGAGAAAAATAATGCCCACTCTGAGGTTCTTGGTCAAGTGTAAAATTCTGCAGAAAGGGAAGGGGTGGGGAGAGGTTTGCTCTGTGCCTGAGCTTCACTGCATCCCTCAGAGAGTGTCAGGGGAAGGAAGGATGCTTTGGACGACACACCCCCCCTGACCTTGCAGCAGCCCCCATAAAGGGAAACTCTCTCCAAGAAGCCTAGATCTTCCCACAACCATGGCCCACAAGGAGGACAGATTCCAGGCTCCGGATTCTGGAGGATGCAGCTGGAGGGGCTGAGGTTGGGTTTAAGAAAATACATACCCATTCGTCTCTACAAGTCATAAGGTCCTGGGGGTACAGAGGCAGATTCGGTGGGGGGCAGGGGTGGGGTTTACTCTGAGGTTGTGGTAGAGGCAGGAGGTGATGAGATGACTTCCCCGCCCAGTCCCAGGGGCTCCTGCCCACCCGGCACCTCAGCACTGGGGGTTGGAGAGGGTCCAACATTTGCTCTTCTCTCCCTCCAGCCAAGGTCAGTGGGACACATGCCCCCTCCCGGCTCCCGCACCTCCCCTCTCCTCTGAAAGCTCTTAAACTTGCTGCCTTAAGAGCTGAATAGGAGATGTGAAAATCTGGAGCAAAGTCTGGGCTTCCTGGAGCCGTGGTTCTCAGCCCTGGCTGCATGAGGGAGTCCCGTGGGGGAGCTTTTAAAAATCTCAGTGCCTGAGTTGCACCCCAGACCATGACATCAAACGGAGGGGACAGTATTTTTTAAAAGCTCCCCAAGTGATTCTAACTCCTGGCCCAGAGTTAGAGCTGCGGATGGTCCAGCCACGTGGATGCCTGAGCTACACTCTTCCAGCTGCAACCTCTTCACCTGCAAAACCCAGGAACCACCAGGACCCTCCTGGACTGGAAGGCAGCTTAGAAGGGAGAACCTGTGAGAAAGCACCTGATACCTAGTAGGTGCTCATTAAATGAAAATTCCACTGATAATGGCTCCCAATCGCAAAGCACCTACTTGGTGTTAGCTATTTTGCATGCATTTACATAAGCTGCTTTCTGGACCTGGATGATTCCTGGGTTGGCACGATGGCCTTTCCCAGAAGGGGGGTTGCCTTTGTCCTGGTTTGGGGCAGGTGGGTGTGTCTGGAGGCCCTGGAGGAGGACCCTGGCTGGTTCTTGTTTGGACACATCTTAGGCAACCTTGGGCAAACAGTGACTCAGCCATAGCAGGGTCCCTTCCCCAGCCAGGCCCGTCTTCCTCAAGTTTCTTCCTGCAACATGTCAGGGCCCTGAGGCTGTGGCAAGAACCAGAGACTGTTTTCCTTGGGGGCCCTTGGGAGGGATGAAGACAAGAACAAGAGGTCTTTCCTTTGCCTCCTCTTCCCCAGACAGATGCTTTACCTGAGCACCCGTGTTCCTCCTAGATGCTGGGGCTCCAAAAGGCTAAGTGACCCGGCTCAGGTCCCCCAGGATGTAGACTCCCAGGTCTCCGTCTCCAAAGTGCATCTTGCTGGCGGCCTCTGGTTCCGCGTGGGGAGCTGAAGGATGGTGCTCTGATCCCCAGCCTGGTCGACACTGATCAGCACTCAGCACTTGGCTTTAATCTCCTTTTTTTTCCTCCTTCCCTCTTCCCAAGTCTGAAGCACCCTCAGACTGGGGGTGGCAGCAGATGGCATTGCTTCCAGATCTGCAAGGGAGGGTGGGAGGAATTCAGGGCGTTGTTGGAACACAGAACCTCTGTCCCATGTCATTGACCCCAGGACTTGACTAAAACAGGGGCCATACCAGCAACACCTGCTACAGAGCCCTGTCCTGGAGGCCTGCTGTCATTCACCCCCCCCAACTCCCCCCAACCACCATTGCTGACATACTCTGAGAGTGTCTATGGGTCTCTGGGATTAGAGGGGGGTCTGACATCAGTCCTGGCTTTCCAGCTAACCTGCTCTGTGACCTCTGGCAAGTCCCACCCCCTCTCTGGTCTCAGTTATTTCGACTCTAAGTAGAGCCCCGATGAGGGGGTACTCCGCCATCTCTCAGGCTGTTGTACCTAGTTTGAACCAGCTGACTCTCTTGACACACACCAAAAGGAAGTGTCAAACATTAGAGACCAAGTTCATGCAGGAAAGCCTCCCCCTCCCAAACAGGGGGTTTGGTGCCTGAGCCAGACCTGAGACCAACCCACACTCTGCTTCTCTGAGCCTTGGTTTCTTTATCTGTAATTGGAATGATAATGGTTGCAACATGTTGCAAGGGTTAAGTGAACTCATTCATGAAAGGCCTTTTAGCAGCGCCTGGTACCTAGAGAGCCCTTCTGGGAGCCGTAATGATGGCTCCTGTGGCTTCTCTGCATTCCGGAGCCCGCATCTGTACAGTAGGGGGGTCACAGCGCCTACCTGGAGGGGTGTTGTCAAGGTTACAGGAGATCATAAGTGCCTGGACCTCGGTGCCCGCCACATGGTCCTGCTGAAATATGAGTCATGTGCACTGGTGTCGCTGTGTCTTTCTCCCATTTCTGGCTCCCCAGGGACAGTAGGAGCTGGGAAGTGGGGGGGACATGGGGATGTCGCTCAAGGCGCCAGAGACACTCCTTCCCACATGTGCCGAGTGCCCAGGCCTCGGGATCCATTGAGCCCCTCCTCATCCTCTTAGCCCATGGCCACGGTCATGCCAGCCCCGAGCCCCAACCCAGGCCTCGTTCTCCAGCAAGCAACTCCTCTGCCCTCCTGCGTCCCACTGGGCCAGAGCACTCAAACCCTCATTTATGAAAGCTGTCCCCTCGGAGCCCAGGTCTGCCGTCTTCCCCCCCACCCCCCGCCCAGGCATCTGTCCATCTGTCTGTCAGCCACAGGTCATCCCTGATCTGGCTCCAGGGCCTGAAGAGTGGGTGCCAGCTGGCCGGTGGGGGCTACAGGCTGTACAGATGACAGCCCGAGGTTCACCTGGTCCCCTCGTGCCATCAGACATCACTTAAGGGGATGTACCTTTAAATGCGGAGGGCGAAGGCAGGGCCGGAGATGCTTTCAGAAATGGAAATGGGACCCATTTGTTTATAATTTACTCCCTGACACTTAACGGGAACCCGATGGGCCCAATAAAGGCCCTGCCCTCACCCAACTCCCACCTCAAAAGTGTTGGAGCCCGTCCAGTTCTCTGGAGGCAAATGCATCTCAAAGTGGAGCGGACCCTTTGGCTCCCCAACCGCCTGTCTCCTGCCCACCCGCCCTCCCGCCCATCTCGCAACTTTTGAAAGACTCGTCACTGTTCCCAAGATCAGGGGGGCTGCCAACCTTTCCAAGCTGTGGGGCAGGAAGGCGCGGGGAGGGGGTGGGGGCTTGCTTTCGAGGTAGAGAAGGATCAAGGGAGGATTCGGGAACAGACTAGCATATTCTGGGCATAAGATAGGCAAAGAGAGGGGGCCAGGGATGGAGGAGAAATCCAGTTTTCAATTTCCCTCCAGAGAAAAATGAGTGCATGAGAGACAGAATAATTTTCCAGTGTGCAGGCCCTAAGTAAAACCTCCTTGAGACATTGTGAGTTATTAAAGAGGAGGAAAGAAAAGAAATTGTAAAATCAGTTTGCCTTTAGCAGAGCAGTACAATGCACTCTTATTTCCAGGGGAATCTAATTAGAGGGAGGCGGCCTGGCCTGTTGGGGGGATAAAAGCTGGAGGCTGGGGCTGGGAGGACCCCTGGGCTGCGTGGGAGGAGGGCTGCCAGGGAAAGGTTGGGCTTTCGGGGAGGCGTTTCCCTTCCCAGCCTCTCAGGAGGCTCGGCTGGTTTGGATTCGAATCCTGTATCTTGGAGTTGGTGGCTTAACATGAGCATCGGTTGCTTCATTTGAAAAATGAGGAATGGGCGTTCCAGCCGTGGCTCAGTGGGTTAAGAACTGACAGTGTCCGTGAGGATGCAAGTTCGATCCCTGGCCTCACTCAGTGGTTTAAGAATCCCACATTGCCGCAAGCTGCGACATAAGTCACAAACGTGGCTCAGATCAATGTTGCTGTTGCTTTGGGGTAGACAGGCAGCTGCAGCTCCGATTCCACCCCTAGCCTGGGAACTTCCATATGAGGCAGATGCAGCCCTAAAAAGAAAAAAAAATGAGAACGATGGAGTTCCCTGGTGGCTCAGCAGGTTAAGGGTTCCGGCATTGTCACTGCTGTGGCTTGGGTGGCTGCTGTGGTGCAGGTTAGATTCCCTGCCCATGGGAATTTCTGAATGCGACAGGCATGGCCAGTAAAATAAAGTACAAATGGGAATGATAAAATTCCTCGTTGCTCTAGATGTCAGGATGAAATGCGGGAGGTGCTGGCAGAGCTGGGTACGTGCCAGGCACTCTGCGTCCCTGTCCTCCCTCGTCCACCACCATTCTCAGCCTCCATGCCTCCATCCGTGACACCTTTGGCATCTCCAGGCCCCCTGATCATCCCCTTCGCTTTCTGACCCTCCCTCCACCATCTCCCTCTCTTTCACCACTGACACTCCGAATCCAGCTCCCAGGTCCCCTGGCCTCCTAGTGGTAAGGTCTAGCTCAGCCTCTGAGGTCACCAAGCCATCCTCTATCGCTGCTCCCACCCCGAATTCTTACAGGATACTTCAGATTCTTTTAGTGTAAGAGCAACTTTTTTTGTTCAGAAATATACATATATAACAATAAGTGAAAGCCCTAGGAATTGTGAGCACCCATGCACACACCTGCAGGACCATTGCTAACGGTAGATATGGGTCCTTCCATGTGTGTTTCACAAAGTGCAAGATCCAGCCCTAGGTCTGCGTCCCTTCCCACCAATGCCACCCCGGACCAGAGAGCCCCGGTCTTTTCCTCAGCCCTAGCAGGGCGGTTTGGCGTGAACACTGCGTGGCGTTTTGGGGAGAAGGGAAAAGGTATAGGCACTGGCTTACGAATGTTCTACAGTTTCTAAGACCTGGTCACTGCCCTCACATATTGAAAGGGGGAGGAGGGGCAAAGGGATCTGACTATGGGTTCAGACCCCTGATGGACCAGGTTCAAGTCCTGGCACAGCCACAGATAGCTTTGTGACCTTGGGTAAGTTACTGCCCCTCTCTGAGTCTCATCCTTAGAGCTGGTTTGATATCAGTGCCTGCCAGCTCTGAGTGTTGTGAGATGATGCGAATTACGGGTGCCAAACACAGCACCTGGCACCGGATAAGAGCATCGCAAATGCCTGTTGTCACTGTGTCATGCCTACGGAGGGTACCACTAGGTCCTCAGAACTGGGAAGCCCAATCCCTCACCATCTCCAAGCACAATTTTGCCCTCTGAGAATCTGTTTTTCAGATTCCACCCCCTCCCTGCCAGCTTAACGTCCCTAACCCGTGGCTGGCCACAGTGGGGGAAAAGACCATTATTTATTCCATCAAGATTCAGAAACTGGGACCAGAGCAATAATTGCCCCAGGGTTCGAGTAACAGATTTTATTTTTATTGATCAAAAAAATTTTTTTATCAAAAACACATCAAACTAGAAAAGGCGTAAGCAGCAGGATCAAATTGGATTTTAACTCCTTTAAACACAGGCTCCTCCAGCAACCCATTTCCAAAGATGGCTGATGCCTTCCCAGGCGATGCTCAAAGTCCAGGGGGGCCGTTGGGTTCTGCAGCCCCAGATGCTGTCTCCAGACCCTCATTCAGCCACCGCGTGAGCATTTGGGCCGCCTCTGAGTGGACCGAACATCTGGACATGGCTGAGGGGATTCGGTGGAGTACCTGTGTGTCGGTTTACAGAGCGTCGATCCTCCAGACCTCTTGGAATGGTTCAGCTGGCCAGCCGGGGCTTTCAGCGGCATGCCAGGTGTCTGGCGATGCATAAATACATTTCTAATGAGATCACTGTGCAGGATGCTTCTAACATACTCACCGATAATCACACTGGCCTGAAGAGCCAACCGTCGGAACTTCCGTTGGAACGTTGCAAGTTCATGCACAGATCTGGGCATGGGCAGGGGGTGGGGTGGGGGTGGGGCGGGGGTGGGGGCAGGAGAGCAGTGCATTCATTCCATGAGTGAGCATGTCTTCATTCCTTCCTTCATTCAACAAATCTGCGTCGAGCTCTTCCCATGGGTCAGGCCCTCTTCTGGGCATTGGGAATAAAGCAGGGGACAAAACAGATAAAAATCCTTGTCCTCCTGGAGTGGAAATATCATGCCTCCAAATAATTCAAGCCAGGAGGCTGGAAGACAGGTCAAGGATGGGGCAGATGTCAGGCGGTGTCCGTGACTTCAGCCAGGTATTTATTTATTTATTTTACTTTGTCTTCTTTTTAAGCCACACCCATGGCCTGGGGAAGTTCCCAGATTTCAGCCTTTGTTTGCTTGTTTGTTTGTTTTTTTAATGGCCACACCTTTGGCAGGTGGAAGTTCCCTGGGCCAGGGATCGAATCTGTGCCTCCACAGTGACCCAACCTCTGCCGTTGGATTCTTAACCCACTGCATCGCAGCGGGAATGCCCAGGACTTCAGCCATTTAAAGTCACTGTTCTGAAGCTATGGCAGGTCTCTCTCCTGCTAAAACCAGTGCATGTCTGATTGCTGAACGCAAAAGACAAGGGGGAGTCCAGAGGCTGGGTTGGGTCAGCAGCAGGCTGGGCCCTGGTCAGGATTCCAGGCATCTCTGGCTGTGGTCTGATGACCCAGTCACCTTGCCAAGTTGCAGGAACAAGGACCCCAGAGCAGAAAGTCTACCTGTGGAGCTGACCCCTGGCTGGGCTTCCCTTGGCCTGAGTGTCTTCTTCTCCATCACTGTGAAAAAGATCTAGGGTTTTAGTGCCATGAAGCGCTGCGGGCTTGCACTCTTTCAGCCCCTCCATTTCCATGCTGATAATAGTAAGATGAATTGTCTGGCTTTCCTTTTCCCTAGAGCAGCTTGGTTTTTGTTCATTAGCTGTTGTGGCTTTTCTCTGAATTTCTATAGAACAATGGTTCTCAAAGTGTGGCCCCCCGGGCCGCAGGGCGGCAGCAGGCACCACCAGGGAATTTACTGGAAATAGAATGTTTTAGGCTCTACTTATGGAATCAGACCCCCCCCCCCACCCTGGGCGGGGGCAGTAATCTGTGTTTACACAAGCCCTCCCAGGGATTCTGATGCCTGGAGGCTTGAGAACCACTCGTGTACAATGCAGCTTGATTTACTTAATATGCATATGTTGGCTCAGGCATGGGCCCCACGCGTGGGCTGAAGGGAGCGTGGCCACTTAGCAGAGAAGCAGATCTCACACCTCTCCAAGCGTTTACAAAAAAACACCGGCCCCAAGAGGTGATTGTGAGCATTTTGTGAAAGGGCACAACGCGTGTGGAGTTCCTGGCATAGAGCAGACCCTGAATGAGCAGTAACCCCTCCTCCTTTAATTACGGCCACGGGGGACAGAAGCAAACTGTTCAAAGAAGATGACAGTGTTTAAGACAAGTGCTGATCACCTTTGAAAAAATCGACCTCACCCACTCTAAAAATAAAAGAATCACGGCATCTTAGATTCTCAGAACCATAATATGGTAGAGCAGAAAGGGGATCATTTAGTCTTCGCCCTTCTTTTCCCGGGCGAGGAACCAGAAGCTCACAGAGGCCGTGTACCTGGCCCAGGTGACACAGCATGCCAGGGACATCCCTCTCCTCCCTCCACCGCCGCCCAACCACACAGCCTGCCTCCTTCCACCTTCTGTCCTGTCCACTGACTTATTTTGCAGGAGGAGCCCCAGAGGAGCCCCTAGCTGCTTTTTGCAAATATCTTTTGCAGCGGGGACATCATGTCTCTTCCATCCTCTGCTGTGTCCCCCACAGCTGGCTCAGAACCTGCGCGTGTTCAACACCTCGCATCGAGCAGATGAATTAATATCTGGGGGCAGAAGCCTGGGCAGTGGGGAGAGGGCATGAGGCCAGGGGTGGGGTGGGGGGCGCTTGATGGGGGGAGGTGATGCCCCCCCCCCGGACCCACCAGCCTCCCAGCACCGGGATGTGGCTCCGAGCTGGTGTCGGCTTGAAGACCAAGTTCTCCAGGACTGGGGTGTCCACTCGACATAATACGTAACAGTAATTAAGAAATAAGCCGCCTTGCCCAGCTTCACAGCGATCATTTGGCTAAGTAACTACCATGGTCCAGTGCCTCAAAAATCACCATTAGAGTACGCTCCTTATGGCCATAAAATTTCTCGTTTTCTGCCTTTCATCAGCCTCCCCCTGCAATCTTCGCCTTGCTTTATTTATACATTCGTCCTCAAACAATGGCAATAAACTCTTTCCCAGAGTGTTGCAAATCAGAAATTTGTCCACATTTTTCCACCACCTTCCACTGTGGACCTGCTCTGCCTGGGAACAGCCCAGCCGGGCCAGCTGGAGAGGCTGGGGTGCCGCAGATTGATGGGAGCGCCGCAGGACGGGGTTGCTGGGGAGAGAAGATGGGGAGGGGGCAGGGGGAGAATATGCCATGAAAGGCCAGGCTGCCCAGTGACCAGCCGGAGACACAAGGGGCCCACGGGGAGGGGAGCGGGGGAGGGGAGGGGAGGGGAGGGGACGGGATGCCTTCCCCACCCCCTTCCCCTAAGAGGGGAAGAAGAATCTGGGACCAGAGGGAAGCAGGGGTGGCCCCAGGCAGAATACGGGGTGGGGGGGGTGTGTGTGTCAGGAAATCGATCCATCCCTGCCCCCACAGGAACCAGATGATCTGCACCCCAACTCAGAATCCCTGTCCCTTCTCAAGCTCCGTACCTCCCCCCCATCAATCATTCTTTCATGCAGCAACAGGCATTTATCAAAAGCCCTCCTGTAGGCCAGGAAGTGTGCAGGGTTCTGGAGTGTGAAGTCACGAATAAATCAGGTGCAGCCCTGGCCCCCTTCTTAGGGTCGTTCCCAGAGACCCAGGAGGACCTCTGGTTTTCAGGGATGGGGTAAAGGGGGTCCGGAGAAGGATTCGGACTTGCCACAGGTCACACAGCAAGTTGGAGGCGAGGTCAGGAGCAAACTCCAGGGTTCCAATCAGGAATCCCCAGTCTTTCCAATCAGCCCATAGTCTCCCTGGGGACCTTCCTTGTGGACAAGGTAATTGTCCCCTCCTCTGGCTGGGGTGCCAGCTGCCTGTAGCAGGCTTTTTTTTTTGGGGGGGTGCCTCTGCAGTGACACTCTGTACTTTAATGTGGAGTCCCCCGGGGGCAGCAGCAGGTGAAGTAACTCAAGTTGAAGACTTTGGTGTGGGTCCCCAGAGGTGAAGTCTGTTCTGTTGGGTGGGCTACTCAGGTAAGTCTTCCTGTTTCTGAGAAGGGAGCCCAGCCTCCATTAGGCGACATTAAAGATCCAGCTGCCTTTCCAGTGATCCTGCTTCACCTTCAAATCCACGCCCTAGAATCAGCTCAGAGCCCTGCGTGCCTATCCGAGAGCGGTTCTCTTCAAAGGCTCAGGATTCTGGCAAATCCTCTTGTTTCTGTAGCAGTGGTTGCCACTAATAGCGATGGCTTTTGTCCCTGTGGGTCCGTGGGGCACCCAGTAGGTGCACCTTGATCTGCAATACGATGTCAGGTTTCAGTTGTCTGGGAGGCCCTTTTAAAGAACGGTGGCAGTGGGGCCATTTGGAGGTTGGATGGCTAGAAATGACTCCTGATGGAAGAAGAATCCACCCAGGGTTCTGAGACAGAACCTATGACTTTGGGGAAGCTTGAGTCATTTCTCCTGGTTGTGTCTGGGATGGTGAGGTCCGTGGTTTCTTTTTTTAACTGGCAGTTGCAGGTCCTATTGAAGACTGTTATTTAGAACATTCCAGAATGATAGGGACAGAGAGCCATGCCCAATCACCCCACCCTGGGGTGTATGCCTAGTTCTGCCTGGGGTGTATGCCTGTCTGGGAGTTCTTGGTGGCTCAGTTAGTTAAGGTTCCGGCCTTGTCACTGCTATTGTGCAGGTTTGATTCCTGGCCCTAGAACGTGCGCATGCTGTGGGAACCGCCAAAAAAAAAAGTACAAAAAAAGAAACTCCCATCCTTATTATGGAGGTGTCACCTCTACTTCAGGATGTTCCTAGCTTGATGGGGGGACCTAGTACCCATCCTCAAGAAGCTCAAATGAACCTTTTACAAACAGGACGATAAGATACAGTGGTAAACAGAACACAAGCATTAAAATGTAATGGTTGGGCCCCAGCAGGAGCCGATGCCCTACGCTGAGAGGGTGGCATGGAGGAACCAATGGCACAGGGATTCCAGGGGAGCCCTCAGGGTGCAGCAGTCATGGAGCACTTCCTGGACTAGGTGGACTTTGAGCCCAGACTTGAAGGAGGGGGGACGAGAGACAGTAGGAAGCAGTGTGAAGGCACCATTCAGGGCCACAGCAGGTGACCAAGGCCTGGGGGTGACCTGTGGCGAGGCATGTGTGGGCCGAGGCCGGGGAGGACCTTGAATGCCAGGCTCACGAGGGTCACTTTGGTGGTTAAGATGGAGCCTCTGGGGCCAGTTACTGGGTTACTGTTACTCTGCCACTAAGATTGTCCCTTTGAGCCTCGGTTTCCTCATCTGTAATGTGGGCGCACAGTAACAGTCACTTCTTAGTGTTACGCTGGGACCACATGACTTGCTCCAAGAAAGGCAACCAACCAGCTCAAAACACATCAGCAGCTATTTTAATTTAGTTTTATTTATTTGATTTCATTTTATTTCATTCTCGTGTGGCCTCCACTCCCAGTGCTGCTATAGGAGGTCGCAGAGCCCAGTCTTAGGGGCATAGTGAGCCCCAGGTTTAAGCCTTTCCTCAGGGCTGAGCGCTGAGATGGATGGAGGGAGGCAGGGGCCAGGCTCCTGAAACCATTTTCCATCCTGCCTCCTGTGATGACTTTCCATTGGCTTCGGCTTTCCAGCCTCCAGCCTTGAGGAGGGAGAGAGAGGGGCCAGGAGGTGGGGAGAAGGAGGGTCCAGGCAGGCTTGACTTCCCAGGCATATGGTCCTTTCACCGTGGCTTTGTGGAGCGCTAACAGGTGGCCAGGCTGCCTTTTCCTTGCTGCCATGCAAGGCAGCTTCATCTGGCCACTGGGGCCACAGCTGCTGCCGTTTCCCCTCCGCTGATCTCAAGGCCTCACCCCAGGCCTCCCCCGGCCCAGCTTTCTGACGGCCTGCCTCCCTCTTTGGCCCCGTAGTGTCTGCCAGCATTTCTGCCCCAGCTGATCACTTGCCTAAGACGCTTGCACCCGCTTCTCTCCGTGGGCACCATCTGCATCTGGGGTGGCTCCCCTGGGGATGGGATATGGGGTCTATAGACATGGCTGGGTTTGTGCAAAACTTCTGTCATAGGAGAATAAGACAGGAATGACAAAGGGTATTCATTCATTCATTCACTTGCTCATTTGTTCATGCATGCATTCATCCCTTGCCTTTGTGCTTTTGTTTTCATTTTTTCCTTTTTTGGCTGCCCCGTGGCAATGGAGTTCCCAGGTCAGGGATCAGATCTGAGCCGCACTCCCCACCTAAGCCACGCGGGATCCTTAACCCACTGTGCCAGGTTGGAGATCGAACCTGCATCCCAGTGCTCCCAAGACACTGCTGACCCCATTGCACCACAGTGGGAACTTCTTGCCTTTGTGTTTTGTGTTAGATAAATGTGTTTGCCTCTGGGGGACGCTACAGAGGTAGATAAAGTTCTTGTATTCCGGCGCCAATAACAATCGTGATAATGATAATAATCACTAACATAGGTTGAGCTCTTACTGTATACCCGGCAGTGTTGTCAGCCTCATCTTGCCGTCATGCATTTAATTTTCATGTATGACAACTCTATGAGGTCAGTACAATGATTTTCCGCATCTTACAGATGAGGAAATTGCAGCCCAGAGGAGTGCCCCCCAGTTGTGAGTTCGTAGAGGAGCAGGCTGTGATCAGTGCCTCACGGGCAGCCCTTGGCATTTCTTGAGGTGCCTGTCTATGCAGCCACACCAACCCCCTGAGGGCCAGGCCGATGGCTGGTCTTACTCCCAGGGGATGGATGAGGGAACAGAGATTCCAAAAGGACAGGTGACATGTTCAAGGTCTCACAGCAGGTGAGGGACTGAGCCTGGAGTTCCAGTTCCCCACCTGCCAGGCTTCTGCTGAGTAAGAAGAAAGATGGGGTCTGCTCGGCCAGGGCACCCTGTCTCCCCCACTCTTGGAGCTCAGTCCCCAGACACAGTTTTTTCTCTTTGCTTCCCCCCTGGCTCCCACCACTGCCCCCATTTTAGAAAGGAGGGGGAGTTCCCATCGTGGCGCAGTGGAAACAAATCCAACTAGGCATCATGAGGTTGTGGGTTCGATCCCTGGCCTCGCTCAGTGGGTTAAGGATCCGGTGTTGCCATGAGCTGTGGTGTAGATTGCAGACAAGGCTCGGATCCAGAGTGGCTGTGGCGTTGGCGTAGGTTGGCAGCTACAGCTCTGATTAGATCCATCGCCTGGGAACCTCCATATGCCATGGGTGTGGCCCTAAAAGGACAAAAGACAAAAAATAAAATAAAATAAAAATGGAAAGGAGGAGAAGGAGGTTTTGGAGTCCACTAACACATCCAGCATCTAGAGCTGTGGGAGGCAGAGCCAGAATTCAAATCTAGGTCTGTCTGATCCCACGGCTTCTGCCCGCCTTGCCCCATGGTCTGCAGGTGGCAACCCTGACCACACTTTGTAAGACGGGACCCCACTGGCAAGGCCTCTTGCAGGAGCTGACAGAGCGGGCTCTGCCATCTGCCCAGCACGAGTCGCTGCTCTTTCTGTTGTCAGTAAATGAGTTTGTTGAGTAAACAACTGAAATAACTCAGCGAAGAAGTAAAGGAGAACTGGTGATTGTTTTCAAGACTGTCTTCAAGTCTCAGCAAGAGGCTAAAGGGGATTGTGAACTGAACTCCTCTTACGGTGGACTTGCTCCTGTTGCCAAGGTGCCTCCTGGAAATATCCTGCCTTCTCCCCTCCCCTGATACACGGCTGCGGCCCCCTCAATACTCCACGTTTGCTGCATAGGACACCAGTGGGTTAAAGAGACGGAGCTGGAGGGCCCTTCTGACATCTCCGGCTCCAACCTCTTGTCCTAAGCAGACAAACCTTAGTTTTGAATTCTCTGCCCCCAGGAAGTCTTCCCTATCTGAGTGCCTTTGGCTCAGACAGTTCTGGCCCTCTACCCACTCTCTCCTCTCTCCCATACCTGCCTCGTGCTTGGTTCACTGTTCAGTAAAAAAGAGCTCTGGATCCGTCATGGCTCTGAAATCTGGAACTGCAACGACACAGTACCATTTCAAGCAATACTACTTCCTTCTTCCTAGATATGCCCTTTCTTGGCAGGAATGTATAAAGAGTGCCCTCTAGTGTCTGAGGACAGGACTATACTGTGAGCACAGAAGCCCACAATCAGAGAATCCCCGTATTTGTAATGTAAATCATCTCCCGAAAGGTTCAGAGTTTTGTTGGTTTTGTCTAGTTCTGTGTTGTTTTTAAAGACCTCCTACTGGGGTTAGACGGGCACTACCTGGAGAAGAGAAAGTTTTGTCAAGTTTAGGTTGTGCTCATGGCAAAAGTTCCACCCAGGCTTTCCAAGGATACGCTCCTCTTTGTGTTGGTGGAGTGAAGTTGGGCCTGTTGATTCATCGCAAATGCTGAGAAATCGTGTAGGATTTGGAGTCAGACTGAGCCTGTTTGGATCCCTACCTCACCAAGGCCTCCAGACCCTCCCGAGGCCTCTCAGAGAGCAAGCAGGACTGAAGTGAATCCATGCAGAAAGTTTTTGCTGAGCGCCAGCCATAAGGGCACTGGGCACCTCAGCCCCAGCTGGAGAGGACACCTTCAGGAAGGCTTCCTGGAGGAGTCGTCCCAAAGTGAGTGGGAAAAGAACGAGGCTTGATGGAAGCCTGTGCTTGCTGAGCACTCACTTGTCCCTGGCACTCTTTCATGGCCTTAATATACTCATTCATTTATTCCTTCATTCAGTCCTTCAACAGCTATTCGGGTGTCCACTTTGTGCCAAGCCATGGAAGTTCAGCCGTGAACAAAAAAGACAAAAATGCCCCTCTGCGTGGCACTTGTAATCTAGTGACGAGCAGGATGATGAGGCAGGGGGGCAGTAAAGTGAACTCTTTAGCATATCTGACGATATGTGCTGTGGCAAAACCTGCAAAGCACGGTGGCTCTTGGTGGGGCGGGGGGACTGTCCCATCACTATCTGTATTTTATACATGTGGAATCTGCAGAATCCAGGCAGAATGTGTCAGTAGCCTGTACTTTTATTTTCTTATTATTTATTTATTGAAGTAGAGTTGATTTACAATGTGGTGTTAACCTCTGCTGTATAGCGAAGTGATTCAGTTATGCATATATGTATATCTTCTTTTTCATATTTTTTCATCATGATTTCTCATATTCAGTAGTGTTCCCTGTGCAATACGGCAGGGTCGTGTTTATCCCTTCTCTATATAATAGTTTGCACCTAGTAGCCTGTGCTTTTTAGTGGCCCGTTGCAAACTGCAGACCAAGAGGGGGATGAGGAGGGTGCCCCAGGCAGAGGGCACAGTCCATGCGAAGGCTCGAGGTTGTGGGGGCAGGAGACAGCTGCTGGAGTCCAGGGAGAGAGGGGTAGATCAGAAGCACACACTGGGGCAGGATCAGTGTGGGGTGGAGGGTGGGTTCACCGCTAACTGGGATGCTCAGTCTCCTGGTTTTGGTGCTTTGATGTGAGAGCAGAAGAGTATTAAGGACTCGTAAGGTCGGCAACCTAGACGCCTGGGTGGTGATGCTGAGATGGTACCCACGAGAAGTTTGGGCGGAGGAGGTGGACGGGAGGTGTTGCTTCCAGGGAGGTATAACTTGGGGTCTGATCGCTGCCTTTCCACCCCCCCCCCCCCACTATCACCCAGCCCATGGGTGCGGTCTGGTCCAGCTCCTGGCTCCCGCAGACCCTACCAAGCTGCACGCCCCATGCACTGGTTACAGCTGAGCAGTTCGTGCGGAGGGGCCAGGAGGGCGCCTGCCACAGCCCCTGCTCACCGGGCCCCCAGCTGAGCTGTAAATGACTTTTCCATTTTCCGAGACCTGCGCCCAGGCCTGTTTGGTATTCAGCGACACCCGGCCCACACGCGCCGGCTCTCAGCTCTGCCCGAATTACTTGATTAAAACGCATATCAACTATTATGTGATTCATTTCTCTGCCGCAGCTCCGAGCTGGCCTATGTTAAACTGTAATAAAGGCTGGGCTGGGAGGCCCTGGGGATGGGGGAGCTCAGCAGTGGGCTGGGAGGGCATCTCCGAATTGGGGGATGCTAAGATAGGGACCCCAAACTCAGGGCCAGGGCTGGCTTCCACGCATCTAAGATGACAAGGACTCGGTTTGGAGATGGGTCAGCTCCCTCCTGCCTTCTAGAGAGAGGTGGGAAGGTCCAGAAATTGACCATATCATTTTCAGGCTTTTGCTTTGGCAAAAGGGGGTACGGGGAAAATTTGGGGGGTGGGATGGGGAAGAAGCCACCTTGGTTTTCCTGGTCAGAAATGGAATTTTCCATCACCTGGGAATTGTGGCAAAGTTGGCTCTCACTGGGTGGGGAGTCCTGAGTCATGGGTTTTTTCCCTGGCCTCAGTGGCCTGAGATTCTGCTGACCACCTGTCAAATGGGGCTAATCCTGCCTGCTTGACCCTCTGTCCAGAGAGATGTTGTGGAACAAAGAAAGGGTCTGTAAACTCCCCAAGTAGTGACTACTGTGGAGTGTCAGAGTTAGAAAGGGACTTTGAGATCATCCTGCCAAGCCCTGTTCATTTAAGTCTTATTAAGCCCCTACTGTATGCCAGGCATTGTCCCTGCTGCCCTCAAGGCTCTCCCAGTCCAGTGGGACCAAGAGACCCATAAACAGGCACATTTGATGTTTCTCCTTGACCTGTGAGAGCTCCAAGGATGAGCAGTGGAACCAACCTGGCCTGGATAGGCCCAGGAGGACTTGCTGGGGGAGGACACCCACCTGCTGGGTTCTGCTGGATGAGTAGGAGTGTGCCAATGAAAGGGGGAGACATTTCAAGCCAAGGAAGTTGGAGTTCAAAGGCAGGGAGGTGTGAGACAGCCTGGCTGGGCCATTTAGGAAGTCGAGTTGGACAGGGAGTGGCAGGGCCAGTCTGGACACAAGGACAGGGCCCGTGGTGGTGGGGCTTTGCTGGCGCAAATGAGGCTTCCAGGGTCAGGGGCTGTGAATGCTGGTGGGCTTCAAAGGAGGGGGCAGAGACTGGGCTAGAGAACAGGAGAGCTGCCTCCCAGCCATTTTCTGTGTACCTCCATCAGCCTGGCCTGGGCTGGACTCTTCCCTGAGCCTCGTTCCTGCCCCCCTCTCAAGCTCTGGCAAGCCAAACAAGTCTTGTCACCCTCCCATCCCTTATTCTATCCTCAGACTCCTCTTAAATCATGGAGCTATCTTCCTGTTTGACACCTGTCCTGGCCCCAGATTCATCTAGAAGTAGTGCTGCCTCCATTGGATTGGGAAGTTCCCAGCACGTAGGGGTGACGCCTCCTCCATTAGGCTGGGAAGTTCCTAAAACAGAGGCTGTTTGCCTCTCCCTGCCCATAAGATTGGGAGGGCCAGGAGCGAGGGGCTATTTCTGGAGTTCCCTTTGTGGCATAGCGGTTAACGAATCTGACTAGCATCCATGAGGACGCAGGTTCGATCCCTGGCCTCCATCAGTGGGTTAAGGATCTGGCATTGCCGTGAGCTGTGGTGTAGGTCGCAGACATAGCTCGGATCCTGCATTGCTGTGGCTGTGGCGCAGTCCAACAGAAGCAGCTCCAATTCGACCCCTAGCCTGGGAACTTCCATATGTCATGGGTCCGGCCCTAAAAAGACAAACACACACACACACACACAAAAGCTTAAAAAAGAAAGGGGCTGTTTCTTCCTTGTTCTCTATTGCAGTCTCTCCACATCCGTAAGCAGGGGCAGGATCTAGGAACCAGGAGAGAGGGTCCCTTATCATATTCCTCTCCTGGGGCTGTCTCCAGACCTGCTCCAGAGACCCGCTCCAGGCTCTGCCCCCTCCCCAATCCCCTGGGCTCCCATCTGCAGCTGCTTGAGAGGGGGAGGGCAGGAACCAGGAGGGTGGCCAGGAGGCTGCTCCCCCACTGTTCACCCCAAATCCAGCCTCTGTTTAATGAATGCGTACCCATGTCCTCTCTCCCCACGTGTCCCCTTCCCTGTGCCAGCTGCCTAGGCTTCTCCAAGAGGCCACTGGCTTTCTGAACATGGAGGAATCAGCCCCAGCCAGCAGGGCCCCTCTGTGGCCAAGTCCACCTAATCCTCTTGATTAATTTAACTCTGAGGCTAAAGGGTTCCCATGACTGGGGAGGTGGGTGGGCAGCAATGGGGAAACCAAAGTGGGAACGATGCATGGTATCAGGGCTTTTTGTGTCCCGTTCCCCGACCCCCGCTCCCCCTTTGCCCTATCATCATCTTCATTAGCTTCATCAATAATAATAATAACAATAATCCTTCATGGGCCATTTACAGGTTCCAAATTACTCCCGTAGTCTTCATTTCATTCCATTTTCAAAGCAGTCCAGTGAGGCGTGCAAAGATGTATCGTTATCTTCCTTTTTACATCTGAGATAACAGAGGTCCAGAGAGGGGATGCAACTCATTCAAGGCCATACAGCAAGGGTAGAGACAGAGCTCAGAATCCAGGGTCAGGCCTTCCAGACAGGGACTTTTGACTAGACCAGAACTGCCCCTGAGGGCACCCCCAAGCCCTCTCCCAATCTGTCCTTCCTCCCCAGCTCTCTCCAGGAATGAGCAGGGACTTCCTGGCGGTGTGGCTTCTCTGAGGTTACTGATCCAGTCTGAACTTCATTTCTCGGTTTGTAAAATCACTAGCAGTGCTGGCTTCATAGACCTCCAACGAGGGCTGGCACACTTCAGACTGGCCCAGACCCAGCATGGGGGTCTCTTTCCCTGCACTGGGCCAGGGAGAAGACGGGAGATCTTTTCCAGGGGCCTGAAGTCACAGACTAGAGTCTGGCTCTCTTGAGAGTTCGCTGGATTGTCCCAGCTAGTGGGACACAGCCTTGCTCTCCCCACTTAGTTTATCCAGAAGGTTGTTATGGCAACCACCACCATCCTAGTGGGTCATTTCAGATCTTTTCAATCAACAGAGACCCATGGGCCCCACTCTGCCTTCTCCAGTTTGGGTTTTCTCATCTGGGTGCCTCTGGGCTCAAGGAGTTCCTAGATCCTTGGTGAATAACGGAATAGCAGGGACAAGGAGACAAGGTAGAAGTAAACCAAATTCCTTGAGGAACCTAGAAAGCTGCAGGTAATTTGGACGGCAAGGGCATCAGATACTCACGAGGCCTGAGTGGGCGCTGAGGCCTGGCCAAAGTCTGGTCTCCAAAGCACCTTGAATTTATCCCCCAGCTAGTCCTTTGTGAGACACACCCAGGATTTTGGTTACAGCCTATCCTGTCATTTCCTTAATATTTTACTTTGTGCAAAAGTATCTTTAAAAACTGAATTCAAAGAAACCAATTCGCCTATAAATAGATGGGAACCATAAAAACAAATAGCGTGAAAACAAAGCGTATCATTGCCTTCTACCTGGAGACTACATGTGCAGAAAGAGCTTGGGGCCTGTCCTCTCCTTGCCCAAGAGGGACCATCGGTGTCCTAAAGACAGGCCGTCCTGTGGGGCAGCCACCAGCCCTGTGAGGCTAAATTTGAATTAAAACGAAACAAGTTCCCATCGTGGCTCAGTGGAAACGAATCTGACTAGCATCCATCCTGACCCAGGTTCGATCCCTGGCCTCACTCGGGGTTAAGGATCTGGCGTTACCTTGAACTGTGGTGTAGTTTACAGATGCGGCTGGGATCTGATGTTGTGGTGGCTGTGGTGTAGGCCAGCCACTGCAGCTCCGATTCAACCCCTAGCCGAGGAACCTCCATCTGCTGTGAGTGTGGCCCTAAAAAAGACCAAAAAAAAAAAAAATGAAATAAGGAGATCTCCGCTGTGGCTCAGGGGGTTAAGCATCTGACATAGTCCATGAGGATGCAGCTCCAAGGACATGGGTCAGAATATTATCTACAGGGAGTTTCTGTTGTGGTGCAGTGGTAATGAACCCGGCTAGTATCCATGGGGATGCAGGTTCGATCCCTGGCCTCGCTCAGTGGGTTAAAGATCCAGCATTGCCACAGGCAGATCACAGACGTGGCTGGGTGTGGCTGTGGTGTAGTCTGGCAGTTGCAGGTCCAATTCAACCCCTAGCCTGGGAGCTTCCATATGCTGCAGGTGCAACCATAAAAAGAAAACAATAAAATGAAAAACTCAGATCTTCGGTTGCCCTAGACACATTTCAAGTGCTCAGTGCCGCACGTGGCTGACACCACGTGGAACCTCACAGACCTAGAACATTTCCGTTGTCACAGGAAGTGTTATTGGATGGCACTGCTGTAAACTCACCTGAGACTTAATCAGGCTGGGGTTTCTCCCAGGACAGGGCTATGCCTCCTCCATCAGACCAGGGCTCTCCATCTCCTCCCCAGTCTGCCCTCACAGCTCTGAGTATAATCTCTGCTCACAGAGTTATCCCCAAAAAAACCCTGATCCCCAGCTCACTCAGCTCCTTTCTGAGCTCAAGGGTCCCCACTGGAGGACAGAGCCCGGTGCCCCGTTCCCCATTTGTGGGCTGGCCTCCCTCCCTGCCTGCCAACCTCTGTTTCCTCCTCCTGAAGCCCCAAGGGCTCCCTCTCCTTGTCGACGTCAGAAAATTGAGATTATGCCGTGAGTTTCAGGAAATGAGTCCTTGGGATTAGTTATATTTGGCTCTGAATCCAAGACATGCTGGGGAAAAGTACCCCAGGGTGCCAGCTGTGCCCATTGTGGCCTCCTCTCAGTGACAGGGAGCTGGGCAGCTGAAAAGGGCAGAGGAGGGGCTGGATCTGACCCCAAGTCTCTGCCTTTAGGGATGAGGCAAGCAGCCACATAGGCAAGTCTCCCTGCCATTGGCGCCCTTGTTGAGTGACGTCAAAATCAGTGGCCAATGAGAAGCAAGGATGACTTCCCAATGGCCAAGTTAGCAGGATGGAGGGAAGGGGACCCGGGGCTGAAGGGCGTTGCCCAAGGCTGGATGACCTACCAGCTCTGGATGCAGCCCTTTGATGGCATCTCCCACCATGCCCTGGGACACGCTGCACCTCTGCACGTGCTCTTCCCTTGGCCTGGAATGCCTTTCGCTTTACCCCCACTTGACATCCAAGCAGCTGCAGTAGGTGTTTAGGTTTTTTCAGGGTTGGAGGAAAGCTGTTCCTTGTGGGAGGAGCCTTGACCTTTTCATGTAACCCACATTTGAAGCTGTTGGGTAAGAACAGGATGGGGGACAGGAGAGCAGGGTCCGAGTATGGATGGAGACACTTGCCGAGGTACTTTGGCCCGGTCGTGCTACTCCTCTGTAACTTGGTTTCTCCCATCTGTGGTGTGAGCACATGATCTCTGAGGCTCTTCCAGCCTGACTCAGGTGAGCTCTGCGAGAACAGCTTGTATAGCCCATGGACAGCACAGAGCAGGTGCTCACCAGTGCTCTGGAGAATGAACAAATGACAAAACATAGAAGTGCTTCCAGGAAGACCAAAGATGGAGATGGAAAGGGAGAAGAGGGAGAGAAAAGAAGCAAAAGACAAAACTGGAACAAGCAGGAGCAGCGAGGAGGAAGATAAACCTCTGATTGCCTGCTTTCTCTTTTCCCTCTCCTTCTGTCTCCTCTTCTCCCTGGCCCCCTCCTCCATGCTTGCTAGAGCTCAGAGCTCCTGGGGTTGCAGCTTCAGAGCCCTGGCTAAAGAACTCCTTGCTAGCATTCCTTCTGCTGGATCAGGGAGGGGCAAGAGGCCAGGCTTGAAGGGGGCAGAGAAGCCATTCAGACCCCAGGGTGTCTTCAGCCCAGATTGCAGAGGAGCTTGATCAAGCCCTTCCTGCAGCCTCCCTCACCTGGATCTGGGACAGGAGTAGATACCTGGCCTGACAGCCCATTCAAGGGAGCCCAGACTCCTAGGGTCTCTCTGCACAGGAAGCAAAGGTCTTTACCAACCCCTCAGCTCCAGGGTAGAAATCAGTGGGGATGGTGGCCTGGGAGCCATGGACACAGCCAAGGTCATCATATAGGGTCTCCTTCTTCAGCCTGGACGATCACTCAGTGATCCTGGAACATCTCAGGAGGGGCCTGGGTGTGGAAATCACAAGTCCAAACCCTTCCTTCTGTAAATAGGGAACCCGAGGCCCAAGGAGGGAAGGTAGCCTTCCTAGGGTCATGGTTCAGAGCATGTGGGGGAGAACCAGGCCTGGAATCTCAGCTGCCTCACTGCCGAGCTTGGGCACAAGAATTGGCTTCTTCCCTCCATTCCTTCCTTTCTTCTTGTTTCCTCCGTTCCTTAGTTTTTGCAATATTTTCCCCAAATGCAATAGTGTCATTGTTTAAATGATCATTTAAAAAATACTTGAAGTTCCCATCATGGCTCGGTGGTAACAAACCCGACCAGTATCCATGAGGACATGGGTTCAATCCCTGGGCCTTGCTCAGTGGGTTAAGGATGCAGCATTGTTGTGAGCTATAGTGGCTGTGGCTGTGGCGTAGGCTGGTAGTTGCAGCTCTGATTCGACCTCTGGCCAAGGAATCTCCATATGCCATGGGCGCAGGCCTAAAAAGACAAAAAATAAAAGTAAATAAAAAATACTAAACTAGAAGTAAGTTTCAAGAAGAAAACTAAAGTTCCGTCAGCATGAAGGTTAACATTTGTTCATCTTCTGGGCAAAGTGTTTTGCAATGTGTTAGGTGTGTTTTTCCAAAAGTGGGATTGATCTTTGCACACTGCTTTGTACCTTGCCTTTTTTTAAAACATTTTTTTAATATAATGATTCTTATTTTTTTCCATTGTAGCTGGTTTACAGGGTTCTGTCAATTTTCTACTGTACAGCATGGTGACCCAGTTACACATACATGTATACATTCTTTTTTTCTCACATTATCAGGCTCCATCATAAGTGACTAGACATAGTTCCCAGTGTTACACAGCAGGACCTCATTGCTAATCCATTCCAAAGGCAATAATCTGCATCTATTAACCCCAAGTTCCCAGTCCATCCCACTCCCTCCCCCTCCCCCTTGGCAACCACAAGTCTATTCTCCAAGTCCATGATTTTCTTTTCTGTGGAAAGGTTCATTTGCGCCACATACTACATTCCAGATACAAGGGATGTCATATGGTATTTGTCTTTCTCTTTCTGACTTACTTCACTTAGTATGAGAGTCTCTAGTTGCATCCATGTTGCTGCAAATGGCACTATTTCATTCTTTTTTATGGCTGAGTAGTATTCCATTGTGTGTATATACCACATCTTCCTAATCCAGTCATCTGTCGATGGACATATAGGTTGTTTCCATGTCTTGGCTATTGTGAATAGTGCTGCAATGACCATGCAGGTCCTTGCCTTTTTCTTAAAGTCAGATTTATTAAGGTACAGTGATTATATGGCAAAATTCTCCCTTTTTAAGAATACAGTTCTAGGAATATTGACAAAGGTGTTTCATCATTGTGAAACCACCCCCTGAATCCTATATCATGGATGTCCTTCCATGTCATTGGAAATAACTTAAATGCCCAACTGCAGGGGATTAAAAAAAAAAAATCCACTGTGGCTAAGCTGTAAAGTATTTAACCAGTCCCCTAGGGTTAGGCAGGGAGGTTGCTTCCCAGCCTTCACTCTGATAACCAGTGCTGTGGGGAACATCCTTCTCATGCTCAAGAGGGATCAGATCCTCAGGGCCACAGTGGCCTGAAGGTGGGCACAAAGCACCCCTCCATCTCACTAGGTCCCCACCCTCTCCCTCCCTCTCGCCTGGCCACAGGGAACCGTCTGGATGAGGGCTCGGACGTGGAGTCAGAACCCGATCTCCCTCTGAAGCGGAAGCAGCGCCGCAGTCGGACCACGTTCACAGCCGAGCAGCTGGAGGAGCTGGAGAAGGCCTTTGAAAGGACTCACTACCCAGACATCTACACCCGCGAGGAGCTGGCGCAAAGGACCAAGCTGACCGAGGCGCGTGTGCAGGTGAGGCGGTACTGGGGGTTTGTGCGGTAGGCATCATCCAGGGACCCCGTGACTGAGAAGGTGGGGGTGGCCAGGGGGGGACAGCCCCACTCCTAGGGTGGGAGTGGGGGAGGGGTCAGCAGCAAGCCATCCAGGGACTGTGTGGACAAGCAGTGCCCCTGGCACTTGATGCAGAGTAAGTGGGCAGCAAATGATGACTGATTGACTGTCCAAGCGGAGGACAGCCCCAGAGAAACCAGGGGCATCAGTGAGGACTTGGATGGCCTTCGTCCTTCCTGCCCTGGCAAGTGCTTCAGGAAAACTAGGGAAGGAGGGATGGAGGGAGAGACAGAAAGGGAGGGAGGAAAGGGCGAGGGGAGGAGGAAGGACGGATGGTAGTTCAGCCAGAGGAGAGGCTCGGGAATAGAATGATTTCCAAATCCCTGAGGAGGGAGGAAGGAATTGGAATAAAAAGCTTAGAAGAGATGGGTAGAGAGTTCCTAGCTTCCTAAGACAGATAGTGAGTTCCCTGTCATGGGAAGCATGCAAGCAGACTGGGTGAATCTTCCCAGCAGATTAGAAGCATCCAGGGGAGGGTGGGCAGATCTCGAACATCCTTTCCACACCCTCTAAGTGTGTGGTTCTTAACCTGCAGGTCCAGGGAAAGGGAGGACACATAAGGGGCAGAGTCTGCCTGGAGTTCCAGGCCTGTGGTTGGGGCAGGGGACTCGCCTCCTCTCCCCAGGCTCAGCACTCAGATTCCTGTGCAAGGTCTACAGTTGTTTTCCGAGTCAGCATCTCTGGGGGCTCCCCGCTGGGAAGGGCTCAGGCTTGAGGGGGGCACGCGGAGGAGGAAAAGAGGGGTCTGATGAACAGCTCCAGTGGGAACCAGTTTCTGGCCTGGCTTCTCTGTAAATGGTGGAGGCGGGTCTGCAGCAGGGCTTACCCCTGTCCTTCTCACTGCGGGTGCTTCTACCCAAAGGGGGACCAGCCTTTGTTGGGCACCTCCTCTGTGCCAGCTGCAGTGTTCGGGGCTTCTCCCACCTGACCCCGTGGAACCTCAGACCACCTCGTCAGCTGGGGACGGTCCCTTCCCAAGTCACAGGCACAGAAACGGAGGCTCAGAGAAGCGACCTGCGTGGGGTACAGAGTTCAAGAGAGGCCAAGCCCAAGTTCTTTCCATCTGGAAGGGAGACATGAACTCAGAGCCTGGCATTTGAAAGCAATAAAGTCCTAGAAGGAAATTGGCCTTTAAGCAATGGGGGAACCAGCGGACCTTCCTCTGCCCTCCCCACCCCCGCTCTGGGCTGGGGGACACTTGGCTGCCATTGAGGGAGACCTGAGGGAAGGCAGGGGCAGCAGCAGCCAGCTCATCTCATTCCCCCCTCTCGCCTCCCCTAGGGGATGACACCCGAGCCTGCCCCCGGCCCCGGGGCCTCCCTCCCCCGCCTCTGATCCTCCTGCAGCTGTTCTCCTGGGCACATTCCTGGGTGCTTTCTCATTCCCACGTCTGGCGGCCACGGCTGCTTCCCACCACCTTGAAGCCTGCCTGCTCCTTGTAAAATTTCCTGGCTGTCAGGGCAGTGCTTTTATTGGCCCAGGGGACCCAGAAACAGGTGTCACTCAAGGTCCAAAGATGGAGGGGGGCTGGGAAAGGGGGGAGCAGCCAGAGCCCAGGCAGACCCACAGTGAGGGGGACAAGGCAGCCGTCCTCCACATGCTGTCCCCCCATCAGACTCTGAGCGCCCCCAGGGCAGGGCTGGGTCTCCCCATCCACCCTTAGCCCCAGAACTTGGCCTGATCCTAGCAGAGGAGGGATCAATACATGTTGAGCTTTTAAAGGATGAACAAAAGCTGACTGAGAAAAAAAAAGGCAGGGGGTTCCCGTCGTGGCACAGCAGAAACGAATCCAGCTAGTATCCATAGGATGCAGGTTCGATCCCTGGCCTTGCTCAGTAGGTTAAAGACCCGGTATTGTTGTGAGCTGTGGTGTAGATCACAGACACGGCTCTGATCTGGTGTTGCTGTGGCAGTGGTGTAGGCCAGCAGTTATAGCTCCAATTGGACCCCTAGTCTGGGATCTTCCATATGCCATGGGTGCAGCCCTAAAAAGCAAATGAAATGTAATGAAAAGAAATAAAATAAAATAAAATAAAATACATGCATATCACTCTCATAAAAGGAAGGCAATTAGAAACACCCACACAAGGGGAAACAAGACATGGGGAAAGCCCTGTAGGAAAACATCACCTGCCAGGTAGCCTCTCTGTGCATTAAACAAGGAGACTGAGAGCTGTTAGGTGCTAAGGATGCTGAGCGCCAAGCTGAGTCCTTCTCTTCCACAAGCCCCAGACCTGGAGGAGATGGGAGTGGTCAGGGGTTATTTAATGTCCACGTCCTTCACTTTCCGGGACATCTCTTCACCACGGGTAGGAGCCCACCCTTCGGGGGAATTCAAACAAAACGGTCCCCCACACCCTCCCCCCAAAACAGGACACACTGCCCATTCCTCGCCAGTTCAGAGGCAGCCTCAGTCTGACTGGCTGCCCAGGACACCCCTGGGGGAGCCCTCGCTGCCCTGGGGAGGTTGGGATGACTTTGATTTTGTGCGGGAGCCAGTTTTCAATCCTGATTTGGCTGCCGCATGTCCTCTCTTTCTGAATCCTAAGCAGGTCAGAGCCAGCTGCTCTGTTCATCCAGCCTAGAAAGCCAAACCCCGTTTCTCCCCTCGGAGAAAAGACAGATGATCGGGGCCCCTAAACACCCCTCCAGCCCCACTGAGACTCCCTTCCCACAGGTCAGCAGACATAGTCTAGAGGTTTGGAGTCTTAAGTGATCCGTGCCAGGGGAGGCCTAGACTGGGTCTTCACCCCCAAGGTGAGATCTCCCCACTGAGCTTTGTTGGCCCTGGGCCAGCAAAGACCAGCCAGAGCCATCTCTGCCTCCCATTGTTCATTCATTCATTCATTCAGTGCCTATCCCTATAGATCTGTGAGCACTGGCCCAGAAGGCCTGGCCTCTGCCTTTGGGGCATAGGGCCTGAGGGGGAGACCAAGAAACGGTTAAATACCGTAATTGTTTGTGTGACCCCTCACAGAGAGAAGTGGGGCAAGGGACCCGCCTGGACTTACTTTTGATGCAAGGACTCATCACTGGAGCAGGAGAAGGTATTTCTGTGGAGCCCTGCAGGCCATGGAGCCAGCAGTGGGAAAAGTGTTTGGACTGGAGGGAACAGCATATGCAAAGGCCAAAGATGCAGAAGTGCTCCCCCAGGGCAGCCCCATTCTGCACACTCATTCTTATATTTCTCTGGCCCAAACCAGGGAACTTCCTGCAAATCCAGACCTGAGGGTTCTAGAAAGCCAGACTGATTGAAGTGTGAACCTCAGATCCATTATGACTAGCAGTGTGGCCTCGTGCAAGTGATTTGACCTTTCTGAGCCTCGGCTCCCCCTTCTATGTATGGAACTAGGAGGGCAGGGTCTCCGTATGGACAGACACACGAAGGGCTAGCACAGGGCTCAAAGGAAAGGGAGACTCAGAGATGTAAGGTGAGATACCAATGTCCTATGCTATCACATGTGGGGTCTCAAAAAAGGACACAATGAACTTCTTTGCAGAACAGATACTGACTCACAAACTTGGAAAAACTTATGGTTTCCAAAGGAGACAAGTTGGGGGGTAGGGGGATGCGCTGGGGGGTTGGGATGGAAATGCTATAAAATTGGGTTGTGATGATGGTTGTACAACTGTAAATGTAATAAGATTCACTGAGTTATAAAAAAGATGTAACGTGATTTTCCCACGATGCTCAGTCAATCCCCGTGTCTGGGTGAGGTGGGCTTTTCCACCCACGTGGGGGATGAGGATCGCGCAGCATAAGCCAAGCAGGGCCTCAGGCTTTGGACAAAGACCTAGTTTTCAGAGTCTGGAGGTGGGTCTCAACCAAGTGGGTTCTGGATGTGTGGCCTCCTCCTGGGGGGCTTCCTGGAGGAGGTGGGGAGTGAGCGCGTGGGTGTCAGAACAAGGATGCTCACCTGCTGGCATCCTTTGGACATGGAACAGCTGCAGTGAAAGCGCCAGCCTGAGAGCCACACAGATTCCACTCACGCTGTCACTTGGGCAAGTCCCCGCCTCTCTCTGGGTCTCAGTTTGCTCATCTGTGAAATAGGGATCCTGGTAGTGACCTTCTCACTGGGTGTCATGAGGACAGAATGGGATGATGCCTATGAAAGCACTTTGCCGCCTGTCCTGAGCTGCGGGAAGGTGGGGATCTCCTCCCTGAAGGAGGAGGCCCGCTGGACGGAGGCTGTGGCTGGGGGCCGGTTCTAGCTGTGTCTCAGCTCTCTGCCGGGAGCCAGGCTGAGGGCTCAGCATGCTCCTGTCTCATTCCCCAGGTCTGGTTCAGTAACCGCCGTGCCCGTTGGCGTAAGCAGGCCGGAGCCAACCAGCTGGCAGCATTCAACCACCTTTTGCCAGGCGGCTTCCCGCCCACCGGCATGCCCACGCTGCCCCCCTACCAGCTGCCAGACTCCACCTACCCCACCACCACCATCTCCCAAGGTGAGCGCTCAGCCCCTCCCTGGCATCTCAGCTGCGCCCTTTTAGCCTCCCCTCCCCCACCCACTCCTTCCTCAACAAAGAAAGAATAAGAAGGGTTTTCTGCGGGTTTTTTTTTTTTTTTTTTTTAATGACCATGTGTTTGCTTTCATGTAGATAGACTATTAAGACAAAAGAGGTGGGGTCCTGCCCTTGAACTTTCTGGCTCTTCATCCAAGTGAAGATGAACGAGGTAGCCTCCATGCACATATTTAGAACAGCTTCTCAAACTGAAGTCACATGACTCTCATTAAAATGCAAAAGAGGGTTCCTGTTGTCCAGGTGCAGCGTAAACAAATCCAACTAGGAACCAAGAGGTTGCGGGTTCCATCCCTGGCCTCGCTCAGTGGGTTAGGGTTCCGGCGTTGCCAGGAGCTGTGGGGTAGGTCGCAGACGCGGCTCGCATCTGATGTTGCTGTGGCTGAGGCGTAGGCCTGCAGCAACAGCTCCCGTTAGATCCCCTTGCCTGAGAACCTCCACATGCCACAGGTGCGGCCCTAAAAAGCAAAACCACAACAAAATGCAGAAGAGATGATGGCCGTGGCAGGCAGGTAGGCAGAGAAGGGTACGCCCCCTCCCTCCCTGGCTCCAGTCTCTTAGTCTGCCCTCCTCCTCCTCCCTCCGCCCTCCCCCCAGCACATTTTAGGGGTTCTGCTACTTGACTTCTGCCCCATGGAGCCCCTCTTAAAGGACTGGCAGGCTGGAGTTCTAGAAGCTGAGAGGAAAGGCCTCCCTGTGACTCTTGATGACAAACTGAACTGCTGCTAGGGGTGACAGTCCCATCTGCTGGAGGGATACCTGGAGGGGCCATGATGGAGAGGAATGGCAGCCCAGCAGCTCGGAACAGAACGGCAGTTCAGTCTCCAGCCCTGACTCACTAGGCTTGTCACCTTGCACAAGTGCCCTGACACCGCTGAGTCTCAGTTTCTCCATGTGTAAAATGGGAATCCTTCTTGCTTCATACCCTTAGACACTGTTTGTAAAAGGACCTGGTGAGTGGTCGATGCTCACAAAATCCTATCAGGACAGACCCAGGCAGATGGACAGAAACCTCAATGAGGCCTGACTTTCAGGCAGATAAGGCTTATTGAGCACCTACTATGCAGCAACCACTGAGAACAGGACTGGCACACAGTAGGTACCCAGAGGTGGTCTGGAATGTTGCCTGGCACCAGCTGTCCCTCAAGAGTTGCCGATCCCTAGTGTCCTGACCAGAAGCCAGTCATCCCATCACAACTGGTGCGAGAAGGTGGTTTCTCCAGCTCCCTCCTTGGATGGGGGCTGGGAAGGAGGGTCAAGGCTTGCCTTCCGGACCGAGGTTCTTGCCTACCCTCACCCTCTGGGGTGAGGCCACCTGCTCAGGCCCTCTCCCGGGTCTCTCCGCAGATGGGGGCAGCACTGTGCACCGGCCCCAGCCCCTCCCGCCGTCCACCATGCACCAGGGGGGGCTGGCGGCGGCCGCTGCGGCCGCAGACACCAGCTCCGCCTACGGAGCCCGCCACAGCTTCTCCAGCTACTCCGACAGCTTCATGAACCCGGCGGCGCCCTCCAACCACATGAACCCCGTCAGCAACGGCCTGTCTCCTCAGGTAGGTGGCCCCGCCCCTCTGCCCAGGGGCCCATCGCCGTCCCTGGGGGAGGGATTCACTACTTTCCACCAAACTGCTGGCAGCTGGACACCTTGAGGGAGTTGAAGTGGGAGGCAGAATGCTCCTTCCACCTTTACCTGTCACTATTCTGTGACCCTTTCTCCTGAGTTTAGCATCTTTAAGCTGCAGTCCCGGGTGACTCGGTGGGTGGATGCAGAGAAAAGGTTTCCATCACAGGTTCCCATATGTCTTGCCACCCAGAAACAAACATCGTGTGATAGACTTGTTCCTGAGCTGACAGCCACCCAGAGCTTATTAAACTGGTCTGTCACCCCTCTCGTGGCTGTTCAGTCCATAAAAGTCAGGCATTTGCACGTGGCACTTTGATGGAAGCCTTGCACCGTTTCCTATGGAATGCTGACTGTGACTGGGGCTTTGTTCTAGAACCAGGAGCCCTTCCTGGAGTCCATCCTGGACTCCATCTATAGCCTTTCATCACGAGTGACCCATGAGTGAAAGGCAGGACCACGTCCTCTTGGTGGAGACCTGTTGGGGGGAAGGGGGAGGGTCTATCCTGGGAACTCTATTCCCATTGGGTCTTGGAACTCTGTTCACTCATATGTAACGGGTCGTTGATGAAACTCATTGTCTGATGGTGCTGTTAGAAGTGGTGGGGCCATCTTGACTTGGAGCCGGAAAGACAAAGCTGTGGTTGCTGTGGTTATTGGTGGGTTTTGGGAGAAGACCTTGGTGATGCTGGAAGTCCTGGTGAAGTGAAAGAACTACTGAGTTCATTTCTGCAGCTCTAAGAGGCTCTCAAGTATCTACGGGGTAGGAATTAAATCCAAGGCTCTCATTTTACCCCACCTCCCACCTTCTGAGACACCTCCCTCATGTGTGTGTGAGAACGTATCTGAGAACGTAGGTTGTGATGCAAACGTTACGTGGCAGAAAAGGCGAATCTTGAAGGGGGCTTAAATCCCAGCTCCACTCCTCAGGGTTTTAGGCTGGGGAGCATCTTCAAGCCCCATTGAACAAAAGAGTGACTAAGTAGAGTTGCTAACCTTTAAAGAAAGGTGTTCTCACCATTCGACATGCTGACAGGTCAAAGCACTTAGCACAGAGTCTGGCACAAAACCGGGGCCAAAGAAACATTAGTTCTCCTCCGCCTCCCCCTTGTCCCTCCCCCCACACTGCCCGGACAATAAAGTTAATGGGAAAAATGTGTTACCTAAAGAAAAAAAGGAGCCAAAATGGGAGGTCAGCTACAGCCCCCAAGGCCACTTCCATCCAGCTACCTGTTTTTGTAAATAAAGTTTTATTGGAACACAGCCAATCATTTACATATTTATGGCTGCTTTCGTTACAACAGCAAAGTTGAGTAATTGGAAAAGACACCATGTGGGAGTTCCTATCATGGCTCAGCAGTAAGGAACCCTACTAGGATCCATGAGGACTCTATCCCAGGCCTCGCTCAGTGGGTTAAGGATCCAGCATTACCGTGAGCTGTGCTGTAGGTCACAGACAAGGCTCGGATCCCGAGTTGCTGTGGCTGCTGTGTAGGCTGGCAGCTGCAGCTCTGATTCCACCCCTAGCCTGGGAACCTCCATATGCTATGGGTGCAGCCCCAAAAAAGACCAAAAAAAAAAAAAAAAGAGAGAGAGAGAATGAGATCACATGGCCTGCAAAGCTTTAAAACATTCACTTTCTGGGCCCATATAGAAAAAAATGGCCACTCTTGGTCTAGAATATTCCCCCAAATATTAACTTTCCGCATGTTGTAGAGTCCTTCCCCTTTGCTTCTATTCATGTGTGTCATGGAGGGCTAATTGCATTTCATTTTCTTCCTTTACTTGTGGGCAGGATCCCTTCTGCCCTCCACACCTCAGTGTTCTCATCCACAAAATGGGTATGATGCTAGCGCCTACCTCGGGGGTTGTTGGGGATTGAATGTCCTTGAAGCACTTAGCCCAGGTCCAGGGCAGTGTTGAGTGCCCCATGAATGCAAGCAGCTGAAGGCAGGGCTCCTAGTGGCAAAGCTCCAAGTCCTAGTGGACCCACCTGCTGGGGTGATGCCACCTGTAGACCAGAATGTTTTCCCAATAGAACCTAATTGGCCTCTTTGGGGTTCAAGGCCATTACCTTCCATCTCACCAGTGCCACTGGCCAAGCTAACCTTCTAGAGTCAAGTTTAGACAGGACGAGATTCAGAGCCGGCTCAATGAGGATGACTGCAGAGACCCGAGAATGTGATCCAGGCCTGGCCTTTTGGTACAAAACATGGTGGTGGAGCATCTCTCGGAAATCTGAAAAGGGACGTTGAGGTTAAGTGGACTCTCCATCTCCCTTTGCAGATGGAGGGCCCAGGACCCGTTGGCTGGGCCAGGCCCAAGTGTTCAGGGTACCTGGCTCCTGACCACTGCTCTTCCCGGCCCACGCATCTCGGTGTGGGCTGAGGTTTATCGAGAGAGCAGACCTTCTGTCACAGGGCAGAGGACAGGCTAGCAAACAGGGGGCCCCTGGCTTTTGAAGCGTGGGCCAGCAATGGGATTCAAGAGTAAGGTTTTACCATGTGCTGTCTGGGCCCAGAAATGAAGTTCAGGGTCGGGGCGGGGGGGGGGGCAGGGAGGAAGAGAGACTGACCCACCACTGTGAGCGGCCAGACCAAGCCTGACCTTCTCCCCGCCTGAGCTGGACCCTCACCCCTCCTCGGAGAGACCCCCAGGGCTTCCTCCCCATCCCTCAGGGCAGAGGCTGTGGGGGGTGGGGGGTGATGGATTGGGCTCACTTCGAGGACTCATCCGGAGGTTCCCACTGAAGGTGTGAAGACAGATGGAGGGTCTGACAGGGGCAGAGGGGACCTGGAGGTGAACAGCTGCTGGGGGAGTGGGGGAAGGGCTGGAGTCAGGGAGGGGGCTGCACGCAGGGCAGACACGAGGGCAAGGGCAGGCTGTGTGTGCTTTTCTCTGCGTGTGAACTCTGTGTGTGAGGTTAAGCTATGCACACTTCCTGAAGGAAGAAGGCAGCGAGAGGGGGTGTTTCTGGGTCTTATACAGAAGTCCCTGGTATTGCTGAGCTCTGACTCCCAGGACCCCCTCCCCGATCAGAGCAGACCCACCTCACATCTTCAGCACATCTTTGTGGTCTTGGGAGGGGTGGGTGTGGGGCTGGTCCACCAAGACAGATCTGCTGCCATGTGCTGTTGCCCCAGCCGGAGGGGTTTCTCCATAGTCACCTGGGCAACAGAGAGAGGATGGACGCTTCCCGGGATGGAGCCCGGGATGGGGCTTCCACCTGGGCTGTGGGGCTGGCATCTCTCCCCTCATCCAGGACCACAGGTCTCAGATGGCCTTGGCCCTCGTTTTTACAAAAGCCCAAGGGGATTACATTGGGGATGTGGTTGGGGTTCTGCTGATGCACCTGGGCTTGCGGCATTGGCCAGCTTGCTGCTGCTTGGGGAGGACGTGCCTTCCAAGGGTTGACCTGGGTCCTTATCTCAGACCCAGCCTGGGAAGTGGGTCCTTCCAAGCCTCAGAGACTCCACAGAGAGACTGCCCAGGGGAATTTCACAAAAGAGTCATTTACTCATCCTGGCTCTGCTCTTAGCCCCTGGCTCTGATAGAACTCATAGTATGGGGTGTCTGCCACCCGCCAGGCCCTGTTCACAGCGTTGGGGATGAGTCAGTGGCAGAACAGACCCTAAATATCATACAACAGCAAAGCAGGTGATGTGTGTAATACCAGCGTTGACGGGGACAGCTCAACTTTCTGAGCCCCGTGATGCTCCAATCCTCTTCCTACACACTAATCTACTTGGGGAGCAGAGCCAGGATTCAACCCTTGTCTCGAAAGCCCAAGATTTTGTTGTTTTGTTTTGTTTTGCTTTTGGCCACCCCATGGCATATGGAGCTTCTGGGCCAGGGATCAGATTGGAACTAAGCCATAGCAACGCCGGATCCAGTGTGCCGGGCCGGGGATGGAACCCGAGCCCCAGCACTCCCAAGCCGCTGCTGATCCCATTGTGCCACATCGGGAGCTCCCTGAGATTTTAACCACTCACACTGCCCACCTGCCTCTCAGAAATGCCCATACTCGCTCTCTAGCTGAGGGACTGGCTGGCCACGCGAAGAAATCATCTCGGAAAGCCAGGCCCTTGAGCTCGGTGGAGGGGGGAGCTCTTTCAGCCCAATGTCATGGATGAGAACACTGAGGCTGGAGCTGAGTCATATGGAGAAAAGCCTCCCAAGAGGCTGAGATGACCCAGAGGCATGATTCCCTCGGGGGGCCAGGCCCTCACCCAGCCCAAAGCACAGCCTCAGAGGATCAGGCGTTCGGCACTCAGCACATGGATGGTGCAGCTTTGTGCCCTGGGCCTTCTGAAGGGGGGGTAAGGAAGAGGTCTCTCATGCTGCCCATGAGACCTCGCCTCTGATGGCTCATGGCGGCTGAGACGCGCAGCCCCAGCTCATACTCTCCCCTTCACTCCAGGCCAAGGGTCGGTGGGCTCGGAAACAATTCTTAGAAACCAGCTCAGGACAGCTTAGGACCAAAGGACCTTTTGTGACATCGCTGAGTGATCTGACTCCTGCAGATGGACCTGTTCATATTGGCCCATGTGTAGGAATCATGAGCAGGGCCCGCTTCTGGGAGTGACAGTAGAGATGGAAAGGGAACACCAGGCCCGCCCTTAGGAATTCCCCCGTCTGATGGGGGACAAAGCCCCTGCCCTGAGGTGCTCTCAGTCTGAGAGGAGGGACCTGGCTTCTGTCCCCCGGATCTCACAGTCTGACGGAAGAGGAAACCCCTTGTCCTTAGATGCCCCTGTGTGATGGTGGAAGCACAGCCCGGTCTTGGGGAGCCCCCGGTGTGATGGGGGAGACAGGCCAAGGAAGCCCCTCGGAGCTGCAGCGCTGAGCTGTCCAAGCTGCGGTGCAAAGACTCGGGAGCCAGAGTCTGCTATGTCCAGGGTCATTTGGGCTGCAGGCCACGGGCAGGCCGCCCTGGGCTGGGGGCTTCCACGAGGCTTGTGCACAGGTGTCTGCGGGGGCAGCAGCAGCTAGAGCCGCCTTCTCCCCCAGGCTGTCTCAGGTGCAGATGCTCTCAGGGTTGGAAGTGGAAACGGAGGCCCAGAGAGAGGGAGAAAATGGCCAGGATCACACGGCCAGGTGAGAGGCCGAGCAGACCCTTCGCCCTGAGCTGCTGCTTCATGGGAAGGGGGTGTTTCTGTCTCGGCACCACCCCTCCTCGGGCTTCTTCACGATGTCCCTCATTCGTCATCCCCTTTGCTCCTCTCTGGAGCTTCCTGTGAGGGAACCTGTAAAGAGATTTACATATTTACAGTTTCCCGGACACAGAACTAACGACAAATATTCTCTAAGTGTGCCGTTCGTCACACGGCCGCGATCACAGTACACAGGCCTCCGTGTCCTTTCCTGCTTCTTTTTTTTGTCTTTTTGCTATTTCTTTGGGCCACTCCCGCGGCATATGGAGGTTCCCAGGCTAGGGGTTGAATCGGAGCTGTAGCCGCCGGCCTACGTCAGAGCCACAGCGACGCAGGATCCGAGCCGCGTCTGCAACCTACACCACAGCTCACGGCAACACCGGATCGTTAACCCACTGAGCAAGGGCAGGGACCGAACCCGCAACCTCATGGTTCCTGGTTGGATTAGTTAACCACTGCGCCACGACAGGAACTCCCCCCTTTCCTGCTTCTTGACTGTCTTTTCGCCCCTCCCTCCTGCGCACGTGATAGGGACCCTGACAGCTCACGTGGCGTAAACGCTGACCATGGGCCAGCCATGGCTGGGCTCACTGGGCAGCGAATCACGGCAGTGCCCTTTTGACCTTGGTTTGCAGATGAGAGTGTGCATTTGTCCAGGGCCATCCATCCATCCATCCATCCACCAATCTAACAAGTATTTCTTAAGCCGCTACCACCTGCCAGGCCCTGTGGGAGGTTCTGGAAAGTGGCAGAGCTAGGATTCGCATGGCTCCAGAGCCCACTGTGCCATTTGATTGGTTGGATCTGCCCCGTAAGGTGATGCCTGTGGTCCAGAAGGAGAAACTGAGGCCTGAGGCCACGGTGGCAACTAATGGCATGGCCAGCTTCCTAGTCTTACCTTCAAAAGCCAGCTTCCTCCTCCTCCCTCAGCCAGTAGGAAAAAAGCTCAAGGCTTTTCCATTCTTTATGAAGGGGGTCTCCCAAAGGCCTCTCCACAGTAAAGTTCCACCACTGCCCTCCTGGCATCCTTTGAGGCCCCTAGGGGAGCTGATCCAACAAGGAAAGACGCCCCAGCCTCTGAACACCTACAGGGGGGCCATATCCCATCAGCCCTTGGCTTCTCTGACATTACTCCAGCCCCACAGATCGTGGGAAGACAGGCTCAGAGAGGTTGAGTCACTTGCCAAAGGCCACTGAGCAGGTGAGTGGTGGAGATGGGATTCTAAGGCAGGTGTGTCTGAACCACGCCCCTCACCTTCTCAGCATCCCCAGGGGGATAAGATGGAGAGAGTCCCCTCCCACGAGGGAACTGAGCCGAGTTCCTCGAGTGGTGGCCCCTGGAAACTCCCTTCGCCTTCTTCCTCACTCACTTCCTCTGTGTGTTTTGTCCCCTTTATTGGCGACACTGCGTTTATAATAAGCATTTAAAATGAGTCTTGCTGGACCAGGGACGGGGAAGGAGGAGGGAGCGGGAGATTTGTAGGCAGGAAGATGGGGAGGGGGATTGTGGGGTGTTAAATAGCCCAGAATTTTTTAAAAACTGATGCAAATCACTGGTAGGAGAGAAAATTATGTGCAATTACGTCCTGATATTGGAAGGTTTTGCCTAGCCCAGGCAACAAGATCTCATTAACAAGCAGAAAATAAGATTGAAATGGTGTGTAAAAGAGCTGAAAAATGAATTTGAATGCTGCGTTTGTCCACAATTACCCCCTCCTTCACACATATTTTATTGCAATTTTTTTATTATTCTTAATCTCTCCATTCCTCAAAGCAGATTGGGGACATCCTGGCATTACCGGGGCGTCGGGAGGAGGTGTGGAGGATTTCCTGCTCCCCTGAAAGGAGACCCTTCTCTCGCACATTTTCCAAGGTTGGGTTTTGGAGGGATCAGAATTCATTTCTCCGGCTTAGCGGGTTGTAGGAACATGGGGCTTTAACCCCAGCAGAGTGAGCGCTCCTCCGAGCCCCGCCCAGCCCTTCCTGCTCCTTCCTTCCCAGCTGCTCTTCTTGTCTCTGGCTTCCTTTCCTTGGCCTCCTCAGGCTCTCTTCCCACTTCTCCCTCTCTCAGGAGGTCTCTCCCGCAGGCCCCGCGAGTGGGAGGAAGCTTGGGGCCAGAGAAACTGCCTGGCCCTTGCCGACAAGTAGCCCTGAGTTGGACTTCCGGTTCTGCCACTTCCCAAATTGCTGTGTGGCTGTGAGGCAGCTTGCTTAACGTCTCTGGGCTCCCTGTTACGCCTCTGAAAACTGGAGTGATCACCCTACCTCTCAGGGAATGCTGTGAGGACTACGGGAGCATTTGAGTGCAGTGTCTGCAACATAGTAGGTGCTTAATAAGTGTCATAGTCTACCCCCTCCCCTATCTGTGCCCTGGCCTCCCAAATCTATTTCACTGGCACCCCATCTCTTCTGTCTCTTTCCTCTTCCCTTTCCTCCCCTCCCCTCCTCTCCCCTTCCCCCCTCCCCTCCTCTTCTCCTTTCCCCCCTCCCCTCCTCTCCCCTTCTCCCCCCACTTCACTCCTGGAAAATGCTTGAGTTGGTTTCCAGAGTCTTGGGAAGAGAGAATGCAGGGTGCAGGCAGGGAGCACCCCTTTCTGCCGAAAGCATAGGAAAGGCCACCTCTCCCCTCCACCCCTGAGCCCGGGGGAAGGATGAGCTGGGATGGAAGGAGTGACCAGCTCAAGTTGGAAGGACACCGGCTCTGACACTGGGTTTTCCCAGGATTGGGGGAAAGCTGAGTCACCCCAACTATCCACCCACATACCCATTTCTCACAGTGACCAGTGGTGACAGTGTGGGGTCAGGGGTCAGCTTGTGGAAAGGACCAAGAGTCTGTGGCCAGATTTTCTTGGACCTGAAGCTAAATGCCATTTTGCAGTATCTGCACTCCACAACTGGCTTCCACTACACCAGTAACAGCCCAGCTCCCAGACACCCCCTCCTCGGCCAGCTATGTCTGCCAGTCCAGGCCACAGCCCTGATCAGGGTACCAACTGGAGGCTGTAGGGAGTGTCCACTCAGCCCATCAGGCCTCCCCACACCCCGAGTACCCCTTTGCCATGATCCCCGTCCAGGCCTCCCCAGGGCGAGGATGAGCTAAGGCTCAGAGACTCAGCCACGGGGTCCCAGGCATGCTTGGCCCTTCCAGCCCCCGGGGGACAGCCCCTGCCAAGACCCTGCTCTCACATCCAGCTCAGCCTTTGTCCACGGTTAACCTACCTCAGTGGGAAAAGCTGAGTTCCTCCCCCACTCCCCCCCCCCCCCCCCGCCCCCGGTGGCTGCTCGCCGAACAAAGCCACCTGCTCATGTCTATCAGAGGCCCCGCTCTAGCCCACAGGGAGAGGCCTGGCGGGAGGCTCTTCTTCTCTGAAAACAGACCGTGTTTATGTCTCTGCCTTCCCTGCCCCTTTTTCCTGTGTGGAGGGGATGGGGAGGGGGGGAGAAAGGCGATCCTGGGATCAGGAACTTTCCAGAATGCTGGTGATGAGGGTGAGCCGTGCTTATGTACAGGCCCTGCTCGGAACTGGGGGGCCCCGGCTTATTGCTTAGCTTCTGGGTGACTCTGGGGTCTTTTTATCATCCCGGCCTTTTCTCCTTTCTTAGGGACTGAGCGAGGTTCTGAGAAGGTGGCATCTTGAGCCCACCTCCCCAGGTCTGGACAAGATCAGGTTGAAGGCCGCCTTCAGGAGATGCTCTGGGCTTCTTTTTGGCCCACCACTGATACATCTGCAGCAGTCAGGAGCCCCACCTTGAGAAGGGGTGGGTGAGAGCTTACCTCCGCCCCTCCCCAGGGGTAGAATAAGGCTGGGTACAGACAAGTGGGGAAGGAGGGACCTAGATATTTCCAGGCACCACCTGATGTCAGGGACCATGGGCTCCAGCAAGACCCCAGGCGAGGCAGCGGTACCCAGTGCAGGAGGATTCATCCTGGCGATGCACAGAACTCAGTGTCTGGTCCATCGCAGGCCTCCACAAAGTGTTGGTGACCCCCAGGCATGTTGTAGGCCTGGCTACACACAGCTGTGGTCTGTGCCCCAGAAGCTTTTTGTGGAAAAGTTTGTTTGATTATTATTACGTGCAATTCCCTTTGCATTCATTCGTCTAGCTCCCGTTATGAACACAACGTATAGGGAGGCTCCAAAAAGAAATGCACGTGGCCTCTGCCCTTACCAAGTCTATTTGACAGGAAACGACACTCTCCTTACCCCTCCCTGCTCGCCACCAAAGAGCAATGAGAGAGTCTGCTACTGACTGTTTTGTGTTTTCTTTTTGGGGCTGCATCCACGGCATATGGAAGTTCCCAGGCTAGGGGTCGAATCAGAGCTGTAGCCGCTGGCCTACACCAGAGCCACAGCAACACGGGATCCGAGTCGCATCTGTGACCTCCACCACAGCTCATGGCAATGCGGGATCCTTAACCCACTGAACGAGGCTAGGGATTGAACCTGAGTCCTCATGGATACGAGTCGGGTTCCTTACCCCTGAGCCACCATGGGAACTCCCCGCTATTGATTAGTGGGATTTCTGGTCAAACAGGATAAGGAGGGCAGCGGAGATTGGAGAAGAGAGGGCACAGTCAAAGAAAGCTTCCTGGAGAAGGCGTCTTGAAAGGGAGGTAGCATTTACTCAGGAGAAAATACGGGAAGCAGGAGGAGGTTGGTGCCAACGAGACAGCAGCACGTAATTGGCAAATGCTAAAATGGTGTCCAATTCAGATACACCACGGGCTCCATGGAATGACTGTGCAGGCCAGAGTTTGGATCCCAGGTCCTCTAAACTTACTTGTGATGTGACCACAGGCAAGCTACATAAGCTCTCTGAGCCTCAGTTTCCTCATCTGGAAGATGGGGCCAACACTAGTCAGCTTGTAAGATTTTTGAGAAATAAATGAGACTGTTCACGTGAAACATCTCAGTCTGTGCTCGGCAAATAGCAAGAGATTAATAAGCGACAGTTTTTCCCTCTCTGCTTCTCCCTGCCCTAATTGGGGGGGGGGGCAGAGTTCCTATTGTGACTCAGCGGAAATAAATCTGATTAGGATGCGTGAGGATGCGGGTTTGATCCCTGCCCTCCCTCAGTGGGTTAAGGATCAGGCGTTGCTGTGAGCTGTGGTGTAGGTCACAGATGCATCTCGGATCTGGCATTGCTGTGGCTGTGGTGTAGACCAGAGACTACAGCTCCAATTTGACCCTTGCCTGGGAACCTCCATATACTGCAAGTACATCCCTCAATAGACAAAAAAGAAAAGAAAAGAAATGAGGGGGTGCGGATGGATTGGGAGTTTGGAATTAGCAAATGCAAAGTGTTACATACAGAAAGGATAAACAGAAAGGTTCTACTGTATAACACAGGGAACTGTATCCAATATCCTGTGATAAACCATAATGAGGAGTTCCTGCTGTGGCACAGTGGGTCAAGAATCTGACTTCAGGGGCTCCCATCACTGCTGAGGTGTGGATTCGATCCCCAGCCCAGCACAGTGGGTTAAAGGATCAGGTGCTGTCACAGCCGCAGCATAGGTTGCAGATGCACCTCCAGCTCAGATTCAATCCCCTGCCTGGGAACTTCTGTATGCCGCAGGCAAGGCCATAAAATTAAAATTCAAATTAAAAAAAATAATAATAGAAAAGAAAAGAAAAAAAAAGAAATTGACTTAGCCATCCTTTTCTGGGACTGGAGGTCTAGCTGAGTCCAGGCCAGGCCTGATCACAGGTTGGAGAGTCAGGTGATCTGAGTTCCCTCCAGACTTTGCTTCTGACTGGCTGAGTGACGTTGGTTCATGCCCCCGTGCTCTGGCAGAACTCCGTTTCCCTATCTGTGCGATGAAAGAGACAGACCAGCTGCTAGTAAGGAACCTCCCTGCAGAGTCCATGATTCCGGCCGGTCCTTTGTACAAGCACGTGAGTCACAGCCTCTAGGTCTCCTCTCCATCCTCTGCCTCCTCCCCACCCTCGGGGGCCCCAGCCTGGGCCTGGTGGGCGGGGGGGGGGGGGGGGGCGGTGGGAAGGGGCGGAGGTTAGCCAACCAGACCTGTCTGGCTTGGTGAGAAAGAATGCAAATAGCGGATTTGTCCTTCTTTCTAATTAGCACGGGGGCCCTGAACGAGGCAGTCCCGGCAGATACAGGGAAAGGAAATGAGAGAGATTAGCGATTAATACAGCGGGCAGACTCAGAGCTGCTCAGGTCCATCCCTGGGGTCCCCAGTGGGAGAGAGGCCTCCAGGATGGCAAGGCAACTGAACCTGGGAGGCCAGGCAAGGCCCCAGATAGGAGAGGAAGGGGTGACTTTGAGGGTCCCCAAAAGGCCATACTGTCCCCTGCCTCCAAGTCTTTGCACCTGCTGCTCCCTCTGCCTGGGAGTCCTCCAGCCCCCTGTCATCATCCCAAAACCTGCTCCCACTTACTTTTAAAGACCCGGTCCCTTCCTAGAAGCCTTCCCTCATCCTCTCATGGGTTAGTTGTGCTTTCCCTGTGCATTTAACACATTGTATTAGCATCTTAAAAATGCCTCTATTACTAGACAAATATTAAGTAATAGTAATCACGGTCCAGATTCTTGTGTATTTATACCACATGCCCGATGCTGTGCTAAGCCCATTCTATAGATGACCTCATTTAAGCTTTATAACATCTCCTTTGGAACGGCAGGGCTTGAAATTATTTCTATTTTAGCAATAGGATGGGGGACAGGGGTACCATGTGGCTTAAAAAATTTGTCCAGGGTCAGCTGTTAAGAAGTATCAGGGCCTGGACTTGAACCTGGTGTGCCGGGCCCCAGAGACCATGCTCTCAGCTAGTACATGTCATAAAAATACTCCGTTTCCCACTCACTGGTGAAATCTATAAAGACTCCAAACCCTTTGATCTCGGCTATTCTCAGTGCTCTCTGAGGCAGAAGAGCAGAGACGTCAGGACAGCAGCTCTGGAATCTCCAGGCCCTGCGTCGCATCCCCAGCACAGTCACTTTCTACCTGTGTGATTCCAAACAGGTTGTCTTCTCTGCCTCAATTTCCCCATCTGTGAAGTGGGGCTAATAGTTCCCAACTCCTAGAGCTCAGTCCTGAGGAGTAAGTGTGTGGATAGAGGCTGAGCAGGTTAGCATCTGGCACAACTATGGGGTAGCTCTTTGCAGATGGGGGCTCCCAAGGCCACACAGAGAGTTGGTGGAGGGCCAGGCCCTAGATCTCCACTTGTGTAATTAATTCTGCTCGGCATTTTTGAGTTCCATGTTTCTTCCTGCCTCCCTGCCTAGGCTCCTGCCCTGCCCCAGCCTTTGCCCCAGGACTCCCCTTCTCTCCAGACCCTCCCCACCGGCCCCCTCTCTCCCCTGGCTGGGTCCCGTTGGGAACGTTTTTCCAACACCTTCAGGGCTTAGGGCAGGTGTTATAAGCTGCCCCAGGGAGCTCTGCTGTGAGGTAGAGGCGGATGGGGAGGAAGGAGGCAGAGGAGGTTTCTCTCCTGGGGCTTCTGGGAGTATCCAAGCCTGGGCCAGGGTCTTCCAGGCATCCCTGGTGACTTTTGTAAGGTCAGGCCTGAGTGTCACCCAACTCCTGCGCAGCCTCAGCCAGTCCTGCCTCTGTTTCCTTCTGAGTGAGGAGGGCCAGCCCTTTCTTTGGAGGAAGGGCAGCCTCTGCCCGTTGCCCTGCCCAGCCAGGCTGCCCTCCTGGTCTCCTCCTCCAGCCAGTCTCATCTCCATGTCCCATTCTTCAGTCTAGAACTTTCTCTTGGATGCAGCTGATGGGAAATTAACCACTGCTTTCCACTCCCCACCCCGCACGGATTTTCTTCTTGCTTCCTAGTTCTTTCCTCTCCCAGTTACTTCCCTTCAACCCCCCCCCCCCCCCCCCCCCGCCGCTTCTCCTGATCGTTTAGCCCCATCTGTTACTCACACTATTTTTCTCCTTCTCTCCTCTCAAATCAAGTCCCCCACCACCACCCCGTTCTCTTTCCCCTAATCTTTCTCATTCTTCTCCCGGTTTCTACCCCAAATACCCCTTCTTTCTGTCTGCAGCCCCTCCCCGCCGGCTCACCTCCTGCCCCCTCCCGCCACTCCTCCACCCCTCATTTCTCCCTTCCTACTGCCCGCTCCCTCCATCTCCCCGTATCCAGCTCGCCCATGGGCTCCAGGCCGGGGCTGGGCGCGGCTCCGGGCCCGCCGACCTGGGTCCGGGACGGGGGATGAGGATGGGGTTGGAGTTGGAGGGTGGCGGCGTGGAGGGGGGGGGATCGGGCGAGATCCGCGCGCCGCCCCTCCCCGCGCTCCGCCGCCGCCGCCGCCGCAGCCACCGCGCCTTTGATCCATGGCCCGAGGCCGCCTGACAGTGGAAAATGCGGGGAGACAAAACCACTCAAAGTGATTCCCAACAACTGTCTCCCCGAGATAAGGACGCGCTCGGGCTCGGCGGCCTGCTTAATTCCTGCCTGGGCCTGAGATCGGGGAGCAGCAGCGAGCCTGGCCGCCCCCGGAACGCCCGGGCCGAGCGAGCGAGGGAGCGAACGCGGGGTGTGCGGTTGTGAGTCCTGCTTCTGCCGGCCCGTCCGATGCGCGCGGGGGCTCGGTGCGCGGGGGCTCGGTGGCCCGGTGGTGGCTCGGTGGCCGAGAGGCGGGGCCGGCCCGGGGAGGGAGTGAGCTCCGCAGATAGACTCTCCCTTCCTGGGTAGCGCCTCCAGTGAGGACGTCCTCCTCCAGTCCCCTAAGCCAGTGCACCATGGGGAACAGTCTCATGGCTTAGCCAAGCCCTCTTCCCCTCATCTGAGAAGCTTCCCCCACCCTCCAGCTTGGGTGGCTGAGCTCCCTCCCAGGGTAGCAGTTTTGTCTCTGAACTCTAACTTTCTGTCCGGCAAAGCAAGGACCAGGCTTTTCTGGTGGCGGTGGCCTGAGCGCAAAGCCTGGCACATGGTGGGCGGGTCCAGTAAGCAGCGGCAGGCCTGCACTGGACCCTGAGCACCCATCCTGGGTCTGGTTCCAAGGCCCCAGCTTTCAAAGGCCTTCCAGTTAGTTTAGCAAGAGACAGGCAAGCAAACCAGAAATCAGAAGCTTCTAGGGAGGGGGGGATGCCCCCAGATGAAAGGGGGTGTGGCAGTAGGGAGGTATTTGTGGCCCCGAACCTACCTGACAAGAGTGACAAGCCTTCCTTAGGTCCCCCAGGCTGGGTGGGACTGACCGCTTGGAGGTCCGGCTTTGCTTTCCCACCACCGTCCTTGTCAGGTTCCAGAGGTGTCAGGAAGTCAGATTATGTAAAGTGAGACCAAAAGGGAGCCTTCACGGTCCCACCCTAAACCTCCACCGCGCTGTCTGTTTGGAACAGAGAGAGCCATCGGGGTTCTGGTGATGGCAGAGGGCAGAGGTCGTGGGGAGGCAGAATCCCCACCTTTTGGGGGTACAGGTGGAATCTGGTTTTGTCAAGATCGTTGGAGAGTGGGTTCTTGGAGGGGGAGGGGATGGTATTAGAGTCAGTGGTTTTCATCCTCAGAATGATCTGGAAGCCTGCTAAAAATCTAACTTGCCAGGCTCCACCCTGATAGGTCCACGCTGCAGTTTCATTGTGGGAGTGAGGGAGTCTGTGTTTTAAAGAAGGCGCCATCCGAGGCCTGGCACATCCAAAGCACTGGAATAGTTAGTGGGCCTTCACCTTATCAACGTCGCATCAGATTCTTGGTCCCCATCCCTCCCTCTTTAGGATGTGACTCAGGGGCCGGCTGTTTGAATTGAACCGAGACCCCTCTCCAGCGAGAAGTCTTCCTTGAAGTAGTTTGCTCACTGTCTTCTCTCACAATAAAGACACCGGCAGTAGCCGTATACACTTTTCACTGTCTGGAGAGGCTCAGGAGGAGTTCTCTCTGTGACTCAGTGGTAACGAACCTGACTAGTATCCGTGAGGATTCAGGTTTGATCCCTGGCCTCACTCAATGGGTTAAAGATCTGGCCTTGCCGTGAGCTATGTCGTAGGTCGCAGATGTACCATGTGGATCCCGCATTGCTCTGGCTGTGGTATAGGCTGGTAGCGACAGCTCCAATTTGATCCCTAGACTGGGAATTTCCATATGCCATGGGTGCAGCCCTAAAAAGACAAAATGAAATGAAATAAAATAAAAACAAAAAAAGAGGAAGACTCAGGGATGAGCCCAGCTTTTCCAAGGGCACGGTGGTTGTGGCAATGGCCCGATCAATTCAGAGGGTCCGTGGACAGCGCTCACAGTCATCTCTGCCTCTGCTCCAAATGGCACGGGGGGCAATCATTGCTTTGACACAAAGCCTTGGGAAATCTTTCCAGGCATCAAGCACTGTACAAGGAGACCCCTCCTGTCCCTCCATCCTACTGATGTGTTGGGGCCCGCAGAGAGCTTGCGGGCTCAGCATGCAGGCGACCCTTTTGCCAGACCCGAGTCTGACCTGAAGCATCGGAGGATTAAGGTCCCATGAGAGCCCTGGCAAGAGTCTTACACAAAGGCAATGCATCCAGGCTGAAATTGAGACGTGATGCCCAGGGGCAAAAGTTCCTGAGCCTCCCCCAGCGGCTGTCTTTCCTTCTCCAGCACAGATAGTGCCCGCCCCCACCCTAACGCCCCAGGCATCCTTCCCTGAGCCCCTGGATGCTGGTTCCAACCCCAGCCACCTCCAGGCTCCCTCTCTGTGCCTCCAGGGAAAGCGGCTATCCTGCCTAGGTTCCTGCCCTGGTGTGGCCCTTGAAGAACTGGAGTTGCTCCTCCAGCAGCTTTCATAATAAAGACATACGACATCCCCGATTTGTTCAAAACTAAGGGGGTGCTCAGCAAGGCACTTTTGCCCGGTTAGCTGTTCGGTCCTTACTGAGCCCTGAAGTTTTAGACTCATCATGTCCATTTTGCAGACTCAGAGAGACAAAGCTCAAGGTCAGCAGCAAGGGACAAATGTCAGAATCCAAAACCCAGGTCTGCCCACTCCAGGGACTAAATTCTTTCCCCCGTGCTGGGCTGCCAGAATAAAACCCTTGCTTCTCCACGCCAGGCCTGCATTTTAACAAGCTCCCAGGGGGTTTACGTGTGCAAGAAAGTTTGAGAAGAACTGGCTGAAATGACCTTTTTTTTAAAAAAAATTTTAATTAAAGTATAGTTGATTTACAATGTTCCTTCAATTTCTGCTATACAGCAAGGGGACCCAGTCTCTCTCTCTCTCCCTCTCTCTCTCTCTCTCTCTCTCTCTCTCTCTCTCTCTCTCTCTCACACACACACACACACACACACACACACACGTATGCTTTTTTTTACACACTATCTTCCATCATGTTCTAACCCAAGAGACTGTAGGCGGTTCCCTGTGCTGTACAGTAGGAGCCCATTACTTATCCATTCTAAATGTAATAGTTTGCTTCTGCCAACCCCAAACTTCCCGTGTACATCCCCTTTTCTCCCTCTCCCCCCTGAAATGACCTCATCTATGCCCTCCTAATTCCCCAGCTCTCAGAAGCCCCCTTAGCTCCTTGAACGACTCAGAATGGACCACCCTGGGCAGCAGAGGAAGGGGAAAGGAAGGGGCCTTGGAGGGAAGCCGAACCCCACCAACACCCCCGACTGCCCCAAGACCCATTGGAAGAAGCAGGGGAGCAGGGAAGATCAGCTGAGGGGTCCTCCAGCCTTGCAGTCCAGGGCTGTGCTATCAGCTGGACCAGGGTTCGAGCCTGGCCTCCTGGCCTGGCAGCCTCAATTGGACTAATTCGGGAGGCAGCCCTGCTGTACATATGTAGGGGTAGTGGGCAGAGGGGCATGGAAGTGGACAGACAGACTGAATCGGGGTATGAGATGCTGGTGCAGAGAAGGGAGGTAGGTCCAGACAGACATGCAGAACAGTCAGGGAAAAGGAGGGATGGAGGAGCAAAGGGAGAGAGGCAGGAAGAAGGAGAGACAGAAAGAGAGACACTCAGAGACTGAGAAAGATGGAGTCAGGAAGAAAGACAGAAAGAACAAGAGACAGAGCCACCAGAGAGAGGCGCTCAGACAGGGACGGGGGCAGGAAGCAAAAGGCAGAGAGAAAGAGGGAGAGGCCAGGGGTGATGGGAGCCAGGGGTGATGGAGAGTCAGAACCACGGTTGGAGAGAGGTGAGCTCACAGGAGAGGGAGGGGGCAGGTGCAGAGGGAGACACAGACCCCGCTCTGCAGTCAGACTCAAGTTTGAATCCCAGCCCCACCACCTCATAGCTGTGTGGCCTTGGGGACAGAAGGAACTTCTCCTTGGGTCCCTCCATCCATGGGATGCGGGAAACTGCCAGAGCCCAGCTACTCTCCATGCTTCCTTTTTCCCCTATAATCAGGGGTCTTGGAAGGGATCTTTGCTCCAAGCAAAGGGGGTTGCCCAAGCCTGAAGCCCAGATGCCCGGCCTCCTGGTGTGGCAGGGGTTGATCTCCGAGCCCCAGGATCCCAGGGTGAGAAGTCTTGGCCTTTTGACGAGTGTTTCCCTTTAGTTCCAGATGCCACCCTGACAAGAGCTCCCCTGTGATTGATGTCACCACCCCCAGGCCTGGGACCAGCCCCTCCTCCCCAAGCCAGAGCTGGTGGATATGTAGGCAGCACAGGGCTCGAACCTTCCAGAATCCCCTCCTGGACCCCCCTCTTCCTGGACCCAAGAGCAGAGAAGACCTCTCCTTCAAGCTGCCCCCAGAGGAGCCAGTGAAGGTCAGATAAGCTGAGTTTTCATCCAAGACCGTTTTTCCATCTGTGTGATATTCGTACTCCTTCCACCAAGGTTAAGAGGTTCTGTCAGCAAAGGGCCCAGAGTCCCTTGGGCAAAGCAAGGAGACCTCTGGGGACCTGCTGGAAGGCCCCTCCAGCCCTGACAGCAGAGGCACGAAAGGTGGACGTGAGGCACAGAAGAATATCTTTGGCTCTGACAGTGACCCTGGAAGGTGAACTTGACAGTCAGCAAATCAGGTAGGGGACATACAGGCTTCAGCCCTTTGAAGGTTCTGATGCAGAGTGGCAGGACAGGGGGCTGTAGATAGTTGGGGGGTGCTGCCAGGTGGTTTGGGGACCTCTCTTGGAGTCAGTGACCATGGTTGGAGATGCCGGTTGAGTTCAAATTGGTTATGGTTGAAGGGGAGAGCTTTAGATAACACCTCTCCAGTTGGGAGCAGTGATTACCAGTGGGATCTTGAGCAAGTGACTGGACCTCTTTGAGCCTCAGTTTCCCTATCTATAAAATGTGGATGACAAGGAGTTCCCGTTGTGGCCTAGGGGGTTAAGAACCCAACATAGGGTCCATGAGGATGCGAGTTTGATCCCTGGCCTCAGTCAGTGGGTTAAGGATCTGGTGTTAGTGTGGTGGCTGTGGCGTAGGCCTGCAGCTACGGTTCCAATTCTACCCCTAGCCTGGAAACTTCCATATGCCGAAAGTGCGGCCGTAAAAATAAAAATAAAATAAAATAAAACAAAATAAAATGTGGAGGACAGCAATACCTGTTTCACAGGGTTGTCATGAGGAATAAATAGGTTAACACAGGAAACGCTTAGAGGCTGCTAGGCGTGAAGTAAGCATTGAAACAGGGTTAGCTAGGGTTACAGATGGTTACCTTTGGAAGTGTGGTCAGCACAGGGTCACGGAGTCAGGCAGGACTGGGAGCTGAGGAACTGGCTGCATTGGGATGCATGCAATAGAAGATGGGGCGATGGGGTTCTGGTTCCTTCCCCCACCTTGCCCAGCCCCCTCCCGAAGAACCTGGGGCATCGCCTTCCCAGCCCGCGGAGCCAGCAGAAAGCGGCTATCTCCTGCCGCATCTCTCCCAGCCTGGGGCGGGCCAAGAGACAGCATCTCTCCGTGGCCATCCCCAGCCTCTTGTTTGTTTGGTACATCGGAGCCGTGGGCGCGTTTCTGCTAATTTTGTGGCTGCCTTTATCAAATGGGGATTCACAGGCGCTTTATCCTCCCTAAGTGGATTAGTCGGTGAGCTAAACAAGACAGTGTGGGACGCGGGGGCTGCTCCGGAGAAGATATTTGTTTCGCAAAGAATGGAGCCTGCGTTCCCTGCCCTGTGCCGGCGAGGCAGGCAGGGCGGGCGGCAAAGTAGCTGGAGGGCCGGGCCCTCTGAGCAGCGGAGCCCTAACCCGTGGGAACCCTCCACCGTGCAAACAGGAAGTGGGGGGAGCCTCGGCGGCGCTGGAGAACAGGCCCCTGGTCCCTCTCCTGAGTTCAGTTCAGCTACCTGTCATCCCTGGGCTTATTTGGAAGGTGTCGCCTCCCTGGGTGACAGCTTCCTCCTCCTCATCGCCTACCTCCCCGTGCCTTTCTCGTCCTTCCTCCCCTTCCTACTAGCCTTTAGCTTCCTTTTGATGCCTTTCCTTTCCTCCCGCAAACTCCTCCAAAGGCCTTTTGCTAAGTGTTGTGAATCCAGGCACAGAGGAGCCCCGGTCCTGGCTTTTACAGGCAAAAGCGCCAAATCAGACCAAGAGGTCCCCAAACGTGGCAGCCAGAGGCCACCCTGGCTGCACACTGGGCTCCTCAACCTTCACCCCAAAGTCCTTCTGGTAGCCCTTGAGCATGTGCCCCGCTGAAGCCCCAGAGGTGGGATGTAACGGACTTTGGTGTATTATCTTTCGAAGCGCACGCTCGTTTTGCACTCTTTGCCACTGTGGAGCCATGTTTGTGGACCACCGTCCTACAATTAATTAGCATCAGGGCAAGTGGACGCTCGGGGAATTGCGTCATGTCAGCTTGTGACTTGGTGTGGGTGTTGAGATTGAGGGGGGAAGGCAAAGATGACTGGAGTCTGGGTGACCGAGAGGGTGATGCAGTCATAGCTGACACAGAGGGTGCCGGACTTGGATGAAGGTTCATGTGCAGAGGTCAAGGCCGGGAGGGTGCCCAGGAGAGAGGCAGGGGCAGAGATGTGGATTTCAGAGGCCTCTCCCTACAGAGACCTGGACATGGGCTCATGCTGAGAGGGAGAGGAGAGAAAGAGACTGGGAGGATGTTTGGTCCAGCTGTCCCCCTAAACTGGGTGAGAACATAGTAGGGTTTGGGGGGGTGGTCAGATCCAAAGGTTTTCTTTTTCCCTTCCATTTTCGGTGTGAGTGGCCAGGATCTTGAGGGCCCTGCTCTGTGCTGCAGCAAGAATCTGGTTGCGGGGGAGGGGGGAGTAGCGACTCTAAAAAGGAAAGAAAAGGATGGAGCAGAGCATCCCGGGTCCCCAGCTGGTCCTTAGCATCGCCTGTCCTCCCCAAGCTGCCTCCAGCTGAGTGTGATTTTGCTATTTATTTACATGTAATTATTGCTATGAGGTGCAGATATTAACGCTGTCAAGAGCAATTTGCTCTGACATTTTTCACTCGCTCGGTGCCCCCGCCGCTCTCGATGGAGCCCAGGGCTCTCCCTGCTCAGGCCGTTGCGCACTCCATGGCCCGGCCGGGAACCACCCAGCCGGCAAGGAGTGGCGTCAGTGAGCACACCCGGCTCCTCTGCAAACTCATTAAGCTTCGAAATTGAATTTGGTCCAGGAGAGGGCTGGCGGGGCCCTGCTCCACCCGGTCTCGGCTGGCTCAAGGCCTCCCTGCCCTGCCTTCTTCCAAGAAAACTGGGCAGGGGTTGAGGCTGGCAGAGGGCAGCTGGTAAAGCTGGTGGAGGGTCAGAGAGATGAGAGTGCACAGGCCACCATGGTGGCCCCAGCACAAGGGTCAGCCGTGGCAGCTGGAACCCTCTCAACCCTGTTACCTGCTCACCTTCCAAGACAACCAGGCAGCTCTAACTCTGGGGGATGTTATTGCAGTTGACTGCTAGACCCACCCAACAGAGAGGCTTCCCCATGGGGCCAGGCCCGCTTGGGGCTAGGCAGCCTGTAGGGGGGATGGTACCACAGGGGGAGAGAGGGTGCTGAGCTGGCCTTGCAGTGGGTCCCTGCGGTCGATGTTAGAAAGAGATACAGGAGCTCCCATCACGGCTCAGTTGTTGACGAACCCGACTAGCATCCATGAGGACGCAGGTTCCATCCCTGGCCTCGATCAGGGTTAAGGATCTGGCGTTGCCGTGAGCTGTGGTGTAGGTCACAGATGTGGCTCAGATCCCACGTTGCCATGGCTCTGGTGTAGGCTGGCGACTACAGCTCCCATTCGACCCCTAGCCTGGGAAACTCCACATGCCGTGGGTGTGGCCCGAAAAAGACCGGAAAGAAAAAAAAGAAAGAAAGAGATGCAAATTTGGAGTTACACCTTCTGAGTTCAAATCCGGGCCCACCACTTACTGCTTGTACAGTCTCCAGCGAGTTTTTTACTTTTCCTGAGCCTCAGTTTCCCGATCTGTAATGCAGACCAGCCAACGCCCCTATGTCATTGAACCCAAGATGATTAGACGCTGGCCCTTTCTTGATCTTCTCAGAAACCCTCAAAGAAAGCTTCGCTGCCTGACAACGATGCTGCCTGGCTGCTACCACAGCTGTGGCAAGTGCTATGGATGGTGCCATGCATTCCAGTTCAAGAAAGACTAAAACCGTATCCTTCGGACAACTGGGGAAGGAATGAATGGTGGTGCAGTCTGCCCATAGCAGGTGCTTGGCGCATAGTAGGTGCTCAACCGTGGAAGGGCACGATCAGATTTTCTTGTGAGCCTCTTAATAAGCAGGGGCTGTTTTACAGAAGGTGAAACTGAGGTTCAATCATTCATTCATTCATTCTGCCCACTTAAGGGATCTTGCTCCTTGGGGGCGCCCAGCGGGGCCTGAGCTATCATGGCTCTGAGTCCTTAACGCATTGTGATACTTGCCAGCTTGTCTGCCCAGGTACTAACGAGGCCTCCCTGCCACCACTCAGTTGCTGCCATGGCCAATCTGCATCCTCGTCTCGGGCAATTACCGAGGGGGAGCTCCCCCACCACCACTGCCAGGGAGCCCGGGAGCCCAGACCTCCTGGTCCCCCTCCTCCTCTCTCTCAACGTGGGCCCCGCCAAAGTCAAGAAGGCCCCCTTCCCTCCCACTCTCAGCCCCGGCGGCTGCCCCTCCTCCCCTCGGCCAGCCAATTAGGCCCCTGACACCTGGAGCCAGCTGACAAACTGTTTCTGTCACTTGCTCTCTGTCTTTCATTAGGGGCCTCCGAGGAGGGGGAGCAGCAGGGGAGGGGGAGGAGATGGGATCTTTCATGCTTAGTAAGGCCAGATACATTAATTACAAAACGGCCATTTGCCGCGTGAAAGTGTGCTAATTAAATTTATGCAATCATTATCTTTAAATAGTCATATCTTTCCCGGCGATCGGCCCCTTCCTTCTCCAGCGCCGCCGAGCAGAGTTGCACTAATCCCCCCTCCTCCATTTTCGCGCCATCAGAGCCAGTCCCTGAATCTCACCGCACCTCAGCAGCTCCAGCCCCCGCCAGGGGCCAGGGGCCCTTGGACTCTTCTTGGCACAGACGCCTTCAGACTTGGGCTGACCCGGGATCCACCTGTAGGGGGAGGCCAAAGCCGGCACCCCCAGCCTCACCACCTCCTGCTGGTTTTCTAGATATTTCCAGAAGTTTCCGGATATTTGGAGGTTGACATCTTGTAGACCAAATACTGGAAATTTGTGTGTGTGCGTGTGCGTGGCAGAGATGGGGGGAGAGAGGGGTAGAGAGTCTTTAGCTTCTTGGACAATGAGTGGGAAGTCATTCTATGCATCCCCCCCATTTTCGAGCTAAGCCCGCAAGGACCTCTGGGGTGAGGAGGGGGCTCTGAGACCCACTGAGCAGAGGGGCGGGTGCGAGCACTCCCCATGACCCCCCGTTTATTCTTTTCATCCGCCCAGCGCCACGCCGGGCCTTGTGCTGGGGATGAACAGATACATACATTTATTCATTCGTTTCTTCATTCATGAATTCACTCACTGAATAAACGCTTGTTGGACACCTACTATGTGCCAGGCACGGGGAATAGGACAGCCCATCAGCCTTCAGCAGCTCTTGGTCAAATCCAAGGTTGAGGTCCATCTCTGCCCAGGGCAGAAAGGGGGACCCTTGTAGGGCTGAACACTTTCTCTCAGGGAGGCCCAAGCCCAAGACATCTCAACCTTTTCTGGCTTCGCCTCCCAGAGGATGTCCCTCCACATGCCCTGGCGTTGTCACCACGGTCCCTGCTGAGCCCTCCCTCCACAGAAACCGTCCTTCTAGCCTTCCTCGCCAATCAAACAGCCTGTTTCCTGAGTCCTTTCGGGTCCGGTCTGTTGAACTCCCACGTGGAAGGAAAAGAGAAGCTGCCGGATTTTGGGGGTGGGGAGTCTCCTCCCGGCCAGAGACGGCAGTCAATGGCCGGGTGTTCACCGAGTGCCCTCGGAGCTTCAGAAGTCCCCAGGGCCCAGCATGTGGCCTTGGTGAGACCAACTAGAGAGGAAGACCGGACATGTGACATGTGCCCAGACACATGGGCTGTACCCGCAGCAGCACTCACACAGGAGAATCACACACGTCACATGCAGTGTACACACAACGCTCACACGAACGCATAAGCACACCTACAGAACTCACACACCTGCACACATCCTCCCATGTGTACATGTGCGCACATACACAACACTCACACCTGCACACGCCATGCTCATATACATGCACACACAGACTCACAAACACACATATAAAATTCAGATATACATACATGCAATACTTCCATAAGTAAATGCATGCATGCATGCCTACCCTAATCGCAGCCGTGTGATATTCCCATATGTACCCATATGACACACACACTCACACACACACACACACACACCCTGGGTTAAGAATGACTCAGAGCCCTCTATGTAAATGAAGAGCACACTGGTGCAGGGCAAGAGTGTTGGGCTAGAAGCCAGGGGTCAGGGTTTCTTGCCCCGATGCTGCCACTCATCCCCTGGGTGATTCTGGGTAAGCGCCTCCTATGCCTCAGTTTCCTCATCTGAGAAATGGGGTCACAGCCCTTCATAGAGTAGTTCTGAAGATTTAAGGGAGATGCCTTGGAAACCATAAGGTGCTGTGTTCTCAGAGAAACCTTCATGGAAGCCTGGGTGGGGACAAATGAGAGTCAGGGGGCTGGGGTAGGGCTCAAGGCAGGGCAGGGCAGGGGAGGGGAGCTTGCTGGCCATGCCTGGGCACCAGCTCTCCAGACCGATGGGGGCTGCGCTGCGAGATGTGGATGGTGGAGGAGCTGGCAGGCGAGGGCCATCAGCAGAGAGATGGAGGGCGACTGGGGGTGGGGACAGGGAGATCTGCAGGAAATCTTGTTTGGAAGCTCAGAGTCAGCACCCGAAGCCCATTACCGCTGTCCACAGGGGGCAGGGAGAGGGGAGGGGGCCCAGATCCTCTTAGCGGAGAATTGAGTGCCAGAGAGGGGGAGCGGCGGTGGGATGGCTGCCCGGGTGGGTGATTTCTCGCTTGCACTAATCCCAGCATGGAGCTGGGGACAGGCGGCAGGATGGGGGGGGGGCGCTTTTATGTGATGTGTGTCTGGGTGTCTGTTGGGGGCTAGAGCGGTTGTGAATAGAGGCACGTAGGCTTGCATTACTGTGCTGGTGATTATGGGGCTGAGGGGCTGCAGTGTGAACAAACATGTGGGGGTCTCTTTGCCTGGGTGCGTCTTTGAAGTGTGTGAATGGCGTGCGGGTGGGTGGCTGTTCATGTGTATCACCCTTTGTGTGTCCGTGTTGGCCTGTCTGCATAGTGAAGTGTGCTTCCTGGCACAAGCGTCTGTATGTATTTTGTGTGCACACTCATGATTTCACCCACATGGGTGTGGATAGGGGGTCGTATTGTGCGTGTGTAGCAGTGAGAGTGATGATCTGAGAGCGGTGGTTCTTAAACTTGGCAACATCTTAGAATCACCTGGGGAATAAGCTTTTAAAAAATCCTGCTGCCTAGACTCTCGGACCAACTAATCAGAATCTCTAAAGGGCGGGGTCCTGGCAGCAGCTTTTTAAGAGACTCCCCAGGCAATTGCACTGGGCAGTCAAGGTGGAGAAACAATATCTGAGCAGACAAATCCCCCGGGAGCAGCCTTGTCCCTTCTCCCTAGCTTTTAGCCTGCCGCGGGCGCTTGATCTGGACACAGAGATGGGCTCCAGGCCCCAGACCCCTGAGGGATCAGGGCAGGTTGTGAATCTGGCTTCCCCAGAGCATCCCCCAGCCGGGGACAGCTTGTGGTCCATAGAAACACAGGTCATGTAATCCAGGCGAAAATTGCGTTCCATCCCTGCAAGCTGTGCCCTTGCCTTCTCTTCCCCTGGTGGTGGGGACAGGCTGCCCCTCCCCCAAAAAGCCCCCACCCACCTCTTGTGCAAGTCAGGCATGAATTAGTCAGAGGGTGGGCCAGGCAGGGCTGCCCTTGGATCCGAGGCTTGGAGATAAAAGTATTCAGGTGCCAAGCCAGCCCGTCATCTGAGGGGCAGACTGGAGCCTGGGGGCTGGAGGAGGGGCCGTGGTCAGCTGTATGGCCATCAATTTGCAGTGACACTCGCCCCTTCTTTGAGCCTCAATTTCTCCTCTCTGAAGATGCGCCAGGCTCTGAGGTGCCTCCTAGCATTCTCATGCGTGTGTTTCGGTGCGTTTCCATGCAGGCGTGTGTGTAAGTGTATCAGTGAGTTTAAGAAAAGTAGCTGTGCAGAGGCAAAGTTCATCATGATGGCTTATTGGGGTTTTGATGCAAAGCTATTTGACAATCCAGAGAAGAGGCGTTTTGAGTTGTCTCACCTTCTGGGATTCAGGTGTGTGTCCCCATGGAGGTGCCGTGGGCTGCTCTGCGCGATACCTGGGGTGTGTAGGTGTGTGAATTCAGGGCCTCACTTGTTGTAGTCTGGAGACTTCACAGCTTCACCGTCAGGGCCCCGTGTCCTAAGATATGACCCACTCTCTACAAATGAGCACATCCAGGGACCCTTAGGGACCAAGGCACGTCATGAGCTGAGTTGCCCCAGATCTGCTTGGTATCTGGGCAAGTGATACAGACCTGGCTCCCTTTCCAGAGCGCAGGCAGATGGATCCTCCATTCCGAAAGCACCCACTGTGTGCCAGGCCCCATGGGACAAGAGATGGAAAAGACGGGGTCCCCAACAGGGAAGATTTCTCTGGGTCTGCCTCTCTCATGTAGTCCAGGTGGAAGAGGAGGTGCAGCAGGAGGAAAGAGAGCTTGCACTTATGGAGAACAAGTAAGGAGCCAGGCGCTGCCTTCAGCATCCCCTGTGCATTGATTCCTTTAATCCTTCCAGTAGCCCCAGAGGTAGTTACAATCATTATCATTCCCATTATACAGATGAGAAAACTGAGGCACAGAGGGTTAAAGAAATTGCCCAGGGCCACAGCTGGTCAGCGGCAGAGCATGGATGCTCATGCAGATGTTCTGGCCCCCAGTGCTGCAGGGAACCCCTGGGTACCCTGATGGACTGAGGGCCCTTGGTGCTAGCCTGTCCCTCTGAGGCCTCAGGGTCGCCTTCCAGCCTTGCTGAGGCAGGGCTCCCGACCTGTCCCCTGGTCACTGGTCCTGTGGTCCTTGGCCTCATCCTGGACCCAGGCGCCTCTCCAGGTGCCCCCTCCTGACCTCACCAGTCTCAGGCCCCACCCCTCTCTCCCCCCTCTGCTTCCTGCTGCGGCCCCCACTCACCCACCCCGAACCCGGCCACAGAGCCCCAATGATGGCGATCACCCCTTCTAATTGCAGCCTCGCTCCCAAAGCCACGTTCGGTTATCACAGAGGGTGCAGATCTCATAGCTCAGCCTCCTCGGTCCCAGGCCCTCAGGGCCAGCTCAGGAACGGAGGGAATTAATTACATTTTTCCCATCCCCTTCTTTTAAAGTAGGGGAGCGCCGGCACGTCCCGCGGGAGGGGGCGGTGAGCAGAGGATGTGGGGGGGGGGCTGGTGCTGGGCTCCCGCGGCCCCCACCCCCCCAAAACCTACAAGCCTCTCCCCAGCGGCGGAAGGGGGGTGAGGCTGGCCCCTTATTGATTTAGTCTGGTGGAGGCTGGGACTGATTTAGAGCAGAGGCAGAGGAAGGGGCTGGGGGCGGGTGGGGGCCATGGCGGGTGGGGGGAAGAGGAAAGGATGGCTGTCACTCAGGCTGATGGACAGCCCAGAGATTTGCCTTCAGATAAAACCTTACAGATGTGGAGGTCGGTATTGATTTTGAGTTAGTAACGGTAACGTACCAAGAAGTAATACATTAGCGAAAGCAAGCTCACCGGGAAAAAAGTAAAACCCACCGGGGGAGAGGCCTTAGCATTCTTGAGGGGGGTGGATTACCTCATCAGAACAGGACTTCCTCAAGTTCAAAAGTTTGCAGGCCTCAGACCTTGGCCGGGCCCCTAACTGTGGGCAAATGCTTCCTGCTTCCGTGGGCAAAGAGGGACTTCCATGGGCAGCCAGAGGCCGGAGGGGGCCGCCTGGGCCTGCGGGGCTCTGAGCAGTGGGGTGGCCGAGGGCCTGTCTCTCCATGCTGTCCAGCACAGCTAGCTGTGGGGAAGGCACACAGCTAGGGGTCAGAGAGACTCGGGCTAAATTCACACTGGCGGTGTGATCTCAGGCAAGCCTTTTCACTTCCCTGGGCCTCGATTTCCCCATCTGCAGAATGGGGGTAATAGCCCATGTACTTGCAAAATCATTCACTGCTCCCTTCTCCCACCTCTCTTCAGTTGAGTCCTGCACTGGCTTGGGCATGGCCATGCCCAGAGACCAGGGTTGGGGACAGTGGCAGCCCTTTGGTCCCCAGGCCTCCAGGCACTCCGGGAGCAAGCAGGCAGATGTCTCACATCCCCCATTCACACCTAGCCCAGATGTGAATTTGATTTGATGTTCCAGGGAAAATCCCATTGAACAAATCCCATTACAGGAAAAGCTCCCTGGGCCTGAGCGGATTCTGAGCTGTCTGTTAGTGGCCCAGGGTCCAAGCCCCCCTGAGCCCCTTCTGACAAAGCTGCTCCCGGCATCTTTCCCATTACCTTCTTGCTATGTCTCAAACCTGCTGCATGTGTACTCACCTCAGGGCCTTTGCACTTGCTGGCTCTTCTCCCTGGAAAACTCCCTGCTCTGCCTTCCTTTGGCTGGATCTTTTTAGTCTTACTGGATGTCACCTCTTTGGAGAGGTTTTAACTGACGACTCTGCATACACTTTGTTTCCTCGGAAATTATATTATTTGTTCATTTGTTGGCAGCCTCTGTCATCTGACTGGCAGCTCCAGGAGGTCATGGAGCTGCTGATGTTCATTATTGTATTTCAGTGTCTGGCATATATTAGGTGCTCAATAAATATTTGTTAAGTTCCCTGCATTGGCTTGGGCATGGCCATGCCCAGAGATCAGGGTTGGGGGCATGGAACACTAAGTTCCATGGGAGTTCCCATCATGGCGCAGCGGAAATGAATCCCACTAGGAACCATGAGATGGTGGGTTCGATCTCTGGCCTCGCTCAGTGGGTTAAGGATCTGGCTTTGCCGTGAGCTGTGGTCACTGACTCGGCTCAGATCCTGTGTTGCTGTGGCTGTGGTGTAGGCCGGCAGCTGCAGCTCTGATTCAACCCCTAGCCTGGGTACTTCCATATGCCGTGGGTGCGGCCCTAAAAAGAAAAAAAAAAAAGGTGAATACACATGAATTCAACAGGCTTTTCTGAGCTTATAGCATGTAGCGGCTACAATGTAGGCACTGGGGCTGCAGAGCTGGATGAAACGCAATTCCATCCTGCCGTCCAGGAGCTCACAGTCCAGCCCTATCTCCACCCTGGCACGCAGTAGCACTCTGTGAAAGGTTTGATGAATGAATAAGTGGATGAATGAAGGATGTCTTAGGGAAAAACAATATCCTTTGGGATAGCTGGGGCATAAAGTGCAAGGTAGGAAGGAGTGGAAGGAGGTGGGACAGGCAGGCAGGGGTCCAGTCCCGAGAAGCCTTTGCCCTGTTCATCCAGGAGGTACTGAGGAGCCATGGGTGTGGTCAGATTTGACAGTGGTTGTCGGTAGGTCCCTGCCTTGCAACATGAATCCTGGGTCTGTGCCCAGCTCCCAGCCTTTTCTCAAAGCACCCTCACCCTCTCCCTAACCACCCCCCGCCGTGGCCTCCCCCCATCCCATCCTTTCTGGCTTGGCATCTTGGTATAGGCAGGAAGGAAGGATGCAACTGCGCTCTCACCAGAGCTGTCAAACTCTCATGAGAGTCCCCCCCAACCCTGCCGTTGTCTTTGAAGGAAATGAGCTCTGCGTATTTCCCCCAAGCCTCTGAGTTTATTCTTAGGGACTGGACCTCCTTGGAGGGATGAGCAGGGTTAGTGTTTATATGGGCTGGGGAGTGGGATGGATGGTGATTTTCTTAATTTAGATGGAAAGTTTTGTCTAGACTGGGAATCCAGCAACTAATCTGAAAGAGACTCGGCTCTCCTAACCCCAGGGTGGTGCTAGACTCCCGAGTTCCCCCACCAGCCCCACTATACACACACACACAGCCCGTTCCTCAGGCCCAGGACTCCTCCACAGTCGGAAAGCATCAAACCCAGCCCAGTGGTGTCAGATGCCTTCTCACACCACCCTCTTCACGGGGTCCTTCTCACCGGCACCCCAGCAGCCCCCCGGGACCCTGCCATGACAGAGCCCTCAGAAGTGTATTCAGCAGTGAGCTTGGAAGACCTCAGCCCCAAAACAGGGCTGCTGCCCAAGGTCGTCCAGGCAATTTGTCCCCAAGCCACACCCCCGTGACTGCCGTCTCACTGGAATGACACACCATATAGTCCCACCTAAACCCGCACCAGTGGCGGTGGAGATAAGAGCAGACCCACTAGGCCGAGTGCCCTTGACTCTGGCTCTGGGAGGGGGTGGGGAATGAAAGGACAGAGCGGCAACCCCCAGGGCTGAGGGGAGTGTGTGCTGGGTGCATGAAGAATCGGGGGAGGCAGTGCTTGTGGGCTTCCAGAGGAGCCACGCCCCCCACCCCCCACCCCCATCAATAGCTGCCCAGGGAGCAAGCATCTGGAGTGAGAACCTCTACCACGGTTAAAACCCATCCTTGAGAGTCAGACCTGACATTATCAGGCTTTAGGGGTCGCCCAAGGGGTTGAGATCTGAAGAAGCCGCAGCCGTCCCTGGGCCTCAGTTTCTCCATCTGAGAAATGGGTGTCATGACTCTGCCCTCCTCATCTCCGCAGGGCAGGTCATGTGAGTTCGTGGCTAAGAGGTGGGGAGGGTAAGGGGGATTGGCGGTTCTGGGGCCCAGGACACCCAAGCACTTCCCGTGCCCAGAGTGCCTCTCAGCCTCCCAGCCACACCGTGAGGATGGGAGTGGTCACAGGGGTGAAGGGGCCCCTGGCGGCTGCACGGCCAGTAAGTGGAGGAGCTCAGGGTCTGCCCCTGGCCTGAGGATTCCACAGCTGTGCCATCTCCCCGGCCACACCTCATGCTTGTGGCAGGGACGGGTCGAAAATGGGAAGGTAAAAATTTTCACCAGACGTCCGGTTGGTGAGACGATCCCTGCACCAGTGCCCGAAGGCTGCCTTCTCCCCAGGGACTGGGTAGGGACATCAGAGAGCTCACCGTGTGCCCAGCATGGATTCAGCTCCATGCACAGCGCAGTATCAGCAAGGCTGCCCACTCCCCGCCCCTGGCCCTGCGGTTGCCCTCCATGGGCAGGGCCATTACCAGGAGGTCACCCAGGGTCCCAGGCCCTGCAGGTCAGGTCCACAAGGGCCTGCCTGTCTCTCCATCTCCCCCTCTTCTCCTCTGGACTGACCAGGAGACCCCTGTCCCCTCACCCTGTCTATACCTGCTGCCTGCACCTGCTGCCTGCATTGCCTTTCCCCAGTCTTTCTGGTCACTGGACCACCAAGCCTCCTGGGTGCTCTCTTCTGGGCTCCCTGAGATGCCTCTGTCATGCCTTTATACCTCCACATCTTGACAGCTTCTAGTTGCCATCCCATCCCACCCAGAGACTCCCCTGCCGAGGTCAGGGACCATGGTTCTTCCTCCTTTGAAATGCCGGGGCCCAGCTTGAGGCCTGGAGCCATAATCACCATCAATGCATGTTTGTTGAATGAATAAGTGAACGCACCAATGAACCAACACCAAATTCTTTAAGCTGAGTTTCTAGACACAAGCCTCACCTTGGCATTAGAGGTTGCCAGCACTGATGGTAATTTCCTGCTAGTGAAGCCAGGCAAAGCAGGTGAGGGGGTGGTCACAGACATCCAGGAGCTGCCAGAATCAAAGGTGCCAGGAAGGCTCTTTGAAAGCATTGGCTGTGTACATTTGGTGTTGTAGGGAAGAAGTTCAAAGTCAAGAAGCACAGGATTGGGGGTGAAGCTGGACAGATCTGGAGTCTTTAACATTTATGTTGGAAGAGGGGGCCTCCCAGTCTGATGGGGGAGACACAGGTCTCTATTCCAGGGGAGCTCCCTGTCTGACGAGAGAGGCATAATTAGCTGGTTCTTCATTCATTCACTCAGTCATGCATGCACAGAGGCATTCATCCATTCAGCAAACAGGCACGAGGAAACCCTCAGAGCCAGGCTTGGGAATGGGGTGGGGGGTAAACTAGGCCTGTCTTGCTCCCCAAAGTTCTCAGTAGAGGGAAGGGCCAGGGGCCAGAACTTAACCAGAGAAACGACTAAGCATCTTACCCACAGGGCAAGGGTGAACCAAGGATCTCAAGGCTGCAGGGACCTCAAGAGAGTGACTCCAGCATTGGCCTGTCCAAGGCCAGCCTGGCCTGGCCTCAGCTCACACTTGCGTCTGAGCCCCCGACGCCTGCGGTACGGCCGGCACTGACGCTCTCTCCCCCACAGGTGATGAGCATTCTGAGCAACCCCAGTGCGGTGCCGCCACAGCCCCAGGCTGACTTCTCCATCTCTCCGCTGCACGGCGGCCTGGACTCTGCCACCTCCATCTCGGCCAGCTGCAGTCAGAGGGCTGACTCCATCAAGCCGGGAGACAGCCTGCCCACCTCCCAGTCCTACTGCCCGCCCACCTACAGCACCACCGGCTACAGTGTGGACCCCGTGGCTGGCTACCAGTACGGCCAGTATGGCCAGAGTGAGTGCCTGGCGCCCTGGGCGTCCCCCTCCCTCCCTGTGTCCCCGCCACCCCGCCCAAGGACCTCTGGTTTATTTGCAGAGTGCTGCAAAGTGGTGTTGGGGTGGGGGTGGGGCAGCCACTTCACAGGTGGGGAAATCGAGGTCCAGAAAAGAACAGTTGTCCTAAGATGATGCTGACCCAGATCCCTGCACTCACACTGCTCTTGTCTTAGAGTCCCGCTGTCCCAAAGGAACATAATATGAGCCACCAATGTCATTTAAAATTTCCTAGTGGCCACATTTTACAATTGGGATACTAATATTTTTTATTTTAACCCAATATATCCAAAAGAGGACCATTTTGACTTGTAATCCATATAAAGTTATTAATGAGATCTCTTTTACATTCTTTTTTTTCACACACTGTCCTTGAAATTCAACCCATTTTCATTCAGGCACTAAGTTTTCACTGGAACTACACAATCTGCATTTGTTTCATCAAATTGACAATGGAGGAAGTAGACGAACACACACACACACACACACACACACACACACACACACACGCACACAAGTTGTTCTAAACCTTCCTGCTGAAAACGTTCCAACCACTAACTTAGATGGAATTTCACTTTTGAAATTTAAATTAGATACAATTAAAGAAAAAGGTAACATTCAGGTCCCCGGTTGCACCAGGTACATTTCAGGTGCTCGAGAGCCACATGTGGCTGGCGGTGGCCGTGTCAGACAACGCCGTGGGAGAGATCCTGCCCCTTTCTGCCCCTCCCCATAAGGCAAAGCTGTATTTTGAGCTCTCTCCTCCTACCATCTCCTCCCCCCATCCTCAGCCTTGGTGTCCCCAAACTTGGAGCTGGTCTCAGTTGCCCCTCCCCGGGCCGCCATGCCCTTGGCCCCTGACCTGGAGGCAGGGACCACAGACCCTCAGACCAAAGGCTGCCAAAGGCAGGCTCGGCCGCAGCCCCCAGCTGCCGGCAGCACAGGGCGGCAGCAGGGCAGGCCGGGCCGGCCCAGGGAGCCGAGGTCACGGGCTGCCCCTCCTGCCCCTCCTCTGGCAGAGGCCTCACCTGCTGGTGTCAAACTAATCAGAAGGGCGTGTGGCAAGAGGGTGAGACCTCCCAGCCCGAGGGCCTTCTCTGCCCCCCGCTGCAGCCCTGACCCGGCCCCACTGCCCTCTGCTTCCTGACCCTTCGCCCGCCCACCCCTCCCCACACGGCCTTGGCCTCCACGGCTAAATGAGGGCCAGCTGTGCCGGCCTCCGCCTCCAGCTGTGTTCACGGCCCCTCCCCTGTGCGTGTCATGTTCACATATGAATCTGGGTGAGTGTGAATACCTGTGTCATGGATACATCACTGTGTGTGTGTTGTGTGCGGGTTTTGGTATACACGTGTTAGTGCACACGTTTTGTGTATTAGTGAGTGTGCATATGAAAGTGTGTGAGTGGCACATGCGAGTATATGTGCATATGAGGATTCACACTTGTGTGCGTATAACAGCATATTGTGGGCACATGGTAGCCTGTGGGTTTGTATGTGAACGCGTGTGCCCACATTTGGTGGTATGAGTGTATATGCGGCTGCGACGCTTACACATGTGTGTTTAAATGTGCATGCAGGTGTGTGTACGTGGCTTGGTGTCTATGGATGTGCCTGTGTGACATCTGTCACTCTGAATGTGTAAGGAATACGTGTGCAGGTAGTAGGGGTATGTGTCAGTGTAAATACAGGTGTGGCTGTGTGGCATCTCCATGTGCATCAGCAGGTACTTAGGCTTGAGTGTGTCTATGAGTGCGTGTATTTGGGAGTACGTGTGTGGGCATGCAGTCTGTGCGTGCGAAGTGTACACTTGGGTGTATGCATGCTTGAGTGTGTGATAGGTGTGACTGTGGGTACCTGTGTCCAGTTGTGCACCTGGGTGTTTAACTGTGTGTGACTTTGTGTGCTTGGGGTCATACAATGTGTGTGCATGTGTGTATCTGAGAGCAGGGGGCACGCACGTGCTGGGGAGTGTTTCCAGAGGGGCCAGGCTGACCCCTGGCCCAGCCCAAGTTCTCAGGCGTGGGGTGGGACACACATGCTCTTGATAAAGAGTTTACAGCAGCTCCCGCGGTGGCGGCAGCCCCGGCCTGGGGCAGGCGTTAGTCACACCCGGAGCCCGTGCCCCACGCCAGGGGCGCCTGCCCAACTCGGAAATAAAATTAACCCCAAAGTCAGCATGGGGGCCGCGAGGGGGGAGGGATCAAAAGGAAAAGGGCCCAGGAGGCGAGAAGGGAGTTTTGTTCCCTTTTGCTGGGGAAAAGCTTGCCTGAGTGACGTCCACTCCCTCCCCTCTTCCTCCCTCCTCTGGCCCCTCTCCCCCCATCACTCCCCCTCCAGCTCCACTCTCGCTGCCCTGGCTCCTCCAGGGTTTGATCAGTCTCAGGCCCAACCCAGAGGGAACCCCAGCTCAGACCCCGTCCCCCTCCACCCAACCCCACACAGTCCTTAGGGTCAGTCTGGGAGGGGCCTGAGGGAGGGTCTGCCCCCCACTCGACCATACTCTGGGCAAGTCACCCAACTCTTGGAGCCTCAGTTTTGCCATCTGTGAAATGGGGGCCTGGAGATCAGACTCTGTCACTTCCAGGTTTTCCCATGGTACCATCCCCCTCATCTTTGACATTCGGGGACAGCCCAGGGACGCATTCCCACCAACTACAGGCTCATGTTCATGCGCAGCCGAATCCGCCTATGACGGGGCTCCCACGGTCTCATGTTCCAGGATGCTCTGAATATGCCTGGGGCCACCTGTCATTCTCCCGCATCTGTCTCATGCATGCGGTCAGCCCACTGGGCACTGGGAGAAATTTATGGTCCTCATTTTGTGTGACTCTCAAAAACCTCACCCAAGTAGGTGTTAACTTGCCCTCCGGCTGCAGACACAAAAGCTAAGGCTCAGAGAGGCTAGGAACTTTCCCAAGGTCACACAGAAAGCGAATGATGGTCACCAGTTCTCCTCACTGCACACTCAGTTCTCTTTGGGCCACACCACAAATGTGTGTAAGACACTGAGTAATGATGCACATCTAGACACACCTGGGTGTGGATTCATGTTCACAACACTACATGCACCTCTGCGTGGGCAGAGATTTATGTCTTCGTGTGTGTTCACTAACGTGTGTACGTACATGGCTTCAAGGTACAACGATACAAAATGTACGTGTATAGAGAAAGGAGGAGGTCCCTTTGTGGCTCAGCAGGTTAAGAACCTGACTGGTATCCATGAGGATGTGGGTTCAATCCCTGGCCTCACTCAGTGGGTTGAGGATCCAGCATTGCCACAAGCTGTGGCATAGGTTGTAGATGCAGCTCAGATCCTGTGTTGCTGTGGTTGTGACATAGACTGGCAGCTGCAGCTCCAATTCAACCCCTAGCCTGGGAACTTCCATATGCTGCAGGTTCAGCCCCAAAAAAAAGGGAAAAAAGGAAGAAGGAAAGGAAGGAGGGAAGGAGGGAAGGAAGGAAGGAAGGAAGGAAAGAGAGAGAGAGAGAAAGAAAGAAGGAAAGAAAGATAGGGAATCGTTTATTGAGCATTACTATGAGTCTGGCCTTCCATCCCCATGGCCGGCCTGTACAAGGTACAGGGTTATTCCCATTGGGCAGATGAGCAAGTGGGTCCCAGAGAGGCCATCTGCCTGAGCTCACCTGGCAGTACGTGCGGATGTGCACTGGCCCCACCTGCAGCCATGGAGAGCCTCTGGCAGGTGTGCCTGGAGTGTGCACGTGGCCCAAACTTAAGCAGCAGAGTCCATCTCCTCTCCCCGGACCCCTCATCTTCCCAGGGATGCCTTCCCACCTTCCCCTCTTTCTTCTGCCATCGTCCATCCGTCTGTCTCTCCCCATCCCTAAAGGGGTGGGGGCAGGGGGCAGTGACGGGGCACACAGCAGATTAATATGGCCCCAATGTTCCCAGAGGCCAGGGCTGTACTAATGATGGGGCTGATAGAACGCAGAAGTGTGAAAAGAATTTTAATAGATCTGACAAGTCTAATAAGAATTTGTGTCTAGAAGGGTCCTCCTCTGGGGCCGCGGGCTGACGAGACGCTGACGGCTGAGATTTGTTTACTGGTTGGCATCGCTGCCACATCTCCTGCCAACTCCCGATTAATCTAATTTGAGACGTCGAGAGCCCAGGCCCGGGCACGAGGCAGAGGAGAGGAGACGCGGAGAGACAGAGGGACAGGAAGGGCCGCTGACGGAGGCCGTAATGAGAAATGTCACAGCTTTGCCCTCGCCAGACCCCGGCTTGACCCCAGGGAGAGGCAGGCTCTGCGGGATGACAGGTGCCCTTGAAGTTGGCTGGGTCGTCGGTAAATTTCCCCTTCTTGGTGTTTCTCTGCTCATCTTGACAACCAGCGCCTACGTGCGCAGGGCCATGGCTGGTGACGGGGAGAGGCTGTAGAGGCTGGAGAGGTGCAGGCAGGACAAATTCAGGCTCCTCTAGCTCACGTGCCCTGTGCATGCCTCTGGGTCAGCCATCTTTCCGAGGCTCAGTTTCCACATCTGTAAAATGGGAACATCTGTACCTAACACGCGGAGCTGTTGAAAGAATTAAATGGGATAGTGTCTGCCTAGCATCTAGTAAATGCTTGCTTCATGGTTCCCACCATCATCATTCAAAGCCAGACCTTTGTGTCCCACCCGCAGGAAGAGCTGTGCCCTCAGGCAAGTCACTTAAATTTCCTGGAGTAGAAAATGGGGCTAATGCAGTCTTTGGGGTGTAGAGCTCTCTGTATATGCGCCCAAGGGCTGTGTGCAACCCAGGGGAAATTCTTTAGGAGGCCGCTGGGTGGAGCTGGTGGGGGGTGGTTAGCAGCCGGTAATCGACTGCCTGTTTGAATCATGGCTCCACAATTTAGCAGCCCTGTGATCTTTTAGGTTATACAGTCTCTCAGGGCAGGGCCTCAGTGTTGTCATCTGTAAAATGGGGATGATAACAATAAGACCAGCCTCACAGAGTTGTCGTGAGAATTAAATGAGATGATGCACAGAAAGTACTTAGAACAAGACTGGCAGGTAATTCCCATCACGGCTCAGTGCAATGAACCTGACTAGCATCCCTGAGGATGCAGGTTTGATCCCTGGCCTCACTCAGTGGAGTTAAGGATCCGGCATTGCCTTGAGCTGCAGCGTAGTTAGCAGATGCGGCTCAGATCTGGTGTTGCTGTGGCCGTGGTGTAGGGGGGCAGCTGCAGCTCTGATTTGACCCCTAGCCTGAGGACTTCCATATGCCATGGGTGTGGTCCTAAAAGAGGAAAGGAAGGAAGGAAGGAAGGAAGGAAGAGAGAGAGAGAGAGAGAGAGAGAAAGGAAGAAAGAAAGAAAGAAGGGAAGGAAGAAAGAAGGGAAGGAAGGAAGGAAGAGGACTGGCATCGAGCTTTAGCTCTGGGTAAATGTTAGCCTTCTTCCTCTCCCTGTTAATACTGCTCTGACAGTGTTACTGACAATGAGACCTCCTTGTAGGGAGGACCTGGAGCCTGGATAAGACCTGCTTCGAGGAACAGAGGTGGTGTGGCCCCAGCTGTTAGGTTCCCCCTGAGCCCAAACATGGGAGATTCTTTCAACCTCACTTAGAGTAAAGGGCAGACCCAGGGCAGACCCAGGTCCAGACAAGGCTGGCCATCACCACTCTGTCCTACCAGCTGGGAGCCTGGAGGCTGAGGGACCTCAGAGGCAGCACCCAGGGAGCTCAGCTCAGGCCCTAGAGCCTGGGAAGCTGAGAGGCACAAGGTACAGATGCTCCAGGAAGACCCCAGGGCATTTGCACATCCTTTGGGAATCTAAGAAGCCATGCCCTCAGCCCCCTGTGTCCAGCATCTTAAAGCACTTTATCTCATTTGATCCTCCTAACAGCCCTTGAGGAGGCTGGCATTTGTTCTCCCCGTTTTATAGACAAAGGAAACAGGGCTGAAGAGGAAGATGATATACTCAGAGCCACATGAGCAGGAGCCACCTGGGACTCTGAATTGCTCCGTTTGCTGCTCCTTTCCTTCTTGTCCCCATCAAAGGGCACGTCTGCTTACAAAACCCCAATACTAGGGGCCCACATCTCTTGAGCTCCCTATGTGCTAGCCACAGTGCTAACTGACCATTCTATAGACTTTTTTCTCACGTAATGCTCTCAAGGACCCTTCACCCTAGGTGCTGTTACTGTTTTTAAGGAAACCAAAGCTTGGAAAAGTGACATGGTGTGCCCCAAAGCACACACTGAGAGTTGTCACCCGCAGGGTTTGCACTTCAGTCATTTGAGCCCCTAGGCAATACAGCCTGCGGTATCTCAATTATTGATACAGCCCATCTCAACTGCCCACTTGCCCCCCAGCCATGCCCACCACCTCCAGGCTCCACCCACCCACCTTAGGCAAGAGCCCCCAACTTTGGGGAGGCATGTAGCGTGCCCTCTCCCTCTCCCCCTCCCCCTCTCTCTTTCTCTCTCCCTCTGTAGGGTCCCCCAGCAGGTGGTAGGTGACAGCGAGGGTGTTGGGCCAGGCCTCATGTTTCCTGAGGCCCTCCCTCCCTCTTCCTCTCGCCTCTGGATCCTAGAGACCCCAGAGGATTGGAATGGCCACAGCCAGAGATTCCAGCTTGGGACGTAGCATCTCTGTGCCTCAAGAGGCCTTGGTCACATGCCAGTCAAATCATTTGGTCAGAAGTCATTTCTGGAGCAGCCTGAGGCTGGCACAATTAGGGCAGTCAAGGCCGGACACAGGCAGACACACCTGTGCACACACAAGCACACCAGTACCCAGGACCTGGCTTAGGTAGAACTGTGCACAGTTACTTGTGCAGGCACATTTGTTCCCACTGGTCTGCTCACGCAGGTGCACACAACTCACCCACATCGGGGTGCACATTCACGTGCAAGGTTTGCTCACATGTGAATATTCATGCCTGTTTCTACTTCGTAGAAACTCTGGTTTCCACTGTTCACACTTACACCCCCTCGGACTCTCATCCCTCTCCTCTGGGTGACCAGTATGGACAAGGCTGAGGGTCTCAGCCCCCTGCATTACAGATTCCGGGCCCCTCCTTCTGCGTGGACCCCTCAGCTCACTCACAAAAGCTCCTTTGGCTTTGAGGTCTTGCTTTGCCTCATCCATGAGCTGGGCTCAGGGTCCAGAAAAGGCAGAAGGACTTTGCCCTCATTACTCCCCGGGCACCACAGGACTCGCTGGATGTCCCCCATTGTAGGGATATGTAGAGGCGTGTTGGAAAGAGGGGTCGTTTCTACACTAAACAATGTAATACCCTCTGTACCTCTTTACAGAACCCACAAGAGAGCTGGGTAAATAATAAATGTTGAACAAATGTTTGCTGACGGACTGGAGAGGAAGTAAGAGAAAGAGTTTCCTGAAGAAATGGATGGATGGACAGATGGGTAGATATAGCATGGCAAAATTGATGAATGGATAGATGCATAGGTGATGGGTAAACAGATGAATATGTGGTTGGATGGGTGGATATGTGGATGGATGGATGGATGGATGGATGGATGAAGAGATGGATAGATGGACAGAAGGATGGATGGATGAATTAACGAATAAATAAATGGATAGATGAACAGATGGATAGAGGATAGATGGAGAAGTTGATGGATGGATAGAAGGACAGGTGGATAAATATATGGTTGGATGGATGGATATGTGGATGGGTGGATGGATAGATGGATGGGAGAAGAGATGGATCAATGGACAGAAGGATGGATGGATGAATTGATGAATAACTAATGGATGGATGGATGGATGGATGGATATAGGGCAGATTGAAGAAGAGCAAAAAGAACCTCAATTTCTAGGAGTTTCTCTTTTTTTCCAGCGGCTGTTGATTACCTGGCGAAAAACGTGAGCCTCTCCACACAGCGCCGCATGAAGCTTGGCGAGCACTCAGCTGTGCTGGGACTCCTGCCTGTGGAAACTGGCCAGGCCTACTAGGGCCCCTGGGGCGACTTGCCCCAGCCCAAGTCCCAGCCTACTCCTCACTGATCCATGAGCCTCCCCACCTCAGTCCCTTCATTGCCCTGGGGTCCCAGGAGGCCAGGAAAGGAGCCCACCCCCTTCTCATGGCCAGCCCTCTGAAAACGAGCAGCCCGCCCACCATTCGCATGTGGTTAGGGATCTGGAGTGACCCCCTTGGAGTCTGCCCCTTCACTCTAGCCCCAGGAGGGTCTCCGGTCAGCCTTCAGTCTCCTCCCTGCCAGGTCCTGTCATGGCCTCTGTGCCATCTCAGATGCAGAGATGGAAGCTCACCCTGAACAGAACACCTTGGGCACCCATAGGAGGATGCTGTCCAGGGGGAGGTCCTGGAGCCCTTTGCACCCAACTCCACACATCCCCTGGCCAGAGTGGAGGTGGAGCTCTGGGCTGGCTGTGCTGGGAGCCCACCCTCCCTGGTGGGCCTCTGGCTCAGGGCCAGAACCACAGCCTGTTCCTCCTTTGAACACTAGGATTTTGGCAGAGAGGGGACCATAGCCCTGAGGTGTTCCCAGAGAATCACCCAGGAATTCTAAAGACTTCAGGACCACACACTCCTGCTGGGTGGAGGGTGGAATGCAGCCCAGGCAGGGGCACTGGGAGGACCAGGAAGAGACTTAGCCCCGGGGGTGGGGCCATGTGGGTGGGGCTTGTCAGCAGTGGGAGGGCCCAGGGAACCAGGACCCAAGGGGCCTCCAGAAGCAGCTTTGGGCTCTTAGACTGAAGCTAAGTCCCAGGCTTACCCGGCCCACCTGGGGCCCAGGAAGCCCACAGACCCTTCAGTTTTTTCAGTCACTGAATCAATGGCAGGGGAAAGGGATCAAGCCTTGGGGACATGTGAGTGAAGGGGCAGGCTCAGAAAGGGGTTTCATAACTGGGGTCCCTCTGCTCATGGGCTGCAAACCTTTGTTGCCAAAGGCTTCAGCTTTATGCCTCCAAGTCCACACCCCATGGAGCTTCGATTTCTCACAAAGCCTCCCTCAGAGACCCAGGCCCACCCCCTGTATGCCCACCCCTCCAGGAATGGGGCATCCCTCTGTCCATGAGTCCCTTTAAGCCACCAGGGGTGCAGAGAGCTTTTCTTGGAGTCCTTGAAGAGGGTTCTTGGGTCATCAGGGACTGCTTGCCCCACAGACAAGACGACCGATTGCCTTTGGCCCTGGAGGGGTTGGGAAGTGTCCCTATCCCACCCAGAGTGGTGTCTTTCAGTGTTGACACATTCTCAGCTGTGCTGCCTCTGTGTGTTGATCCAGCTCAGCTGGATGGGGAGATGTGGCCAATCTTTGAGCCACCACCCCTGGGCAGAGGGGACACTGAAGGTTCTGGAGAAGAGGGCCGAATCTCCTTCCTTGGCCACTCCAGGGGCTCTCCCAAGCTCCCTTCTCTTTACAAGTTGAGACCTTTGGGGAATGGTTCCAGCCCCTGACCACAGCCTCCTTTGGAACTTTTCACCACCTCCACCTGTTTAGCAAAACTGTATTTATCTTCACCGTCGTTATAATCTACACTTGGATCCCCTTTCTCAAGTGCTTCTGGGTAAAAGGCATTTGATGCGGAAGACACAGCATTGAATCCATGAAGACGCGACCAAATTGCTTGTCCCCATCTGGGCCCCTGCAGCCACCTCTTTGCTCAACCCACGCCTCCTGCCCTTCGCCAACGAGACATTCCCAGAAGGAAAGGCTGCTGCTTGGGGAATCCATCTGAGTTTCTCTCTGCTGGGGAGCTGAGTTAGCAAGATACTGGGACACTTTCCTGCATGGACATCACCTCTGTGACAAATGCTCACCTGCTTCTCATCTTCATACTCAGTAATATCAAGCCTGTCCTGGACCATGACCAAGGAGGCTTGTACCTTTGGTTTAGAGGAACCTATCATTGATTGAGGATAAATGGTGTTTGGTAGCAGCGGACACCCAGACATGTGTGGTCCATCAAGTTCAGCCATCAAGGTTTCAATGGGAGCATCCACCCCAGGAGACTTGGGGTTCTTCAAGTTCTGGACAGAAAAAGTGTATTATCTCTTGGTGACCCAGTCCCTGCTTTTGTTGCTATCACAGCCAGAAAGCAGCTCTTCTTTAAGATCAACCATCTTCTTCATTCACATTCCTTGAATGGTTGATCTTTCCCCCCTGGAGGCCAGTCTCAGACATGCTATGAGTCTCCTTACAACGTATATTACCCAGGAGCAGGGATCTCAGGCAGGTGACCTCGAAACCACCCAGCCCCACGCCTAGGAAGTGACATTCCAGCGCTAGGACCAATCCCAAATATCTGCCCCCTGTGGCGAAATGGGAATAAACCAAATGATTTCTCAAGAAGTCCTTCTTCTCTGGAGTTCTCCCAAGCCACCATCTTGGTAGAAATCAGGACTTATTTCCCCCAGGGGCCCCCACACTCCTCAGGAAGAGACCTTGACCCCAGCAGGTTTTCCTTAAACCCAGTGTACTATGTGGCTAGCCAACTCCATCTGTACAACTCAGTCTCGTGTCGGCCACTTGCCACTTCACCAGAAAGTTGGTGTTGGGTAAGAGTTGCAAGGCTTTAAACTCTTGAGGGTGGACCACAGGCTGAGAAAGAAGGCCTGAATCCCAGTGGCTAGGCTGCCCCAGAAACAGTCCCCCCCCCGCAATCCATCCCTGTAAATAGAGTCTGTAGCAAAAAAAAACAAAAAACAAAAAACAAAAAACAAAAACCTATTTCCTCCAACTTATCACAAGTAGCTGTTGGTCCTACCTATGGGGGCCCCTCTTCTGAGCTCATTGTACATTAGTTGGAAACGTGGTGATGTGCTGTTCGTTTATAGGAAGTTGACTTTTATATATATACATATATATATATACTAAAAATGGAAAGAACCCCCCCCCCCCACAGTGCGTGTCGTGCTAGTGCCAGGGACCATCTGTAGGGATATATCTGCATATTGTGTGTTTCAAATTATACATTCCGGGCTCTCTTGGGTTCTTTCATTTTTATTGCTTTGTTTTTCATTTGGTATTTCTCTCTTGCTATGAAAAAAAAAAAAAAGTGATGTGTGAGAACCAAGCTCTGCTTTTATATTCTTATGTTTTCCTTGATTTCCATTTGCCGTTCTTTTGCCAGAGGAGCATGAAGGAGAAGGGAGAGAGGAGAAGGAGAGTGGAATCAAGAGAGAGGTGGGCCCAGAAGGAACACGAGAAGGTCAGATTTCCAATCCGACTGTGGCTCGAGAACATGGCAGGCCCCAGATTTTGATCACTCCACCGACTGCCGTTTGAGATGGAGTGGGTGAAGCCTTCGGAGATTCGGATCCTGAAACTTGGGAAACTCCTTGATGGCCCCCAAAAGACATGCTCTGAGGCCTCTCTCAGGTCGATGTGCTCATCGAGCTCCCTAATGTGCCCTTGACTGTTGGACGCTTTTTGAGGTTGACAGATCTCACCTCCCCTCCTGCAGAGGCACCAAACCAAGGCCAAGTGGGGGGATCCTCTAGCTGCCGTCTTGAAAAGCCTGGAGACCTCTGTGTATCGAATGCTTTCTCTGTCAGCTCTAACCAGGCCAGTCCCCCACCCGGGAACTCTCTGCCTAGCCCTCTAGATCACTCCTTCTTCCCAGTAACTGCTACGTGGTTGCTCCCGTGTTTGACTCACAGCCATTTCTCCTCCACGTGGGAGTGCGTGCGTGTGTGCCTGAGAGTGTGAGTGGGGTGTCCGTGTGGGCGTGTGGGCGCGAAGGTGTGTGTTTAAATATAATCGCACCATAATTTATTCAGCTATATGGAGTAGTAGACTAGAAAGAGAAACTGGCATTTGCTTTAACTACCTGCTTGTAAGCGCTTCCTCTGTAACTCAGGCGTAACTGTTACATATACATTAAAAAGAAATTAAAAGCATCTCTGAGGTTCCATGTATTCAATTGATCCCCATGGTGTGGCTGCCCTTAAAAGGGATTCAGGGGCTAAGTCAAAAGCCTGTAATTTAGAGGGTCAGGTTAGGAACTGCACTTCTCTCGTCCAGGTCCCCCGGTTCTAAGCAGATGCTGGACACAGAGAAGAAGTTTCTTCGGTATTTGATCCATGGGAGTTCCCATTGTGGCTCAGCAGGTTAAGAACCTATCTGGTATCCATGAGGATGTGGGTTCGATCCCTGGCCTCACTCAGTGGGTAAAAGATCCATGGTTACTGCAACCTGCCATGCAGGTCGCAGATGTGACTTGGATCCAGTGTTGCCTTGGTTGTGGCATAGGGCTCAGCTGCAGCTCTGATTCGATTCCAGGAACTTCATATGCTGCAAGTGTGGCCCTAAAAAGAAAAAATAATCAATGGATGACACTCTCAAGCACCTCTCTGGGGAAACCTTGGTCCTCTTCACCAGGACAGATTTTTCCTGCCACTAAACTTAGGACTGTCTGCGGCCACCTCTCAGGGTACAGAATTTGGAGGGTGGGAGAGACCGCAGAAGCGTACATACTGCCCTAGAAGCAGAGTCTGATACAGAGATTCTTGGGCAAATGAATTATTGAGAGAGAAATCCGTAAGGGAGTAAAGGAAGCAAGATAGGGCAGGGGGCAGAGCCAAGCAAAAAGGAGGTTTGGCCTGGAGTCTAGCCTCAACCTGACACTGCAGGGAGCTCTGGAGGGTGCATTGAAACATGGAGTTAGGAGTCCCCGTCGTGGCTCAGCAGAAATGAATCTGACTAGCATCCATGAGGACACAGATTCGACCCCTGGCCTCGCTCAGTGGGTTAAGGATCTGGCGTTGCCGTGAGCTGTGGTGTAGGTCAAAGATGTGGCTTGGATCTGGCATGGCTGTGGCTGTGGCGTAGGCCAGTGGCTACAGCTCTGATTTGACGCCTAGCCTGGGAACCTCCATATGCCGTGGGTGCTGTCCTAAAAAGACAAAAAATAAAATAAAATAAAGTAAAAATAAAATAATAAAATAAAATAAAATATAAAACATGGAGTTAGTCTCACCTTAAGACCAAGGGACTGTTTTTGCACAGTTCAGTCACTCATTGGCTGCTGGCTGTCCCTGGGGATGTCGATGGGTGGGTAAAGGGCTTACGTGCCCAAACGCCTCTGGTTAAAGTGGCTCCAATGGGCTGAGGGCCATTCTCCAGAGAAAGGTGTGGCAGTGAGTCCTTAGCAGCAACATGCACATCAGTTAGGGGACAGGTACCCTGGCCCGGGAGAAGGGCATCTGGGCAAGAACCAGCACCGTCTACCGCACGTGTTCGCCTGGATCTAAACCAGGGCACCCATGTCAGTCCTGGGTCCTGGTTTATGTGGATGATTTGAACAGGAAGGGGCCAGGTGGGGGAGTTGTTGGGAGAAAGTGTACATGAAGGCTGGGTGAAGTGTACAGGAGGAAGGACCTGTGTCCATCAACCCAGTTAAGTTCTCTTCCCAGGGTCAGACCAATCAGAAGGCTTCCTAGCATCCTTCTCCACATAGGATCCCTGCAGTGTGATGAGCTCTGTACCAGCCCCCTGTGGAATCCAGGCAGCTTATGTCAGGACCAGGGCTCCCAAATATGTTTCACCCTATGTCCTTCTCCCTACTTACCTTCCAGCCCAACTGAGCAGTTATATCTCAGTAAGCCAGGAGGATATGAGGGAGAGTCAAGAGCTAGTCAAGTTCTACTCTGAGATCTGCACATGACTCACTGTGGGTCCTGAGACAATTTTCTCCCCTTCTCAGACCTTATTTCAATATGTTTATTAAAAATGGGCTATATGATATCTAAGGATCCTCTAGGTTACCATGACAATAAACTGAGCCAAAGGCTGGTCTTGAAGCAGTTCAGACAGTGCCCAGGTGACTCAGAGCTGTCCATCACCAGTGCTGGGGAAGCAGCACAAAATGCTGGGTGCTGAATGTAAGATGCCAAGTTACTCCAGATGCAGACCTGCTCTTAGGACCCCCGCAGAGCTCTCTGGCACTTTCTTAGAAAGGTTTCCTGGGAGTTCCACTTAACAACCTTTGTTTATACCCCCAAGGAAAGCTGAAAAACATAGTCACCTGCCTAGGCACACTACTATCCAGAGTAAAACCAGGTTTCTGTGCCTAAGGGAGGAGGGAAGAATGGATATTGATTAAACAAGTGTTTCAGTCAGCTACTGCTGCAGCAATGCTGCGTAACGTAGCAGTCTCTGTTCCTGGTCTCATTTGGCAGACACACCCTACGGTGGATGAAATTCACAGCTTCTCCTTGAGAAAATTTACTAGTGAAGGAAAGAGGCTCCTGAGACAGGAGATAAATGGAGACATTGAGATGGGGAGGGGCACACAGAACAGAGACGGGGGCTTCTGAGTATCCACCTGTCTGTTGCAAAGTTAAGTCTACAATGTCTAGTCAACCCGAGAATACAGGTTCCAGAACTCCATTGCCTCCACTCCCCAGCTTCCACCGACTTACTCTGAGCAGAGAATCACTTTCCTGCTCCTGATCATGTGAACAGCCGTAGCAAGGAACAAGGACTCCCTCCCCAGAGGCACTGGGGAGAGTGTGTACAGAGCTTGAGTCACCTCTGCTCTCTCCCCTGGAAAGAATCAAATGTGCTTTCTCAAGTAAAGCCCCACTCTTGGCCCCAGGTCCCTTCAGTGTGACTGTAGGCAAGCCACTTCCCCTCATCCTTTAAAGTCTAAACCAACTCTATCCAGCTGGAAGGCAGTACCCAACAACCCCAAATCTAGATGGCTTAAAACAGCAAAGGTTTCCCTTTTTTCTTATTCCTATTCATGTTTAATACTCTTACCAGTCCACCTGAGAATAGGCATAATCTTCAGTGTTGCTGGTTGCTGGTACCAGAAGGAAAGAGAGGTGACGAATTGTGCGTGGTCTCCTAAAGCTTCCACTCCAGTGACACAGGACACTTCTGCTCACCCTTCACTGACAACAGCAAATCATATGGCCACAACGAACTTGAAAGGGAACGGTGAAGCGTAATCCACCTGGGCTTGGGAAGCAGGAGGCAGAACTATTGAAAACAACCCTTAGGACTACCACACCCATCTGCCACCATGGGTTTACACAAGGATCAAATGAGGCTAAAGATGAGAAGGCAAAAGCAAACATTTCCTTAAGCACCTGCTCTGTGCTCTTCTCCTGGAGGTAGGGTGGGGCAGGGTGTAGCATTAAAAGAGTGGGCATAGACAGTCTCTGCTCTGCAGGAATGAGAACACCATCTGCAAAACTCCTGTGATGGGCCCGGGCATACAGTTTTTGTCATATCATCTGCCTAATAACCTTGTGAGGTGGGAATCTTACCCTTCATGTTTGGGGAAGAAACCAAAGATCAGACAGTTAAGGTCATTTGCCTAATCCCACTGCTGATTAATGACAGAGACTGAGCTCTCCAACAGAAGGCTCCCAAGTCACATTTTTAATTAATGTAAAATTAAAGTATGGGAGAGATGGAGCTGGGGTTTTGTCTGAGGATAGATGCCCAGGGTCTCTAGAAACCAGGGAGGGATGCCTTCCACAATCTGGCTCAGACAGAGAGTCCATACAAGGTCAGAGAGCCCTGCAGGTCACCTGCTCCCCTGGTGAGGAAACGACATTCAGGCAACCCACGGGTATCAGCAGTGCAGTGGCCCCTCCCAGAATTCATATCACATACATCCTCCAAAGATATAGGCATGTTGGCTAGAAATATGAGCTTTAGAGAGATGAGACATTAATGTTTATGGAGGTGACTATGTGTCAGGTGGCCCTCATCCATCATTATTTAACCTTCCCAACATCCAGATGAAGTAGGCATGGTGGGTCCCACTATTCAGATGAGTAATGGGTCCATACAAGTGAAGTAAACTGGCTCAAGGTCCCCCCATCCAGGAGGCACTGGCTGGTCCCACTGTCTTGTCCATCACTGCAATGTCCCTCCCCAAAATGGAAATAGGATGCTGTATGAACAAGGAGGGCAATGCTTCTTGAAAAGAAGTGTATCAGCCAGCCAATTGCCATAACAATACTGCATAATAAGCTGCCTCAAAATCTAGTGGCTTACAACAAGCATTAAATTCTCACCCGCATGGGTTGGTAGGTTGACCATGGTTTGGCTAATTTAGGCTTAGATGGTGTGGTAGGCAGAACCCTATGATGACCACCAAGATTTCTGCCCCTTGGTGTACATGCCATATATAGTCCCCTGCCACGGAGCATGGGTCGGATCTGTGAAGATAATGGGATTGCTGTCTTGACATGGTTATGTTATCTGGCAAAATGGATGGGATAGACACTCCAGTGATAACATTATGTCACATCACATCACATCACTCCATCACAGCAGACTGGAGTGAGATTCTCCTGCTGTCTTTAAAGAAGTGAGATGCTGTGTTATGAGAGGATCATTGCTAGGATGTGAGGTCACCCTCTAGGAGCCGAGAGTGACCCTTGATGGACAGCCAACAAGAAAGATGGCACTTTGGTCCTTCATGAGGAACTGAATTCTCCCAACACCCTGAATGGGCTTGGAAAAACGTTCTCCTCATCAAGTCTTCAGATGAGATCATAACCCTGGCCAGCATTTTGGTTTCAACTATTGAGATCCTGAGCAGAGGACCCAGGTATACTGTGTCCAGACTTCTCACCTATAGAAACCATGAGATAATATATGACTTGGCTGAAGCCACTAAGTTTCTAATAATTTTTTTTATGCAGCAATAGAAAAATAATACAGATGGGCTTCAGGCTCAAAGCCTGAAGATATTTGTTCTGGGAGGCCCATGAAGAAGGCAGAGACTGGACCATGATTACAGATCACTACAGTTCTAAGGGCATTGAGGGGGATTCAATTTCAAGCTTCTTCTCTTGTCAGATCTACTAAAAATCCATTGGCCAAGGCAAGTGTAATGGGCAAGCCCAAAGTCAAGGGTTGGGAGGAGTCCGTTCCATCCATTTTGAGGCATGGAGAGGGTATGGACTTCAAATCCTATTATAGGGGAGTTAAGAATTGAAACCCATTATACAAGAAATTTAGCAAAAAATTGTCTGGTTCTCTTCCACTGCCATGGGTACACAGCTACCAACAAGAGGTTACTTCCATGATGCATCTGAAGTCCATGAAGCCCCCTTCCCTGCCCTGTAAATTTATTTCTTGGAGAAAGCCTCCAAGAGAGGAAAGTGGATCTGGGAGAAATCAGAGTGAGGACTACGGTGTCAGTGTCAGGTTTGTGGGTCATCAGGAGCAGCTTTAGATAAAAGTAGCATCAGCATGAGCATTCCAAGGCAGAAGGACTTAGATAAGTGTTGGGGTAGGGATGGCTGGATTTTGTGATTCTTTGGGCTGGGTCACACCTGCCCGATGCTATAGAACTCCCTCCTTTTGCTGAGCCAGGCTTGAGGCCAGCCCTTGAGCAGCCCATGCCATAAGGATGAGCATTTCAAAGGGGGTAGACTCTGAAGTCCAATATTCCAATCCTAACACCACAACTGGGTAAACCTGGACCACAAATCTAAACTTCTCTGAAGACTCGGTTTTCCCATCACTTATAAAATTAGCATAGTGATGGTACCATCTTTCAAGGCAGTTATGAAGATTAAAAATGTCAGAATAAAAAATTGATTTAACTTTCTTTAGCCCTGTGTTTCACATACTCATATGACCACAGGATCTCTTATTGTAGGAATGCTTATTAACATTATGGGTATGTTCTTGGAGCTTCCTGGCAGCCAATGGAAGATGGGAGAAATGATGTGTTCCCCAAGAACCAATGTCCATGAGAAATAAGAAACCTGCTAAAGGAAGGTTTTCCCTGGTATCTTCCTAAATAGGACAGTGTGATATACAATATAATGAATAACAACTCAAGAATAAACTCTTGAAATACGCTTAATGTAATGGCTGATATAGGTGGATTTAGGTTTACCATTTCATTGTATTTCTGTTTGTAACCTCATTTTTAATTTCTCTGTTCCTTTCTTTCTGCCTTATTTTGGGTTTTTAAAAATATATTTCAGTGTTTTGTTTTAGTTTAACTTTTGGATTTTTGGCTCGCTCTCTTTATATTATTTTTGAATGACTGGCCTAGGGATTACCATATACATACCTAACTTTTTCACCATCTACTTGGCATTAATATTTTACGACTTCAAGTAAAATATAGAAGCCTTAAAACCTTAATGCCATTGTTGTGTGTGTTACATGGACATACATTGAAACTTCCCAAATAATGTAATGCTTTTAAGAAAACATACTCATATTTTAAAGAACTTAAGAGGAGAAAAATGATGTGTTATATTTACCCAGATATCTCCCATACCACATCTTTTGCTCTTGCTTTATTCCTGAAGTCCAAGTTTCCCTTTGGTATCAATTCCCATTAGCCAGGACTTCCTCCAATCTTTCTTTTAGAGCATATCTGCTGGTTAAGAATTCCCTTAGTCTTCCTTCATCTAAGAATATCTTGGGGAGTTCCTGTCTTGGTGCAGCAGAAACGAATCTGACTATGAACCATGAGGTTTCGGGTTCGATCCCTGGTCTCACTCAGTGGATTAAGGATCCAGGTTGCTGTGATCTTTGGTGTAGGTCACAGATGTGGCTCGGATCTGGCATTGCTGTGGCTCTGGTTTAGGCCGGCAGCAACAGCTCCAATTAGACCCCTCCCCTGGAACCTCCATATGCTGTGAGTGAGGCCCTAAAAAGACAAGACAAAAAAAAATTCAATATAAAATCACAATTAGATAACATACAAATGATTCTACCTATATAAATTTCAAAAACAGGCCAAAAAAAAAAAAAAAGGAGTTCCTGTCATGGCTCAGTGGTTAACGAATCCAACTAGGAACCATAAGGTGGTGGGTTCAATCCCTGGTCTTGCTCATTGGGTTAAGGATCTGGTGATGCCATGAGCTGTGGTGTAGGTCAACGACATGTCTTGGATCCTGTGTTGCTGTGGCTGTGGTGTAGGCTGATAGCTACAGCTCTGATTAGACCCCTAGCCTGGGAATCTCCATATGCCACTGGTGGGGCCCCGGAAAAGACAAAAAAAAAAAAGAATATCTTTTTTAGGGCCACATTCGAGCCATGACAGGAACTCCCATCTAAAAATACCTTAATTCGTCTTCGTATCTTAAGGATATTTTGCTGGGTATAGAATCCTGGGTCAATGGTTATTTTCTCTCTGAAAAGATGTTGTCCCAGTGTCTTCTGGCCTCTGTGGTTTCTGATGAGATATTCATAGTTCCTGAGCTGTTATTCCCTTTTATGTAACATAGTTTTTCTCTGACTGCTTTAAAGAATTTTCTTTATCCTTGATTTGCAGAAGTTTAATTAGGTTGTATTTGGGCCTGGTTTTCTTTGGTCTTACTCTCTTTGGGGCTCTATAAACTTTTGAATCTGCCAATGTATGTCTTTTCATTTAAGTTTGGGGAATTTTCAGCCATTATTATTTTTTTTTGTCTTTTTGCTATTTCTTTGGGCCACTCCCACGGCATATGGAGGTTCCCAAGCTAGGGGTCCAATCGGAGCTGTCGCTGCCAGCCTATGCCCAAGCCACAGCAACACGGGATCCGAGCCGCGTCTGCAACCTACACCACAGCTCACGGCAACGCCAGATCCTTAACCCACTGAGCAAGGCCAGGGACCGAACCCACAACCTCATGGTTGCTAGTCGGATTCGTTAACCACTGCGCCACGACGGGAACTCCCAGCCATTATTTTTTATTTAATATTTTTCCTGTGTCTATCTCTTATTTAGGGGTTCCAGGAATAGAAACATTTGACCTTTTCTTATTGTTTCACAGGTCCCTGAGGCTCTGTTCATTTTTTTAAAATATTTTTTTCTCTGCTCTTTGGATTAGATCATTTCTATTGATCTGTTCTCAACTTCAATGACTATTATCTCTGTTATCTTTGTTCTGTCATTAAACTTGCCCAACAATTTAAAATTTTTTTCTGATACTGTATGTCTCAGTTATAAAATTTCCAATTAGTCTTTTTTTCGTAGTTTCTATTTCTCTGCTAAGAATTTCTATTTTTCCCTTTATTTCAAGAATATTCACCTTTACCTCATGGTGAAAGATTTTAAGTAGACTTCAATAATTCCAATATCTGGGTTATCTCAGAGTTAACATCTGTTGATTATCTTTTTCCTTGAGGATTGGTTTAGAGTTTTCTGATTCTTGATATGTCAGGTAATTTTAGACTTTTTGAGCATTACATTGTGAGTCTCTGGATCCTATTAAAACCCTCTGGAAAATAGGGTTTTTGTTTGTTTCATTGTTGTTTTAATTTAGTAGACAATTAACCTATTTAAGTTCAGATCTCAAGATTTGTCTTGCCTTCTTTGAATGGTGGTTTCAACTTCAGCCCAGTGTTCAAAGCCTTTGCCATGCTGCTTGAGTCTGTCTTACTCATGTATCACTTATGGGTTAGCTTGAGACTTAGGTAGTGGTTTATTATTTTTTTTCTTTTTTCTTTTCTTTTTTTTTTGTCTTTCTGCCTTTTCTAGGGCCGCTCCCATGGCATATGGAGGTTCCCAGTCTAGGGGTTGAATCGGAGCTGCAGCTGCCAGCCTACACCAGAGCCACAGCAACACAAGATCCAAGCCGTGTCTGCAACCTACACCACAGCTCACGGCAACGCTGGATCCTTAACCCACTGAGCAAGGCCAGGGATCGAACCCGCAACCTCATGGTTCCTAGTCGGATTCATTAACCACTGCGCCACGACGGGAACTCCAGGTAGTGGTTTTTATCATCTTCAGTCTTCAAAGTCTTTGCTATGTTTTGTTTTTTATTTAAGTCAGAGCAATTATTTTTATTATTAAAAAATGGTAATGAAAGCACTAAGGAAAGGCTTACCATGATGATGAGAAAATTGAATGTAAAACTGTGTTTTTGCTGCTGATAGCAAATCTAGAAAGTCAAAAAGAGTCTAGTAAAAAAATCAACTAGACTGAAGAAAACACATGTGGCTACATATAAGTTAAATATACAATAGACAATAGATTTTCTTTATTATAAGCAGTGATTGCCTAAAAGCAGAAGCAGAAGGCTATGCTCCATTCACAGTAATGAAAAAAATATGAAATTATTTAGGAATAAATTTTAAAAGAAAACCACAGAAGTTATGTGAAGAACACTTAAAACTTACTGGAAGACAATATAAGATTTGAGCAAATGGAAAAGCATATATTTTTCTTTTTTTTAGAATAGTTAATTTACAGTGTTGTGTCAGTTTCAGGTGCACAGCAAAGTGATTCAGAGATAGATGGATGGATGGATAGATAGATAGATAGATAGATAGATAGATAGATAATAGATAGATGATAGATAGATGATAGATAGATAAATCAATCCTTTTCCATTATAGGTTATTACAAGATATTGAATATAGTTCCCTGTGCTATAGAGTAGGTCCGTGTTGCTTTGTGTTCTCATGTGTGTTCTATGCACATACAGCCTGAAGGTGAATCTGGCACTTATACCAGTTCACACACCTTGCCCATTTCTCTCCTCTTGGAGACCTCCCACATATCCTCTGACTCCCAGGGGCTCCCTTTTCTGGCCCTTCTGGCCAAAATGACCGGGTTCTCTCAATATTTTAGCCTCCCATGATGTCACACAGTTGCCTGTGACGAGACCCGCCTTCAGGGAGATGGCAAAAAAGATTTAAAAATAATAAAACCCTGGGACTTCTCCCACACTGCTCACAACACGAGGCCCCTTTGCCTGGTTCCTTTATCCGGAGGGTAGGTTTTCTCTACTTTTAGGCATCCACGCGCCACCCCTGTCTTCATGGTGGTACAGCTCCCCTGCGGGGATTGTCCTTGGGACAGGGCATAGGTTAAAACAACAAGAAGAAAATAGAGATTTCTCTCCCACTCTCTGGCTCACAGGTACATTTTCTCTTGGTCCTATGGCCAGAAAGACAACGTTTTGGATCTTTCCACCTGCAAATGAATGGGATCCATGCGGCCCCTGGTCCATGAAGTTTCTGCCCATGGACCCCAGTCTTCTATGCCTTCTTGCACCCCAGATTCTACAGACAGTTTTAATGCTTGGAGGTGCCTAACATTATCAAAAGTAGCTACTAAGAATAGTTCTTTTTAATAATACTTTTTTTGGGCGTGGGGAAGGGCTTACATAGCTTTTTAAAATTGAAGTATCATTGATTTTAAATATTACGTTAGTCTCAGGTGTACAATATAGTGTCTCAATTTTTGTACAGATTTTGTTAATGACACATGTGATACGTGCTAGATACTGCACTAAGCATTCTACATATGCTATCACTCTTCATTCTCAGAAGAGCGCGTCATTATTATTTCTTCTTTTTCTGGCCACATCACTGGCTTATGGAAATTCCCCAGCTAGGGATCCAATTGGCGCTGCAGCTGCTGGCCTACACCACAGCCATAGCAATGCCAGATCCAAGCCGCATCTGTGACCTGCTCTGTAGTTGTGGCAACGCTGGATCCTTAACCCACTGAGTTAGGCCAGGGATTGAACCTGCAGACTCATGGACACTAAGTCGGGATCTTAACTCACTGAACCCCAACAGGAACTCCATGGACGGCTCATCTTATGATAAGAAGTTGGGGTCCAGCTCTGGGTGTCACCCCCAGGGAGTAGTGGAGCCGTGTCAAGCCCAGACCTAAAGGATCCCAGACCCTGCCCTGAACCACTGGGCTTAGCACCTCAAAACTATGGCCTCCCAATAAGGCAGTGGGCTGACAAGCAAGGTAGTGAATCCTAGATATTTAAAATTTTTAAAATAAAAAAGAAGACTTTTTTTTTGTCTACAAGGATGATGACCAGGATCCAAGTAAACATTAGGAGCTGAATCTGGGGATAGCATATGATGATTTCAGCACCAGGCTGAACTGAATAAGGGCATATGTATCCCATTGGTGTGATCTGTTTAAAACAGTTCCTTTCTGGAGTTCCCATTGTGGCTCAGCGGTAACGAACCCGTCTAGTATCCATGAGGATGTGGGCTCGATCCCTGTCCTCACTCAGGGGGTTAAGAATCTGGTGTTGCTGTGGCTGTGGTGTAGGCCAGCAACTGTAGCTCCAATGCGACCCCTAGCCTGGGAACCTCCATATGCTGCAGGGTGCAGCCCTAAAAGATAGATAGATAGATAGATAGATAGATAGATAGATAGATAGATAGATAGATAGATAGATAGATAGATAGATAAAAACAGTTCATTTCCAAGAAACATTTTCCTGAGAGGCTGGTCTATGCTAGGACCTGTTCAGAAGCAGCCGGGAGTTAGGAAGAGACAAGTAGAAAACTTCACTGGCTGGAGCTCCTGTTGTGGCTCAGCGGAAACGAATCTGACTAGGACCCATGAGGACACATGTTCAATTCCTGGCCTTGCTCAGTGGGTTACGGATCTGGCGTGGCTGTGGCCAGCAGTTGTAGCTCTGATTTGACTCCTAGCCTGGGAACCTCCATATATGGTGGGTATGGCCCTAAAAAGACCAAAAAAAAAAAAAAAAAAGACAGAGAGAAAGAAAAGAAAACTTCATTGGCAATAAGTGAGGCTCAGACAGCGGGGAGCTCAGGGAAGGAGCATCCAGCCCAGTGGCCGTCATCCCTGACTGCACCCACCCCAGCCAATTATACCATCATCATGGTGGGAGTGGGGTAATTTTCTAAGTGTCCCAAGTGATTCTAATTTGCAGTCGGGACTGAGACCGTCTGGGAGGATGATGGACGATCCCTTCCCAGCAGCCCAGGGGACAGGCACAGGCGCTGGACAGGGAGGAATGGACATGCCCTGTACCCGGTCAGAATTTCTGGAGGGCTGCCAACACTCCATGCCAACCTCCAAGAGCCTGAGAACATTAAACTCATTCAACCAGGGCAGACAGCAGATGAAGGCAAGGGGCCGGCCCCCCAGGAGAACAGAGAGAGGGCAGGGAGAGGGCCAAATGGGCAGGAAGGGCCTTTCATCTGAGGTTTCTGCAAGCATCTTGCTGGCAGTCCGGCCACCAGGAATTCCAGATGAGTCGTCGTCACAGCTGGGACCGAGGGGGGCACTGGCATGGACTCAGAGTCCTTCATGGGGATTAGGAGTTGTGTCACTTGGTGGGTAACTCAGGGTTAGAGTCCCTGCAGGGCCATCACAGGGTGTAGAGGTCCCCGGCGACCAGGCTGGAGGTGGACCAAGGATACCTATAGCTAGGAGGGCTTCTGTGATGAGGCTAGGTCTCCCCATCCCCTTGGAGACACTGAGGTCCTTGCTGTGAAGAAGGATGAGCTGCTACGAGCCCCCCGCCCCCAGGAGTCCTGCTCGCAGCCAGATCCTTACTCTGTTCAGAAACTGTCCCACTCTCTGTATTATCTCCTTTAACCCTCGCAAGAACCTGCAAGCTACAAATTATCATCTCCTCCCTTGGCAGATGAGGAAACCGAGGTTTAGAGAGGCAGAGAAAATTACCCAAGATTATACCATAGGTAGCGAACCTGGGACTTGAACCCAGACAAGGAATCAGTATCCGCACTTCAAAGACATTTTATGATGGAAAATTCCACTAGAGCAAAGAGGTAGCATCAGCTGGCTTCAATAATTACCAACTCTCATCCAAGCTTGTTTCATCTGTACCCTTGCCCACGTCCCCCCACCCCTGCTCCATACTTTGGAGCAAAAGCCAGATCGCACTGCGACTTATTCTTAGATATTTCAGCAAAGGGTCTCTAACACATGACAAAGAGCCCACATTCTTAACCACCGGGCCTGGCATGGAATGGGCACCAATAAATATTTGTTGAGTAAGTGAATGATTTTTAAGTGGCTGCAGATATATCTACAAGTCTCTAAAGGCATCTGGGGAGAGGTAGGAAAATAATGGGCTTTACCGGAAAGTTTGGGTTCAAACCCAGGCTCTGCCAATTGCAATGGCTGCGGGACACTGGTGAGTTCATGGAAACCACAGGGACCGCAGTTTCCTCCCGGGAATCTGAGCATCAGGGTACCATGATTTGCAAAGTTGCTGGGAGCGAATGAGAACATGAATGAGAGCCCGTGGACTGCACACAGCCGAGCTGTGGCAGGTGGTCTGCAGACACAGAGACAAAGGGCCTCACCCAATTCCTCTGTGCCTGTCTCTTCATCTATAAAACAGGCTAATGATGATACTCACCCCAAAGGGCCGCTGTGAGGATTGAATTAGTCTCTGCCTAGCACTTAGTGGGTGCTCAACACGAGCTACTAAGCATCAGAAGCCTGCCAGGTAGACAATAACCGTCTAGGCTAATGGTCATCACCCTGTAAAATAGAACACATAAGGATCAAGTTACACTTAGGCTTAGAGTAGCCGTTCTCACATAGGGGCAATTTGGGTCCCCAGGGAGGCACTGGGCAGCCTGGAGATTATTTTGGTTGTCACAGCTGGGTGAGTGGGCTGCTACTGGCACCTAGGGAGCAGAGACCAGGGAGGCTGCTAAACCTCCCACCGTGCACAGAAGAGAAATTCGGGATTAGAGGAGGATCAGGAGGGGGTTAGCTCCTTTACAGAGATGCTGGGAGATGGAGACTTTGGTCAGCCCACGCTGCGTCCAGACTCACTAAATGGACGGAATTTGTCCATCTTCCCTGGAGTAGCGTTGATCTGGTTCTTTCTGGAAGACAGCTGGATGGGGCTGTGTGCCCATTTTCAGTCCAGTGTGCTGTGTCTTATAAAGTGCCTTCTCCAGGCTTGTGCAGCTGGTCTGGGAATGGCCAAGTCCTGGGGCATGGAGGGGTCTGCAGAATGAGGGGCCCCAACCTGGACCCTAGGGGAGGAGTCTGGGGTGAGAGGCATATTCAGAGCAGAAGCACAGTGAGAAGTGTGGGTGGGCTTTGGAACCAGCCTTGGCGTGGACTTGACCCCTCCAAGATGGTTTTTTTCCATCTGTAAAATGGTGTAACAATACATACTTCATAGAAGAATTTATTTGCTATGGGAGCAGAGGCCCAGAGAGGACCGAGGGTTGGGGGGAGGGCTGTCCAAAGCTCCAGAGTAACCAGAGCTTGAGCCCCTGTCTTAACTCTCAGCCCAGGCCCTTCCAGGTAAAGTCATTCATTCACACCTTCGGACATTGAGTCAGCCAATCAGTCTTTCATTTGGGGTAGGAGATTGGAAGGGTGAAGCGGGAAGGAGCGGATAATGCAAGGCCTTCTAGACTGTGGCAAAGCGTTGGATTTTGTTTTAATAAGATGGGGGGCAGAGATTCATCAGGCCTGCTCGGCTATGTTAGAGCTGAGAATTCTCAGGTGGAGACCACACCACCTGACAATTGTGTAGCTGGAGGAGGGTGATGTTCCATGGGTGACACTGGAAATTTGCTTGGTATCTAAAGTTTGGCTGAGACCCTTTAGGGAGCGAATGCAGTAGAAAATGGAAGAAAAGAGGGAGGGATGGGCTGCGGGCACTCCAGCCTTTAGAGCTCAAACAAACAGGAACATTTGGGGAAAGAACCAGGGAGGGGGCAACTGGGGACAAGAAGACAAGCAGGGGAGGATGGTGCCGGAAGCTGGGAGGGGAGGTGGGAGAGGAGGGAACACACAGGCACATAGTAGGTCCTCAATGATATGATGTAAGCAAAGCATCTAGAAGGTAGCAGGCCCGCGGTTATGGGGAAATATTGTTATTATTGCCTGGAAGATTGCCAAGAAAGTGCCCCATCTGCCAACTCCTGGCTACTGCTCATCAATCCACCATTGGCCCCTCTTCACCGATGCAAATGCTCCTTGGCTGGGAATGCAGGCCTGGGACTCCGGGTTCCAGCTCTCCATCCCCAGGATCCGCTCTTGTTGACTCATTTCAACATTCCCAGACTCTCAGGAGTTGGCATGGAGGTGTTGGGAACCCTCCAGGCATTCTGGCAGGATATGAGGCATGGATGGATTTGCCCTGTGAACGGTCTCCCCTCCCTGCTCCGTGGCACCTGTTCATGTCCCTGGGGCTGATGGGAAGGGATGGGGAATCTTCTCATGTTCAGAGGGCAGCTCTCTGGGGAAGGGCCTCCTCCCAGGAAATACCCTGTATGGAAACCCGGAGGGACGGGTGAGTGGGACAGGGGGAGGGGCAACGACCAGACCCCCTGGACCATTAAATCAGAGCATCTTTAGCATCATCATCACAATGGTCATTACCATCATGATCATATTGTTGTTATTATTATTATTTTAGCTCCCCAGTTGATTCTGCCACGCAGTCAGCATCAACCCTCAGTGGGGAAACGGAGACCCTGGAGCTCTCACCTAACACTGTCCTACCCCAAATTCCCCCAAGCTGCAGACAGAAGGTTGGTGTTCTCTTCCCTTCATAAACTAGGTCCAGGGAGGAAGCGTGTTGAGTGGTTACGAGCCTGGGGGCCTTCGTCTGTTCAAGCTGTTCTAACAAACTACCATAGACTGGGGCTTCACCGTAGATGTCTGCACGCAGTTCTAGAAGCTGGGAATCTGAGGTCAGGGCGCCAGTGTGATCAGGTTCTGTGAGGACGCTCTCCTGGCTTGCAGATGGCAGCCTCCTTGCTGTGTGCCCTCTTGGCCCTTCCCAGGTACACTTGGAGCTGTTGTGTCTCTTCTTCCTTATGAGGGCACTAAATCCATCATCGGGCCCCACCCTGCTGATCTCATCAAACCCCAATTACCCAAAGCCCCCATCTCCAAACACCATCACTTTGGGAGTTTGGACTTCAATACATGAACTGGGGGAGAGGGCAGGGAAGATGAACCCAAAAACCTTGAGTCCATAACTGAAGCCTTGGTGTTAAACTCACCTAGATGATTTTTTAGCTGTGTGGCTGGGGGCCAGTCATCCTTGACCTGAGGCCTGAAAAAGGCAAATCCCTAAATAACCATTGCATGACTCTTTACAGTTGACAAGGCATTTTGATACACACCATGCCTTTGAATCCACCCCCATAAAACTGTGAGGGAGAAGGAAATTATTAGTTCCATTTTCTGGTTGGGAAAACAAGGCTCAGAGATAAAGTCACTCACCGAAGGACCTGCAGCTTGGCTTTGAGCGCCTGTGTCTTTCTCTTTTGCCAAAGGGAGCCTGGAATTAAGAAGGACCACCTGGAATCTCCTCCAAGACAGTGCCCGGGACATAGAGGTGCTTAGAAATCATTGGATGAAGGAGGGAAGGAAGGAGGGAGGGAGGGAGGGAAGGAAGGAGGGAAGGAGGGAAGGAAGGAAGGAAGGAAGGAGGGAAGGAGGGAGGGAAGAAAGGAAGGAGGGAAGGAAGGAGGGAAGGAGGGAAGGAGAAGGGAGGGAGGAAGAAAGGGAAAAGGAGCGGAAAGAAGGGAAGGTGAGAGAGGAGGGAGGAAGGAGGGGAGGCAGGAAGGAAGGAGCTGGGCTAAAAGATGGGAGTAGGTGCTTCTAAGCAGGTCCTCCAATCACCAAGGACTCTGCTCCAGTGAAAGGAGAGGAAGAAATGAATCACCTGGGCAGGTGCTACATGCCTAGGAGCAGACTAACCCTTTACACGTGGCATGGGGCACTCGAAGTTGTACCTCTTGCTGGAAGGGATCTATTTTACATGGAAAATTAAGGCCCAGAGTAGCATCTTTCTTCTGGTCCAGAGTCCCTTCTGGCACTTCTGGATTTTATTTATTTGTTTGTTTGTTTGTTTGTTTGTTTTTGTCTTTTTGCCTTTTTCTGGGGCCGCACTAGCGGCATATGGAAGTTCCCAGGCTAGGGGTCTAATCGGAGCTGTAGCCGCTGGCCTCCGCCAGAGCCACAGCAACTCAGGATCCGAGCCACCACGTCTGCGACCTACACCACAGCTCACAGCAATGCCAGATCCATAACCCACTGATTGAGGCCAGGGATCAAACCCTCAACCTCACGGTTCCTAGTTGGATTCGTTAACCACTGCGCCACGACGGGAACTCCGAATTTTTTTTTTTTTAACTCTGGGTAAATCTCCTCTGGGAAAACGAGGTCCCCAAATTCTGGTTTTTGCTCCAAAGAGAAATTCTGTATCTATGAGGCAGATGATAACTATTGTGTAAATACTGGTGGATTGATTTTCTTCCTAACACTCAAACTTTTTAAACCGCCCAACCTGTAGTAGGAGAGTCTTGCAAACAAGAACTGATGCTTCTGGAGTTCCCACTTTGGCACCATGGGCTAAGAATCTGAATGCAGTGGGTCAGGTTGCTGAGGAGGCTCAGGTTCTATCCCAACCCTGGCACAGTGTGTTAAAGATCTGGTGTTACTGCAGCTATGGCTCAGATTCAATCCCTGGCCCAGGAATTTCCATATGCCATGGGTGTGGCCATTAAAAAAAAAAAATTAATGTTTCTGCTTCTGACATCTCAGACACTGGGCTGAGCACTTCGCTCGTGTTATTCCAGGGGCTGACAAGCTTTTCCTGAAAGAGTCAACAGTAAATACCTTAGGCTTTGCAGGCCTATGGGCCCTGTTGCATCTACTCAACTCTGATGTGGGGTGACAGCAGCCCTATATAAATCCATGTGTGGAGTTCCCATTGTGGCTCAGGGCTAGTGAACCTGACTAGTATCCATGAGGATGCAGGTTCGATCCCTGGCCTCACTCAGTGGGTTAAGGATCTGGTGTTGCCATGGGCTGTGGTGTAGCTCGAAGATGTGGCTCGGATCCCACATTGCTGTGGCTGTGGTGTAGGCCAGCAGCTGTAGCTCTGATTTGACCCCTAGCCTGGGCACCTCCATATGCCACAGGTACAGCCCTGGAAATAAAAAATAAATAAATCCACAAGTGTGTCTGTATTCCAATACAATTTTATTTATAGATTCTTAAATTTGAATGTTATATAATTTCATGCCACAGTTACATTGCTCCGTGTTTGGTTTACTTTTTTTTTTTTTTTTTTTTGCTTTTTAGGGCCGCACCTGCAGCATATGGAAGTGTCCCAGGCCAGGAGTCAAATCAGAGCTGTAGCTGCTGGCCTATACCACAGCAACACTAGATCTGAGCCACAGTAATGCCAGATCCAAGCCTTGTCTGCAACCTAAACCACAGCTCGCAGCAACGCTGGATCCATAACCCACTGAGCAAGGCCAGGGATCAAACCCGCAACCTCACTAGTCGGATTTGTTTCAGCTGAGCCACGACGGGAACTACTTGATTTACTTCTCAACCATTAAAAAATGTAGAAACCCCTCTAAACAGACAGGCTGTATAGACAAGGGACAGGCAGATTTGGCCCACTGGCCATTATTTGCCAACAAGTAGATGAACTAGATTTTGTTGTTACCCATTTTTTTTTTTTCCCTTTTTATGGCCACACCTGTGGCATAGGAAATTTCCTGGGCTAGGGGTTGAATCAGAGCTACAGCTGCCAGCCACGGCCACAGCAATGCCAGATCCAAGCCACATCTGCGACCTATGCTGTACTTGCAGCAACACTGGATCCTTAACCTACTGAGTGAGGCCAGGGATCAAACCTGCATCCTTACAGAGACAACATCGGGTCCTTAACCCACTGAGGTGCAACAGGAACTCCTGTTCTTCCCCCATTTTAAAGAGGAAGAAACTGAGTCTCAGAGAGGTTAAGGAATTTGTTTCAGATCACACAGCTCGCTGGTAGCAAAACCAGGATTCAGCGTCAGACAGTCAGGCTGTAGACCCAGACTCTTAACCACTCTGCTGCCACGTGAGCACAGAAGCTTCAGCAGAGGGAAGTCAGGCTTCTGACTTTACAGATGGGGAAACTGAGGCCCAGAGTGAGGATCAAGGATGCAACCCCCCCAGAGTGCCAAGTAGTGAGAGAGCCCTGCCCCGTCCCCAAACACAGGTCTGAGCTCTCCCGCCACATTGTGCAGCTTCCTCATTTATTCCCACTAATGATCATTTGTTAATCGGATCTGGAAATGCCGACATGAGAGTCGGAGGCGGGGGACCGGGAGGGGGGTCGAGAAGGCAGGACTGAGATGGGCAAGAGGAGCCTCCGCATCCCCACGCGTCCCCACGCACGCAGTGCACACAACGGCTTCCATTTCCTGAGATGTCCACCTGCTTTTATGAATATAAGTGGATTTGTAACAAGCATTGCAGCTGCATATAAGGCATTCAGACATGGAGACAATTTTACTAGATAATAGACTATCATGCAGGATACAATTTAAATTAAAAAATGCAATTTTCACCTTGAAATGAACAAATGATTACAATTTCTATACAAATTAAGGCATTCAGCCTCTCTTTCAGTAGTGGCACCAGCCCATGAAATATGACATAATTACCATGAAATACATTTTCAAATATTTTGATTTTTGTCCGCCGCTTTTTAAAAAACATAGGCCGCCTTCTAGGTCTCCGAGTGTGTGTTGGCATTTCCCACCTTCTGGGAAAAACACATTAAAAAGAAAAGCCAAAGTCCCCGAAGATGAAGTTGGCCCCCCTCGCCGCCCTCCCCTCCTCCCGTCTCTTCACCCCTCAGAGTTCCCGGCCCTCCCCCCCGCCCCTTGGCTCAGAGATAAAATTGAAAAAAGGCAGACGGAGGAGAAGGGACGCAGGCAACCAGCTCCAAAGCCTGAGATTTATCTAAATTGCTACGCTTATCTGAAGAATCGCATCTGTTGGTTATCGCAACGCCAGCCACTCCAACCCTCCATCTCTCTCTTCTCTGGAAATCACTTCCCCAGCCCCCGCGCTCCCCCCTACCATGGCACCCCCCTCCGCAACCTCCACACTCATTTTTTAATTATTTTTCCATTCTGTTGTCTCTTTATGGCTGGAGACGAAAGGATGGGCAGCCGCTGCCTGCGGCTTTGCTCCAGCCCTGTGGGCTACATGAAGAACTTTGGGGTTCAGCAGGAGCAGCCAGGGGAGGCAGCCAGGGGGGCCGTCTTTCCCAGGAGCAGCTCTCTGTTCCTTGCCCAAGCCGGTGACTTTGATGAGGTCATCCCTGGCTCATCTGTCTTGTCCCTGGGTCTGGAAGCCTGCCATCTTGAACACACACCCCTTTGGTCGGAGCTTTGGGTGAGCCTCCTGGACCCCTAGATCTGTATCTGAATCCCTGGAGAGCAGACCTCCGACCTCTTCCTTGGTTCTTGGTCTTGGTTCTGAGCCTCTGCTCCTGACCCCTCGTCTGCTGGGGATGGAGGTAGGGCTGGGTTCTGCACTCCCAGTCCTCCAGCTGCTGCCCTTAAGATTTGGTTCCTATCCGCTGTGTTCTCACTTCACTCTCTCCACCAGCCTTTCCCTCCTTGAGGGTAATTCTGGCTCATCTGCAGCCCAGCCTGGGCTAGGCAAGAGCCTGGCTTGAGGTACCTTCATTCAGCAGGATCATCCTCATACCTCGCCTTCGTGATATAAAGGGAGCCTGAGCAGAAACACTGATGATAAGATGCAAGGCTTAGAGCCCCTGGTTTTTTCTTAGCACATTGGCTTTTGTTTTCCAAGCACTTTGATTTGCTTCAACTCCATCCCCTCTTGCAACAGTCCAGCATGGAAAACCTCACTCACAAGGGACACACTCAGTCTGTTACGGAGAAAGTGACCACTGGCTATTCTACACCAGCACCAGAAACTGCCAAAGTAATTCCAGACTCATTGCCATGTCGCCCAGCTGTTTGTTTGCAAGGCACTTCATGGGACTTTGTGAACGTGGACCACACATCCTCTTCCTCTGGATTCATCCTCCCCTCCACTCGACCCTCCTGCCTGCCCCTGCCCCCTGGGAAAGATGAAAACTGGGTCCTACTCCAGCTCAGAAAGGAAAATGGGCCGTCCTAGTGGAAACAGAATGGGAATTAGGGTCAAGTATTCAGATTTTCAGGATCTAACCTCCATCTCTTTCTTGCTCTCTGACCTTGGCCAAAGTAATTGGATTCTGTGCCTTTTTTTTTTTTTTTTCCATCTGTAAAGTGGAGATAATGATACGTTTCCTGCATGGAGGCTGAGAGAACTAACTTTGAGAGCATGTAGCAGGCCTTTGGCAGGTACCTATTTCCTCTCAGGCAGTGACTCCCAGCTTGCTAAGGGATTTTGAGATATTACCAAAAAAATCCTTTCAGTTCATCAAGAAACTCCAAGCTCCACAAAGTCTATCACTTGGAAAGATGTTCGTACTTGGAGGTGAATCGAGTTACTTTGTCTGAAGCAGACACCAGGGACTGAAAAATGAAGGTGTGAGCATCCAGGGAATGGGGTGGTGGGAGCTGAGGGGAAGCCGGAAGGAATGATTATCATTACAAATTATTACAGGTTATCGCTATAAATAGAATAATGCTAATTAAGCATGTTCCGTTACAGGTACTGCGCCAGAGTCATTATCTCATTTAATCCTCACAACAGCACTGTGAGGTTACAATTAACCCCATTAATCAGTGGAAAAACGGAGTCACAGAGAGGTTATGTTATTTGCCTAAGATCACACAGCTAAGAAGTGGCAGAGCTGGTGACTCTAGTTCTTAAAAACTGCCATAGTAAAGTGTTCTAGGTAGACCAGATGACTGTCTTTTCCCAACTATTTTTTTTTTTCCAGCAAAAAGATATCACTAAATAAGACATGCCCCAGGAACCAAAGGCACATCAATAGCTGGTGGGCTGAGAATGACATGTCACAATGAGCTTCATTCCATCAGCATTCACTAGCGCCAAGTATAGGAGGCAAGGTTACCAAGGATGCAAGGGCACTGTGGTCACGCCATGACCCAAGGGGCAGCTGAGGTGGTTGGGGTAGGGGGATAGGAGATGCAGAGTCAGGTCAGATTCCACCTGTAGTTCTGCAAAGCCCCCACGTGACCAGATCCCGTGGTATCTCCAGGCCTCCTCATCTTTACCTGTAGAATGATAATCTGGTCTGAAATGGATGGTCTGCCCATATTTCCACAAACCTCCCAAGGAAGAAAAGAGGGACCGTAAGTGCCATGCCCAGGGCCCTGAGGGTAGGCAAGTAACCCCAAACAGCCCACCCCAAACCAACATTCGTTTAAATCGCCACGCTTTTTCATCTTGAAAATGCCTCCTAACTTCACATTCTGTTCCCACGTGCAGGCTGTAATATACAAAGGGTGCTGGTATGGTTCTGAATTTTCCTCCTCACAATTCCACCTAAAACCACCACCACCACCAATCTCCAGAAAAGTTACACTGCCTTTCTTCCCCTACGGCTTTGCTTATCTACAAATTCAGCCAAAGACGAGATCTCTTGAATAAGCCCTTCCAAAGCCAAAGATCTTCTTGTGTAAAGTTCTAGCCATTGTTATAATATCCACCCATTTTAACACAAGTCATTTTCACGTCCTAATATTCCAACATTGTCACCCATCATTCTAACACTCGGGCCCTGCCTCGTTCCAATAGTTAATCTGTCTGGTCTCCCTCTAAAGCTTTCTAATCTTCAGTTCACCTGTACCTGATTCTGTCATGGACAGGAGGGTGACCAGACACTGGTGGGGGTGGGAGGTGGGGGGAAACAAGCCCCATGAACAAGCCCTGGAGAACCTCTGGCAGGTACCAGGCGGTACCAGCCTTTCTCCCCCTCTATAGCCACACACCTGGAACAGAGTAAAGGCAATTGGTCACCCTAAAACGGAGGAAGATGACTCTCTTAGAAGTTGTTTGAGACCCTCTTATGCAATGTCATAACAGTGTATTAATTATTATCAGAGCTACATTTGCTGGGTGCTTACTAAGTACACACAATATATCATTTAATCTGCACAACCATCTTGCAGGTACCATTGTTCCCAACTCACAGAGGAGGAGATGGACATTCAGAGAAGTTCAAGTCCCACACCCATGATGGCCTGGAACCCATGAGCATAGACGGAACTGTGGGCAAGGAGGAATCAAATCTGGAGACTGATGCAGCAGTAATTAAACATGTACTGAGAAATGAATGAGTGAATGAACTCTCCTCTTAGAACGGCATCGATCTTAGGAGAATTACCAGCCAATATGCAGATGGGTGGAAGGTTAACTCTACTTTAAAGATAAAGGATGCTCAGAGTAGCTAAGATCTTTTGCGAGGAGATCAGAAAGGGAGAGGGATGAGTGGTGGGTGGAGATGGCTGGAATACAGGTTGGTTGCAGGTGGCAGAGTTTTCTGTCTTTCACTGTGCCGCTTCGACATTGAGGCAGGACCATCCTTGGTGGCTTGGAAAGTCATTTGTACCTGCTTCTAGGGGTCTTGGATTCAGGAACTTTGGAGATGCTTGAGGGGAAACAAACATGAAATTCATGTCACTTGGGTCAGAGCCCTGTCTGTTATAAGGCAGTAGTGGCTAAAGCAAAACTGATTGGAGGTGATGGCAATGGGGGGGGAATCATGATTATGAAACATCTTCATAATAATTGGCCAAGGGATTCCACCCCTGGGAATCCAAGCCTCAGAGGGGAAAGAAAACAAACAAACCAAAAAAAAAGAAAACACCTATGATGGGTCAAAGCTCTCTGTAAGGGGATGCCCAGGAAAGTGAAATAAAATGAGACCAACCCAAAGGCCCAACAATAGGGTGATAGATATGGCATGTCCACTCAATAAACCATTCAAATGGGCATTTACGACATAGGGAAAGTGATGCTCCAATGACAATACAAGTAATTTAGAATAGAAAACTTCCCAGAGGCACCAAGGCCACCTTCCATGAGCCATCAGCATGACTTCGTCTAAACAGAGAATCCCACATTGCTCAGCCATTAACCAGAATGAAATCACGCCGTTGACAGCATGATCATACCAAGAAAAAGTCAGACAGAGAAAGACAAATACCATATGATATCACCTATATATGGAATCTAAAATGTGGCACAAAGGTACCTATTTACAAAACACAGCTATTCTCACAGACATAAAGGATAGATGAGGAGTTTGTGGTTCACAGAAACAAACTACTGCATGTAAAAGAGATAAACAGATCCTACTCTATAGCACAGGAGACTCCATTTACCACCTTGTAATAAACCACAACCGAAAAGATTATGAAAAGATCTGAATCACTTTGCATCAGAAACTAACACGACGTTGTAAATCTACTCTACTCTACTTAAATTAAAAAATAATAATAAATAAAAGGTCCCAGTTTCAACGGGACCCTCATGTCACAGCCTCCACAATCCTTACTCCTTGGCTGAGCAATTGAGACTGGACAATAATACTTATTTCATAATGAAGAGTGCTTGTCAAAGCAGCCACCATTTATTGAGCATCTTAATAAAGCTAAGAACTAAGACATATAAAACCTTGCTTAATCCTGGCCACAAGTCATGAGGCAGCTGCTGGAATTAACCCCTTGGGAGAGGTGCACTGAGCTTCCAGTTAAGCGGCTAGCTCTAGGGCCAGTGGCACTGCTGGGACTCCAACCCTGGTCCCCTGACCTTCACCACCATCAGGCTTGGCTCACCAGGCAGGAACCTGGTAAACACCACGGCACGTAAGAAAGATTTCTCTTCTTTCTGCTGTCGTAAGAAAATATGTGGATGCCCTTTAGTTATTGATCATAGACAGATCTCCAAAGCATCCAGTTCCGTTTGGGGGGGGGTGGTGTCTTTTTTTTTTTTTTTTTTTTAAGGGCTACACCTGCAGCATATGGAAGTTCCCAGTCTAGGTGTTAAATCAGAGTAGCTGCCGGCCTACACCACAGCCACAGCAATGTGGGATCTGAGCCGAGTCTGTGACCTATACCACAGCAATGTGGGATCTGAGCCGAGTCTGTGACCTATACCAATGTCAGATCCTTAACTCACTGAGCGAGGCCAGGAATCGAACCCAAGTCCTCATGGATGCTGGTCAGGTTCATTACCGCCGAGCCACAATGGGAACTCCAGGTAGGTTTTGTTTTTTAAAGGGCAGAACTATGTGTATGGTAGGCCCTCTTGGTATGTGTATTAAAGAGGAAAAATAGAATTTCTATGCGTGCTTGCTTGAACAGGTATAAAACATCTCTGGCAGCCACATGAGAAGCCGGATAGATACATGGGTTGCCGTGCAGAAAGGGGGACGGGGAGAGATGCCTTTGTCCTTTTGAATTTTGAGTCATGTGAATGTATGCGCCAACAGCTACAATTTTTGACACTTAAGGAAAACAAAGATCATACTGGTCTTGAAAGCACAAACATGCTGTCGTCACCAGCCACACGCTAATTAGAACAAGCTCTGAACTGTCTCTTTTGAGAAGCTTTGGGGTTTCACAGGATTAGGCTTGCATATCTTCACTGTCATTGCCTGAAAAGCTTATTTGTACCATTGGGCAGTTCTTAAAGGAAGCCCGAGTCAGGGAGAGCCCCAACGTTCCCAGAGCCAGGGGGGTATTTCATGGTCGAGGTTTGAACGAGGGAAGCTAAGAAAAAAGAAACAAACACACACACCGGAAGCTCAAGAACACTGGACTGAAAAAAAAAAAAGGCCACGAAAGAGGATTTAATTCACTCTGCAAACATCACATGAGCTCTTACTCGTCCCCGGATCTGCGTTAGGCACTGGGGGTGCGGCAGGACATCATGGTCACAGTTCGTGACCTCAAAGGGCTCATGTCCCAGTAAGTGGAAACAGACTGTCAGCAACGAACAAATAAAGATTGAAAATAATAATCGCAGCGTGTGCCAAGCAGGGTAAAATAGCAGAGGGCTCTGGGAGGGGATGACAGGCTGAATTAGAGGACTCCTCGGAGGTTCTATTTACAGATACCCAAGTGATGCAGAGAAGGCACAGCCACCTACAAGCTGGGGAGGGGCACTCAGGCAGAAGGAATGGTAGGTGCAAAGGCCCTGGGGTGGGAAAAGCTAGGCATGTCCAGTTTGAATCTGGAGGAGACTGAGGCCAGGTTCCACATGAACCTTTTACAGGAGGAGGAGAACTATTTTATTTGTTTTCAATACACAAGCTAACATATAAATCATTTTCTCTGTAGCAATTCAAACAAGACAAAACGACAGAGACCACTTCCCCCACCATTGCAACTTCGTGGCCCACCCAAGTCCATGCCTATTATCACTTTAATGTTCCCTCTTCCAGATTCCTTTCTAGGTGTTCAATATATAATTTTTGCAGAAGTATAGTTTGGGAAGGGGTATTTCATGGAACCACACTGTATGAATTTTTTCGCCATTTTATTTCATTTATTTTATTATTTTTTATTTTTGCTTTTTAGGGCCACACCTGTGGCATATGGAAGTTCCCAGACTAGGGGTCAAATCGGAGCAGCAGCTGCCAGCCTACACAGGAGCCACAGCAACATGGGATCTGAGACGCATCTGTGACCTACACCACAGCTCACGTCCATGCCAGATCCTTAACCCACTGAGTGAGGCCAGGGATCGAACCTGCGTCCTCATGGATGCTAGTCAGATTCATTTCCACTGAGCCACAATGGGAACACCTCAAACTCCTAATTTCAATCCCCCTCCCACCTTTTCCCCTTTGGGAACCATAACTTTGTTTTCTATGTCTGTGAGTATATTTCTGTTTTGTATATGCATTCATTTGTATCATTTTTTTTTTAGACTCCACATATAAGTGATATCCTATGATATTTGTCTTTCTCTGGCTTACTTAGTATGATCATCTCTGGGTCTACCTGTGTTGCTACGAATGGCAATATTTCTTTCTTTTTTAAAATTTCACTTGCTATATCCTGAAGATCTCTTGTCAGTCCCTGTAACTCCAACTCAACTTGTCAAATTTATTCCATAAAGTTCCCTTGTGGCACAGCAGGTTATGGGTCCAGCATTACTGCAGCTTTGTTCAGATTGCAACTGCGATGCGGGTTCAATCCTGGGCCCAAAGAAATTCCACATGCAGTAGGGCAGCCAAAAAAAAAAATTTACTCAGAAATTTACTCTGCAAATATTTGTTAAACAAACACTAAAAGCCCAACCCAGAATATGGAGATAAATAAGGCCCAGACTCCGCTTTCAAGGAATTTACATTGCAGGGGAGAAGCCAGACATCAGACAAGGCATTTAAGTGCCTAGGAGTTGAGGGCTTGGAGAGAAGAATCAGAGCCTGTGTTGTGGGGTGTGGGGGGCGGGCGGCTAAGCCAGTCGGGCAGTAAATGGAGAACAGCCATTCCCAGTAACAGGAAGAGCGGGCAAGCAGGAGTTTTCCAGGTGATGAGGAAAAGGCTCTCCAGACAGAGATCACGTATGCAAAGGGATGGAGACATGAACATGAGCAGCAGGTTCATGAGTTATCGGAGCCCAGTCTGTCTGGTACATGGAGGGAAGGAGCAGCAGGTCACACTCGGGACGCTGGGGGACGGGGTCCAGAGAACCCTAATTTCTAGCACGGATATGGTGCATGGTGCCTGACAGGTATTGTCCTAAGCTGTACCCTTATTATCACCCTTACTTTTTTTTGTCGTTGTTGTTCTTTGTGTTTAAGGGCCGCGCTCACGGCATATGGAGGTTCCCAGGCTAGGGGTCGAATCGGAGCTACAGATGCCAGCCTACGCCACAGCCACAGCAATGCAAGATCTGAGCCGCGTCTGTGACCTACACCACAGCTCATGGCAATGCCAGATCCTTAACCCACTGAGTGAGGCCAGAGATCGAACCTGCATCCTTGTGGATACCAGTTGGGTTCATTGACCACCGAGCCGCAACGGGAACGCCTCATCCTTAATTCTTGCAACCATCCTAGAAATGGGTATTATTATCTCTATTTTCAGAAAACGAGACTCGGAGAGAGGGCAAGAAACTTATTTGAGGACACACACCTAGTAAGCGGAGGAACCCGGATTTGAACCAGGCTGTGGATATTGTAAATCACTTCATTTTGCTAGGTCGCACATGAGGTGTGGGGATAGGGACAGAGGAGTGTCCCCGTGACGTCTATGGGACATCCCTCCACATGGAAAAGAGGTGGGCTGGCAGGGGATGCATTGCAAAGACCAGAATACACGTGCAGCTGGTGACGCCCTGCAGGAGGGGCAGGGTATCTGCCTGCAGGACCTCACCCACCGATGCCTGGAAGAAAGCGGCTGTTTCCAGACCACAAAAGAGTACAGTGGTTAATGGTGGAGACCCTGGGAAGTGGGGGAGGTTCCTGTGGCCCGTGGGAGCAGGGAGGGGGCTTCTTAAAGACGCCTCCGAAGAACGGTGGACCAGAAGGGCCTGGGGCGAGAAGGAGAAGGATGTGGATCTGGGGTTCTCCTGCCTGAGTTCCCAACAAGCATCGTCAGGAGGGCTGGTTGAAACACAGCTGGAGACTCAGCAGGTCTAGGATGGAGCCGGATAATTTGCATTTCTAACCAGTTCCCAGCTGCTGGGAGGAGCAGAGCAGACTCTTAAAGGCCCTGGTGTGGTACCCGACCCCTGTGGTGCTTCTGGACCCGGTGGCTACCATTATTCTATTTTCCAGGGAGGAATTTGGGGCACAAGGAGGCTGAGTGACTTGCTGAGACCCCCTCTTCCACCCAAAGCTCAGTCTCCCACTCCATACCCAGGCTGCTTCTGCAGGGAAGCCCCGCCAGGAGCTTCCTCTCGGCCCATCACCGGTCCTCCATCCCTGCCCTGCTGAGCTGGGGAGCCCATGAGAGTCTGGGGAGGCAGTCAGGCTCAGAGGCAGCTCAGCTATTTCAGGGGCAGCAATGGGTACAGAAAGGAGGCAGAGAGAAAAGGCTGGAGGATCTTCTGACTGTCAGTCAACAGAGGTTCACGGAGCATTGACTATATTGTGAAGCCACCTGGAGAGACTTCATGTTTCAGACAGGGACACCGGACCTTTGGGGGAAAGGACTGCCCTGGAGGCAGGCCTTGGACGAGAACCCTGGTCTCCCTAACCTGAATTCCCCATCAAATGAGGGGCTCCCCAAGCCAGTCCAAGCCTCCAAGGCAGACACCAGGAGATGACCAGGCCCTCCTGCTGCCAGCTGGGTGCCGGCCAGGGACCCTGGAAGATGGGTGGGGAGCACCCGCTGTCTGTTGAGCCCCTGCTCTGCATCAGTTCTCCCCGAAGCCCAGAAAAGCAGACACCACTATATCCATTTGATGGAGGAGGAAACAGGCCCCAAATGCTGATGGGACTGGCTGGAGACTCTTTGGTGGGTACCTACCATGTGCCAGGCTCCTGGGCCAAAGCACCTCTACGGGGTGTCAGAGCAAGGCAAGGAGGTCAGAGCGGGTCCTGCAGGTGAGGAAGATGAGGCTCAGAGAGGTGCACAGCCCACCCAAGGTCACACAGCCAGCGCACAGGGCACGTCCACCCTCTGCCTGGAAAGATGAGGGTGCTTCCTGGTAGAGACTGGGGCTGTGTGAACAGAGGGTGCCTGGGCGGGGGTGTGGCCATTTACCCTCCACTGACCCTGGACACTGGGCCTCATGCCCCGTTTCCATCCTCAATCCCAGCAGCTGTGCCTACCCCCACTGGCCCCCCGACTGTCACGGATTATCCCAGGGACCCTGGGGACAGGGGAGGGAACATCTGGATCCTGTTACGGGGCCTGGTTGGGGGTCTGGGGGCGGCAGTGCTGAGGCAGCCAAGCACAGGACCTAAATCAGTTTCAGAACGCCGGCAGGGCCCTAGCGTGGGCTGGTGAGGGGCCAAGGGGCTGTTGAGCAGGAAGGTAGGATCAGAGCAGTCCAGGGAACCCTTCCTGAGCCGCCGGGGCCGGGCAGGAGGTAGGATTATGGAATTAGTTCAGGAGGCAGAGTTGGGCAGGGGTTGGCGAGGGTGGCCCCAGGCAGTGGCCCAGCCAGCCTCTATCCCCAGCTCCCAGGGGAACACTGGGCACTGGGGCTTCGGCAGGAATATGGTTTGGTTTAAGGGCCAGCCCCGTGGAACAGGTCAAATCAAATTCAGCTTGAAATTCCAGGCCGGTCACGGCAGCCCAGGTGAGGGCGGTGTGCCAAAGTCAACAGCGAGGCCGGGGGAGGTTCCACAGGGCACTGGGCGGGGGTCCTCCCCAGGCAGCATCAGAGGGGCTTCACTGCTGTTCCGGCTGCTCCTCGGCATGCCCTGCTGTGTGCTGAGGGATGGGAGTGGGGATCCGGAGAAGATCTATCGTGAGGATGCTCAAAGCCCTTACTGTGCTTTGAGGACATTAGTTCTGATGGAAAGTCCACAGGTGGACACAGTGGGCACCCACTCGACAGATGAGAAAACGGAGGCTCAGGGAGATCAGGTGAAGACACTGCTTCCTCCAGGAAGCTGGAGGGGAGAGAAAGCATTCCAGGCGGGGGATACAGCAGGAGAAAAGCCAACGAGGCTGACTGGCCATGTGTTAGGTGGTGCCTGCGGGGAGCAGAGGATTTGCCTGGGGCCACGAGAGGATCAGATTGGATGGGGAGGCTGAGGATGCTTGTGAAGGGCTTTGAAGGCCAGGGTAGGTGGTTTGGTCTTTGTCTTGAAGAATACAGGGAGCCACTGAAGGTCCCTGGCCATGGCATTGACAGGGTCAGAGATGTGTTATCAGAAGAATCATCAGGGCATCTCTCACAAAGTAGGTTAAAGAGTGAACACAGCTAGGGAGTTCCCTTCATGGCTCAGGGGTTAACGAACCCAACTAGGATCCATGAGGATGTGGGTTTGATCCCTGGCCTCGGTCGGTGGTTTAAGGATCTGGCATTGCCATGAACTGTGGTGTAGGTTGCAGACACAGCTTGGATCCTGCATGGCTGTGGTGTAGGCTGCTGTAGCTCCAATTTGACCCCTAGCTTGGGAACTTCCATATGCCATGGGAGCGGCCCTAAAAAGCAAGAAAAAAAAAAAAAAAGGAGTGAACACAGAGTGAGCTAGGTAGGCAGGACCCTGAGCGGATGGGCTACAGGACAGACACATCTAAGGAGAAGAAAATAAAACAATCCTTATTATAATTAGGGCTTGATGTTTATGGAGAACTTCCAAGTGCCGACCCCTGTTTAGAGCCCAGGCAATGTCTGCCCAGGAAGTAGCATCATGACACCCATTTTATAGATGAGGAAGCTAAGCTGCAGAGGAGCCATTGCCGGAAAGTCACAGAACTAACAAGTGGCTGAGCTGGAGCTGAGATCCAGGCCTTCTCCCTCCTCCAAGCATGTATTTTTCCCCAGGCCACACTGTCTCCAACAAGAGCGCGATGGAGAGGGCAAAGCCAGGGGGGTGAAGTTTAGGTCAAGCACTCTGGCCCCTTAAGGGGCAGGGCTGGACCCAGAGGCGCTGACACTCGGCTCCCTGCCTTCCTGAGCCTCCCTGGGCCGAGGCTGTCCCCCAGACACTCAGCTGTAAGGCACACCCCTGAAAGATGTGGCACAAAGTCTGTGCAAGACAAACCTCAGACCGGGGACAATTGGATACAGATGATGGCCGGGGAACGGAGAGTTTTCTCCCGCTCCGTCCTTTAATCCAGGAAGGCTCCTTAGCCAGGGAGGAAGTTCAGAGGCAGGAGGCAGAGATGGGTAGGCAGAAAAAAGGCAGGGCTTTATTGTGGTTAAGATCATGGGCTTTGGAGTCCGACAGACCCAGTGTTGAATCCAGGCTCTTCCTTATACCCGCTGTGTGACCTTGGGCCAGTTACTTAACCTCTCTGAGCCCTAGTTTCCTTGTCTATAAAATAGGAATAATAGGATAATGGCACCCTCCTGTCAGGAGCCTTTAGAGCATTACATGAGATAGCAGACAAAGGACTTAGCCCCCAAACTTGGCACATGGTAGATGCTGAATAATCATCAGGCGAGAGCCTGGGGAGTGACCCCAGTGAACATAGGACACTTGGGGAGGTCCCAGTGGGATCGGAGTCCCGTGAGAGCTCTGTCTTCCTGACACCACGGGGTGGGGTCGGCACATCCACGGCAGGTGTGAGCCATCAGTCCTTGGCCGAATGGGGCCGCAGGTATTCCAGACACCCGCATCTGGTCCAGGTCAGTGCTTCTTGCGGCCCGGGCTGAGGTTTCAGTGACGGGGAGGGGGAGGGTCACCATGAGGATAGCAGAGGTGACGACAGGGGAGGAGGAGAGGTGAGAGGTCATGACAGATGAGGCCACAGTGGAGCCCTAACTACAGGCCCTTTCCCACCCCTCCTCATGCTTTTTCTAGAAAAACCTGGAGTTCCAGCTGTGGCCCAGTGGGTTAAGGATCTGGCATTCTCTCCGATGCCGCTTGGATTGCTGCTGAGGTGTGGGTTCAATCCCCCCTCCACGCTTTCACTGCTGCAGCCCAGGTTCAATCCCTAGTCTGGGAACTGAGAACGCATATCAAGCCACTGCACCCTGTGGCCAAAAAAAGAAAAAAGAAATAAAATCTGCATGCAGAAACCAGAAAGTTCGGGTTCAAATCCTACCTCTGCCATTTACTGCTATGTGTCCCTGGGCAAGTTGCCTAAGTTCTCTGTGCCGCTTATTTCCTTACATGAGGAAATGGGATACATAATACCCACCTGCCTCTCAGAGGAGTTAAAGCAGTAAGTGCTTTTTAATGTTTGTCATATTTGTTTAGTGTTGCCAGGCGGATGACAGAGAGGCCCCACATGTCACGTGGCTCTCCTGTTCTCAGGTGCCTCCTGCTTGAAAGCTGAGACGCGAGCCATCACAAGGGCGCTGTCATCGCAGCGTGTGAACTTGCCCTCCACACCCCTCCCACCAGGGAGCTTTGCCTGCTCCCTCTCCTCCACCCCCACAGTGTCCAGGAGGCCACCCAGGCCTGACCGCACAAGAGAGTCCCAGATGCGAGGCTGCACCTTGACCAGGAGGCCTGCCACCAATGGGCCAGTGGAGGCCAGAGTCTTGGGGGGACCACATCTGGGATGCAACTTGGTTAGTCATTCTGCCCCTGTACCCTCATCACCTACTGTGTGATGGGCACTGTCCTTGGTCCTGGAGATCCAGCTAAGAACCATCCCTGCTCTAACAGGACTCATATCCCCATGGGGCAGGAAACACCCATAATAGGAGATGTAACAGAGCATGTGAGGACCTGACAGGTGCAATGAAGAAAACAGAGTGGGCCAAAGAGGGGGAAAGGGAAGGGGAAGGTTTTTGGAAAAAGATGAGAAAAACAATTTTGAAAAACTAACCCTTTGGCGTTCCCATTGTGGCTCAGGGGTAACGAATATGACTGCTGTGCATGAGGACTCGGATGCGATCCCTGGCCTCGCTCGGTGGGTTGGGGATCCAGGGTTACTGCGAGCTGTGGTGTAGGTCGCAGACACAGCTCAGATCCCACGTTTCTGTGGCTGTGGTGTAGGCCAGCAGCTGCAGCTCTAATTCAACCCCCATCCTGGGAACTTCCAAGTGGGTGCAGCCCTAAAAAGACCAAAAAAAAAAACAAAAACAAAAACCCAAAACAAAACCTAACCCTTTGTTCTTCCACTAAGCATTTGCCTCACTAAAGCAATAAACTACCCAGGTTCACAATGAATACAGATACGCAATGAAATTCTTGGTGGGGAACATTTTGTAAAGCTAAGAATCATTTGATAAAATGCCCTTCCCCGGGAACCTCCTTCAATAATGGCCAGCCAGGGAGGAGCTGGGCTCTGCCTCTGCCTGCCTTGCGAATCCCAAGACGAAGCCCTCACCCTCCTAGGCCTCAGATTCTTCTGCTGTAAAATGGGGTCACAACCTCACAACACCCCCCTAGCTGGCCAGGCTCAACAAGGGGTTCCCTAGAAAGCCTTCTAGCGGCAGTCGCTACGCACTAAGCAGCATTACCAAGTGCCTGCTGGATGCATTGCATGATGCCCACAACTGAGTCCGGATCTGGGGACCCCTTACTCCCCAGGCTCGGCCACCTTCCTCCACGTCTTGGGTTTCAATGAGGCTGACCTCTCAGCCGGGGCTCAGACCCTCGGCCACCTGGCCGGCCATCCTCAGGCAAGAAAGGGCACGCGGCTCCTTTAAGGCAGGCCCCAGCTGGGCCGCCTGGATATTGGAGCAGCATGAGATTAGGCTGCTGAGGCTCCGGCCCAGGCCAGATGCGCCAGAGCAGGGCCTCGTTATGTATTCATGAGCTGTGAGGAAAAGAAATAAAAGGATTCATTATCACCCAAACTGTTACTAATGACATGTACCTGGAGCCCCAGCACCTCTGGAAATCTAATGCGACACACTCGGAGAGAAAATGTATTCCTGGGCTCTGCCCGGGCCGATGGAAACTGTCCCCTCCCCACCATTCCTCATTGCCATTCACTGGGGCGACATTTACAATTCTTCTGCCATTATGTCCGACCAGGGCCTCTGAGCCTCTGTCATGACCTGCACATTAGCTGAAAATTGGAAATTCCACAGCGTGGCCGTGGCCATGGCCGTGGCCATGGTGGGCCGGGACGCAGCGGGATGCGGGAACCAGAGGTGCGCTGGCCTGCATGAGGGGGTCCTGAGGAGAGGGGCTCGGGGACAAGAGGAGGGACCGTGCTGCTGGCCTTCAGGATCCTGCCGGCCCTGATCTATCCCCAACCAGGCCACCCACGTCACCAAGTCCCGCCCTGGGGTGCCAGCCCCCTTCGGTGGCCAGGGTGATGTCCCCCAGGCCTTTTACGCGTGTGCTTTGCCCTCCCTCCCACCGCATCCCACTGTGAGAGTCCTGCCGCCTCCAGCATAACAATCCCAATCCTTTGTTCTCTCCAATAAGAATAGTTACAACCAACCAAACGTTAATCCAGATCTTATTTTGCAAAACACCAGGAGAGCTGCATGAACGCTGCCTCGCTTGATCTTCTGCACCGCGCTCTGAAGTGGGTTCTGTTTTGTTGCCCCTGTTCTACAGGTAAGAAAACCCAGGCTTGGACTGGAAGTGCTGGTATTTGTAGCTGGCGTGATGGCTTCAAGGCTACTCCATGGAGCTGGAGCGCTAGCTGCGCAGACCTTGAGGGCCCGAGGTCCAAATGGAGTCGCCGTTGTGCGCTCTATGGCATCTGGAGGTGGTGTTCCTACTGATGAGGAGCAGGCGACTGGGCTGGAGAGGGAGGTCATGATGGCTGCCCGCAAGGGACTGGACCCATACAATATTCTTGCCCCAAAGGCAGCCTCAGGTACCAAGGAAGACCCTAATTTAGTCCCCTCCATCACCAACAAGCGGATAGTGGGCTGCATCTGTGAAGAAGACAACAGTGCTGTCATCTGGTTCTGGGTGCACAAAGGCGAGATCCAGCAATGCCCCAGCTATGGAACCCATTACAAGTTGGTGTCCCACCAGCTGGCCCACTGAGCCCCTGCACTAACTCACTCAACATGCGCTGGCAAGTTTCTTCCAATAAAGACTAGCCATTACACTGGCTCCTCCTCCAAAAAAAAAAAAAAAAAGAAAAGAAAACCCAGGCTTGGAGAGGTGAAGGGACCTGCCCCAGGTCACACAGATCCAAAGGAGCTGACCTGGCGTTCGAACTGGGGCCAGGGTTCTCCAGGACTTGGGCCTTGCTCCGGGACTAAAGGGACTCCCCAAGTGAAACCCCAAGGCTCAGTTCCTCCAAGGGGCCTTCTCGAGAAGACTTCAGCCCATTGGGGTGGGCACCTCAAGGCTGCCTGAGACCCGTTGTCCCATGTGACAAACCACGGGCTTCTATTCAGGTGCAACTTCGTCTGTTCTGATGAAAGATGCAGCTGCCTGTCCTGATGGCTATGCCCCGAGAGCAGGTACCTCATCACCTTGTTTTCTGTATCCCCCCTGCCCCCCACAGGGTTTAGCCCCCACTAGGTGCACAGTTAAGCCTAGTGGCTTTGGAGGCTGAGCTAGGATGAACTGGGAGACCCAGGGAAGACTAATTAGGGCTCTAACCAAGGAAGAGCTTTGAATAGGAATGACGGATGCAATACGGTATTTCAAATAGGTGATGAATAGCTTTTAGTAGAAATATGTCCCAAATATTGTTTACCTGAAATTCAAATTGGTTAGGTGTCCTGTATTTTCATTTGCTAAATCTAGTTTAGCATTCCTAGTTTTGAGACACCTCAAACTGCCCCACAAGGGACCTGGATCACCTGGGGGATATAGAGGCAGTACCCCCAAACCACTAGTTCCCAAGCTCTTAGAAATATTAGCCAGAGAGTCTATTTCCCAGACCTCCTTATGGTAAGGTTTGGTCACATAAGTTCTGATCAGTGGGATATTAATAAAAGTTATATCATCAGACCCTTCTGGGCCACACCTTAAAAGTAAAGAACAGACACCTCTCTGCCCTTTTCCTGCTTCCTATTTGCTGGGTTGCAGATGAGATGGCAGGAGCTGCAGCAGCCATTCTGGACCTAGAGGTAGAAGCTACATGCTAAGGATGGCAGAGTTGCCCTAGCAGGGCTGAACCACTGCTTTGGAGTATTATTCAAATTAAAAAAAAAAAAAAGATTAGGAGTTCCTGTCATGGCTCAGTGGTTAACGAACCCGATTAGGAACCAGGAGGTTGCGGGTTTGATCCCTGGCCTTGCTCACTGGGTTAAGGATCTGGCAGTGCTATGGCTCTATGGGCTATCAGCTACAGCTCCGATTAGACCCCTAGCCTGGGAAACTCCATATGCCATGGGTGCGGCCCTAGAAAATTAAAAAAAAAAAAAGTTATTTAACTAAACAAAAACCCTCTAATTTGTTTAAGCAACTGCAGTGTTGGGTTTGTTTTTTTCCCACAGCTTAGCCTGTACCCCAACTAATATACTTTCCCACCAAAATGCCACCCCCTGTGAAGAAGGGACTTAGACTTATTCCTTGCTATAACACCAGTGTGTCTCTCCAGGTAGGTCATTGACAAATATTTTTTAAACAAATCAATGGGAGTTCTCATCGTGGCTCAGCAGTTAATGAACCCAACTCTCCTCCATGAGGACACAGACTCAACCCCTGTCCTTGATCTGTGGGTTAAGGATCCGGCATTGCCACAAGTTGTGGTGTAGGTCACAGATGCGGCTCAGATCCCACGTTGCTGTGGCTGTGGTGTAGGCTGGCAGCTACAGCTCCAAAGGGACCCCTAGCCTGGGAACTTCCATATGCTGTGGGTGTGGCCCTAAAAAGACACACCGATTAAATAAAAAAATAAATAAGTAAATATATAAATGACTGGGTGACCTCTAAGGTTATGTTAACAAACAGTTAAATTAATTTAAATTAATATTTAATGAATGCTTACTAAATTACTTTCTATAAATCCACTCCTATGAGTCTACCTTATGGGTAAGACTGCTACCCTAGGAGGCAGGAGCACTCGTGGCCCCATTTCACAAATGAAGAAACTGAGGCGACTTCTCCTAGTTCAGTGAGCAGGCAGGTGGGGGACCCGGGTGCAGTCTGACTCTGGGGTGATCTCATATAACGTTACCCTGACTCCTATTAGAGAAAAAAGAAAATAAGCAAATAGGTGAGTGAAAGGGCAACTCTGTAACTCTACTCATGCCTTTATTCATTTACTCAAGAAACATGTTGCCGAGTGTGTACCAGGCACTCTTCTAGAAGCTGGGAATTCGGCAATGAACAAGACAGACCCAAATCGGCGCCTGCAGTCCTCCTCAGGGAGACAGACAATAAACAAGGTAAAAAAGTAAAATATATAGTTTTTGTAGTTTTTATATAAAGTGTTGCTGTAGGAGTCCATTTATATGAAGTTCAAGAAGAGGCAAAGTTAATCTATGGTAACAGGAATCAGAAGAGTGACTGTCTCTGGAGAGAGGATTGGCAGGAAGGGGCACGAGGGGGCTTTCTGGGTGACTCGGGGGACGAGGACACGGTTGCAGACATTCGACAAAACTTTTCAAACTACGCATGTAAGAGCTGTACACTTTACGGTATATAAATTAAGCCTCAGTAAAGGATAAGTAAAATAGGAGTTCCCGTCATGGCACAGTGGAAATGAATCCAACTAGGAACCATGAGGTTGAGGGTTTGATCCCTGGCCTCGCTCAGTGGGTTGGGGATCCGGCGTTGCCGTGAGCTGTGGTGTGGGTCACAGACGCGGCTTGGACCTGGCATTGCTGTGGCTGTGGCGTAGGCTGATGGCAACAACTCCGACTGGACCGCTGGCCTGGGAACCTCTATATGCTGCAGGTGTGGCCCTAAAAAGACAAAAAACAACAACAACGACAGCAACAAAGGATAAGTACAATACCTATGTATGGAAATATATACGGTATCAGATGGTTCTAAACACTAAGAGGAAACTAAAGGAGGGACTGGGGTGCGGGGATCCAGATTTTACACAGGATGTCCATAGAAGGAGGGAGGGGAGGAGGGAGAATAAATCAATGAAGAAATGAGTGAATGAGTCAAAGCCATGTGTTGCAGAAAGTGGCAGCCACAGTGGGCACTCCCCACTCAGCGCTTTGAGCCTCGAGCAATCAGGCTCCTGCAACAGGGGAGGGGCAGGGCAGCTTCTACTTGAGAACAGCCTCTTGCATGGGGCTCTGACAAGAAGCAGTGTGAGGATGGAGTTCCCACTGTGGCTCAGCACGTTAAGAACCCAATATAGTATCTGTGAGGACACAGGTTCGATCCCTGGCCTCGCTCAGTGGGTTAAGGATCCGACATTGGTCACAGGCGCAGCTTGGATCCCACGTTTTTGTGGCTGTGGTGTAGGCTGGCAGCTGCAGCTCTGATTCGACCCCTAGCCTGGGAACTTCCGTATGCAGCAGGTGTGGCTGTAAAAGGAAAAAAAAAGAAGTAGTGCAAGGACTATCTCCTAGAGTCTAGGAGATAGATGTCATGAAACAGACACCCCAAGATCACTGCTCTCATTAGGGGAAAGGAGGTGCCCCCCACCCGCTCACACTGCTCCCTCAGCCCCAATGTCTCTGTAAACCCTGCCCCCCCCATCACCCTCTCCAACAATAACAAATAGCACTGGGAGCACTGGAAATCCGAATGGAAAAAAATAATGACTTTTAAACCCTTCGTCATATCATACACAATCGTTCTGCATGGACCGCAGCTCTAAAACATAATACAGCTTTTACAGAAAAAAGGGAAGAATATCTCTGTGACCTGGAGGTAGACGTCATTTCCTCAACAGGTCATGAAGCATGTAACCATGAAAGAAAACAGTTATACACTAGACTCTATTAAAAGCATGAACTTCTGCTCATCAGCTGACATCATTAAGAAGGTAAAAATGCAACCTACAGAGAGGGGGATGGTATTCCTGTACAGTTGACCAAGGACTCAGGTCCCAAATATTTTTAAAATGTTGACTATAAAGAAATAAGAAATAGAGAAACCTACAGAGAAATGGTCAGAGTTCCCTGGTGGCTCAGCAGATTAAGGATCCAATGTTGTCACTCCTGTGGCTTGAGTTGCTGCTGTAGCATGGCAAGGAAGAAAGAAAGAGAGAGAGAGGAAGAAAGAAAGAGAAAGAGAGAAAGAAAGAGAAGGAAGGAAGGAAAGAAGGAAGGAAGGAAGGAAGGAAGGAAGGAAGGAAGGAAGGAAGGAAGGAAGGAAGGAAGGAAGGAAGGAAGGAAAGAAAGAAAAAGAAAGGAAGGAAGGGAGGAAGGAAGAAAGGAAGAAAGAGAAGGAAGGAAGAAAAATGACCAGGACACTGGAACGGACACTTCATAAAAAAATATATACAAAAGGCAAATAAACATGGAAAGCGCTCCATCTCATTCATCTTTAGGGAAACACAAAACTACACACCAGAACAGGACTGGGAAGAATAAACTAGTGTCATCCAGGATATAGACCAATTGGAACTCTCATGCTCTGTTGGGGGTGGAAATTGGTACAACCACAAACTGTTAGGCAGTGTCCGTGGAGCCTGGGACCCAGCCTTTCCAGCCCTCGGTACTGTTCATAGAAGCCCCAAACTGGAAACTATTCAACTGTCCATCAATGGTATTAGAGATAAATACCAGTGGGCTAGAGTGCTTCACAGCAATGGAAATGAATGGAGCGTGTTCCCGTCATGGCTCAGGGGTAATGACCCCGACTACTCTCCATGAGGACGGGGGTTCGATCCCTGGCCTCGCTCAGTGGGTTAAGATCTGGCACTGCTATGAGCTGTGGTGTAGGTGGCAGATGTGGCTCGGCTTGAATCTGGCGTTGCTGTGACTATGGCGTAGGCTGGCAGCTGCAGCTCCCACTGGACCCCTAGCCTGGAAACCTCCATGTGCCGCAGGTTCGGCCCTAAAAAGCAAAGCAAAGAAAAAAGAAAGGAAAAGAAAAGAAAAAAGAAAAAGGAACAGAGCACAGCTGCACATAACAGTGGGTTAAGTAGAACCCTGGGGAGGAGAAACCAGACAGAAAGGGTGTACACGTTCTGCCATGTGTCACCTAATTCCATATCTCTCCTAAGAGGTTACCTTTGGGGGAGAGGGAGGGGCGATTGGCAGGGGCATGAGGGGGCCTTCTGGGAGCTGGCGATGCTCTGTTCCTTGCTCTGAGTGCCAGCTACGCAGGTGTGTTACACCGGAGAAAACCCTTCCAGCTGCATGCTTATGGAATTCAAACCCTTAATAGTCTGAACTGAGAGCTGGGAGGCCGCCCTGTGAGTGGAGCATTCTGGGAGTATGGAAGAAGGACCCCTGTGCTGATCTTGGTGGAGTCCAGGGAAGGCTTCCTGGAGGAGGTGGCCCTTGATCTTGTTCTTGAAGGATGTTGAGAGGCTGATTATACAAACGGACAACAATAGAAGGGTGACCCACACCCTCTAGCAACTTGCCCAGGAGACCAACTCCTTCTGTACAATGAACAGCCCAAGAAGGCAGCCCGTTACCAGTCAGCCTTGCAGGAAACCCGACTGCCGTCTCAAGTGACAATTCAGGACACTAAGCAATAGCATTCTAACAGTCAGTCTCAAATGGCCAAGGCTTGATTCATAACTGACATCTTCCCTAATTTTTATCCTCACTTTCAAGTTAGGAGCAACCAGAGGAAGCAAAATATGCACCCTTGACCATGACCTAGGACGTCTCACTTCTAGTTTGTTTGCACACCTGAAGCCTGCGCTTTTTCACACTGCAGAGCTTCCCCGTTCCCCTGCCTGCCTTTGAGTCTCTGCCAGACCACAAGTGACAGTGGCTTACTCCTTGCTACAGCAAGCTCAGAATAAATAGCCTTTGCCTTTCTCATTCACTTGGTCTTGCTTATTTGCACAATGCTGCAGGAGTTTGCCGTGTAGCACAGAGAGAGAGTGTGTGCAGAGGCACAGAGGTGTGAATTAGCCAGCCACAGGGAAGGGGCCAGAGACAATGAGCCAAGAAAACTCCTACTCAGCTGACAAGACCCAGCTCAAGAGGTCTATTCCGCACACAGAGAGTAAGGAACACTTCTGGGCTCTGCAGAGACCAAGTGTGGCTGCTCAGCCAGGGCTCACCTGGGACCCTCAGGGGCCACTTGCATCAGCAGGTGAGGTGCTTGGGAGTGAGCAGTCCCATTGCCCATATGGAGAGCCCAAGGCCCAAAGCCCTCTCTGCTCCTGCCCTCCCCAGGCTGCTCAGAGCCTGTTCCCGGCCCTGCCCAGCCCCGGGTCCCCTTTCCCTGCCATGTGTCAGCCACATCTTCTCCACTTTCACTGCCCTTCCTGGCTGTACTAACAGGCGTGGGTTGGCAGCGCCTTCTGATTTAATCAAGGTTGCAGACAGGATCCTCCTGCTGCCACTGTTTGTACTGCCCGAGGCCCAGGACGCTCAGATTAATTCACAGGATGTCACAGACACTGTTCTGCTGTGTTTGTCATCTTCCCCAGCCAGGTGTGAGCTTTCCCAAGGCCCTGGACACGAGGTCTCAGTGTCTGGGCCCAGAGGCCCTCCACCCAGCACCTCTGCCTTCACACAACCCTCCCCCAACTCAGATCGATGGTCTGCAGGGGAGGCTTGTTAGGCCAGAAGAGGGGCCCGGGGCAGGACCCTCATTCAAATGTCAGCCTCTGGGATGGGCTGAGAGGTGGAGACAGACAGATGCTGACCTGGGAGGCAAAAGATCTTGGCTGGAGTCTCAGCTTCAGGCCAAGGGAATGTTAAGCTCCCAGTCACCGCCCCCACCAATTCCCTCCTCTTTTTACCTTCATTTCAACAAGTGTTGTCCCATCATGCACTGCGGGCCAAGGAGGCGGGGATGCTACAGTGAATAAGACGAAGTCCCCAACTCCAGGTGTTCAAAGTGGTCTGGGCCTCAGTTTCCCTGTCTGTGGAATGGGGCACCCATCCCCCCCAGGACCACTTCACAGGCAATTCTGGGGATCCTTGGAAGCTGTTGATGTGGTCAGGGTGGGGAGCAGTGGAAATAAGACCTGACATGGAGTTGGGAGGTCTGGGTTCAAGTCCCAGGCAGCCATAGCTAGCTGAGGGACTTGGGGCAAATCTCTGTGCCCTGCCACCAACCTCCCCACCCCCATCTGCTCAGCTGTAAAGTGGGGAGAAAGGTATCGTGGAGATAAGAGCTCTTTGCCAACCACACTCTATGTGCCCACTCTAAGCACTTTGCAGGTATGCAAAGAATTACTGGAAGCCCCTCCACCCCCACTTTACAGATAAAAGAAGCTCTAATGCAAAGAGGTCAGGTAGCATGCTCAAAGCCACAGAGTTAGCAGGTGCTGGAGCCAAGGACAAAGCCAGGCAACGTGGCCCTGGAGCCTGCCCTCATCACCCCTCCTCTCCCCTCCTCCCGCACCACCTCTCACCACCAGCCACATCCCAGATCCATCAGCAACTCAGCCCAAATGAGCAGGCATCTCGGTGCCTGCCACAAGGTTCAAATGAAACAAGGCACCTGCCATGCTCCTTGGGCGTCCTCAGCAACCAGAACTTCTTTCTTAAGTTTCTTCGTATGTGTGTTCAGGTTTGTTGGTTTGCTCTTTTAAAAATCACACCAAGAGCTCTTCTGGGGTCAGGGCTCTGCCTCCCCCATCAGACAATTTTCCCAGGGCAGGTGCTGTATCTCTCCCATCAGACAGGAAGCTCCTCAAAACAGGGGCTGCTACTCCCCATCATTGTGGGAGTTTATGGTGTGAAGACCCTGGTTCTCACCCCAGTTTGGCACCTGCCTGACTTTAATCTCCCCCATCTCCATCAGAGGGCCACTTATTTCCAGAGACATCTGGTCTACCTCCTCGGGGGCCCCACCTGCCAGATGACCTTCGCGGGCTGCCTTTCCTAAATTACTGCTGTAGTTGGCCAAATGTGGAAAACCTTGAGCTGGGGGCATTGGCTGCTAAAGCGCTAAGAGTTCATTCAATCAGCTGGAGTGTGTGAAGCTGGGGCCTCTGGCCTGCCTGCAGCCACAGCCCAGCAGGCTTCGGCTGGACCTTCCACACCTCTGCCGGAGCTGCCCAGCTTCCATTCCATCCTCCACCCCACCCCACCCCACCCACGTGGCCCTCCCAGTTTGCACTTATGCAAAAACTAAGGCTTGGACGGATAAGCAAATCCAACCCTATCAGGAGAAACACAGCCTGACCCAAGGCCGCCCAGCAAGTCATGGATTTCTGACTGTGGGTTCCAAGTTCTACCTTTGCATTCGCCATTCCCTGTGCCCGGAACGCTCTTCCCCCAGATCTTTGCTTGGCTCGCTGCTTCTCACCATGCAGGTCTCAGGCCCAACATCAACTTCCCTGATTACAGCATCCCAAGAACACCTCTACCCGCTTCCCTTGAAGTTCCACCTCCTTCCCTGTTTTATTTCCCAAGGGCACGTGTCATCCGCTGATGTCATCTTGTCTCCCTGCTTCCCATCCGATTCCACTTTTAGACTCTCCACTGCATGAAAGCAGGGCACCCCTGGCATGCAGTTGCCCCCAATAAATCTTTGTGGGATGAATGAATGAGGGTCTGTGAAGACCCCACTGCCTGGGACTTGGGCCTCTTCTTCTGTGGCAATGGCAGGGGGATACCAGGGGACTGGCACTGCAGGTTTCATCCATCCCACAGCCCAGCTGTGGCTGCAGCCACCTCTGATTAGGCCCCAATTAGCAGAGAGGGCTTTTGGCCATCAGCTTCCATTAGTCGCTCAGATTTTAGCTGTGAAGTCTGGCTAACAGCCAAGAAGGTGGTCTCCGGAGAGGCCGGCATGGGAGGTAGCTGGGGAGGCCTCAGAGATGTGACTGTCTGAAGCTCCGGCAGAAAGGCTGGGTGCAGGGTGGGAAAGGGGTACAGAGGCTAGGGGCTAGATGGGGCAACACCCCAGGGGTCGCCTAGTCTTCTGTCATAGAGTCCGCAGCCCACTCAACCCCTCCCGTCCTTGCTCTCATTCTGTCTCTATCACCACCCTGCTGTGTGACCTTGGGCTGGTCACTTGCCTTCTCAGGACCTCACCTCCGTGACTGAGAAGTGAGAGGACTGGCCATTTTAGGGGATCTCCCAGCGGAGGGTTCATACATTGTCTGCACGTTCTGGGGCTTCCACAACCCCCCTGCCTCCCCTTGCATCTCCCTGACCCAGCCTTCACCCTGCAGCCAGAGTCAGAAATCCGTCTCCTCTGCCGCCTTGTCCCTCCCCACCAGCCCCCCAGTGGCCCCTCTTCCCGCCACCGGGAATGTCCTCCGCCTTCTTTATCCTCCGTACTTGGTTTGTCTGTGATGCTTTCCCCAGCACCCCCAGGCTTCCTCCTGCTCCCCAGATGCAGACAGACAAAGCAGCTCCCTCCTCTGGGCTCCCAGAGCTCCTCGTTTCACCATCCCCCCAACCTGTTACCCTGTTGCTCTTGACTATTATCATGAGCCCATCACAGTCTTGACATAACTCATTTCTGCGTCCCCAGGACCCGGCAAAGGGCCTGACAGATGCAGACGATGGTAACAGTAAACTCTGGTTTGTTGGGCATCTACTATGTTCCAAGCACTCTGCTGGGCTCTTTATGCAAAATAGGTCATTCAGCCCTCACAATAACCCTATAAAGGAAGAGTCTTCTTTTTTTCTTTTTTTTCTCTCTTTTTTTTTTTAGGGCCGCACCCGCGGTATATGGAGGTTCCTAGGCAAAGGGTCCAATCGGAGGAGCTACAGCTGTCGGCCTACGCCAGAGCCGCAGTGACATCAGATCCGAGCTGCATCTGTGACCTACACCACAGCTCATGGCAACACCGGATCCTTCACCCACTGAGCGAGACCAAGGCTCGAACCCACAACCTCATGGTTCCTAGTCGGAATCGTTTCCGCTGCACCACGATGGGAGCTCCAAAAGGAGGAGTCTTTAATCATGACATGCCTATTAGAAGAGCTAAAATAAAAAATAGTGATAATACCAAGTGCTGGTGACGATGAGGAGAAACTGGAGCTCTCACTTAGGAATGTAAAATGATATAGCCACTCCAGAAAATAGTTGACGATTTCTCAAAAGGCCAAACACATACACGCCATGCAATTCAGCAGTTACCATCCTGGACATTTATCCCAGAGAAATAAGAATTGATTCCCACACAAGAACCTGTACTTGAATGTGTATAGCAGCTTTGTGTGTAATAGAGCCAAAGGTTTAAAACAGCCAAGATGTCCTTCAATCAGTGAATATTTAAACAAATAACGGTACATCCATACTACAGAATAGTACTCAGAGATAAAAAGGAATGAAATATTGATACATCCAACAGCTGGATGAGCCTCTAAAGAATGACGCTCTCTTTAAAAAAAAAAAAAAAAAGACCTCAAAAGGTCACATATTGTATGATTCCATTTCTATAACATTTAAAAAATGGCAGCCCCCACGGCCTATGAAAGTTCCCAGCCCAGGGACTGAATCTGAGCCACCTCTGTGACCTGCACTGCAGCTGCAGCAACGCTGGATCCTTTACCCCACTGCATGGGGTCAGGGATTGAACCCATGCCTCTTGCAGCCACCCAAGCCTCTGCAGTTGGATTCTTAACCCACTGAACCATGGTGGGAATGCCACCATTTCTATAACATTCTTAAATGATAAAATCCTGGAGATGGAGAACAGATTCCTGGTTGTCAGGGGTTTGGGCTGGTGGGGGAGAGGAAGGCAGGCGTAGCCCAAGGGAGAGCCTTGTGTTCTGTATCTTGACCACAGTGGTGGTTACACACATCTGCACATGTTATGAAACTGCAGGGAACTAAGTAACACATTGTACCGTATCAATTTCCTGGTGTTGCTATTCCACTGCCCTTACAGGAGGAGTAACCATCCCGGGAGACTGGGCAAAGGGTGCACAGAACCTCTCTGTATTATCTTTGCAACTTTCTGCAGATCTCTAATTATTTCAAGATAGAAAGGTCTTTCAAAAGCAGGATTCAGAGTATACACAGCATGATCTCCATGATGGAATGAGAACGGTGGTGGAGCAGAAGCCACCCGTCCATAAAAGCAAGCTGGTAAATTTGATGCCCTCTCACCCCTGCTCAGACATCACCTGAGCCTCATAAATCTTCCCACGACGGTGAAAGGGGTCCTTACCCACCACTTTACCAAAAAGGAAACTGAGTCACAGAGAACGTGAGTGGCTGTCCCAGGGGCAAAACAGAGGTATGAACCCAGAATATCTATCTGACTTTTGAGTCCTTGCCACTGCCTCCACCTCAGATGGGGTTCATTTTCTTCTTTATGCATCTCTGTATTTTCTCTAATAACCATGTCTTACTGTAATAATCAGAAGAAAAAATAAGCAAACACTAGAAAGTGTTCCTTGGTGGGTTGCCTGTTTGTTCTGGAGCCCGTGGCACTGCAAGTCTACAGTTTCTGTCTCAAAGACACTCTATCCTGGCTGCTGGTGCACGGAGACCCACCTCCAGGGCGCTGTGGCCCAAGTCCCACCCGCTCCCCCACTGGAGACAATGAGGTCTGCAGACAGAACCTTAGGGCTGCTCTACCCCAGCCCGGAGCCCTTGGGCGAGACTATAACCTGGGAACCTCGGTTTTCTTGTCTGCAAAATGGGAATCAAAAGCATTTACCAGTTGTCAGGGGAATTACAAAGATCTAGTGGAAGAAGACCAGTTCTTGAGGACCTGCTACCTGAGGGCATTTGGTGGTTTGCGAAGCAAAAGATCCCGAATTGAACAAGCTGAATCCAATCCCGCCCGCAGCCTGGCGGGCTGGAGATAGCTAAGCAAACAACATCAAGGGCTATTACTGTTATTGTCTCTGTCGAGCTGGCCGAAGCCTTGTGCATCCAGACGGGCGTGGTGCCTTGGGAACTGGGTGGACCCCGACGGAACGGAGCCTCCCTGGGCATGGCGGGCCCCAGGGGACCCAGGGAAGCGGGCCGTAGCCCGCAAGCTCAAAAGACCCCGAAAGACCCTGCTTCACCCGTCGGTTTTCCACACTGAGAATCAATTTTCAAGGGTGTTTCCCAGAAGTGGTCTGGCCTCTTTGGTGGTGGTATGCATTTTTCCCTGGCCACCGGCTGCCTCCCGGCCAAATCCTCTGCTCCCTCACCGCCTCTCGCATTTAGGGCTTCCATCACCACGGAGGCGGGAGGGCAGCTGGGCAGGAGGCTGATTCCCGTAAGTATCCCCCCTGCCACCCCCACTGGGTCTGGATGCCAGCACCCCACCCACCCACCCGATATCCTGGCCTTCACCAGCAGAGGCCCTTGGCAAGGCTGGGCTAGGAATGCCACACTGGGGCCAGGAGTGCAGTTCCCAGGCTGGGGCTTAGCGGAGAGCGGTCCAGGCCAAGTGGCCCAAGCTGGCAGGGGGAGAGACTTCCTGCCCCCACGGGGGAGAGGAGACCACTGCCAGCTTCCCATGCCCATCCCAGTTGACAGATGTTCCAGGGAGTGTCCAGGGGAAGCGCAAGGATTAAGGGGGGTTGGGGGCAGGGAGACATGCCCCGGGAAGATGGGGTAAGAGCCCTGGAGAGGCCACAGGGGACAATGGGAGAGGCAGAGACAGAGGACACGGGCGCTTCCGGCCCTGACCTGCTGTGTGACCCCAGGTCACGCATGGCCCCCTCTGGGCCTCACGCCTCCATCTGCCACCCAAGAGGTTTGAAAAAGATGGTTTATTTCACAGTATTCACTGAGCACCTACTACGTGCTGGGCCCCAGGGACAGAGCAGCACCAGAGACAGGCTCCCTCCCTGCCCTCCGCAGGGAAGGCAGGCACCCAGGACCTCAGTGAGGAATGTGGCACCTGCAGTGAAAGGAAGGCGTGAATGCCAGCAGGCAGGGCCTCCCCCAGGGAACCAGGGCAGGCTCTCCTGAGGAAGCCAAGAACTGGAGGAGTAGGAGGTGGCCCGCTGTCCCAGGCAGGCGGGCGACAAAGTGAGCCAGGGGCAGCTGGTGTGCGGTGAGGACCAAAGGCTGCCAGGGACCAGACGCACCCTGTAGGTCAAGGTAAGGACTTTGATCTTTATCTTAAGGACACCCAGTAGCCACTGAAGGGGAGATGGGATAGGATCTGCATTTTGAAGTTTCTTCCCAGAAACCAGGTGGATAGATTGGACCAAAGAGGTGCTGCTGAGCCTGAGATGCCCCCTCAGTCCCCCTCTTGTGCCCATAGATGCCTCCATGGAACCCCAGGGTTCCAAGGAACCCAGGTTTGGAGCCACTGGGTTGGCTGGCCTCTAAGGGCCCTTCCTCCACTGACACGGTAGGCCCCGAGAGGGTTTGTGGCATCCCCAAGTGCCTCTCTGCTCCCTGCTAACACTCACAAGTAAGGCTTTGACTAAGTCCCCATCCCACCCGCACCAACCCAGGGGGCAGCTCACCAGCCCTTAGGTCCAAGATCTCCTCTAAGTCTTGAGAGGTGACGATGGAGAAAGGAGGCTGGGTGGCCCCAGTAAAGGCTGTTCTTCCAACTACAGAGCACATCTCCCTGCCCTCCTCTTGGTGACATTGCTGGTCCCTTATTCTCAGATGAACTGGCACCTCTTAGGAAAGCCTAAGGAAGGGAGGAATCCCTCCCTCCTTCAGGCTCCCAGAGCTCTGAGGCCACTCCCACTACACCTGCTCATCACCTGCCAGTCTGAGGGCCCCCCGAGAAATGGGAATTTGTCTGTGCATTCATTCATCCATCCAGTCATTCAACAGGAGCTGGGAACACTGATATGCAAGCTGGACAAGTTCCCTGCTCTCAGGGGACTCATGGTCTAAAATATGTTTTGTTCATCCAGTGCGTCAGGGGCCCTCCAGAGCCTGGCACCGAGGGTCCCCAGGGAGTCTTTGCTGAATAAGCAAGTTTGAGAATAAGCAACGATGGATAGAAAGAGGGAGGGAAACAGGAGGCTCTGAGGGCCCGAAGGAGGGGGTGGAGGCAGGGAAGCCCTGAGAGGAAAGGCTTTGTGACCCCACCTCCCCAATTCTCACTCCACTCCTCGTTGCTTCGTTTCTCTTTCCAACCTTGCCAGACACCCTGATCCCCTCCCTCACCGCGCCCCCCCCAGACTGGGCAAATGCTTTTTTCCATCCAGGCTGGAGTTTTTCAAAAGGCAAACAAGGAAAGGCAGAGAAAGCCAAATGCCAAAATGCACATGGGTGTCTGCAGGGCACAGACTCCTTAAGGAACTTCTGGCTGGAGCAGCTATTAAGAGTCATCGGCCATGGCCTTTCAGTTTCAGTCCTGCTGGGCAGGCCCTGGACCCTGAACACAACAGCATCCCCCCAACAACGACAACACCAGTGACGACATCAGCACCAACACCACCCAGACCAATAAACACGTTAGAACCACCGCCAGGAACAATGTTAGTAACCACGGGACACCAGGAATCACTCTAGCACCACCACCAACAATAACACAGATATCACCATCACAGAGGCACCATCACCATCGCCGCCAACACTTGCAATCACGTCAGGACCGATACCAACACCCCAGTAATAACATCAGCATCACTGCCGCGAACCTCAACACCAGCACCGCCAGTAGCTATGCTGATATCAGGACACCAATACTGACATTATTAAGCGTGTTGGTGCCACCACCCTCAACACCATTAACTCCAGTGATCACATTAGTACCGAGACTACCATCGTCTACACTGCAAGAGGATTAACACCGATACCACCACCCTCCACACCAATAGCACTAATGATAGCATCAACGCTAACATCATTAATACCACCAGGGACCATGTTAACATCACCACCGTCAATGCCAGTAATGCCAGAAATGACACTGGCACCAACACCACCAACTCCCGATGCGTGAACATGACCTCGCCCAATGGTGATAAAAAGAACAAGCTCAACGCCAACTACTTCCCTATTGCCAAGGGCAACAATACCACCTAGAAGGACCATAAGAGCCCCTACCCCAACCTCCATACCACCATCAAAGCATTAACACTACCACCAACGCCAATGACCTTCTCAACGCCAACACCAATTATTTCCACAGCACCAATACCAATAACGCTATTCCTCTCTAACGACACTGCCACCAATAACAAGCAAATACCTACACTGTCAATGTCAACACCACTGCCCCCACCAATTCCAAGGCCAATAACGAGAGCATCGCCATTGCCAAACCCTACCACCAATCACCAACACCGTCTCCAGTAACACATCACCATCCACAACAGCAGCACCAAGAATCCCAGCAACAGCCAGGCCGACTGCCTCAGCCCACTACCACCAACCTCTACACTGAGAGAAAAGCCAACAAGGCCATTAAGATCAACAACACAAACTCTCTACCAACACTCCATGACCAGCAGCACTCACTTTGTGCCAGGCACTGTGCCAGATGCCCTACATATGTGACTTCACCTAATGCTCATCCCAGCTCCACGGGGTACCTACTAGCATCACCTCTTCTTTACAAGACTGAGAAGGCTTAAACAATGTGTTAGAACAAGAGCGGTGGCTCCTGCCTCCCAGTCCAGTGCTCTTCCCACTGTCCCTCTGCCTGGAAATCCTCCCTGAGCCTATGCCTGAGCTCCGGGAGGTTGGCCTGAAATCTCCACCCCCTGGCACTTCCGGGCTGTGAAACCTTCAGTGCGTCGCTACAGACCTGAGATCTTTCTTTCCTCACCTGTCAAAATGGGACCGGAAATCATTACAGCCCTACTTGATGGGCCGACTCTCTAGATAACACATCTAAGTCATCAGGCAGGGGCTCCAACAACCAAAGTCATGATGTGGGTAACGGCTGCTGTGGTTACTAGGAATGGCAAGAGAAAAAGACTGTTCTCATTTCTGTGGATCTGGGCCCCAAGTATCCGTGGGTGTTGGTAGCAACAATTGTAATAATAACAGCTAGTGCTTAGGGAGGGCGCGCAGCCTTGCCAGGCAGTGTCTCAAGTGCAGCCCATGAGGAAACTAATGCTCAGGAATGCTAATTGATTAACCGAGCCAGGAAGTGGCAGGGGTGGGATATGAACCCAGGAAGTCAGCCTCCACCTTTGCTCTTAATCACTAGCCTACATCCCCTCCAGTAATGTAATTAGCATTTACTGAGCACCTACTATGTGCTGTGTTTCTCATAGAGGATCTCTAATCTTCACAACGACCTTGCAGAGTAGATAAGACTGACCCTGGGATGAACTTGAACTTGGGCTCCCCGCTTTGGTCAGCTCCAAAGTGGAGCTCTTGCTCTGCCATGGGGCCCCACCTCCCTGTCGCCAGGTCTATGGCACCCTGGCTACCCAGGAGAAAAGTCGGCACCCCAGGGGCAACACCCTCAGGCCCCCACCAGGGCAGGTCTATGCCAGAGGTTGTTCAGACTCAGATGGTGACAGATTCCACGTCTGCTCCCCTGGTCCCCAAGGCTATTGGGGATCCAAACAGCCCCCTTAACCCTGTCGCAGGCCCAGGGGAGCCCAGGGGCCAGGCCAGTTGGGTTTTTGGCATCTTCACGAGCAGCTGCCCAGGCAGAAGGGTTTCGTCTTTCTAGGCTGGATGGGAGACTCCAGCCCCCCTCCTGAGTTCTTGTTCCCAGCGAAAGACCTTGGCAGGACCCCTGATCCTCTCTCCTTCTCTGGGACGGATGGCTTCCAGCTGCCTGCTGCCTGGCCTGGGAAAATTCCTAGGAGCTCCGCAGGGCCCAGGGTCTCTGAAACCTGAGTGGCCCCTCCAGAGCCCCAGCCCCTCTCCCTCCGCCCCACCCAGGGCTTCTTCAGGCACCATTTTCCTTCAATGCCCCAGCAAACCCCCAACAAGGGTTGTCACAGAAATAGAGCAATTCCTACCTGGGAGGGGCTTAATGCAGAAGAAACTCTCCATTCTTGGTCACCTAGTATGTGCCAGGCCCGGTGCTAGGCACCTTTCAAACGACGAGTTGGTGCCTCCAACTCGCTTGTGAGTTTGGTGCTTTACAAACCAGGACACAGGCTCAGGGAGGTGAGATGCATATGCCCAGAGCCGATAAATGGCCCAGCTGGGGGTAGCGTGGGTTGGTCCAAACTCCTCCACACATACCTGTCCAACCCCCTCACTACCAGGGTGGGGGGAAATAAGCTAGAGGAGAGGTGGCTTGCCGAGGGGACAGTGGCCACGGGTATCCGGATTGGGCGTGAGCCCGGGGGCCTCTGACTCTATAGCCCATTTTCAGTTTCGACCATGTCCCTGCCTGCCAGTGGGAATGTATCTGTGGCCTCATCTCTGTCGCTCAACTCGGTCTCTGCCTCCTCGGCCACCTTCAATGCCTCCTCCATCCTGGAAGCAGAGAGGTCCTCTGTGGAGTGCAGATCTAAGCAAGTCCTCTCTCGCTCTAGAACCCTCGGTAACCAGCATCGCTTTCAGGATCAGTCCAAGTGTGTGGTCCTGGCTCCGTGATAGAGGCTGTTCCTACATTTCCGGCCGAAACTGCCCCCTTCCTGCCTCACACCCTGCACAAAATTCCCCAAATGCACCCTGCCCCGCCGGGCCTCTGGGCCGTCGCAGATGCTGTTCCTTCAGCCTGGCACCCTTCCCTCACTGCCTGTACACCTCACTGCACCCTAACTGCCAGCCAACTGGTCTACCTCCCCTACCTGGCCAGGGCTGGCTCCCTTCCCTCTGGTGGCACTCTGGGGCCTGCCACCTATTCTGGGAGGAAAAGAGCCGCTGAAAAGCCCAGGCTTCGGACAGACCCTGACTCTCATGGCAGGCACTGTTGGTGGTGCCGAGTCTTCAGTGGTGACAGAGGTCCCCCCAGGGCCCTCCCCCATCACGGCCTCCGCGAAGGGCTGAAACAGCCAGCTTAGGGAGACTGAGAGTAACAGGTGGCACTCCCCGCCCGCGGGTCCTTTCCCACACGCGGCTGCCAGCTGGGGAAGATGGATGGGCCCTCCCCGGCCAGGGCTGCCGAACAGGGGAGCTCATGTCACCAGGGGCTTCATAGCTCTGGCTGGAAAGAGTCATAAAATGTTCTGGAGCCAGACACAGGATTTGGGCCATTTTTCCAAGTTGTAGGAGATCCAGGATTTTTTTTTTTTTTTTAAGGAAAAAAAGAGAAAAAGAGACAGGAGAAAGAGAAAAGACTTTCACAGTCTGTCCCCCATCCCTCTTGCCTGTCCCTGGGCATGGCCAGGAGACACCCACAGCTCCCCACGGTGGCTTCTTGCTCAGGGTTCGTCATGCCCTGCGCTGTCCCTCCCGGACTCTGTCCGCCCCTGGCCGAGCGGAGCTCTCTGGGCTTTACTTACTCATCTGCCATATGCATCCATGGGCCACAGACCTCTGAGATAGGCCCCTTCCAGCTCTGTTTTCTGTAAGCCTGGATCTGTCAAGGGCGAGTCGGGTTCTAATGGAGTTGCTGACGAATCTGGTCAAGAGCAGAGAAATTAGGCAAAAGGGGAGGAGGGCTTTTCCCTGCCGCATGTGCCACTGAGTCAAGGGCTCCGTTAAAGACTACCTAAATGCTTCTTCCTGGGACTCACTTTTCCCCACTGAGGTATGGGTATGAATGTGCCTTGGATCCTTGAAAGCTTGACCGCTGAGTGCAAAGTGCCAGATCTGATGCCTGTGGAAGGGTTCCACATGGACCCCTGAACCTCTTGTTCACACCCCCTGTGGGGTCACAGATGGGGTGTGAAAGGGAGAGGAACAGCTGGCCCCAGGGTCACCCGGAGCAACTGGGCTGGGATTGAAACCTGGGCATCTCGGGCCAGATGCTCTGCCTCTTCCCACCACACCGGGAAAGAAGGAACTCAAACACCACCAAAGGCTCTGAGGGAAAGCCGAAGACAGCCCGGGCTGAGTTCCCACCACGCCACTGCGATGCCCATGCGGCTAAAACCTGAGGGGCCGAGAGGCACAGACCACCTTCCCCGCAGCCCATCCCGGCCTGGTCACTGCTTCAGAATCCAAGTGTTTTGGGAACACAGGACACCCCCACCCCCACCCGACTCTTGGCTCCTTGAAGACAAAAGCCTGTCTTTACCTTCTTGAGCCTCTCGAGCACCCAGCAGAGGGCCTGCCACTGATTCATTCCTTCAGCGATCATTGATTGAGGACCTACTATGTGCCAGGCAGGCCCTGGAGACACAGCAGCATCTCCTTTGACCTAGCTCTCTTTCCCCGACGGAGCTTACCTCCTGATGGGAGGGGCGGGCATGGATAAAGTCCCTGGGTCTGTGCTGAGAGCCAGGGAAAAGCCAGCAGCCTGCTGAGGACGAGGGATCTTGGGGACATCATGCCTTAGGGTGGTGGTGGGGCGGGGGGCATTTCTCTAAAGAGATGATGTTTAAGTGGAGACCAGCAGCACAAGGAAGAGCCGGCTCACTGTTTCCTGGGAAGTGGGGGAATTTAGCCCAGTTCCCTCTCTTTACAGATGGGGAAACTGAGGCTCAGAGAGCTCACCCAGCCAATCAGAAGCAGAGATGGGACTAATTCAGGATGGCTGGACCCTCCCTTCAGAACCAGCTTTCTTTTTTTTCCTATCTTTCTGTTTTTGGTCTTTTTAGGACTGCACCCACAGCACACAGTGGTCCCCAAGCTAGGAGTCTAATCGGAGCTCTAGCCGCCAGCCTCCACCAGAGCCACAGCAACATGGGATCTGAGCCACATCTGCAACCTACACCACAGCTCACAGCAACGCCGGATCCTCAACCCACTGATCAAAGCCAAGGATCAAACCCTTGTCCTCATGGATACTAGTCGGGTTTGTTACCCGCTGAGCCACAATGGGAACTCCAGGACTGGCTTTCTTTTCCTCCCCAGGAGCCCAGAAGAGGGGGCAGGGGAGCGTCTCTAAGCCTGAGGCTCAGCCCAGTGAAGAGGCAGGGAAAGTGACCCCTGGGAGGGCCTGGGGAGCTGTGGGTAGGACTGCACTCCACCTGCTGGACACAGGGGTCCACAGCACATGCCTGTCTGGCGAGGCCCTCCAAAGCCCGCCTGCCCACCCTACTGCCCAGGCTTCTGAAAATTGATTTTCTAACAGCCATCCATCAACCCGGCACGTCCAGCTGTTGGTGTGACACCCGCGTCCCCAGAGCCTCGTCCACCTGAGGAAACTGCCCTTAGAGCCCCCTACCCCCACCCCCGCAGCACCAAAGTGACCTCTGTGATTCCATAAGCTGGTAACTGGACACCTGAGAAAGCACCTCCCCTGCCACACACCCCCTGCCCCCATTAGCACTGAAAGGGGCCTTCGGGTCACCTCATTCACCCCCTCCCCCAAGATGCCACCCCACCTTATAACCACTAGTCTGCTTGAATACCCCTCAGTGACGGGGCAGTCCTGGTGACAACTTAGGGCCCAGCGAGTGGGGAACAAGTGGGAGTGGACATTATTTTAAGCTTCAAGATAACTAGGCAGGTTGATATTATTCTGATTCTATCTACAAATGGGGAGCAGACATGTGGTTGCTGGGAGGAGGGTGGAGGGAGTGGGATGGACGGGGATTTTGAGGTTAGTAATGCAAACTAGTCCACTGAGAATGGACAAGCCATGAGGTCCTGCCGTACAGCACAGGAAGCTCTAGCCAGTGTCTCGGTTCTACTCCCATGATAGAAGATGGTATGAAAAAAAAAGAATGTGTATATATATGTGCGACTGGGTCACTTTGCTGTTCTGTGGAAACTGAAGGAACATTGTAAATCAACTCTAATTTAAAATTAGAAAAATGAGAGGCGTTCCCGTTGTGGCGCAGTGGAAACAAATCTGACAAGGAACCATGAGGTTGCAGGTTCAACCCCCGACCTCGCTCAGTGGGTTAAGGATCCGGCGTTGTCGTGAGCTGTGGTCGCAGACGCGGCTCGGATCTGGCGTTGCTGTGGCTGTGGTGTAGGTCAGCGGCTACAGCTCTGATTCGACCCCAAACCTGGGAACCTCCATATGCTGCAGGTGCAGCCCTAAAAAGACAAAAGACAAAATAAATAAATAAATAAATAATAAAAATAAAATTTAAAAAATTAGAAAAAAGAGAGAGAGGGTGAAATTGGGCTCTAAGGTCACCAAGCCAAGGTTCCACTTGAGGACAGGTCACGTCAAAGCCAGGTGTGGGGCTCTCAACAGACCTTCATAATCTGAAAACACCCTTCAACCTGGGGTTTCTCCTACCAGCCTCAGTTCATTTTGTTGTTGTTGTTTTTCTTGTTTTTTTAGGGCTGCACCAGTGGCATGTGGAATTTCCCCAGGCTAGGGGTCAAATCAGAACGGTAGCTGCCCACCTACACCACAGCCACAGCAACACCAGATCCTTAATCTACGGAGCAAGGCCAGGAATTGAACCCACATCCTCACGGACACTAGTCGGGTTTGTTACTGCTAAGCCACGGGGGAACTCCAGCCTTAGTTCTCTGGAATACCACATCAATACTCCCAGATCACTCTGGAGAGTTCTGAGCTGGGGCAGAACCCAGCTCTGATGCGGGCTAATGGAAACTCCTGTCTGGCCTCACCAATCCTAAGAGAGCTAAGAGTCTCTTATTATGGATCAACTATTCCCACTGGGAAGGACCCTCTTATAAAAATGGTGGGCCCCAAGATCAAGAACCAAATTTCACCCCTATTTAATACAATAAGGGAGTTCCCAGTTCCTGCTGTGGCTCAGTAGGTTATGAACCCGACTAGTATCCACAAGGACACAGTTTTGATCCCTGGCCTCGCTCAGTGGGTTAAGGATCCGGTGTTGCCATGAGCTGTGGTGTAGGTCGCAGATGCAGCTTGGATCTGGCATTGCTGTGGCTGTGGTGTAGGCCAGCAGCTGCAGCTCTGATTTGACCCCTAGCCTAGGAACCTCCATATGCTGTAGGTACAGCCCTAAAATTGAAAAAAATCAATAAGTAAATGACAATAGGACAATGCCTAGGATGATGAGCAGGGAGCTGTTGGGATTCACAGACTAGAACTGACAAGGGAGCCCAGAGAGGGGAGGCAACCTCCCTGAGGTCACACAGCTTCCAATGGGCAGACTTTGGGCCAGAACCATTATCTAAGCCGCAGGCCTTCCTACAAGTCCCTGGGAGTAGTCGAGGCCCCAGAACACCTACCCCCTTTTCCTTAAGTCCCTCCATTACCCAGAGGGACCTGGCTTGGCGGGGTGCATGGAAGAGCTGTGCCCACTGCTGGCAGGAACAGGATCACAAAGGGTTAAGGTTCTGCCGGGGTCTGCCTTGATCCTCGCAAGCAGGCAGGACCCCAGGCGGAGTGGGGGCTTGGGTTTCATGCCACTCCCCACCCTGGCCTGGCTATAAAATACGATCGTGTCTTGCCGCTGATTGATGGTCTGGGGGAAACCTTGGGGAGGTGGGCTGGGTGAGATCAGATTTTCAAGGGCTCAGCCACTGATATTCTATCCGAGGCCTTCGGGAGCCCCCCACGGGCCCATAGCCACAAGCCCTGTAAGTCCTGGAGGAGGCTGGGTAGTGGGAAAGCCAGACACATTGTCCTCCATGGCCAAGCCACAAAACAAACTGTCCCTGGGCCCAGCACAGTCCCCTCCAAGACCCCTCGGAGGCTTGGCCTGGGTGGCCATCCATTCATCCATCCATCCGTCCTTCCATCTGTCCATCATTCATTCATTTTTGAAGTGCCTACTATGCCTGATAAAGAGGCTCCTGAGATGAGAAGAACCAGACATAGACCCTGGCCTCATGGAGCTTTCAATCTAGAGGCCCAAGAAAGACTCAAGCGTGAAGTACAGCCTGGGGCTTGGGCTCTGCCTCCTGGCTGATCTAGGCTGGAACCCCAGCTCTGCCACTTAGGAACTAACCTTACCATGCCCATCCGGAGAATGGGCATGATAATAGCATCTGCCACTTGAAGTCCTGATGCAAAGCCAATGAGGTAATGAACGTAGCTCTTACCATTGCACCTGACATTGAGTCGTTAAGTAATTAATGTTGCCCATGATGCTCTCAGATCCTGGAAGAGTGCCTGGCGCCCTTTGTGAATGAATTAATGCATGAGGGAAGGAAGGAATGCATGCGGGAAGCTGGTGTGCCGGGCCGCATGAGGGGCTTTCTACCAGAGATCTCACTTAACTCTCACCGTGATGGTGTGATGCAGAGAAAATGAGCCTCCCTGCCTTCTCTGTCCTCAGCTAGAGACTTAGCATCCTCGTAAGTGCGGTCCCCTTCCCGGCCAATCGGGAGTTTCCTGGGGACAGAGGTGGTGCCCATTTGTGCCTGGGCCTTTGGGCACTCATTCAGCACCAAGCCCGCAGGAGGCATGAAAGGAAAGGAGGAGAAAGGAACAGGGTAGGGGAGAGGAAAGGAGAGCACCTCAAGGCTTGGCAGCTCAAGGGATGCTCCAGGCGCAGCTCAAAGACAAACATTCTTTGCAGACCGTGGCGGGTCCTCGTTTCACTCCCCCCCCTCGGATGTCAGCCATGGATGCTTAGGACCCAGCTGAGGACACCAAGGTCAGCGCCTGAAAAGCAAGGCTTGGTCTTCAGAGTGGGCCCTGCTCAGGTCTGCCTCAGAGGACCCACGCTGGGAAAGAGCTCTTCCCACAAACCCTTTACTGAGCTCAGGGAGCTCAAGTCACTATCTTATAATAAACTATAATGGAAAAGAACCAGGGGGTCCCTCCTGGGCCTCATGGACCCCCCGTCACACAGCCTCCTTCATAGCCCGGGCCACACCCCTCTGGTGGTGTCCATCGCGCTTGGATTCTGCCCTTAGTGCGGGTCCATGTGAGCACATGTGAGTTAAATGTGCAGGCTTGAGAGTCTGGCTCCCTGGATTCAAATCCCACCATTCCCTCACAGCCTCGGGCGACCCTCCTCCCCTCTCGGAGCCCCATTCTCCCCTCTCTGTTACTTGGGGACAATAACGGTGAGATTGCAGACTGTCCGTTTCCTGGTTCCCCTGGCACATAGTAGGCGATCAGTCAGCATCTGTTGACTCTGTGATTTTTATCCCCAAGATCCAGTCTGCTCATCTGAATACACCCCCCACAAAGGCACTAAGAAGGAAGAAGAGCCCCCAGCGAGCAGCTGGTCCTCAGCCTTGCCCCAAACTCCCCTCTTCTCAGCACCCCCAATCCCCTGGCCCCAGGGTCCCTAATCCACCCCAGAGTGACACAGAGCAAATGCGCCATCCCAGTGTCTGCCTGCTGCGAGGGGCCAGAGGATCACACAGGCCAGCAGAAACCCAAGCCCCTAGACCCAGTGGAATGTCAACAGCAGATTAGACCTCCCGCTGTTTCCCGGATCCATGAAGGGAGGCGGGGCTCTGTCTTCTGGGTTCTCCCCCACCTTTTGCTGGAGGGGGAGACCAGGTGCCCACCCCACCAAAACCTGGAAAGCCAGCTCATTCACTCATGTTATGGAGGCTCAGAGAGGGTGATGAGGTTGCCTAAGGTCACACAGCCAAGGTCAGATCCCGGCTTTCTGCTCCCATGCCTCATCATCGCCTTTCTTTTTCTTTTTTTTCTTTTCCTTTCCTTCTTTCTTTCTTTCTTTCTTTCTTTCTTTCTTTCTTTCTTTCTTTCTTTCTTTCTTTCTTTCTTTCTTTCTTTCTTTCTTTCTTTCTCTCTCCCTCTCTTACTTTCTGTCTTCTTTTTTCTCTCTTTAGGGCCACACCTGCAGCATGTGGACATTCCCAGGCTAAGGGGCAAATTGGACATGCAGCTGCCGACCTATGCCACAGCCACAGCAGTGCCAGATCTGAGCTACATCTGCAACCTACACCAGATTTTTAACTGAGTAAGACCAGGGATCAAACCCATCTACATGGTTACTAGTTGGGTTCTTTAACCCACAGGCCACAACGGAAACTCCAGGGCTCATTGTCTTTCAATCCCAATATCACTCCATGATTTGCTCTGGCCGTGACCTTGACCAGGTCAATGAAGTTTTCTCCCTCATTGACTTGTCAGTTGACAGTCTTCTCTACTTCCAAAGCCCTGGACTGATTCATCCTCCACCCCAACCTCAGAAGTTTCTCCCAAGTCTCAGGAGCTCAGAGAGGGTTTGCAGACTGGCAGGCCCGAGACCCGTGGGCATCTGGGGAGGAGAGGGGTTCTTGCACCGTAGCTGTGGGAGATTTCACACTAAAATCTGTATTTGTAGCCTCTCTTGAAAAAAAAAAATTGTTTCGGGTTCATAGTTCCCCAGAGTCCCGCATCCTGGCTGATTAGGCTGCTCGCCACACCTCGAAGTCAGGGTTTCCTGAGGGGCAGGGGAGAGAACTGGGGGAGGGGAGGACTTAGAAAGTAATCACTAGTGAGTGTTTAAATGCCACTGTTCTGAGCACATCACCTGCGTTAATAATGCGAATTCCAGGATTCTTTTAATGAAGATTCCAGACTCAGCCGTCTGACACACAAAGACCCCCGTCCTGAAATGGCAGAACTGGAACTCAAGGCTTCGCCTTTCCTCCTCACTCCCCCAAACCCCCCGGAGGGACACTGATCTTAGAGAAGACCACCCACCCACCCACCGCCAGGGTGGTGCAAGCTGATGCATAAAATACAAGGCTCTCAGAGTTCCTGTCGTGGCTCAGCAGGTTAAGAACCCGACTAGTATCCATGAGGATGCAGGTTCCATCCCTGGCCTCGATCAGTGGGTTAAGAATCTGGCCTTGCCATGAGCTGTGGTGCAGGTCGCAGACACGGTTTGGATCTCAAGTTGCTCTGGCTGTGGTGTAGGCCAGCAGTTGTAGCCCGGGAACTTCCATATGCTGCAGGTGCGGTCCCCATGATAATTAAAATAAAAATTTAAAAATGCAAGGGTCTAGCCCAGGCCATCTCCCCCCCCCCCCATCTCTCTCCCTTCCTCCTCATGCTGTCCTTTGACCCCCAGGAAAACCACTCCCTTTGCCACGACTGAGCCACGCATCCCTCCCTCCCACCCCAGCTCCTGGTGCCTCCTGCCAGAAACTCCCTCCCTTCCTGCTCCCCCTGGTCGACTCCTCCCCTCCTCCTAGACTCGGCTCAATTGCCTCTTCTGCATCCCAATCAACAGGACCTCCCACTCTCTCACAGACAGAGATTTCAGAGTCAGACAGACCAGAATCCGAATCCAGCTCTGCCACTTACCAGCTGGGTGCCTTGGGCCAAGTTACCCTCCACTGCCTACCTCAGCCTCCCCAGCCGTAACTCGGAGGCAGAGCTCCCAGTGCTGGGATTTTATGACGAGGTATCCCACCCCCCAAACAGTTATTGATTCCCCGACAATTCAATGTAAGGATGTCAGCAACGCACCTACCATGTAGCAGTTGCTCACTAAAAGCTGCCCAGCTAGGGGCCAAGTTTTGGGAAACGGGTGGCTGGCGTCACTCACTGACTCCCGAATGAAATGTGGGGGTGCAGGGGTAGGAGAAGTGAAGGACCATTCCCACAGGGCCGGCAGGGGTACCGGGTCTGTGGAGCCTGGATTCCACAAATGTCTACAAAAGTTTGCTGCATGGAGTTCCCCTTGTCGCTCAGCGGGTTAAGAACCCACTGTTGTCTACATGAGGTTGCAGGTACAATCCCTGGCCTCGATCAGTGGGTTAAGGATCCAGCGTTACCACAAGCTGTGGTGTAGATCACAGATGCAGCTCGGATCTGGTGTTGCTGTTGCTGTGGTGTAGGCAGGCAGTGGCAGCTCCGATTCAACCCCTAGCCTGGGAACTTCCAATATGCTGCAGGTGCAGCCATAAAAAGAAAAAAAAGTTCACTGCTGTTGTCTTTTATTTATTTATTTGTCTTTTTGTCTTTTCAGGGTCGCACCCACAGCATATGGAGTTTCCCAGGCTAGGGGTCTAATCGGAGCTGTAGCCGCCAGCCTACGCCACAGCCACGTGGGATCCAACTGCACCTGCAACCTACACTATGGCTCACGGCAACCTCAGATCCTTAACCCACTGAGCGTGGCCAGGGATCGAACCCGCAACCTCATGGTTCCTAGTCGGATTCGTTAACCACTGAGCCACAACTGCTGTTATTATTTACTGTGTGACTCTGGCAGGCACTTCCATTCTGAGGCTCAGTGCCCACACCTGTAAAGAACCCACGTGAGATCAGCTCTTCACGGGGAGCGTGGTGAGGGCTGCACAAGAGAAAAGAGGGGAGGGACTTGGTCAACTATAAAATACTATAAAATAGAAACTAGAAAAACTAGAAACTGTTGAACAAAAAAAACAAAACAAAACACCACGAAATACTTTCAGTACCATCATAGCTACCCTTCCGTGCCTCCCTGCTCCTGCCAGAAATGCCCCTCACCCCCCGCCCACTTGCTCTGGTCCACACCCCTCCTCCTTCTAGACTCAGCTCAACTCTGGTGGACTCCTGACACTGCGGGAGGCACCCTTAGTGCAGCTCAGATGGATCTAAGGATTCTGCATCCAGTCTCCAGTTAAACCCCTGCCCCGTGGCAGGACGGAGGGATCAGGTGGGGCGTGGGCAGTAGGGAACTGCCTGGCTTTGGAGCCAGGAGGGCCTATGCCCTGCTCCGTCACTGAGTCCTGTGTGACTTTGAGCTAGTTGCTACCCCTCTCTGGGCCTCAGTTTCCCCTTCAGTAAAGAGAGGGGTTTGGACGAGATGACCCCCAGTGGCCCTTCCGGCCATGACCCTATTAAGTTCATTCCCTCCTTCTTTGTCACACTGAGAAGTTCAGTGTCCCAGCGCCGCCCTGGGAGGGCCAGCTGGCCACACCTGGGGACAGGCTGCCCGGGGTGGGCTCAGAACAGACCTATGTCAGACCTGCCAATTCCCCCACCACCTCAAGCCCTCATCTCGCTTCCTCTCCCACCTCCTGGCTCCAGCTCTGCCAGAGTTAATGGGCCTGTAGCCTCCACCCCGGCAGGAAAAGCAGAGAGGGGGGGCCCAGGTTCCTGGAGCTCCACCCCCACCCCCGCTCTACCGGGCACAGCTGTCTCCCCGCATCCCTGACATCCCCAGGATTACCAGGCTCCCAGGGGCCCCGGAGGAAGCGGAGCACATTCTTGAGGGGGTTATGTCAGGCTCCCGGCTTCCCACTCCCGTCACCAGACCCCCCCACCCCCACCAGCTCTCCAGACCCTCCCCTGCACGTCCCTTTGCCAAGGCAGCTCAGGGGACGGGGAGCCAGCCAGACCTGGAGCCAGTGGGACCTGGAGCCGACTGCACCTGGGCACGATCTTTCCACCTCCCTTCTCTAAGCCTCAGTTTTCTTACCTGTAAAGTAGGGATGGGGTTGGTCAAAGAGGCAAGTCTGATTCTCCGAAGTGCCAGGCTCATAACAATAGCCACTTTTACCACTGGGCAGCCCTAGGAGCTACATATAAACTTATTTATTTATTATTTATTTATTCATTGTTTTTTAGGGCCACATTCGTGGCATATGGAAGTTCCCAGGCTATGGGTTGAATCAGAGCTGTAGCTGCTGGCCTACGCCACAGCCACAGCCACACCAGATCCTAGCCGAGTCTGTGACCTACACCACAGCTCATGGCAACACCAGATCCTTAACCCACTGAGCGAGACCAGGGATCGAACCTGCATCCTCATGGATACTAGTCAGGTTTGTTCCCACTGAGCCCCAACTGGAATTCCCAAACTATTCCATCCCTGCAAGAATCCTCGGAGAGAGGTAGGTTCCATCAGTATTGTTTCCATTTACAGACAAGGAAACTAAGGCTCAGAGAGGCTGAGTGGACTGCCTGAGGTCACACAGCCAGTCTATGGAATTCAAAGCTGGGATTCAAACCCAAGCCTTTTTGGCTCTGAAGTCCAGGCTTCATTACACTAAATTGTCTGCTAGATCAAGGTTAGTCCCCCTTGTCCCTATTCCCGTGGTCTTCACCTGCTCCTTGCCCTTTTGGTCAGTCCAGTGTGGGGAGAGCCTTGGATAAGGTGGGGTTCACACCATGGCTTTCACCTGTGCTCCTTAGGCCACTGCTCAGCCTCTCCCAGCTGTATGGCTTTGGGCAAGGCACAGCCCTTTCTGGTTGTGACTCATATCTTAGACACAAACATCAGAATGGGAGGTGCTGGTGTGCAGGAGCCAGCAGGTGTACTTTGGGGGGCTCATGTGCATACAGAAAGCTCAGCCCCCAGAGATGCAGGCCGAGCAGGGAGGGAGGCCGGCAACCCAAGATGCATCAGCAGATACGTTTTAAACATGCAAATGGAAGGAAGGGAAGGATGCTCAAACATCCTGGTGCAATTCCTTGCAAATCTGCTCAACGTAACACATGCGAGCTTGGAACCCCAAGGATGTCTTCTTCAAGTTCACCACCTGCTTTGTAAAGTGAGCGTCCAAATGTACCCGGTGTGTCCATCTCTAAAATGAGAGCTAAATCCCCGGGGATTATTTCAACCGAAAGAATGGGTCCAGGGTCACACAGAGAGAGGCTCGTGGCAGAAGCTGAGACTGGAACCAAGATTCCAGACTGGAGTCCAGGGTTTTCATGTGGCACCAGGTACTGCATGGGGGCACAAGTCACCCTTCACACCTTGGCCATGGTTCCTGTGTCTCCAGCCTTCTCCATCTTTATCCCTCTCCTCCTTGCCTCTTACCCTTCCCTGAGCCTCTGAGCATCACGCCTTTCCTGCCCGGGAGGCTCTTCCCACTTGGTGCCCCCCTTGAGCCTCTAATCCCTGCCTCTCCTCTGATGCAAAACCCCCACTTGGCATCTGGTCACCTGCCACCTTGTTTTACACCTTGTGTGTGTGTGTGTGTGTGTGTGTGTGTGTGTGTGTGTGTGTGTGTGTGTACTTGCCATTTGATTGGTGCTTCCTGGAGTTCCCATCATGACGCAGTGGTTAACGAATCCGACTAGGAACCATGAGGTTGCGGGTTCGGTCCCTGCCCTTGCTCAGTGGGTTAACGATCCAGCGTTGCCGTGAGCTGTGGTGTAGGTTGCAGACGCGGCTGGGATCCTGTGTTGCTGTGGCTCTGGCGTAGGCCGGTGGCTACAGCTCCGATTCGACCCCTAGCCTGGGAACCTCCATATGCCGCGGGAGCGGCCCAAAGAAATAGCAAAAAGACAAAAAAAAAATAATGATTGGTGCTTCCTGAAAAACAAGGGTTCTACTGATTTTTCCCCCAAAGTTGCTGGCACAAAGCACGTTGCTATTTCTTTAAGGAGAGATTGAATTAATAAATTGTACTCCCCTCTGTCACTGTCACCGTCACCGACCACCGTCACTTCACCACCATAACTACACCTGTAACAGGAAGGGTGTCAGCAGTGCCATCTTCATCACTTTCAACGTAAATATGACCATCAGCATCCTCAGCAACGGCAACCCCCCAGAGGCCGACGCCACAAATCTGTCAGTGCCATGACGTCCTTCCACACGTTTCCCCAAAACCTCACGTGGGCCAAGCCCTGCGCTAAGAGTTTTCCACGCATCCCCTCATGTAATCCTCACAACGCCCCTCGTCCTGGCCCAGCCCCTATGGGGGAATGCGCTCTTGTCGTACCCATTCTACAGATGAGGAAACTGAGACACCGAAGGGCTTCTTGAATCTCTAAAGTGGTAGCTACGGCGGAGGAACCCAGGCTTGTCTGACTCCAAAGTCTGTCTTATTAAACGTGCTTTATACCATCCTCCCACGACCACAGCAAAATTGCTATGGTTTTCACTGCCAGAAGAGTAATCAGCATCAGGATCAGAATATATCCTCACTGCCATCGCCAGCACCATGGCCGTCACTGCCAAGAGCTGTCAGTATTAACTTCCCCATCCTCACCACCACCACCAATACCAGCCCCATCATTACTTTCTACATTCAGCTCAGGAGAGAGTAGCCTAAGACAGAGGAGTGAGCCTGGACCCTGGCTTCAGGGAGCTGTGTCCACACCCATCATCAGGACCGCTTCTCCCTGCCCTAGTCTTGCCACCTCATTATACAAAGGATGGCTGGAGGGGATTGTGGAAAGGAAATTTTCATGGCCAAAGATTCAGACCTTTGACTGCCTTCAATAAGCATTCATTCAGTCATTTTTTCAATTCGGTCAGCATTTACTGAGCACCACCGTGTGAGCCAAAGCAATACAGAAGCAAACAGAACAGAGGCAAGGCCCCCTCAAATGGAGTGGGGAGGACCGTGTCAAATCAATCCTTACGGGAGGGACGGAGCACCAAGGAAATGATCTCAGTGAAAAAAGCAGTGGAATGCAGCCAGTTTAGCAGGTTAGGAATCCGATGCAGCCTCCGTGAGGATGCAGGTTCAATCCCTGGCCTCCCTCAGTGGGTTAAGGATCCAGTGTTGCCACAAGCTGCAGCGTAGGTCACAGATGTGACTCAGATCTGGTGTTGCCTTGGCTGTGGCCTAGGGCTCAGTTGCAGCTCGGATTCGACCCATGGTCTAGGAACTTCCACAGCTGCTGGTGTGGCTATAAAATGGAAATAAATAAACAATAAAAAGCAATGGAATGGAATAACCTAATCTAGCCCAGGAACTCCAAGAGGGCTTCCTGAAAGAAGTAACAGTTCAGCTGAAACCTGAATGCCAAGTGGGAGTGAGCGAGGCAAAAAGGAGATCTTGCTGGGGCTGCTGGGAAGGAGTTCGGGTGAAGGACCCAGCATGTGCAAAGGTCCTGAGGTGGGACGCCACCTCCTCTTAGAGGCATTGAAGTGAACACAATGTGGCTGGTACAAGATGACAAGGACCCAGCATGTGCAAAGGTCCTGAAGTGGGAAGCCACCTCCTCCTAGAGGCATTGAAGTGAACACAATGTGGCTGGTACAAGATGACACAAGGTGGAGGTGATCAGAAATTGATGCAGACCTCATGAGGAGTAGAAACAACAGGGTAGGAAGCACGGGTGGTTCTTTCTAGAATTTGGAAAGACAGCACCCAGTCCCAGAAGAGAGGTCATGGGCCGCATCGTCATCTCCATTTTACAGACAGGAAACCGGGGCTCTCAGAGAAGTAACTTGGCCAAAGTCCTCCTGCCATTCAGAAACGAGCTGGGATTTGAACTCGTACCTGGAGTTCCTCACTCCCAAGATCCATAGTGGCGAAGAAAACAACTCCAGGCCTAAGAAAATTTCCACCCGAGAGAAAGAGCTGGAAGTCACAGGACACACGGGACCAACAAGAGGGAAGGAGCCAGGAGGAGCACTTGCTCCAGAATCCAGATTTCAAACCACGGCCTCGCAGGCATCCTGTGCCCCCAAAGCTGCCAGCATGGAGCGGCTCTGCCGAATCTCCGCCACACGTGTACAAGTCCCGTTCTGCAGGACCCTCAGGCCCCAGGGAATATTCTCTGCCTGGCATTCGGGCCAGCTTTACAGGCCAAACCAGGTCTGGCCTGCGTAAATCTTTCCGTGGCTTCCCCTTTGCTCTAACATCCCAAGTGCTCATCACGGCCCAAGAGGCCCTGCTCTTTCCTCCTGCCACCTCGCCTATCAAGCACCTGCTGTGTCCTCAGCCCCTCCTGGTCCCCCAGGCCCCAGCCCAGGGCTGTCCCCTGAAGACACCCTCCCTGCCCACACCGCGCTGAGCAGCCCAGGCCTGCCTGTCACTTCACCCATTCCTTTCTTCCCACTGCTTATCTCAGTCCAAAAGGGTCTCATTTGTGCTGTCTTATTTTGTTTCGTTTCTTATTTCTCCTGTGTACTGGAGGTTAGCTTTCATGAGTGCAAGGACCATGTCTTTTCTATTCTCTGCTGTGTCTCCAGCATCTAGGACCACGCCTGGCACATGGCAGGTGCTCAATAAACTGCTGAATGAATGGGGGTGGGCCGTGTCCCCCGAGTCTTCTAGCACCGGGTCAGGCTCAGCATGCAGGGACACGGAGGCTCCCAGAGGCTGACCCCACGCTGTGGGCAGAGGCCGGTGCTCCCAAGCTGCTCTTGCTGCAGAACCAGGATTTTTCCACTGCCCTGAGTGCCACCTTTGACACCAGGAGTCATGGCTCCTTTCCCTCATCCCGCCCTTGACCTTGAACCTGTCCTCCCATCCTATCCCCGGCACAGATTCTGACGCTGACCAACATCACAACCCCGTGGCCAGGTCTGCTTGGGACTTAGGGACAAGTCTTGGGGCTGGACTTTTGCTCGAGACCCAGCTCCCCCAGCCCTTGTTAGCTGACCACAGCCAAGTTCCTCTACCTCCCTGATCCTCAGTTTCCTCATCTGTAAAATGGGTACACTAGGAGGACGTTAGGTGAGACAGGGTGCGTAAAGGGCCTGGCACATTCACGACACATAATCATAGCTACAGCATCAGCCCCTCCCCCAACCTGCAGACTCTCTGGGTCACTCCCCTCCGGGTCTGGGTCTCTGGGCACCAGGTCAGCCCCATTCTCCTGACAAAGTTAATTCATCTTTGCAGCCTGTCCATCTCTACCCTCCCTGTCCCTTATTATTCCTTCTGCTTCTCTGTCAGCCCAGCCCAGAGGTTGCCAGGAGTTTGTGACTCCCACACCAGCACACATGCACAACCAAACACGTGTGCACAGATGCATATAGGGGCGGCCGCAGACACACATGTCTCCCAGATACACAGAAGAACAGTCGTGCCCAGAAGGACAGGGTGCTGCAGGGCTTACACGCACACACAACACCCACTCACACACGTGCGCACACAAATTTGTGCACCTACGCCCACATGCTACATCTCTCACACGGGCACACGCAGACCATAGACACAAGCATTTGTGCACCCACGCTGACACATAGGGACCCACGCACACATCCCCTCCCATGAGCCCTCCTCCCCCTCACACACCTGCAGCCCAGCAGCCCCCACCCCCTCTGCCATGTGGGCTACACGTGATCCGTGAAGACAGCCAGGCTGGGCATTTGGCACTGGGCAGACAGATGTGAACAGCCTAGCATATCTCTGTGTGTCCTATTGTGCATGTGTATGAGTCTACACGGCTGTGCCCCCAGGCCTCATCTCCAGCCAGGGGCCCTTCCCCAGAGGCAAGTGAAGGGCCACAGAGGGTGTGCCCAAAAGTCTGGCCTCCCAGGAGAGGGGACCCCAGGCCCCACCAGCACTGCCAGGCCCTGGAACTGGGAACCCCTGAGACTCCAGTGGCGGCTGCTCCCAGCCTGCCCCTTGCCCAGGAACGGGGTCAACAGCACCACCTGCTGTCAATTTCTTGAAACGCCCTTCAGAGAGCTTGCCTGGCCCTCAGCTGGCTTTCCCAAAGGACCTGAGATCCTGAGGACAGCTGGGCCTGCAGGGACACTCCAGTCTCATGGTATAAAATGGGGCTGCTGATCAGAACATCCTGCGAAGATTCGTACCCAAGTTGGGGCCCTGAGTGAGGAAGTCACGAGATCCACTGGTCACCCCAGGAAGAGGGGCATGGCAATCTCAAATAGTTTTCTCAAATTCTTGGGGTGCAGCAACAGGAGACACACAGGACAGGAGGCCCCACTGGACAGGTGATGTTTTCTCCCACAGGGATGTGCGCACTGACACCCGGCAAAAGAGGCTGCAGAGGTAGGGAAGCCCAGGCAAGAATCTGCAAAGGGATGAGGGCTGTGAGGAAAGCTGGCCTCCGGCAGATGGCAAGACCCGTCCGCCGTTTTCTAGAGAAGCAGGTGGATGAGGAGGGGCTGAAAAGGAACACGGCTTTGTCTGCCAGACTCCATCCCCGCTCCACTCCAGCCAGAACCTGGATGGATCCCCAAGTGACCCAGATCTGACAAAGAGTAAGATCTACTTATTGCTGGTATCGGAAAAGACAAGTGACCTTGGATTTTGGCTCCTAAATCAGGGACATAATGAAGGCATTCGGCTGGAAAGGAAAGAACCAGCGTTAACATCCTCATCACCAGCACCACTACCACCAGCACCAAAACAGCCAACACCATCAGCACCCCAGCACCAACATCACCACCACCACCACCGACACCATCACCACAACCACCATCACCAATACAACCAACACCATTAGCATCCCAGCACCAACACCACCACCACCAGCACCCATCATCACCAACAACACCATCAACACCACCATAAGCAGCACCACCATCACCACCAATATGACCTCCACCAATGCAAACACCGCCACCATTGTCATGACTGCCACCATCATGACCATCACTACCATCCACACCTCTTCCCCCAATTTTTCCACCATCACTCCTGGGCCAGATCTAGGTTGGTTTACATTAGGAAGCAAAGCAGACCCCCTGCAGCTGAGGCTGAACTCAAAAATCTTGCTGGAGAGACTGAGGCTGGGTCTCAGCCACCAAGGAAAGTCAAATGGCTCTCGAAGTCATCAGAGAAGTAGAGCTAGGAGGACTGGATGGACCTATAGCAGTGAGCAGGGCTCCATCCAGGGCAGGGTAATTCTCAAGGCTGGCTGGGAGAAAGAGGGACTAGGGAGTCTGAGAGCAAGAAAGCAGGCTGACCGTCATCCAGATGGAACGTCCGAGAGAGGAAGAAAGCACCTCCTACAGGAGCCCGATCATGAGGTGAAGGTCAGGAGGCAGCAGCTTCTCAGAGCTGGGGTCCATCGGACAGGTAAGCCTGCCCCAGGTGAAACAATACCAAGGTTGTAACCTATGGATTCTGTACGTTGGCCATGACCTCCATCTTCATGACAACCAGCCTCACATATGATACCTTCATTATAGCTGTCAACACACTCACCTCCCCACAATTAGCCTCGCCATGATCCCACCATTCCTGAAGCAGGTTTCTACTGCCATCTGTAAGCCTTCTCCCCTACTGCCCTCACAGCAGAGCTCCCAAGCCTATTTGATGAGTGCTATTGCAGGTTGGGTTCTCCCAGAAGCAGACCCTGAGGTTAGTGGGCAGGTTTATTAGGGATTGCCCTTGGGGTTGACACCTGTGGAAAGGAAGCAAAAGAAGTGAGATGGGGCAGAGGGAAAAGCTGGATGCAAAGCCAGCTCAACAAAGGCTTTGGCTGATCCCCAAAAGACCTCTGAATGGCTCTCTGCAGCTGTCCTCTCTTACACCCAAGAGACCGGATTTGACATTCCTAAAGATTCTTGCAGGATCCAGTCATTGCCTGGAAGCTGCCCCACTGGAAGGGGAGGGGGTGGTAACCTTAGTAGGACAGCTCTCTCCTGCCAAGAGACATTTCTAGGGAGGCCTGAGGACTATCACCCAGCAGCCCTCTCAGCAGTAGGGTGGGAGGTCCTTCAGCCCTGAGGGGGACCTGGGTGATGCATTACACGTCCACCACAGATGCCACTTAATACAACAGTCCCACCCTCCCTTGTAGCTGTGTGTGGCCAGATGGCTAAATTCTGGCCAATGACATATAAGACAAAATTATGTCTCCCACCTTCCGGTTGTGTCTGAAAAGGAATGGGCATGTACTCTCCTCCCCATTTTCCTTTTCACTAACTAGGATGCAGATGTGATGGTGGGAGCTGGAGCAGCCACATTGGGTCCAGATTTGGATCTACATGTAGAGTGTGGCAGAGTTGCCCACCAGTTCTCCACTGCACACTTCCAGATTGTTACATGGCAGAGAAACAGCTTTCTGCCATGTATAAATTTGGGGGGGGGTCTCTTTGTTATAGCTTATTCTCCTTTACCCTAGTTGACCAGCAACCACCTACATCACTATTCTGACAATGGTATGGTCATTGTGTCCACCATCATCAATACCAAGTTCAACTCCAGATTCAGTCCTGGCTCTAAAACCTTGGACAAGTCACTATACCTTTCTGAACCTCAATTTCCTCTTCAGAAAATACATATTGTAATAAACAGTTTTGTATACATTGCAAGGGTATCATAAGGATGAAACGAAATGATGTATGGATGACAGGAGCCACATGAATTAACACACACAGTTTCCCCTCCTCCACCTCTCCCTACCAGCTCTGAATCCAGAGCTGTCTCCTTGGTGATGGCTATTGTTTGTACTGCTATTGTGGTACACGGCAACACAGAATCTTTACGAAGCCCACTACGCTGCTATCCCAACCCTACCCCCTGGAAGCTTCACTTCCACTTTTACTTTAGCTTCAAAAGACCTGAATCCTAATCCCAACTCCATTCATTACCAAATGAGTGACAAAGGACTCCCCTGAGCCTCAGTTCTCTCATCTATATAAGGGGGATAATAACGACCCCCAAGTGGTGACTGTGAGGATGAAATGGGATGATGGGTGTAAAATGCCATGCATAGCAGCTGGGTCACAGAAAACACTCCTAAACAGCATGTCTTGTCACTGTCATGGCTGCAATTTACCTTCATCAAACACCTTCAATTCACCAACACAATAAAGCCATGAGCCAGATCCTCCGTGGGAAGGGGAGACACCCCCACTCATGGAGGCTCATGACGCATTCTGGGAATCTGCCCTGGCACCATGTCCGGCAGGAGCCCCAGGCCTGGGGAGCTGGGACCAGGTAGGACCAGCACGGTCCAGAACTTATGAGTGGGCAAACCTGTCCCTCCCCAGGAGCCTGTGATTCTGGGCCACAGGGAAAGAATGCATGGCTACATTTCGGAGCTCCTCACAAAGGCAAGTCTTGAAGGTCTCTGGTTGGGACTGTCCAGTTCATGGAGCAAAGCAAAGTCAAGAGGGTGACCCTTCAAATAAGACCTCACCTTTGCTGATAGCTCAGCTCCAAGGCCAAGCACTGCACTGGGTGTTACCAGGCTCAGTCCTCTCCAGGGAGTTCCCTTGGTGGCTCAGTGGTGAACAAACCCAATTAGTATCCATGAGAATGTAGGTTCGATCCCTGGCCTCGCTCAGTGGGTTAAGGATCTGACATTGCTGTGAGCTGTGGTGTAGGTCGAAGACGCAGCTTGGATCTGGCGTTGCTATGGCTGCAGCATAGGCCGGCGGCTGCAGCATAGGCCGGCAGCTGCAGCTCTGATTGGACCCTTAGCCTGGGAACCTCCACATGCCACAGATGCAGCCCTAAAAAAATTTTAAAAAGCAAAACAAAAACAAAAACAAATCCTCTTTAGGCCTGTACTTCCACCCAGGAGCTGGGAAGTCCTCCTGGGCAAAACTGTCTTCCTCCTGGCTGTCACCTGACTGTCACCCTCAGTATTCCTTTCAAATACTGACTTTCACCTTTTGTGAATTTATTGGGTCAAGGTTTTCCCTATAGCAGAAGGGATCAGGAGGGATCTGACAGACTGGGTGAGGATATCAAGGTGGGGGAAGGAGTTCTCTGGTGACCTAGTGGTTAAAGGATTTGGCATCGTCCCTGCTGTGGTGCAGGTTTGATCCCTGGCCCGGGAACTTCCACAGGCCTCAGGTGTGCCCCCCCACCCAAAAAAAGGAAGCAGAGGCACATTTACAACAAAGTTTGAAAAACTCACACTTGGCCGCAGTCTGAACTGAACTGAGACCAAAATATCTGAGTAATGACACCCCCACCACCACTTGCCGGTGGCCCCTGCATTAACTGCCGTCACGACAGTGGTCCATCACCTTGCCCATCCTCACCTTTGCAGCCCTGCCCCCCAGGAGGATTTATCTCCCCACCCATCAACATCAGGCAAGGTCATATGACTTGCTTTGACCAATGAAATGTGAGCACAAGGAACATGTGCGACCCCAAGCAGAAGGAAGCCTCAGAAGATTTTGCCATCCTTCTGTTCCCTCTGCTAGGAGAGTAGCATGTTTCAATGCCAGCTTGCGCTTTCAGCCTGAATCCCAGAAAGAAGACACATGGAGGAGAGCTGGGGCCAGTTGCCTCATAATGCAAGAAAGAAATCTTTGCTTCAAGGTTCCCACTGTGGCTCAGCAGGTTAAGAACCCATTGAGCATCCATGAGGGTACGGGGTCGATCCCTGGCCTCGCTCAGTGGGTTAAGGATTCGGTGCTGCTGGAAGCTACAGTGTAGGTCCCAGATGCACCTCGGATCCCAAGTTGCTGTAGCTATGGCACAGGCCAGCTGTTGCAGCTCCAATTCGACCTCTAGCCTGGGAAATTCCACATGCTGCACATGCAGCCCTAAAAATAAAAAAAGAAAGAAAGAAAAGGAATCTTTGCTTCTGTAAATCACTGTTTGTCACAGCAGCATAACCTTGCAAATGCTGACTAATACAACAGCTGGCATTTATACAGCATTTCTCATGGGCCGAGTGCCATCCTAATACTTTACATGTGTTATCTTATTTGACCCTCACAGCAACCTTAATAAAGTGATTTCTGTTATTAACTCTGTTTTACTGATGGTGGTCATAAAGCTATGACAGTTTTAAGTATCGTGTCCAAGTTAGTGACAAGCCAAGCTGGGATCTAAACCAAATCCATCCACCTTGAATGAGGCAGGAAAGCTTTTCCCCATTTTACAGATGGGGAAGCTGAGTGCAGAGGTAACACCACTTGCCCCCCAGTCACACAGCTAGACCCAGACCTTTTATGTCATGTGACCCACAGCAGGTCACACAGGTAGTGACAACCAAGGCCTTCCTTCTTTGAATCCGTAGCTTTCCACTGTGTCTTGCCCGGCCAGGACCCGCTGGCTCTCAGATGTCCCCAGCCACAGCCAACATCAGGACGCCACCCTCGGAGAGCCCTTCCCTCCTCCTGGAAGTTCAAGCTTAAGTTTCGGGATCCCGGGCGCCCCTCCTCGGCGCAGGGGCAGAGGTGCAGCCGCCTCTGCCTGGGCTCTTCAAAGCCTTTTGACACTTGCTAATATCCTGCCGCTTCCGTGCACGAGGGTCTGGTTTGCATTAACACCCCAGGCCCCGAGGTGGTCAACACAGGGCTTGGGCTCCATCCAAAAAGTGTCAGCCCCAGCTGAGGCCGTTCTAACTACTTATCTAACGTGGAACATCGAATGGTTTGATCTGCCAATTAGGCTCACCCAGAGCTGCTAACTGGAAGCAGATGGGCTGATACGTTATCGGAGAGAAAAGCCCGAACTCCCATCTTCCTGGCAGCGGGGGAGGTGGTGCCCAGCCCTTCTCCCCTGGCCCACCCGGGACCCCCCCTCCACCCCCCACGGTGGTGGCAGGTCTGAACACCTCCTGGGGGGGTCTCATGGGGGAGGTTTGAGGCCCAAGGAGAACCCGGCTCACTTCCTCACTTCCTCTTCCCAGAGGGACGGAGGAAACGCTGGCTTCCAGTCACACAGTGAGGCAGGTGCGAATCCACCAGAGTGGTCCTGGGTTCCCGCAATGTCACGGTTTCTGCCTGGTCCCTGCATCTAGCACTCCTGGGCCAGCCCAGGAGACCCAAATAAAGCAGGTCAGCACTGGCCTCTAGACTGGGCCCCAGGCCTGCCCTGAAGCAAGGGGGTGGTGTGATGGGCCTCTGGGGCCCTGCTGACTCCTAGCTGGCCTGAACCCATCCACCTGTGGGGCAGCTTTCCCAGCCATCAGCCCCCCAAACCAGGAGCTTCTCACGCCAGGGCCCCTCTCTCATTCAGGCCTAGTGATGCTGCCCCAAGTCCATGGCCGCCGCTGGACCACGCTGTGCCCTCACTCACCTGGACCTGGTGCCCGAGGGGACACCCTCCTCTCTTCAGAAACCCTGCATGTTTCCCTCTTAGGACAAATCATCGTAGCCAACACCTGCCAAGAACTCGCTCTGCGCTAGGCACCCTGCTGAGTGCTTCACAGGGGCCGCTCTGCCAGCCTCACCACAGCCCCCACAGACGGCACGGTGCCCATCGCCCCGCTTCATGGAAGAGGACACTGCAGCACAGGGGCTGAGCGCAATGTCCCAGGCCCGGCAGCTGGACAGGTGCCCTTGCTCTGTGTCTCTGTCTCGCAGTCCCTCTCTCTTCCTCTCATTTCTGTCTGTCTGTCTCTATTTTTCTCTCTCTGTCTCTCTCTCTGTCCCTCTTGCCTACATTCTCTCCCTCCCTCTCTCTCGTCCCCTGTGTCCCTCTATCTCACCCCCCCCCCTCCTCCCCGCTCCCACCTCATCCACCCTCGCTCTGCAGTTCAGCTCCACATCCCTTCCCTGTTGTACAGACACAGGTCCTCCTGCTCAGGCCTCTGCCGGGCACACCCTCCAAGCCCACCTCGCTCACTGACACCTGCACACTCTTCAGGCTTTGGCCTGATGTCACCTCCTCAGGGTATTTTCCTCAGCCTCCCAAGGCGAGGTGCCCACGCTGGGCAACCCCACACCTACAGCCCACCCTCACACAGTGTCACACGGTGTTCAGGGATTGATATCTGGGGCAGCCTCACCTCGGGAACACATAGGGCCTGACCCTAGGGGTCCTTTATAAGCATTTGTTGGGTGAATAAATGAATGAATGAGCGAGACGGGGTGCACAAGAGAACGAGCCTCACTTGCCGACCTGAACTGCTCAGCTCCACCCGCCTCACTTCCACACCTGCCCCTGGTTCTCCCTTCTGACCTCACAGCCCATGGTGGTTCTGTTTCAGGCATTCACTTCGTCGCTCACCCAGCATTTCCTGGGCACTTGCTCTGTGCCAGGCACTTGCCTAGATGCTTGAGATGCATCCGTAAACAAAACAGACCAAATTCCCCACCCTCGTACAGTGTAGCTTCTGTTGGGAAGAAACGTAATAAACAAGACAAAGAAGTAAGATGGAGAATGCGTTAGACAGCGGTTGGGAGTTTCTGTTGGGGCTCAGCAGGTTAAGGATCCAGTGTTATCTCTGTGAGAATGCAGGTTCAATCTCTGGCCTTGCTCAGTGGGTTAAGGATCTGGCGTTGCCATAACCTGCAGTGCAGGTCACAGATGCAGCTCAGATCTGTCATTGTGTGGCTGTGGCATAGGCCTCAGCTGCAGCTCCAAATCAACCCCAGCCCAGGAACGTCCATACACCACAGGTGCAGCTGTAAAAAGACCAAAAAAATAAAGATAATGGTCAATATTAAAGAAAAAAAGTTGAACAGGAAGAGAAAATACATGAGGGAACAAGTCATGTGACTCCTGGGAAGAGCATTTTGAAAAGAGGGAACAGCCAGTGCAAAGGCCCTGAGGCAGAAATGACAGTTTTGGGGGATGGAGAGGAGAACAGGGTGGCTGCAGAGGAGTGTAGGGAGAGAGAAGGATCTAAAAAGAGGTGGGAGAGGTGCGGGGGGTGGGAGGGCTATGGATCTGATGCAAACATAAGGACTGAGGTTCTTCCTCTGAGAGAGATGGGGAGACGCCACAGGGACAAGGGCAGAAGCAATTAGGGGGCTGGCGAAAGAACCTTGGTTTGAAATGGGATATATTTTGAAGGTAGAGCCAAGAGTTTTGCTGACAGGTAGGATGTGGGATGAGAGATAAAAATAAGTCTAAGAGCTGGCATTGTCCTCAAGGAGCCTCCCATCCCTGGAGGTGAACAAGAAAGGACTTGGATCTCAGCTCAGGGTGGCTAAAGAAAGGACGGTGGAGCCGGTTCCTCGGAGGTCGGTGGGATTCTGGGATTCTCTCTCTAATGGTGGGCTGTGAGGCAGAACCAGAAAAATGAGGTCATTATCTCCTTTAAAAAATGTTTAAACCAAGGCGTCAGAAGCAGGCAAGAAAAGAGAATTAAGAGCTTAAAACTCCCTGAGCCTCTGACAAGCTGGTCCCGAGGGTGAGGGCGACAGGACACCAGCACATCCAGGAACAAACTGTGCGGAGCTGCTCCCCAGAAGTTCAAGGCCAGGTGGGGCCTCAGCCAAGGCTCTGGGCTCCCCTGGGAAGCTGGCAGAGGGGACAGAGAAGGGACGGTCACACCAACAGCGCAGCCTTGGGGTTTTTCCCCAGCAGTCCCCAGCCCATCAGGCCAGGCCAGTGCCCAAGACTGTGGGGAGAGGAGGGAGCCAGAGAGGAGGCCGGTTACAGAGGTGAGGGACAGCAAGGAATAGAGCCTCCAGTGACCCCAGGGGAGGGGCAAACCAGCCTGTGCAGGGGATGCTGGCGGTGGCCACCAGGAAAGACAAGGTCCCGATACCTCGGTCAGTGTCCCTGCTCCCAGCCTAGCCCCAGCTATCCTTCCAAGTCCGGTTCTCACCACCAGGCCACCCTCAGCCACCTGCTCCCACTGGCCTCCCTCTGCGCTGCCTGTGCTCTGCTGCCCTCCCCGTTCCTCCCGCCACCCCCAACACTCAAACATCCTGCCTCCCAAACTTCTCTGTCCTTCAAGGCTCTTTTCTAATGCCAGCTTCCCCCAAAGTCTTCCCTCGTCACTGCATCCACCAGCCATCTTCCGAAAATATGATGCTCCACAGTGCCCTGGTGGGGACAATGAGTCCTCCCCCTGCAACACACACTGTGACTGTGGTTCCCTCGCACCAGCTTTCCAGGCAGGGCCATCTGGGTCTCACTCCACAGAAGGTCATGGTTCTGGGGGTGAGCTGTGCGGGGCTGGGGATGTTTCATAACCCCTCTGAGTCTCTTTTTTTCTCATCTGCAAAATAAGGGCCCTAACTGTGCCCAAATAACAGAGTCCAACACGTAAGGAATAGATGGATAGAGTCGTAGACTTCTTAGAAAGGGTACTGAATGTTCGCTGAGGTCCTCAACGATTGTAAGTACAGTTATTGTGTCTTTCTGAATATCTCTCCAGACTAGCACCCAAGCTTATGAAGGAAGAACTGAATTAATGATGTGATGGTTGGAGTTCCTGCTGTGGTGCAGTGGGTTAAGAATCTGACCGCAGCAGGAGTTCCTACTGTGGCTCAGCGGTAACAAATCCGACTAGTGTCCACGAGGATGCAGGTTCAATCCCTGGCCTCACTCACAGGGTTAAGGATCTGGCATTGCTGTGGCTATGGTGTAGGTTGGCAGCTATAGCTCCAACTCAACCCATAGCCTGGGAACCTCCATGTGCCACAGGTGCAGCCCTAAAAAAGCAAAGCAAAATAAAAGAATCTGACGGCAGTGCCTTGGATCTCAGTGTGAGTTCAATCCCCAGTCCAGTGCAGTGGGTTAAGAATCTGGTGTTGCTGCAGCTCAGATTCAATCCCTGGCTCAGGAACTTCCATATGTCATGGGTGTAGCCGTAACATTTTTTAAAATGATGCAATGGTTTGGAGAACAGGTGGTGGAGGACATGATGGAGGAAGCTGTTTGTCAATATTCAGGGAGCCCCTGCTCCGTACCAGGCTCCAAAGAGAGTCTGGGAAGAGAAAGAGGGACAGTCCCCACCATTATGGAGAAGTAGCCCCAAAACATGAGCCGTGGCCTCAAATCCCAGATGATTCCAGATCCTGCCCCCCCCCCACCGCCTTGAAGAGCGAAAGAGGTAAATTCAGGACGTGGAGGACCTGGTCCAGTCCTCCCAGCAGCAGAGACGCTTAAGAAAGTTCCTGCCAGGGTTGGTGCTGGCCAAGCTCTCAGTCACTCCCAGGGGAGTTCTGAGAAACCACCCTGTCACTGCAGTAACTGATTCTTCAGGGCGCCTGTCCCTCTGCCTGAGTGTGCCAGGTTCTGACGCTCCCTCTCCCTCCTTCCAGCTGGGTGCCCCTGAGCCGGTCATTCAGCCTCTCTGGGCAGCAGTTTGGAGGCCTCAGCACTGATGCTCTGGCTCCCCAGTGAGCACCAAAGGCCAGGTTTGATCCCCGGACAGGAAGGTCAGGGCCCTTCTGCCGCTGGAGGCCACCACCAGGGGTGGTTGACATGGGCACCACCATACCCAGCAGGGCGGGCTCTCCCAGGTTTGGCAGTGCTACAGTGGCAGTGCCATGGCAGACGGTGACTCCATAGCACCCCTGAGGCTCAAACACCCCCACAACAACACTCAGAACTTGCTGGTAGAAGCTAGTTTCCCATAAAACCCAGTACTGCGGACAGGAATATAGACCATGGACATTGGGGTACAGAAAGGAAACACAACCTTATTTTGTCCCTGATGGTTCCAGGACGTGTGGATGTGCAGTGGTTGGCATTTACTGAGTACCTACTGTATGCACTCTACACCCATTATCTCTGATCCTTTGATGTTCCCATTTTAGAGACCGGGATATGGAGGCTCAGGGGCAGGAAAGAATCGGCCCCAAATACAACTGCTCAGAAGGGGCAATACTGAGATGGAACCAAAGTCGCCGATGCCACATCTTCATTCTCAGGGGACCTCTGGGAATCAAGAAGAAAACCCATTCGTTTCACCCAAGTGAACTTTATTCATGAGCCCTTATGCACTCAGTCATACTCGGAGACAGCAGAGAAGCTGGAGGTTTGTGCTCTGGGGAAATCTGGGGGGGCGAGCCTCGGACACATGGGACACTAGTGAATGAGGCCGAGCAGCATTATTTGAGCTCACATCTTCCCACGCCAACCCCAGCCCAGTCCACCCGCATAGCATCCCTTCACCCTGAACAGAAGCGCAGGAGCCAGAACCTGCAGGTACCCATGGTGACCACCAGATGGCGGCTGTAGGCTGCCAAGCTGGACTCTTGTCCTTGGAGGCCCATGGGCCACTTTGGGTTGTTTTTCTAGCATTCGGTGTCTGGCCAGCTAAATAGCTTGAGGGAAAGGAATAAAAGGCAGATGTTTTTAGGCATTCATTACTAGGTTGGGTAAAGACAGCCAAGGATGCTGAGAACCTCAGAGCGACACCAGAGAGCAGGGCGAGGTGGTAATAGCAGTGGCTTCCCTGCATCCATCTGGAGTTGGACCAGCAAGCCCCACTCACTCTCACCCCCCACCCTGGCCTCCATCTCCCAGAGCTGAGGCCCTCGTCCCACTGGGCAGCTGATAGGAGGGCTAGTCCCTCCTCATGGTGTAGCCCTGGATCACGCTGTTGAAGTAAGCTTGCGTGTTGCGCTCCGGGTAGAAGAGAATCATGTAGCACTTGGGGCCGAAGTAGCCCAGGCTGATGCCCATGAGGTTGAGCACCGTGACCAAGAGGTCCAGGATGGTAACCAGCACCCCCTCGTAGACCGACATGAAGGTGCAGAGGAAGACGGAGGAGGTGAAGTATAAGGTCATGCAGAAGGTGATGAACTTGGCCTCGTTGTAGTTGGTGGGCAGCTCCTTGCCGACGTAGGCAAAGCCAAAGCCCAGCACGGAGAGGAACAGGTCCAGGCTGGTGTTGATCAGCAGTCCCTGGTGGTAGTTGGGGCTGCAGGACAGGATCATGATGCTGGGGTCATCGGGGTCAGCGCGGGCAGTGGGGTTGGGGGTGGTGGCCAGGATGCCGCTCCCCACAATGACCACCTTGAGCACCGTGATGGATGCCACGAAGACATAAGGCCCGTGGTAGCGGACCCAGTAGCGGTAGGCGCTCGGGAGGCGGCTGGCCATCTTGAAGATGCAGACGATCTGGAAAGAGCGCACCGTGATACAGGAGATGCAGATGGTGAAGCAGATGGTGAAGAAGGCCTGGCGGCAGAGGCACGTGGAGACGGTGGGCAGCCCTACATACACGGGGGTCACCGTGTAGGCCATCAGCAGCGGCGTCAGCATCAGGAAGCACATGGGCCCCCCCGCCGAGCGAACTATGGGCGTCTGCAAGTGCCTCCAGAAGACGATGGCGATGGCCAGGGTGCTGAGGAAGCCCAGGGCAGCCAGCATGGCCACGACGATGGTGGGTGCCTCACGCCATTCGAGGAAGGCCAGGCGCCTCTTGAAGCAGGAGGTGTCATTCTTGTGGGACCACTGGTAACTCAGGCAGGGCTGGCATTCATATTCATCTGCAAGAGCCCACAGCAAGTCCCGTCCGCCGAAGCCACCTTGTCAGCCTCCTCCAGGCCTCCTCCGGGCCAGGTCCCAGTGGGAGGGGGAGCTAAGGGCAACCCCTGCCGTCATAGCCAGCGCTCACAGAGTCCCTGCCACCCACCGGCTCTTCAGCTCCTCACAGCAACCCCATCTCCCAGATGAGGAAACTGAGGCTCAGCCAGGAAAAGTCATCAGGCCAGGAAGTGACCGAGGCCGGATCTGAATGGAGGTTTCCTTGACTCAGAGCCCTAACAACTATAATTCCTTCCTCCCAAGCCCTCACCTGCTGGTGGGAAATACATGGTCCCTGGCCTTTGGACACTTATGTCCCCTGGGGAAGACCCCAGAGATGCTGCCCAAGGTGAAGGGCACAGGAGACGCTCCCAGGGCAGGGCAGGGGCAGGGCAAGCATGTGGGTCTGTGAATTGTACCTGCAGTTCGGTTGAGGAAGGTGCCAGGGAGACAGTCAATGCACTCAAAGCAGCAGGGGTGGGTGCCCACTGGCTTCTTCTTTTGCCCAGGCTGGCAGTCTTTGGAACACATAGACACAGGGACCTGGAGGGAGGAGGGCAAAAGACCCTGAGTCCTCATTCCCACACTCTGGGGGCCTCTCTTCTCTCCCCAGCTCATCCCAGCAGGATGCTCGGGCGAGGGAAACTGGCCCCTCTCTGGGAGGGAGCACGGTGCTGGGATGGTCCCTAGAACTGGACTCAGGACTTCCTGTCATGGCTCAGCAGTAACGAACCCTCCTGGTAACCATGAGGATGCAGGTGCGATCTCTGGCCTCGATCAGTGGGTTAAGGATCCGGCATTGCCATGAACTGCCGTGTAGGTCACAGACATGACTTGGATCTAGAGTTGCTGTGGCTTCCGTGTGCCGCTCCGATGTGCCCCCTAGCCTAGGAACGTCCATATGCGGTGGGTGCGGCCCTAAAAATAAATAAATAATAAAAATGAAAATGAAAAAAAAAAAGACTTGAATACACATTTGTCCCAAGAAGATATACAAATGGTTAATAAGATCATAAGAAGATGCTCAATATCAGACATGATTAGGAAAGAACACATCTCAACCCCAATGAGAGACCACTTCACTCGCATTTAGATGGCGACTATCAAAAAGCCAGAAAATAACAGGTATTGGTGAGGATATCGAGAAACTGAAACAGCGGACTTCGGTGGGTGCGCTGCTGGGAATGTAAACTGGTACAGCCACCGTGGAAACATGGCAGTTCCTCAAAAAGCTAAAAATAGAATTACTATATAATCCAGTGATTACATTTCTGGATATATCCTCAAAGAAACGTAAGCAGAGTCTTGAAGAGATATTTGTACGCTCTTGTTCATAGCAGTATTAATTCGCAATAGCTGAAATGTGGAAACAAACCAAGGGTTCATTTATGGATGAATGGAGAAGCAAAATGTGAGATATACATGCAATGGAATATTATTCAGTCTTAAAAAGGAAGGAGGAGCTCTCATCGTGGTGCAGTGTTAGCGAACCTGACTAGCATCCATGAAGATGCCGGTTCGATCCCTGGCTCGCTCAGTGGGTTAAGGATCCGGCATTGCTGTGAGCTGTGGTGTAGGTAGCAGACGTGGCTCAGATCCCACGATGCTGTGGCCGTGGTGTAGGCTGACAACTATAGCTCCAATTCGACCCCTAGCCAGGGAACCTCTTTATGCCACAGATGAGGCTCTAAAAAGCAAAAAGAAAAAGAAAAAAAAGAAAGATGTCAATTCACTCACATTCACTACTTGCAGCAGAGTTAAGTTTACTATTCTAGTCTCTGTCATGACACAAACCACATGGAACTTGATCATTCTTGAATATGTGTGTCCAGAGTTCCCTGGTGGCTCAGCAGGTTAAGGATCCACCTTGTTACTGCAGCAGCTCTGGTCGCTGCTGTGGCTCAGGTTCAATCCCTGGCCCAGAAACTTCTGAATGCTGCAGCCCCAAGCAAGAAAAAAAAAAAAAGATAGACTACGTGAGTTCAATAACCGCAGTGTGGAAAAAGGATTGGCCACAATCACCACTCTTCCCAAGGACCCATTGAAAACTGGAGCTTCTTCCCCCCCTCCCCCATCTTACAAATCTGCTAGAATAGAGGTTCTGGTCTCCAAAGGGGGCAACTCCCATCAGCAGACACAACAGGGCTCTGTGGTTACCACCTGGTCATTGAGGGGGTCTCAGGCCAGCGAACAAGAAGGTCAAGAAAGGAGTTCCCGTTGTGGCACAGTGGTTAACGAATCCGACTAGGAACCATGAGGTTGCGGGTTTGATCCTCGCCCCTGCTCAGTGGGTTAAGGATCCGGCGTTGCCATGAGCTGTGGTGTAGGTTGCAGACGCAGCTCGGATCCCGCGTTGCTGTGGCTCTGGTGTAGGCCGGCGGCTACAGCTCTGATTAGACCCCTAGCCTGGGAACCTCCATATGCCGAGAGAGCGGCCCAAGAAATAGCAAAAAAGATCGGGGGAAAAAACAAAAAAGGTCAAGAAAGGAAAGGTGAGTGCCATGGACTAGCAGTAGCTGAGGGGCTGCCTGCCATCCTGGGGGATGAACGGTTCTCCATCAGGGACCCCAGGCAGCACCCCCACAAACAGAGACCCGGCCGGCGCCCCATCAGGAATTCCCAGATCAAAGGGCCCTTGCCACCCCAGCATGAGCCCCGACTCCCAGCCTCCAGGCCCAGCCCCCCACCCCTCAGAGAGCTGACCGTATTGTTGGGGGTGTGCCAGGAGATGTCTCGGATGCGCTTCAGCTTCCGCTTCAATGGGTAGTAGGAGGCGACACTCTGGAAAGGGTTCTGCCTCAGGTCCCACAGCCACTGGATGACCTCCAGTTGTATGGACATGTCCCCCTGCTGGTTGAAGGAGATCTGGTGGCCCAGAAGGGTGAAGTTGACCTTCCGAATCTCTGGAAGCAGCTGGAGGGAGCAGAGGGAAGGGAAGTGGAGCTGGCATCAGAGCATGGTCCTGAGAGACAGGCTACTAGCCTATGGGCCTTGATTACCATGTCTGTAAAATGGGGCCAAACTTTGAAAATGTATCAGTTTGGAGGCAGTGGCCGAAAGTTCTGGCTTTAGATCCAGAGAGATGTGGGTTTAGGCATCAGCGCTACCCCCTGCTGGGAGGCCTTGGACCTGTCTCCTAACCTCTATAAACCCCAGATTCCTCTTTTGCAAGTTGGGAGCAACAGAAGCCTGATCTTCTGGGCTCTGATGCAGTAAAGGAGTCCATCTATGTCAGCGGCTCAGCACAGTGCCTGGTAAACAGCCAGAACTCACCTCCCATTGAAGCATCCTTCTGGGACTCAATCCCTGGGGCCCTGTTCCATCCCACACTTTAGAGCCAACCCTCTTTTTTTTTACTCTCTTCCCACCCCATTCCCCATCATTCTGACTATATGGAAGCCGGTATGAACTAGAACATGCTTTGGACTGGACGTCCTTTGGCCTGAATTCCAGTCCTAGCTCTGTCCTCGATGTGCTGTGTGACTTTGGGCTAGTCACTGAACCTCTCTGGGCTGATCCACAAAGGGCTTCCAGCTTAGAGATCCCATCAGTCAGGCTCCTAGAGCATGCCTCCATAAATGAGAGCGTCTATTGAACTCCACCTTGGGGGCCCAGAGCTCACCTCACCTCAAGAACTGACAGATGAATAGCCAAGAGAGCTGATCCCCAGCCTTCTCCCTGCCCTGCCAGGAGAGGGAGGTCCTGGTTCTAGAAGCCTTTTGGATATGCACAGCTTGGTGGGTCTGAGACCAATGGTCCTGGGAGCTGAGAGGAGGGAGCCTCCACCCCAGAAGTCGCCTGAGGATAGGGATCAGGATGGTGGTGCCCCCTGGCGAGCTGGTGCTGGGGTCTACGTGACCCCCCCTGCAGTCACCTGGCCAAACTGGGCTGAGCAACCTGGGATTCCAGGGGTTCAAGGTATGGAACCAGGAAGCATTTTCCCTACGATTCTCCCTTTACGGATCTGAGCCTTGGTTCCCCTTCCTCATGTAGCCCCACCCCCACCTCCAGCAGTGGCTCTGTCCCCAAGCCCCATCCTCCTCTCTCAGGCCAGACCCTGGGGTCAGAAATGGAGGCAGAGATGCTCAGCCTCCACTCTGCACCAGGAATGCGCATACATCACAGTCCATCCTCGCAGCAACTCAGCAGCATATGTGTTATTCCTTCTATTTAATAGATGAGAACACTGAGGCTCAGAGCGATTAAATAACTGGCCCAAAGTTGCACAGCTAATGGTGGCAGAACTCAAACCCATGTCTGTCTGATTCCAAAGCTCTGCTCCGTTCACCACCACCTGCCTCCTAAGAGGTGGGCTGTATGGGAAATGCCTAAGGGAGGCAAGGGGAGGATAAAGACGGGATACTGAGCCACAGAGGGGAAAGCTGCCTCCAAACTCTGAAAAAAAACAGTGAACTGTTTAAGCAGAGCTGCCTGGCAGCAGGTAGAAAATGTACATCTCTGTCGTATGTCCCCTCTGCTCCTCCAGATCATCAGTAAAGTCTTCTCCACCTTCCAAAGGCTTCATGGTAGAGTGTGTGTGTGTGTGTGTGTGTGTGTGTGTGTAAACCAGGAAATGCAGGAGTTCCCTGGTGGCCTAGTGGTTAAGGATCTGGTGTTGTCACTGCTATAACTCAGGTCACTGCTGTGGCTCAGGTTCGATCCTTGGCCCAGGAACTTCCACATGATGGTGAGGCCAAAACAAACAAACAAACAACAACAACAACAAAAACAACAGGAAAACACAGATTCAAATTTCAGGTCTGAGTTAAAGTGATGCAGAACTGGGGCAGGGAGAAGATCCATAAATCTGAGAGCTGATGGGAGCACACAGGCCCATCCCAGGGCCTCCATGCTGAGAACTGGGACTCCCGCTGCCTGCGAGGCTTCTTTCCAGGGAATTTCAGCCAAACTTCCGAGGACAGATGCTCTTGAATGCTGATGATTAAACTGTTTATTTATTTACTTTTCGTTTTAGGGCTGCAACCACAGCATAAGAAAGTTCCCAGGCTAGGCATCGAATCTGAGCTACAGCGGCAGGCCTATACCACAGCCACAGCAACAGGATTTGAACCCAGTCTTCAACCTACCACACAGCTCATGGCAATGCCTGGATCCTTAACTCACTGAGCCAGGCAGGGGATCCAATCCACATCCTCATGGATCCCAGTTGGGTTCAATTTGCTGAGCCACGACAGGAACTCCCTAAACTAATTTTTTTAAAAGGAATTTTGTTTGGTCACCAGGAAGGATTCCTATGTGTCTGGAGGCAGGGCGTGTCCCATGGCCTCCCCAACCTGTTGGCCCAAAACCCACCAAAGGAAGGGGAGGCTAGAGTAGAGGGCTTGGGCCGTCTCCATGGCAACCACAGACTCCACGCCTGTGCCTGCTCAGAGGGGCCATGTTTCCATGCGCGGGGCCTCACCTGCCAAGGATACACCACCTCCTTTCGGCAGCTGATCTGGTTGCAGCCCAGGAGGTTGTGGAGCGCGTGGGCCACCACGTAGACTGCGGAGTACACGCTGAAGACCGTGCGCTCGCCCGAGAGCGTGAGCATGGTGTTGAAGGACTCGGTGGTGTTCATGCAGGAGTCACATTCCTGATTGCAGGTGGCCCCCTGGCTGCTCCTGTTGAGCGCGGGCCGCACACCCTGAGAGCGGCGCACGCGGAACTCGCTGAAGCCCGGGACAGACACAGCCTGGGTGGCGATGCCCAGGAAGGTGCCCGTGCGCTGCAGCTCGGTGACATTGTGCAGGACGAGGTCGATGGCCCAGGACTCGGACGCGATCCACACGGTGCCGGTGAAGTTCTGGCGCAGCACCTCGCGGAAGAAGTTGTACAGGGACAGGTCTGGGGAGAACACGACCACCACGCGCGCGGTGCTCCGCCGCAGCTTGCCCACGATGGCCTCCAGGCGCTCGCGCTCCAGCTGCGTCATATTCCGGTTGGGCTGCGTCATGGGCAGGGTCTCCTGGAAGGCGATGCAGATGTCATGGTGCGCCAGGCGTTGGCTGAGCAGCCGGCTGTTGTCGCGGCCGTAATCGTCGCTGCTCATCAGCACGATGATCCAGTTCCAGCGGAAGTACAGCATTAGCTGCACCATGGCCTCGATCTGGTGATCTGCACCTGGCACCGTGCGCAGCACCCCCGGGAAATGCAGCTTGTTGCTGAGGTCCTCACTGATGGCACTGTAGCTGATCTGCCAGAGGGGAGGGGCCATGGACATTAGCAAGAGCCTCAGAGCCCTCCCCCCTACTCAGGGCAGTTCCACTTGCTCTCCTCACCCCGGTGGCATTTGGGGAGCCCACAGTGCTCTCTCTGTGTCTCTTCTTTTTCTTTTTACAGCTGCGCCCACAGCATACGGAAGCTCCCGGGGATAGGGGTGGAATCGGAACTGAAGCTGAGGCCCAGGCCACAGCCATAGCAACACCAGATCCCAGGCGCATTTGCGAGCTCTGCTGCAGCTTGCAGCAACGCCAGATCCTTAACCCACTGAGTGACGCCAGGGATTAAACCTGCATCCTCACGGAGACAACGCCAGGTTCTTAACCCACTGAGCCACAATGGGAACTCCCGATGGTCATTATGGTAGTAACATTTCGCGAGAATCCATCACGTGCCAGGCCCTCAGTTAGGCGCTTTACATTAGCATCGTCAGGATTCTCCTTGTCGTAACACGTACCAAGCACCTACTGTGCGCCAAGTTGCAGTAACACTGATTGGGTGCCTCCTGCGTATCCCTGCGCATCCCTGCGCAGGGTCCTTTCCTTCTCACCGTCACCCTCACATTAGTCACATTTCCTGCCTCAGCCTCTGGGATGGCACAGCCTCCGTTTCCTTCCCCACTCGCTGGTTGCTCCATCTCCTTCTTTCTTCTCTGATCTCTTGACCTTAGAGGACCCTGGGGCTCAGCCTTCAGGCCTTGTTTCTTCTCTATCTGCTCTCCCCCTCCCTTGGTGATCCCATTCAGGATCCTGGCTTTTTTTTTTTTTAGGGCTACACCCTTGGCATATGGAAGTTCCCAGGCTAGGGGTCCAATTGGAGCTATAGTTGCCAGCCTACACCACAGCCACGCAAGATCTGAGCCACATCTGCGAACCTGCATCACAGTTCACAGCAACACTAAACCCACTGAGTGAGGCCAGGGATCAAAAAAGCTGCAACTTCATGGTTCCTAGTTGGATTCGTTTCCACTGCACCACAAAGGGAACTCCCAAGCTCCTGGCTTTATTTATTTATTTATTTATTTATTTATTTATTTTGTCTTTTGTCTTTTTAGGGCAGTACCCACAGCATATGGAGGTTCCCAGGCCAGGGGTCCAATCAGAGCTATAGCTGCCAGCCTACACCAGAGCCGCAGCAATGCCAGATCCAAGCCATGCCTGTGACCTACACCACAGCTCGTGGCAATGCCGGATCCTCAACCCACTGATCGAGGCCAGGGATTGAACCTGCAACCTCATGGTTCCTAGTCAGATTCATTTCCACTGTGCCATGACGGGAACTCCCAGGCTCCTGATTTAAATTCCACTTCCTGCCGACAATCCCAGGAGCCCTGGCCTGGACCTCTCTTAAACTTCTGACTCCTATTTGCAACTGCCTACCTGACATCTCTAATGTAACGCAGGCAAAACTGAACTCCTGTCTCCCCTGAATCTGCTTCACCCACAATCTCCTCCATCTTCATTGATAGTGACTCTGTCCTTCCAGTTGCTAAGGCCAAAAACTGTAGGCCTCCTTGGTTCATCTCCCCCAAATGTGCCACACTCAATCCATTAGCAAATCCCATTGGATCTACCTTCAAAATGTGTCTCTCCCGTGTCTATACCACCTGCCCAAGCCATCCTAGTCCAGCCACCATTATTCCCGTTGTAAGTTGCCACCATATCCTCTTCCCCTCCCTTCTACAATCTGTACTTAAGGGGGCCTCCAGGGCAACCCTGCTCACATACACACACCAGTCACATCACTTCTCTGCTTAAAACACCCCAACGTAAAAGGGAACCCTCTTACACTATTGGTGGGAATATGAATCAGTGCAGCCACGATGAAGAACCCTATGAAAGTTCCTCAAAAAACCAAAAGTAGAGTTGCCATGTGATCCGGCAATCTCACTGCTGGACAAAATATACCCAGACAAAACTATAATTCAAAAAGAAATATGCACCCCTGTGTTCATAGCAGCATTATGCACAATAGCTAAGACGTGGAAACCACCTAAATGTCCACTGACAGAGGAATGGATAAAGAAGACATGGTACTATATACAATAGAATACCACTCAGCCCTAAAAAAGGAATGAAATAATGCCATTTGCTGCAACGTAGATGGATTTACAGATGATCATACTGAGGGAAGTAAGTCAGAAAGAGAAAGAAAAATATTCTATGATATCATTTCTGGGTGGAATCTAAAATATAACACAAAGGAACATATCTACAAACAGAAACAGATGCATAGTCATAGAGAACAGACCTGTGGTTGCCAAGGAGGAGGGGGAGAGGGGAGGGATGGATTGAGAGTTTAGGATTAGCAGATGCAAACTATTATATATAGAATGGATAGGAAATGAATCTGACTAGTATCCATGAGGACGCAGGTTTGGTCCCTGGCCTCACTTGGTGGGTTAAGGACCCGGCATTGCCGTGAGCTGTGGTATAGGTCACAGAGGCAGCTTGGATCTGGCGTTGCTGTGGCTGTGGTGTAGGACAGTGGCTACAACTCCAAATCTACCCCTAGCCTGGGAACCTCCATATGTCACAGGTGCGGCTCTAAAAAAAAAAAAAAAAAAAAAGAATGGATAAATGGATAGATCCTATTGTATAGCATAGGGAACTATATTCAATATCCTGTGATAAATCATCACGGAAGAGAATATGAAAAAGAATATACACATTTATGTGTATAACTGGATCACTTTGCTGTACAGCAGAAATCAACACAACATTGTAAATCAACTGTACTTCAATAACATAAAATCTTTTTTTTTTCTCTTTTTGCCTTTTCTAGGGCCGCTTCCGAGGCATATGGAGGTTCCCAGGCTAGGGGTCGAATCGGAGCTGTAGCCACGGGTCTATGCCAGAGCCACAGCAACGCAGGATCCGAGCTGTGTCTGCAGACTACACCACAGCTCACGGCAACGCCGGATCCTTAACCCACTGAGCAAGGCTAGGGATTGAACCCGCAACCTCATGGTTCCTAGTCGGATTCATTAACCACTGCGCCACGACGGGAACTCCCAATAACATAAAATCTTAAAAAGCCCTCCCACAGCTGCTAATGTCACGCAGGAAAAGTCAGAGTCCTTCAGTGGTCCTTAAGGGGCTCCATCATTGGCGCCAGCCCTCACCACTCTGATTAAATGTCCTCCTTCTCTCCCACTAGTCCCGATTCCGCTCATCCAGTTCCACCAACAGTCCAGGCACCTCCCGGCCTCGGCATTTGCTGATGCCTCGTCCTGCATCCTCCTCTCCTAGATGCCCACAGAGCTCCCTCCCTCCTGCACCCTCCTCAAGTCTCTGTCCCATCTCCTGGTACCCACTCCTCCTGCCCCATGGGCTCCACTTCCCTGCACCTGCTGGGCTTTCCTCCATCACCTTCTTTCTCCCATTCATTCTATATCACATACTCTTTTACATGGATCGTCTGTCTGGCCTCACTAGAAGATAGGCTATATGAGGGCGAATTTCTGTTTTACCTGCTGAATCCTCCGCACCAACAACTGTGCCTGACATAGTTGGTGCTCAACAAATGTTTGTTAAAGGAATGAAAGAATGAGCTCAGTCCTGGACTAGACACTTCACAGAAGAATATTAACACTTAGGGAGTTCTCTAGTAGCACAGGGTTCAGGATCTGGCATTGTCACTGCAGTGGCTTGGGTTACTGCTGTGGCTCAGGTTCGATCCCTGGCCTGGGAAATTCCACATGCCACTGGCTCGGGCACAAAAAAAAACATATATATATACACATATATATATGTGTGTGTGTATATATATATATATAAAATGTACACATACATTTATTGAGCACCTATTACAAGTTAGATCCTTGGTGCCTGATATAATAAACAACAACAAAATTTACAGTATTTGTAATTTACCTGTAGTTACAAAGACTAGTGCACCAAGTCTTGTGCTAGCTGCTCTTTAATGAACAGATGTTTATGCCCGTTCCAGCCTATCCCCTTTCAATCACGTTGATGATAATAGAATAGCAGTAGATGCGTTCCCGTTGTGGCGCAGTGGTTAACGAATCCGACTAGGAACCATGAGGTTGCGGGTTCGGTCCCTGGCCTCGCTCAGTGGGTTAAAGATCCGGCATTGGCGTGAGCTGTCGTGTAGGTTGCAGACGCTGCTCGGATCTGGCGTTGCTGTGGCTCTGGTGTAGGCCGGCGGCTACAGCTCCCATTTGACCCCTAGCCCGGGAACCTCCATATGCTGCGGGAGCGGCCCTAGAAAAGGCAAAAAAAGAAAAAAAATAAAGAAATAAAATATTTCCTTAGAAAGAAAGAAGGAAGGAAGGAAGGAAAGAAAGAAAGAAAAAGAAAGAAAGAAAAGCATCTTAAAAAAAAAAAAGAATAGCAGTAGAAATACTATAGCACTTTTTTGAGGACTTGCTGTGGGGCAGATGCTGTGCTGGGCAACTATACAGGATAATACTGAGTGCTTTCTGTGTTTTCATTCTCACGCAAGATACATTCCCAGAACAGTGACATTACTGACTAGCAACTTTGCACTAGAAACTCTTACGTTGATTGAACACTTTAATCTTCAGGCAGTTCAAGGATGGACCGCTTATCATTCCATTTTAAGACGGGAAAACCGAGGCTCGGGAGAGTGAAGAGATGGGCTCGAGGTCTCGCCATGGCAAGATGCACACCCAGGTCTGTCTGCCTCCAAAGCCTGAGCGCGTAACCGATAGGTTGGCTGGCTTGGCAGGACGAGGGTGGATGCTCTGACCTTGCTTCAGCTCCTCCATCCACCCCACTCCAGGACTGGTGGATATGGTGAGCCCTCTGGACGAGCACTTGGCTGCCCCCCTCCCCAGCTCCTTTTCCCAGGGCTCCGGGGTGGGGGGATGCTCACCTGGGGAAGGAGGAAGAGGGAGAGGAAGTGGGCCACGGTCATGGTGGCCTCGGAGTTGTCAGGACCAATGACGGCCACCACGCGGGGCAGGTAGTGGCTGTAGTCGTCCTGGATGGGCAAGAAGTAGTCGTCCTGTGACAGGAAGTAGAGCACGGGCTGGACGTTGTTGGACATGTAGCAGGTGTCCACCATCTCGTAGCCCAGCAGCACGCCCGGCAGCAGGCTGCTGTCATTGTTGATCTCCTCCACCGCAAAGCGCATGGCCTGCATGAGGTTGTAGCCCAGCATCTTCATCTCGTACCTGGTGGGGCCACAGGGGTGGGGGGGCGGGGGGCGGGGAGCGGAGGTGGAGTGAGCACCGGGTCCAGAGTGCAGAGGGGCAGGGAGGCGGGAAGACAGCTTGTCCCTCCAGCCTGCGATAGCAAAGCCAAGGCTTCACCCAAGAACCACTCCAGAAGTTTCTGGCATCTTCACCACATCGTTTTCACACTATCACAGCTCTAAGATCACCATCACGCCCATGGCCACCTCTGGTGCTCTGATCTCCGTGACCACCATCTGTCACTACCACTGCCACCAGGGGTTCCATCCCTATGATCTATCGCTATCCCATCTGTCACCCCTATCATCACGCCCATCACCCTATAGGTGTCCACCAGTGTGACCCCGTAACCTCCATCACCACTCCTGCCACTGTGACCATCAGCGCCTGCTGTTTCTATGCCTGATGGCACCACCAAGGCCATCGCGGTCACCCCATGTCTGTGGCCATCGTCATCAATACCACTACCATCATCAGCACCCTCGTCACCACACCACCATCCCTGCTGTCACCACCACCACCATTACCAGTATCACTACCACCACCACCTCCACCTCCACTATCACCACCATCACTACCAGCACCAGCACCACCAGCACCACCACCATCACCACAGTCAGCACATATCACCACCATCACCATATCAGCACCATTCCCAATATCACTACCACCACCACCTTCACCGTCACTGCCATTACCACCAGCACTACCTCCGTCACTATCGCATGACCACCACCACCATCACCATCTTCACTGTCATCAGTATGACTGCTATCAACACGAGCAGCATCACCACGATCACTCTATCACCACCATCACGTCACTGGACTCTCCACCGTCACCACAAGCATCAAGATATCCAACGTCATGCTTAGCACCATCCCTGGCACCATCGCCCTCTCCATTCTCAGGCCAGCATGTAATCTTCCCCAACATCATATAAATGGTGTGTTTCTCAGAGTCAGACTTTAATCACCTTCGCACTCTTCCTCCTCTCTCCCTCTTTCCCAGATTTTTATAATCCCAGGCTGGCTCCAGCATCCTGGCCTCCAGGCTTGCACGCAGGTGGCCCACTCTATCTCTGAAAGATGCTGCCCCCTAAGGGGCTCACAAGGAAGAGGGTACAGAAGGAAACCTCCCCCCCCCCGTCCTAAAAACACCCCTGCCCACCCAACCACAGCCCTGGGAAAATGCAAACCCTCCTTCCAGTCTGAGAACCTGCTACAGAAAAATCACAGACTGTCCCTCAAAGGTATTACACCTGAGCCCTGGCATGGACCCATTGGGAGGGCAAGTGGGGGTGGTTTTGATGTTCTCTAAGACCCCTCTAGGCTCAGACATCCTATGACTCTTTATTAAGAGATGTGACATTGGAAAAACCGGGTCTCAGAGTTTCAGAACGCAATTGCAAGAGTTTGATAACACGGACTCTGTGGGGTCTCCCTGGGAGCCAGTGGGGCACATCCAGGATGGGGGTTTGGTGAATGAGGTGAGGCTTTCTGACCCTTTGGTCCTGACCTGGGCTCCCCGGGACCACAGGACCAGCCCGCCTCCCACCCCACCTCCACCGCCACTTCCAGCCTCACACTGGAGACTCACTCCTTGCACTTGGGCACCTGCAGGAAGTTGAGATGGACGATGCCCTTCATGTTGGCATGGAGGGTGAAGAGGCCACCCAGGAGGTAATCCCCAGGCAGGTAGAACTCCGAGTTCTCAGCCAGGGCCCGCAGCAGGAAGAGCAGGGAGCAGATCACCCTGCCCTGGGGTCCCATGGCTGGCAAGTGGGGGTCCCAGAGATGACTCTGCCTTCCCGGAGGGTTGGCAATCTAAGGCCAGGGGATTTGCACAGATATTTACATACCGGTCCTGCCGCTGTCCACAGGGCGGAAAAGCACCTGGGGCGGTAGAGAGGTTTGAGGGCTCTGGGGGAAGGGGAGGAGGCTGGAATTAGGAGGATCCCTTCGGCGGGGACGGCAGGACCTGGGTGGTCTGGCAGAACCTCACTTGGCCATAGCGAGAGTAGCCCTGCTAACGTAGAGAATGGCTCACAGCTTCTGCCACTTGGATGAGGTCAGGTCACATCCTCTTGAGGTTTCAAACACTTGGGCATAAAGGACATAGGTACCCCCATGGGGGGGATAGACGTGGGGGGACAAATGGAGCCCACACCTCAGAGCCTGACCCAGCTGGGTCTGGCACGTGGCAATGTCCTTGGCCCCTGACCCGCAGCAGATGTTCCAAATCAGCAGCCACCGATCCTAAGAACCAGGCAACGCGCTGCGTGCGTGTCATTCACCGTCTCATTTAGAACTTGTGATCACTGGGACTATCACTAACCCCACTTCACACATGAGGAGACTGAGGCACAGAGACGTTAAGATAACTCCCCTTCAGTGGCACAACCAGCAGAGCGAGGATTCAAATCACACAGCCAGACTTCAGGACCCAGCCCTTAACCTCCCTATGACAGCACGAGGCGATGGCTTTTGATCCAAGCAGCAAAACAGCAGCAAAGTGGTAAGGAGGTGGAAGGGGGGCAGGGAGGCCTTTCCCTCCAACAGCTGCCACCTGCCAGCCCAACCATCAGCTCTGCAGAGGGACACCCCCCCCCGGATGTCGGCCCCCCTCAACTCCCGATCCAGTACACAAGGCCGGGGGCTGTTGGCAGAAAATTGAAACTTCCTAACATTGACAGTTTCTGAGGGGAGGCAGGGGGGATACTCTGGCAAATTCGGGAACTGTTTGAATCAGAGACCCTTGTTCACGGAATGCTGGTCCTTTCCAGCCCCAGCAATGTGTGACTCAGGGCCCTGGGTCTGTCACAGGCCCCCTCCCTCACCCCTGACCCTCCCTGGGGTGGAGTCAACCCACAAACGTTTAGAACAACAGGGAGAGGCGTTCCCAGTGTGGCTCAGTGTTAACGAACCCAACTAGGATCCATGAGAACGCAGGTTCGAGCCCTGGCCTTGCTCAGTGGGTCGGGGGACTGGCATTGCTGTGAGCTATGCTGTAGGTCACAGACATGGCTCAGATCTAGCGTCGCTGTGGGCAGTGGCATAGGCCAGTAGCTGTGGCTCCTATTCGACCCCTCACCTGGGAACTTCCATATGCTGCAGGTGCAGCCCTAAAAAGCAAAAATAAATAAATAAATACATACATACAACAGGGCAAGGCTCCCTGGTGCTGTGGAAAGACAGGATCTGCTGTGTGATCTTGGGCTTGTTCCTGCACCTCTCTGGGTGTATATAAACCAGTCAGGGGAGAGGGAAACCCAACCCATGGAATGAAAGGGAGAGCCCTGCCAGGGCATCTGAGGAATGGGTTCTGGGCCTGGCTCTCCTCTCTCCTGGCCTCTGTTTCCTCATCTGTACAATGGGGAGGCTGGCTTTGGGCCGCCCTTATCTACCCTCCGTGTCTGCAGGTCAAAAGCTCCAGCGCTGACTCATCCTCTGTCCCCTGGGTTCTTTCCAGACCCCTCCCCCTTTTCATCACACCCCAAGCGCAGCCCTCATCACCTCCTCTCTGGCCCTCTTTGTCTGCCTCAAGGTGACAGTTAAGTCCCTGGAAGACAGCTCCGTGTCTATCACTCCTGGACTCTAACACCTCCTAGGGCTCCGCATTGCCGCAGGGTCATGGCTGAGCTCCCACAACCTTGGGGTTCAAGGCCTCCCCAGCCTGGCTCCAATTCACCCACCCTTTCCCCCCGGCTCTCTCAGGCATTATGTGCCCAAACGACAGCCACGCTGGCCTCCTTGGACCAGTCCCTGGTGGCATTCTAAGAGCCAGCAAGAATGCAGTCACCTGCCCTATTAGAAACATAGGGATTCGTGAGGCTAATAACTTAATAGGGCATTTTCTAGGGCACGTTATATGCCAGGCATGGGGATGGTGGAGAAAAAGAACGTCTCAGTTGACCAGAGACCCCGCTGTGGGGTGTGGAGGACAAGAGTGACTGAGAAAGCTGTGGATCTAGAGGGCACTGACAAGCCCACATGCGGCAGGGCTGGGTGTGGGACACAGCCAGGACACACAAGGGACATGGCTTGTAGCTCGAAGACAGAAACCAGGGTCTTCATGAGGGCAGCACATGCTGGAAGATGCCAGGGGCACCGGGGCCATGCATAGTGTGGTATATTGGGTCAGAGCTAAGAGGACCTGCAGAGCTCCACAAACCTACCCATTATACAGATGGGGAAACCGAGGCCTGGAGAGGGGCAGTTGCCGAAGGGCCCACAAACCAGAATTCATGAGTTCCCCTTGTGGTTCACCAGTAATGAACCCCACCAGTATCCAGGAGGATGTGCGTTCAACCCCTGACCTCACTCAGTGGGTTAAGGATCCTGCGTTGCCATGAGCTGTAGTGCAAGTTGCAGACATGGCTTGGATCCTGTGTTGCTGTGGCCGTGGTGTAGGCTGGTAGCTGCAGCTCTGAGTCAACCCCTAGCCTGGGAACTTCCATAAGCCGTAGTTGTGGCCCTAAAAAGACCAAAAAAAAAAAAAAAAAGGCAGGACTTCAATCTGGTTAAAAACATGTTGGGACAGCTCTGCCCCATGCTGCGCCCACTGGCAAGATGGGTTAAGGATGAAGAAAGGCATGGACCAGCCAAGGGCTCCATGGGGGAGGCAGCGTCTGTGCCACCAAGCACAGGAGGAGGATGGGATAATGAGCACTTGTCATTTCTGTCGTTGACGTGTTTGGAGGGCCCACTACGCGCCAGGCACTGGGCTGAGCACTCGCCGGGCTCGCATCCCACTTTATTCTCATTACCTTTTGAGGTGCTGCTCTCCTTTCTCCATGTTTCAGATGAGGAGACTGAGGTTCAGAGCGGGACAGTAACTCATGTGGATTAATGGGGGCTCATGCGACACCAGGGGGCTCCAGTGAGGAAGAATGAGGGGGTCCCTTTAGACAGGGAGAGCTGCTTTGACTGGGCTCAGTCTGGACAGGTGATCTCTCTGAAGACCAAAAGCTGGCGAAGGAGACCTGGACAGAGAGTCAGAAGGCCCAGCTTCTGGTCCAGCTCTGCCCCAACTTGACGGCACCCTTGGATGAGTGGCTTCTATTCTCTGGACCTCAGTTTCCCCACCTCTAAAATGGACCCTTTTAAGATTCTGGCGAAAGCTCCAGACACTAATACGCATGCTGACAGATGCAGCCGTGCGCCCAGGCCCAGGATGTCACGAGCTCAGTCTGCGACCCTTGAGATGCCCTGCACCAAAAGGTCTCCACGGTCCTCTCTAGGCTTGACATCACCCAAGAAGGACAAGCGGGTGAGGCTGGGACACCGGCTGCCCTGGGGACAAATGCTGGGAACACAAGGCACTGTGGTTTTCCTCCGGGGTTGCACACGCGGCGCAAGCCCCGTGGAGGCCCTGGCCTGACCCAACTGCCACCCCTATGGCCCAGTCCAGGGCCTGAGGTCCCCATGCTCGCACCTATGTGGCCAGTGGTTGCCAAGGTGATGGAGAACCGTGACTGACTCATGCGAAGTACATGGGGCAGGGACGAGCCATGGAAATGGGGGCCCAGGAGAAGCTGCCCATTTGCCTCCCATCTGCTTCCCTGGGTGCTTACGGAAAGGAACTGGCAGTGTTTGCTTTGGGCTGGGGTGGGGGCTGTCCTTGAACTTTCTTCCTCACCCTGCCATGATGGTTGGAGAGGGGCCGGACCACAGGGAGAGACCCCAAGAGGGGCCTGAGCCCAGGGACTGCAGTAGCTCCTCTCCCCCCACCCCAAACCCCCCAGTCTCTGCCCCTCTACCATCTGGTACATCATCAGCTTGCTCTCTGCCCCACCCACACCCCCATTCCCCCTCCATCTCTTTCCTGCCAGTACTGCCAGCCTCCTTCAGGACGAAATCGGGCAGTTGAAACCCTAACTCCAATTGGACTGAGGATGGGGCGGGGGTGGGCAGGCAGGGCTTCTCCAAGGAGGGTCTGGGAGATGGGTGGCCCCTGAGCCAGCTGGCTTGGTTCAGAGACATCTTGAAGGAGGTGTCACACAGAAGGCACAGGGGAGACCTCGGAGCCAGGGCTCAACTCTATCAGGCTCTCAGCCCCTCTGAGAATTTAGATATCAAAAGTGGAGTGGGGGAGTTCCCGCTGTGGCGCAGCAGGTTAAGTACCCAGACTTGTCTCTGGGTCACACAGGCTCAATCCCTGGCCTGGCTCAGTGGGTCAAGGATCCTGTGTTGCTGCAGCGATGGCGTAGTTTGTAGCTGCAGCCTGGATTCGACCCCTCACTTGGGAACTTCCATATGCTGAGGGTGTGGACCAAAAAAGCAAAAACAAAGTGGAGTGGGTGGAGTGACCCCTGGAGGCTGGGGACCTAGGGGTCAGCTACAGCCTGAGGGAAGGACCCCGGTGTGGTTAGGACACCTTCTTGAGTCCAGAGATCCACACAAGGCTGCTCACTAAACTTTGCTGGGTGACCTTAAGCAGGCTGTGTCTCACCCAGAAAGAGATCTGAAGATGCCCAATGACCACCAGCTCGGTAAGAGCCATAGTCACAGGGTCATAGTCACTAAAGGAAGCATCAAGGGCTGGGGCTGGGGTGGGGAAGAGGGCTGGCCCTGTTCTGTGGGGCTCCGTGGGGCCCAGGCTGGACCAGGGAACAGGGTCCAGCCAGCAGGCTCTGACTCCACTCAGCTTTCCTCACCTGCAAAATGGGCACAGCCCTCTTCAAGCAAGGGCGGTTAAATGAGATTAATACATCAAGCACCTGCTCCGTAAGTGACAGTATTACACAACAGTGTGGATGACTTCGTTCCTAGCATGGAAATGGGAGCCTCATCCCTTTAGTCCCGTTAAAGGGATGGAATCTGTGACTCCGTGTGACACTCCTTCCCCCGAAGACTCAGATCTGACTGATGTGGGTTCCCTTCCCGCATCTGCCGCTTGCTGGTGTGACCTCTTCCAGGCATTTCCCTCTCCTGAGCCTCGTTCTCCTCCTAACAATGCCTTTCCAGATGCCCATCACAGAGCAGGTGCCCAACAGGACACCAGCTCCCTGGCTTTGCCCGGCCTCTGTGTGCCACGTGCTTGCGAGGCTGAGGGGCAGCTGCCTGGCACCAGGTCTGGAGGGAGGGCATGGAGGAGCCCTGGGAGAAAATGCTATTGGACTTCAGGCCCCAAAGGGTCCTATGGTACCTGCTCCTCTGTCCAGGGTGGCTGTCAACAACCCAGATGAGAGGGACAAACCTGGCTGCTTGTGTCTGGAGCCAGTGTCAGCCGGGCCTCCTCTCACCCACCCACCCAACTGGATGGCTCCCACTCAGAAGCCGCTGGATTTCTGCAAAGGACCAGGACAAGGGGGTGCCGGTACAGCCATTAGGAATGGGTTCTGAGAGTTCCTGTTGTGGCTCAGCGGGTTAAGAACCTGACTAGTATCCATGAGGATGCAGATTCGAAACCAAGACTTGCTCAGTGGGTCAAAGGATCCAGCGTTGCCACGAGTTGCAGCATCAAGTCTCAGATGCAGCTCAGATCTGGCTTTGCTGTGGCTGTGGCACAGGCCGGCGGCTATGGCTCCAAGTCAACCCCTAGACTAGGAACCTCCATATGCTCTGAGCAGGTTTCCCCTCACCTCCCTGAGCCTCAGTTTCCTCATTTGTGAAATGGGGCCAAAACAGCACCATCCCCCTCACAGGCGGGAGTGGGGCCGAGATGATTAGCACATTAGCAGGAGCGCTTGCTCAAGGATGGTGCCCAGGGAAGCCCAGCTTCGTCGCCTTCCTGGGCACAGGCATCCAGGATGAAGGGAGCGGGGGAAGGTAACAGGTTCTCATTCGCCAAGCCTCTCACTCTGCGCAGGGCACGGAACCTGGCACTTAGTTCTAAGACACATCATTCAATCCTCAGCTCCCAGAGAAACGTCAGATCTGAGGATGAAGAGGCCGAGGCACAGGTGCGAGGGGCTGAGGCAGGATATCAGGGCTGTGCTCTGAGGCCAGGCAGGCGGAGATGGGACAGAAACCCAGGCGGCCAGCTCCTCCTGGGTGCTGCTTACTTCAGCCACCTGTGCCTCAGGCTCCTCATGTGAAATGGGAGTAACAGGATCACCCTCCAAGGATCTGGGGATGCGATGCCTAAAGTGCTTAGCACAAAGCCTGGCACACAGCCTGTATGCAAGGAATGGTGGCCCAAACTGTTCCCGACAGCACCTCCAGGCAGAGTGTACAGGGCTGTGATGACGAATGCGTGGGCGGATGAAATAATGAAACTGAAGATGTGACCCAGTGGAGAAGGTGGGTCTGAACCTTGCTGCTTCTTCTGCGCCCCCCCAACCAGGAGCTCCGGGTCTGCCTGGCAACCAGGGCACAGGTGGCCTCTCATTTGCTAAGCGTGCACGCCCCACTGGCAGCCCCCAGGATGATGGTGGCAGGGACATCCGGCCTCAGTCAAATGGTTCACGCTCCAAGCGCAGTCCTGCGGCTGGGCCCCTGGCCACAGCAGGGAAATGAAGAGGCTCCTTGGGCCACCGTGGACACGGGGACTTATTGTGGTGACTATGCAAAGAAGCTCCGGGCACCCAGGTGGGCACTTGGCCCTCAGGAGCCACCAACCCCAAGCCTGGGGGACAAAGGAGGACAGAGTGAGCAATGGCTTTGAGCCACCCCCGGCCTCAGTGGAGTCAAAGGCACCGGGCTAGGGGAGGACGGGGTGAAATGACAATGGCAGAGGCACAGCTGGGTATGGGGGACCTGATGGAGGGGGGTGACAGAGCGTGGGCTGTGGCACCCACAGACCTAGGTTCAAACCCGGCCCTCCTACTAACCAGCTGTGTGACCTTGGGCTCATCACTACCTCTGCTCTCCACTAGTCCTTCCATAGAACGTGGCATGAGTTACCTGGTAAGGTCAATGTCAAGGCTCCGTGAAACCAGGTAGGTACAGCCCTTGGCCAGTAATCAGGCAACTAATTCTGCGGCTCGGTGTGACCTTGAGCAAGTCACTCCGTTCATTCAGAAACATGAACAGGGCCCACGTACCCCCAACTACAAAATGCAGTTGCCTCCCTTCTCTTCCATGGGCTCCAGCTGGGCCACTCCGGCCCCTGTGCTTTGTCCATGGCTCAAGACCCCTTTTGCACAAATCTGCTACAGCCCCTAGGTGAGCCAGGGCCAGGGTTGGGGGGACGGTTTCTGCCAAGGGTGGAGTTCCCTGCCGTCCCGACAGCTCTGAGCTCCTTCAGCCAATAGCCCTAACCAGTGGATGCTCGGATGCAGGGGTGGATGTCCAAGTGACTTAGAAATAGCTCCTCTCACATTATCTGGGGGTGGAGGCAGGCCAGCACACACGTCTTCCCCTCCAAGTCAGCTGGCCCAGGTGGGTTTGGACCCATGGATTCCAGTCCAGGCTCATGGTTTGTCCCTATCATGTCATTCAGCCAGCTGAGTGGGTCTCTGCAAGCCATGTGTAGACATTTGAGTCGAGGAGAAAGAATGGGTTTTGGTTTTTATTTTTTTATCTTATTTTGTCTTTTTAGGGCCGCACCCACGGCATATGGAAGTTCCCAGGCTAGTGGGCAAATCAGAGCTACAGCTGCTGGCCTGCACCACAGCCACAGCACAGCGGGATCCAAGCTGCGTCTGCGACCCACACCACAGCTCACAGCAATGCCGGATCCTAAACCCACTGAGCAAGGCCAGGGGTCAAGCCCGCAACCTCATGGTTCCTAGTCGGATTCGTTAACGCCACGACAGGAACTCCAAAAGTTAATCTCATTTAAAAAAAATACCTTCATAGAAACATCCAGAATAATGCTTAGATATCTGAGCAGTGAAGCCCAGTCAAGTGGACCCACAAACTTAACTATCACAGCACATAGCAGTGGTCGCTACAATTAGCAATTGGGCAACACTGTTGTATCATTAACCCCATATCTGTTCTAAGCACTTATATGAATCAGCTTATTGAATTCTCATGACAACCTGTGTGTGTTTGTGTGTGTGAGTGTGTGTTACTGTTTCCATCTAACAAGTGAAGTGAAAGACAGTCAAGAGAGGCGGCCCAACTTTCTGCAGCTGGGATTTGAACCCACCCTGTCTGGCTCCAGGATTCCCAGCATCCGCAGCAGGCACTCCCATCACCAGGGCCTGCCCTTCCTCCCTTCACACCAAGGGCACTGCGACACCCAGTGACACGCTGGCAACACCATCAGACTTAGCAGGTGACCGGCCCTCACCACCCCCACCAGAAGGAACACCGATTTGGGTAAGTAACAGGCACTTTATTAGGTGGCATCAGGGCAAATCCCATTGCCACTTCAGTGTAGAACCAGAACCAGTGTAGAAGCCCCCTCCTGACCTGGCTTCTCGTGGAAAACAAGCCGGGTGGCATCAGGACCCACCCCTGACCTTGGGCCAGGGTGTGAAACCATGCACTTGGAGAATGGCCACCCCAGCCCCATGGGGGCCCCATGCAGCCCGGCTTGAGGAGGGCACAGCTCTTTCAGGGCCCCCTAGAAACTGTCCTCCAAAGTCACCCCCTCTAGCTTCCTGGCCACCCAGAACCCACCCAGGATGTATTGGCTGCATCAAGGAACAGGCCTCTTAGGGGCCAGTCCACACAGAGCCACTAACACGCAAAGGAGGGATGATTCTACAGAACATTCTGTAGAATGTCAGGGCTAAGCAAGAAATGGGAGCAACATCTACCCGGGCCTGATCGACCACGGCCAGTGGGTACTGAGCTCCTGCAGGAATCCCAGGGCAACTGGGGCTCTGAGAGTGGCTCTCTCTAGAGGCGGGACCCAGAACTAAGGGAAGCAGCAGGAAGGACCCACCTGACAAGGATATCGAGCTCACAGCCCAAACGAGAAGGCCCAGCATGTCCCACCAGCAGGTGACTGGTAGCCGCCCCCAGCCCCACCACATGGAGATGGCCAGGAATCTGTGGGCCTCAGGCGAGCACAGGCACGCTGAGGGAAGGCACACAGCATCTAAGGCTTTTGGTTGGGCACAGGTACCCAGCGGGCACAGGTGCATCTGGACAAAGAGCTAGTGAGGAAGTGGGTGGCCCGGACCAGAGAGCGCAAGGCCAGCGGGTGTCCTGACCCCCTGCAGCCACAGCTCGCCAGCCCTGAGGGTCACCCTGCCCATGCCCAATCCCGAGGCGTGGAGAAGCCAGGGCCAAGGCCACTGTGGGTGGTGAGGTTTGCCAGGGGGCCCAGAGCTGCCTCCTTTTCCTCCACGGATCCGCGAGTGACTCCACTGCCCCTCCCCAGGTCCCAGAGCCACGGGGCCAGTGTGAAGAAGAAAGGGACAGATGGAGAACCAGCCGGACACCGCGGTCACACCAACCAGATGGAATTCCTAGGACACCTGATGGGGTTGGGGTGGCAGCCCTGTTCCTCCTCAGAGCATGATCTCAAACTAGACTTTGAGGGGTGGAGCAGGACAGAGGGGCCGGGGGGCAGGCCTTGCCCTAGAAAGAGGGTCGTCCTGTGGGGAGCCAAGTAGAGGGCTCGGGGGGTGGGATCAGTGCACTGAGATCAGTCGTCTGGACGGACAGAGAGGTGGACCACAGAGGCGCCGAGCGGGGTGCTCACTGCATGTACGGGTAACGCCAATCCCCCAGGGGCTTGTGAGTCTCCTTGATGACCTGGGGTGACGTCCACCGCAGGACATAGTGGGGTCCCCCAGGCTTATCGTTGGTCCCTGTGGAAAAGACAGTTCTGTTTTTCTCCGAAAAGATACAACGGCTCTGGAGTTCCCATTGTGGTGCAGCAGAAACGAATCCAAATAGGAACCATGAGGTTGCAGATTCGATCCCTGGCCTCGCTCGGTGGGTTAAGGATCCGGTGTTGCCGTGAGCTGTGGTGTAGGTTGCAGACGCGGCTCGGATCTGGTGTTGCTGTGGCTGGGGTGCAGGCCGGCAGCTACAGCTCAGATTAGACCCCTGGCCTGGGAACCTCCATATGTCGGGGTGCGGCCCTAGAAAAGACCAAAGGGAAAAAAAAAAAGATACAACGGCTCAAAGGCTCTGGCTGAAGGGGGAAGGAGTCGGGAGGAGCTGGTGCAGTAAACGGGGCACCCGCATGGGCAGCAAAAGGTTAAGTTAACCCTCACACCTTCAGGTCTCAGAGCGCCTTAGGGCACTCAGCTGGGGGTGGGGGGGACGAGGGCAGGAGGGCTCCCCAGGTCCCCCGCCCCAGCTGCAAAGGGTGTCTGGAAGATAAGGGAGCACCAGGGAGGGCCCTGGACTGGGAGTCGGGAGACCCGGTTCTGCCACTAGGGACTGGGACCTCCGGCAAGTCTCCCCCTCAGTTCCCTCATTTGTAAACAGGAGGGAGTGGCACCACGGTGACCCGGGGTCTGGCTGGACCAAAGTCACGCGCTCCACCACTCCCCACCCAAGTCTCTTCACTTCCCTGGGCCTCGGTTTCCCCCTCCGTCAAGTGGGAAGAATGGCAGCACCTCAGCTCAGGAAGCTGCTGGCAGGACCCTGAGTTAGCACAGCGCCCGGCCCACAGTGCTCAGATTGGGGTGCTATTCCTGTTCCCTCTTAACACCCTCAGGATGAAGGACCAACTGTCTCCCACCAGAAGCTCAGCCCCCCTCTGATAAAGGGGGACCTCCTCACCTGAGGCTCGGGCCCCCCCAAAGGGCTGCTGGCCCACCACCGACCCCGTGGACTTGTCATTGATGTAGAAGTTGCCAGCAGCATTCCTCAGCATCTCTGTGGCCTCCCGGATGACATCCCTACAAGGCAGGGCAGCGGTAAGCACGCAGTTGGCTCACCCTCACCCCAGCCCACGCTGGCCATACCCACAAGGCCAGGTGCCAGCTGTGCGCACTTGGGCAGGGTCCCGGGAGTCTGAGCCTTGGCCTCCTGCTCTGGAAAGGGGGTTAGCATGCTTCCCTTGCAGCACTGCTGTAAGGACTAAAGGGGGGGAGACGTCAAGCTACTCATACTTGGGGCGGGGGGGGGGTGGCCCATCCTGGTCCTGTTGTCCTGCCCTTGGGAGGTGGGGAACCCCCAGACCCCCAACCTTCCCCTCAGCCTCCAATCCTGCCTCCACTCTCAGCGGCAGACACGGGAAGGCAACCAGTGCCAGGGAGAAAGGAAAAGGCAAAACCTCGGGTTTAGAGTCATGGCACCCAGGTTCCCATCCTGCCCCAGCCAGACAAGCAGTGTGCCCCTGGGGGTGGGGGGTGGGGGGTGAGCCGGCCTCCCACTCTGCAGCACGAAGCAATGACCTCGCTTGTAGGCCCCCTCGGACCTGGGGAGGCAGGTCAAAGGCACTGATTCCCCAGCCCCACCCCTAGAGGCCTGGATTCAGCAGCCAACAGTGGGGCCCCAGAATCTGCATTTTAACAAAGAGCCTGCTGCCTAGGTCTGTCTGTGTTTGGGAGGCCTGCCCGCGGGTCAGGACAATGGATAGAAAGCAAAGGCAGCATTATTACTAGGATCCATGTCCAAGGGAGCAGTCTCCGGGGACGGCAGGGTCCTGTGGGGGACAGGACACCAGGAATAGAGCAGAGGGGCTGTGGCGACTCACTTATCCTGGGCAAACACTGCCCCCGTGAGGCCATAGCTGGTAGTGCTGTCGACCAGCCGCAGGGTCTCTCTGTACTTGTCATCCGGGTAGACGTACACCGTCAGCAGAGGTCCGAAGATCTCCTGGGAGAGATGCCCTGGGGTCAGGCCCCACCTGGACCAGTGCCCCAAAGCCTCCAAGTCTCTCTGCTCTGGCCCCTGCCATTCCCCAGTTCTCTTCCTCAGCCCCTGCAAGAACGGCCAGGCACTGCCTCCTGCTGAGTTCCCTTGAGGGACAGTTCCCGCCCTGCTGGCCCCACCTGACCTGGCAGAAGATCCAAGGAAATTCTCTGGCCTCCCTGCCAGCCAGACCCATATCCAGAACCAAGGGTCCAGGTCCTTGGAAAGGGGAGACTTCTGGCAACAGCTGGCCCAGGAAGTGTCCAACAGTGTCACTATGTCCTCTGCCACCAAGAGGCTGGGGGAAAATCCCCTCCCCACAGTCATCCTGGGGAAGTGCCCTGACCTCTTCAAGCCTCAGTTTCTTATCTGTTAAATGGGAATGATCCACCCCTCGCATCTCGGTCAGATGGCTGGCCCACAGCTAGGAGTCCGCAATGTTGGCCGTTGAGACGGCTGCAGGGGCCTTTGTGGTCATGGGCAGTGCAAGTGCTAAGACACAGGTCTGGGTCAGCAGTGAGACATCTACTTTCCTCATCTATGAGATGGGACGATGCCCCGTGAAGTGCTGGGTGGGACCTGTGTGCATCCCATGCTCTGGGGAGGCTGCCTTCCTCCCAGCCCCAGGCTGCCCACCCCGTCACCTCCTTCATAATGGGTTCCTGGGGGTCCTTGCTCTCGATGATGCAGGGCTCCACGAAGTACCCCACGGAGTCATCACACTGGCCCCCGGCCAGGATGGTGAGGCTGGGGGAGGAGCGGGCATGCTCCAGCCACTTCCTGATGCGGCCAAAGGACTGGGGGAGAGGAGGAAGCGGGGAGGGGGAGTCAAGGATTGGCCGGAGGCCACTTCCAGCTGCAGCCCCCCAACACAGGCACCCCAAACACCTGTCCCTGAAGGGCCTAAAATGTGAAATGGGAGGAGGGGTGGGGGAGGGCCCTGAGGGCAAAAGCCAGGGCCTTGCTGAGCCACAGCAGAGACAAGGTTAGACATGCACATTCGTGTGTGTGGGTGTGTGGGTGCGCACTTTAGAACACGTATCCTTAGAGTTCCCATGGTGGCTCAGCGGTAATGAACCCAACTAGTATCCATGAGGATGCGGGTTCGATCCCTGGCCTCACTCAGAGGGCTAAGGATCTGGTGTGGCCCTGAGCTGTAGAGTAGGCCGGCTTTGATTTGACCCCTAGCCGGGGAACTTTCATATGCCGTGGGTGTGGCCCTAAGAGGCAAAAAGAACATGTATCCTTACATATAAACATCATACACACTATAAATGCATGGCCATGAGTCTAGGTTTAAGCATGTAGGTACATATATGCTTGTGGTAAGTGTATGTGTTTGTGCGAGTAGACCCACATGTGCCTACATACACATATGAACCTGTACACGGATGTGTACACACGTGGGCGGATCTATGAATGGAGAGGTGCAGGTGGACCTACCTTGACGGCCACATGCATAGATCTGCATGAACGTGCTCACGGCTGTGTGTGTCCACACGTGTTTGGCTTTATGCGGACCTATGTGTACGTGCACACGTGAATACGGGCACTTAAAGGGGGCCTGCGGAGTCGGGTGTGCGGGAGGCGAGTTCCTCTCTGGGCGCGGATGCCTCCGTGTTTTTCAAAGCTGGCGGGGGCCAGGGTGTGCGGTGCCTGCACGGCTATCAGGCTGCCCTGCTCGAAGCTGTGGGTCGGGGTCGCCAGCACGCGCTTCCCCCCTCTCGCCCCCCAGCCCGGGGCACGGCCCCCAGGAACGCCCCACGTCCCCTCGTAGTACCTTAGCATCAATCACGGCGGAGAAGAAGGTCCCAAAATCCTCCGCAGGCTGGAGGCGAGAGAGACACGGGGAGGGATGGAATGACCGTGGGCCCGAGACAAAGGGCGCCACTCCCCGCACACCCCAGCCCCTCTGCACAGGAGCCGCCAATCCCATCAGCCCCCCGCTGGGCCGCGGCGGGGAGCGCGGCGCCACTCACGTCGCCCACTTTGATCCTGCCGTGCTCCTCCAGCAGCCGCCCTTTGATCTGCGGCCACAGCGAGCCGGGCACATAGAGGCGGGAGCAGGCCGAGCACTTCTGGCCCCCATACTCGAAGGCTGAGCGCAGGGTCCCGCTCACCACGCTGTCCACGTCGGCCGATCGATGAACGAAGTGGAAGTTCTTCCCGCCGCACTCTGGGGGGATGGGGGACGGTGAGTGGGGGAGCACTGTCTACATCTGCCCACAGGGCCCGGCCACCAGCCCCCCACCCCGTTATGGGCAGACGGAGTAGGAGCGCGTGAGAGAGCAGGCTTAGAATGAGACAACATCCCCAAGACTGAGGAGCCAGGGCTGTACCCCAACCGCGACCACGCAGGGCAAGGATGAAGGGTACCAGGTCACCAGGACCAGCTTCCCCATTTCACAGATGAGAAAAATGAGCCCCAGGGGCAGGGGTGCTGCTCAACATGAAGGCAGAGGAAGAACCAGAATCCAGGGCTCCCCAAAGCTGGTTCACACACAGCTTCCTTTGAGCTTTCCGCTGCCCCCCTGCGCAGCCAGAGGAGCCCATGTCCAGGGCCACAGCTGGCCCGGCTTCCCTCCCCGTGGTGGGAAAACCCAACCCCAGGCTTCTCAGCATGAGGGCGCCTCGGCAGCTCCCTAAACCCTCAGGGCCTTGGTTTCCTCACTGAGTTAAGCCTCAGCCAATACCAGCTCATGTTACAAAGCACTAACCACTTGCCAGCCTCAGTTCAAAGCACTTTGTGCTCTATCTCCCTGAAGCCTCGTGGCAACCTCCCATCATTAGCCCATTTTAAAGACAAGAAAACTGAGGCACGGAGAGACTGAGGTTGGGAAGCGGTCAGGGAAGCAGTGGTCCCCCTGCTTCGGGGAGATGGTGGGAAGGAAGGAGACAGGGCAGAAAACCACAGACAGTTCAGTGAAGGGGCTCATAATTCCCCACCTTGGGAAGGCTGGACTGGGGCACACTGGGGGGCTGGAAGCTGCAGATGCTACACATGGCCCTGAGGAGGCTTACCCCGACCCCCCATCAAAGCTCCCACCAGCTCAGGAGTGGGGTCCAGTTTCCCCATGGGCCCCACTTCTCCCCCAGGAGCAAGAAGGCTGAACCACCAGCCCCAGCTCTGGCGTTACCGCGTTGTGTGATACTGGATGGCCCTCCCTCTCACAAGGTCTCAGCATTTCCCCAAAGTGTGTTCCACGAAAAACATGGTCCAAGGGGCCCCTGTCAAAACAGGGTTCTGCAGTCCAAAGAGTTTGGGAAACACTGCATATCAGCCCTTGCACTGGAAGATGAGCAATGAAAATTAGAATTTTAAAGGTCCTGAGACATCCTACAGGTAAGGAATCCATTTTACTTCAAATGCAGTGCCCCCCAAATTTCCTGGACCATGTTTCTTTGTGAGAAAATTATTCTGCCAAGACCTAGCCCCTCTGGGCCTCTCACTCCCATATCCTGCCACCCCCTCCCCAGCTACACTGGCCGTATTTCTTCCACTGAAAGTTCATTCCCACCTCCTAAACCCTCAGGGCCTTGGTTTCCTCACTGAGTTAAGCCTCAGCCAATACCAGCTCATGTTACAAAGCACTAACCACTTGCCAGACTCAGTTCAAAGCACTTTGTGCTCTATCTCCCTGAAGCCTCGTGGCAACCTCCCATCATTAGCCCATTTTAAAGACGAGAAAACTGAGGCACGGAGAGACTGCTCCTTACCTGCCGGCCTCTGCACCTGCCGCTTCCTCAGCCTAGATCTGGGTGGCGTAACACAGTGGCCACCAGGCGCACATGGCTGTTGACACTCTAATTAATTCAAATTAAACAAAATTTCCCTTCCTCAGTCACACCAGCCACATTTCGAGTGCTCCACAGCCACATGTGGCTAGTGGTTACCATATCGGATGGCTCAGATACAGACCAGGTCCACTGTCACAGAGCCACAGAAAGGTCCTCTGACAGCACCGGTGCCCACGATGGTCTATCCCCTGATTCCTGCAAGGCTGGCTTCTTTTCATTGCTCAAATGTCCCCTCTTTGAAGAGGCTCCCCACCCCCAGCCACCCTAAGTAACAGTCACCCACCACGCCCGTTCCGGGGAGCGGGGGGAGGTCACTGCTGTGGCCCCTTTTCCCTCCTTGAATTGTCGTAGCTCCTTCGCTCTCTGACGTCATCCATCTTCATGCTTACTGCCTCCCCGCCCCCACTGCTGCTGGAACAGAAGGTCTTGCTGGCTAGGTCTCTATCTCACCATCACTGCCTCCCCAGCATCCAGAAAGTGCCTATGCTCGTTCCTAATCGTTTCCTTGCTGAATGGGGAATGAATGGCATGAATGAAAGGGAAAAAAAAGATGCTCTGAGGCACAAGTGCTCTGCACGCCCCCCAGGACCTGCCAGAGCAGGGGCGCCACCCCTGCCAGCCTCATTCCCGCAGGGCTGCCCCACCTCTGGGGCATCACCTTGGCTCCCTCCTCTTTCATGATAGCCAGAGAAGGGAGGGGTCCCTGGAGTCCCAGGGGAGAGTACGGGGAAGGGGGCCCTTACCTCCGGCCAGACGTGGGAAGGTGCGGAAGTGGTCCAGGTTCTGGGCCACCTGCTTCCACAGGTGTTTGAAGGTGCTGGAACAAGAGGACAGGGCAGGGATTAGGGAGCCAGGCTCAGGGACCTGAGAGGGTGAGGGGTCTTGGGGGTGGGGAGCAGGCCCTACCAGAGGACGGGGCCGGGAAGCCTGGGAGGAGCGCCAGGGTCAGCAGCCCGGCAACAGGTGGGCAGGAGTCACAGTGGCGGTAGGGATGGGGTGGGGGGACAACTGAGTAGGTGGTGGCAGCTGGAAATGGGCTGGATTCCAGGCCCACAAGGACAAGGGGAGGCTTGGTGACAAGATAGTGCAGAGAAGGCCCAGGCTTTGAGGCCAGCGGATGCCAGGTTCGAGTCCTGATCTGGCTGTGTGATCTTGGGCCCATCACTTCACCTCTCTGAGCCTCAAATCCTGCATCTCATCTGGGAACTGGAAAGAACGATCCTGCCTGGCAGGGCTGTTCTGTGATAGCGTGAATATGGCCGAATGCTCAGGACTATGGTGCCTGATGGGAGGCAGACGCCACCGTGGTCTGGGAGGGGCACCCCAAGCCCAGACCCGGGCTCCTGAGGCCAAACCAAGGAGGGTCCTGGGAGAGGCAGCTCAGGCCCCTGCCTCCTCCCTCCCCCGGGCGGGCGGGCTCCAAGTGTGACCAACCTCAGCACCACAAAACAATAAAAATGCTAATCACCAGGGAGCTGGCGACACAGTAGCTAATACTAATTTATGACTTTCCTACCTTTAAGCCTGCTGCTCATCGGAGCATGGCAAATGGGGGCCAGGCCCGCTCCATCCGCTAACAGGCACAGACCCGTGGGGCCATGGCTGGCAGAGTGGGCCTTTTGGAAAACAGCCCTCCTCAGCAATTCTCAGGCTGCCATCGCCACCCGGCAAAGCTTGGCGGGGGGAGCCTGAGGCCAGGCGGAAAGGGCGAGAAACCCTCGCAGGTGTCCCTAAAATACCTGAAAGGTCCGGAGCATGGACCCCGACATCACCCCCCCAGGCGACCCACGGGGACCTCAGACTCGAAGTGACCAGCGTCGGAGCTCCCGCTGTGGCTCAGTAGGTTAAGAACCCCAGTAGTATCCATGAGGATTCGGGTTTGATCCCTGGCCCTGCTTAGTGGGTTAAGGATCCAGCGTTGCCGGGAGCTGTAGCGTAGGTTGCAGACATGGCTCGGATCCCACGTTGCTGTGGCTGTGGTGTAGGTTGGCAGCTACAGCTCCATTTTGACCCCCCTAGCCTGGGAACCTCCATATGCCTCAGGTGCGGCCCTGAAAAGGAAAAAAAAAAAAAAAAAACCCAAAGTGACCAGCATCTAATTCACTTCCTTCACCAAGTCTCCCAGGTACCCGGCCATCAGGGCTGCCCACCTTGATAAATGGTGCCCCATTCCTGTCCCCAGCCCGGACGTCCCCACTGACCCCGGACCCCCGGACCCCCGCCCCACAGCCAGGGGCCTGGGTCTCACTGCTACGTCCTCACCTGAATCAGTCCTCACCTGTCCCTGTCCCCAAACGCCTACCGTCCCTCCCAGGAGGTGGACCCCTCCTAACCCAACTCCTACTTCCAGCCAGTAGAGACCAGAGCACTCTCCTCCACCTCTGCCTGGCCAACTTGGCTGCCTAGATGCCACCTCCTCCAAGAAGCCTTCCTGACTTTCCTCTTCCAATTTATTCTAAGCTTCCTTCTGTCCTTTCCAGGGAGTGAAGTGGCATCGAAATCCATGTCACCAAACACCTGTAGGCTTGCTTCCAGCCTGAGATGCTCCTTCCCGCTCAGTAACTAGTTTGACCCTCCCAATGACACTGCAAGGGAGGAATCACCACTCCTGTTACACAAGTGAAGAAAAGGAGGCTCAGAGAGGGGAAGAGGCTCACCTATGGCCACCACAAAGAAGGGGGTATAGTCAGCGCCTGACCTCTGGGTTCACAGCCCCAGCTTCCAGGCAGAGGTGACGAGGCCTGGTGGGCATCCCCAGGCCCCCCTGCCCACAGGGACTTACGGCACGCTGCCAGTGAAGTTGATGCCACACAGGTGCTCTGAGCTGGTGACGGTGTCCCCAAGCGTGGGCCCATCAGCTGGTACAAACTGAATGATGTTGGGAGGCAGACCAGCCTCCCGGAGAACGCGGTAGACGGCGTAGCTGGCCAGCATGGCAGTGTCACTGGGCTTCCACAGGACCACATTGCCCTGCCCAGAAGTGCGGTGATGACTCACAAGGCCGGGGGCCACCATCCCTGACTCCCACCTACCCCAGAGCACGGCTAGCCCTCACCTGGAGCCCCCGGGCCCTGCGCAGGGCAGGATGTTCCCTACCCGACCCCAGTCCTCCAGGTGCCAGGCATCAGGCTCTAAAAACCCTGCCAGGGAGCCCACGCCCTGCTCTGTCTGCTCCCTTCTTCCAAAAGCCTGTGCCGACTGGCCCTGCCAGCGCCCCTCGGGCAGATCTAGGCTGGGTGTTTGCAAGTCACTGGGTGCTCACAGGGCGTGGCTGGGTGAGTGCTCACAGTGCTCTGGCTGCACGTGTCCTGGACACGGGCACCTGGGTGCCAGGCGTTGCTCGTAGGAGCGCAGATGCACGAGGACGGCCCTGTGCACGAACACCCTTAGGGATCATCCAGCCGCCTCTGACGACTGTCAGCCTGGCCTCCTGTGACCCCCTGAGCCGCCCAGGCCTCCGATGGGGTAGGGCTGCCTCTCCCCCATCGCCTGGGGCTCACAGCCATATTCACCTTGACAGGGGCAGTGGAGCCCACTGGCTTGGAGACCATCAGCCCAGACCAAGCCCGAATCCCTATCTGTTCCATCATGTACTAGCCATGCCGCCCTGACATGTACGTCACCGGGCGCAGGACAGGCACTCAAAGGATCGCCATCACCATCTCCATTCTTGTTTTTCTTTTTTCTTTTTAGCGCCGCACCCGCGGCATATGGAAGTTCCCAGGCAAGGGGTTGAATGAGAGCTGCGGCGGCTGGCCTACGCCACAGTCACAGCAACACAGGATCCAAGCTGCATCTGTGACCTACGCAGCTCGAGGCAACACCGGATCCTTAACTTACTGAGCGAGGCCAGGGATTGAACCCGCATCCTCACAGACACTATGTTGGGTTCTTAACCCGCTGGGTCACAACAGGAACTCCACCATCACCATGCTTAGCAGCCCCCAGATAATGCTAAGCCCGCGCCACCAGCCTGCCTGGTGTTAAGATGCGTCAAAGGCACCATCTCATCTGCTCCTCGGGCCTCAGTAACGTAAGCTTTCCTGTTATTTCTGCTTTTCAGATGAGGCGACTGCCTCAGAGGAGTGTGTGTTGCAGGGGCGGAGGGGGCTCCCTGGGGGCACCCAGACAGAGTGGGGCACAGCTGGGACCCAAACCATCCTGACTCCCAAGCCTTTCCACAGCCCCCAGCTGCCTCCACCCTCTGTGCTTCTCCCCACGACTAGAGCTGGGACCCCGACGTGGCCTTCTGTCTGTTGAGAGGGGACTGTGACTCATCCCCGCCATCCCCGCCTCTGCCCACAGCTCACCATCAAGGCCGGCGCCCCCGCCAGGTTGCCACCGATCGCAGTGAAGTTAAAGGGCGATATGGCCGCTACGAAGCCCTGGGGAAGGAGGCGGCAGTGAGGCCAAGCCCAAAGCTTCTGGAGCCCAGGCCCACCACGCCACCTGTGGGTACCTCCAGCCCCCGGTACACCACGCTGTTGGTGCTGGGCGGCACACTGATCGGCTGCTGCCCTTCCAGCTCCACCGCAAACTTGGCATTGAATCGGAAGAAGTCGATGAGTTCGGCTGCGGCGTCGATCTCCGCTTGGATCACCGTCTTCCCCTGTGAGGCGGGAGGACCAGGGGTCAGTGGCGACATGCCTCCTATCAGCCCTGTTCTGACAATGGACCCTGTGCCCACAGGGACATCAGGTGCAGGTGCATTTGGGCCAAGAGCTAGGAGGCCTGATGACCGTAAACACTTCCTTGGACTGTCTGTTCCTCCCCCTGGCGAACGTGAGCCACAGGGAAAGGACTCTGGGCAGCAAGAATCAGGCTTTCTCCAACGGGACGGCCCCTCTGTGCACACAGGGTCACTGTCAGCTGCTCACCCAGCTCAGGACACAGAGCAGGGTGAGCTGAGCTAAGAAGCACTGTCTCCTGCTCTGCATGGCCACCATCCTTCCTACGAGCTTCTGAGTCTTAAGTCAAATAGAGAGGCACCCTCATCTGGTCTTGGAGTATGTGCATCTCTTCCTGTCCACATGTGGCTCAGCCAGGACACTCTGGAACCAGTCACCTACCCCATGGGCTCAGCTGCTTTCAGGAGTCAGCAGGGAGTGGAGCTGTCATACCAGCTCTGTGCAGCAGAGGGCACCCTCACTGAGGTCTGGGGAGCAGGAAGAGGGCCAGGCAGAGCCAAACCCCTAAAGCGAAATTAACCCTCTCCCTGTGCTCCTTCCCCTGCACGCTGGGTTGCCAGCACCACTCACTGGCTAAACATGCATTCACTCAAAAGAGGTTTATCAGGAGCATCTGCAACTCCAGGAGGATGCAGGGCAAGACCCAGCAAGATGATGGACATTAACATGTGATCACTATGCCCAAAAACCTTGTCAAGGGGCCACAAACACACAGGACGTCATTACGCCTCAGTGCAACCTGAGCTGTAACAGCCAAAGAACAGCCGGTTGGGGGCAGCACAGAGGTGGGACCGATCCTTTCGCACTGAGAAGGTTCTAGAAGCCTCACAGAGGTGGTGATAATCTGATAATCTGGGCCGGACCTTGACAGTTAAGGAGTTCATGAGGCAGAGAAGACAGGGAGTATTCCAGGCAGAGGCAGGGGACGGGATGCCCAGGGTGTCTAGGCGTCAGGCTAGCTCCAGACTGGTGACATCGTGGGAGGGCTGGCCTGGTGGGGAAAGGGCAGAGCAGCTGGCAAGCTGGACAGAGGTGGGAATGGAAGGGCCCTGGGGCCTGGGCTCAGGATCTGGGTTGTGACTCAGCAAGAGAGAGCTTGGTGGTTCGGAAGCCTGGGGTGACCTGCTGCAGGTGTCTCAAAGACTACTCTGAGGGCAGCAGGGGTCCGACAGAGCCTGGAGAACTGTGGAGGGCCACTGCCAGGCCAGGCAGAGCAGGTCAGGGCCTGGCCCAAGACGGGGACCAGAGGTGGACAGAAGGGGTCATTTCCAGAGTAGGACGTGCAAGCTTAGTACAATCCACCTCATCTACAAGGTATATTGGCCTATCCCCTCCCCTAGCCTTTGTCCTTCAAAGTCTCCTGGGCTCCAGCTCACAGAGGTCTTGGCACCCAGAAGATGCTCAGCTGATGCCTGCCGAACGAGGTATGGGGTATGACTGCCTCCCCCCATCCTACCCCGCCCACGGGCACCTCACCTGTCCCACCATGGTCTTGGCCAGGATCTCCGCCCTGCGCGGCCCACTCAGCATATCCGCTGCCTTCAGGAAGACCTGGGCCCGGTCTGCCACAGGCTTCAAGTCCCACTCTTTCCTGGCAGCCAAGGCGGCCTCGATGGCTCTGTGGAGCAGGGCCTGATGAAGAGGGAGAGGTTGGGGGCTTTCTCCTGCAGCAGGAAGGGTCCCAGAGGAGCAGGGGAAGGAGGAGAGATCTGGAGATCACTCTTCGCCCCTGGCTCCCTCGGCTCTCAGCCCCCACCCCCGCAGCGGCAGATACCATGTCCCAGGCTTGGAGCCTGTCCCACTGGAGAAGCCCCGGGGACCTGCCAGGTAGGTCAGCATTCCCAGGACCTGGCCCATTCTCTCTCCTGTGGACTCATCAGGTCTCCCTTTCCTCCTGGGGCCTGAGGCTCCGGAACCCGCTGTGCAGAGTCTCTACCCCTGAGGTCAGGGCCTGACCCTGACCTTGCCCTTGCCAGGCCAGAACTGCAGCCAAAGACAGACACCTGTTGCTGGCATCCCAGCTGCCAACTGCCCTCCATACACAGGATACCGGCTCCCTGACCCCGTGCCTTCTCGTGGGCCCCTCTCATGCCAGTTCTCTGCCTGGCTTTCCACCCATGATGCCTCCAACTCCCAACTCGGCTTCCCAGAACACACTCCCCTCCCCCAATCAGGGCAACCTCACAAGAGGCAGGTGCGGGGAGGTCCCAGCCCTGCCCGAGGCAGCCATCACTTGGCTCACATCAACCCTGGCACACCTGGCCCGGTCAAAGACACCTGCCCAGGGCTGTCAGTGCCAGCCACCCTCCGGATGCCCCTGCCCTTCATGGCCAGAGAGGGACACATCTCTGACATCTACTGCCAGGTCAGAACTAAGAGGACAAGAGGGGGCAGCACCCGAACCCCAAAGTCTCTGGGGACTCACCTTGTCTGCATAGCAGAACTTGGCCACCTTATGTCCATGGTTAAAGGGCTGAAAGAAGAAAGAAGGGTGAAGTCGCCATCCAGGAGAGCGGTGCTGGGGCAGGTGGGCTGGAGCCGGCCTCAGAACTGGCTTTCCAGGCCAGAGTCCTCCGCACACTCGCGCTGCCCCCTCCAGCCCCCAGGAGGCCTTCGGTCACCCCGCCCCCTGCTGACCTCTCTCCCCTTGAGGGTGGTGGAGCACCTGTTGTGGGACGAGCTCTGAAAGGTTCAAGGTCTGGGAGAAAGGCAGGAATGGAACAGTCTTTCAGGGAAAGCATGAACCTTGTGTTCTGATAGACACATGTTCGAATCCCAGCTCTACCAACTACTAGCTGAGGGGTGTTCTGTAAGCTAACTTTCCTTCTCCATGTCTCCGCATCTGGGAAAGCACGGAGGGGAGGACCCAGGGGGCTCACAGGTGAAAATTCCTCCAACACAGCTCCTGCCTCCCATCTGGGTCTGGAGTGAGGCCGCGGCTCAGTGATGGGCTGTCAGCCCGAGCGGTCCCAGAGGGTGGATTGCTGCCACTTTCCCAAAGCCGCCAAGGAACAGAGCAACTGCTTTTCATGCCCCTTGCATGGGACCCGGATTAACTCATCCAAGAGAGATGAACCCCAACAAAACCAACAAACAGAACCCAGCAGGGCTGAACGCCAGCCTGAGCAGTAAGTGGGGACACATGGCCTCGTCCCCGCCTACATTTACGCCATAGCGATCAACACTTCTGTCACCTATGAGTCTTCCAATGGATCGTTTGGGGCTTTCCTGCTTCAGAAGGCAGCCACCGGTCACACGTGGCTACGGCAACTTCAACCCAGTTCCGTGGCTGCCTCGGCCACGTTTCACACGCTCGATAACCTCGCGGGGCGCGTGGCTGCATCAGACTTAGAACATTTGCATCATCAGAGCAGAAAGCGCTACTGGGCACCACTGGTCTGGCTGGAGAGGAAAGGGGCCCTCTCAGGTATATTGTGACCATACCTGGGAGCGGCCTGTGACACTCAGGGGTGGAGAAGGCACCAGCACCTGGGCACTTCAATCCCACACACCCAGTTCCAGTGGACTGCGGACACCCCAATAGGCAATACGTCCCGGCAACGAGCCCCTGCCCTCACACCACCACTGCCCCCACACCACCGCTGCCCCAAATGCCAGGGCTCCAAGGATGACATGTGGCCAGGTCAGTAAGACAATGTGGGAAATGAAAACCGGAAGTGCCCACCAAGGGGGTTTTCAAAATCCCAGTGTCTGGAAAAAGCTCAGGTGCTACAGTGACCACAGAGGCCGGCAGGCTGCAGGCGGGGGTGAGCTCTGGGCAGTTAGAGACCTGGCAAGCGAGGCCGTGGGAGCGGCTCTGGGCAGGCACCTGGTGTGCACCTGTGCAGACCTGCGGAGGCTGCAGACCCCGGGCTGAGCTCTGACGCCCCAGGGATGGGGGGCCCTTCAGTTGCTGATCCAGCAGCAGGGGATCTGTGGGAGAACCCCTGCCACAGACCGTCCTCAGAACCCTCCGAGCTGGGGCCCTGGGCCCTCCTCCCTCTTAACCCTGCTGGCAACGCTCAGGGCTCCATCGGGGCCAGAGTGTGCTCAGCCCAGGTGCGAAAGGGCCAGCCCTTCACTCTTCCCAGTGAGAGACTTGAGTTTCCTGGTTCATCCAAAGCACATGCCAGTTCCTGGTTCCATGAACTCCAAGCAGGTGGGTCTCTTAGGTCCATGTCATCACGGAGCATGGAGCCCGGCTTCCCACCCTCGCCCACCTTTAGCCCCCTTGTAGAGAAATCCATCAGGAATCAGCAGAAGCGGCTGTGTGGGCCCTTGGGATCTTTCCTGCCTGGGGCGGACTCAGTTACCGGCTGAGCACAGTGTGGCTGCCAGGCCGGTGAGTGAGGTCACCGAACCCACAGACACGGCGTCTGTGTGCGAACGGGGGCGGGTTAATCTGAGAGTCTCCTGCCGCAGGTGAACAACGTGCAGTGGTTTAAAATGGGTCTGGCTCTTGCTTCTTTTTAACTAGTTCTTTAGTCCACAAACTAGCTGCAGGCTCCTGGTTCAGGCACAGCGGTAGTTACCGTCATAGCTAATATCTGTTGGGTTTCCTGCGTGCAGGCCCAAAGTGCTCCTTACGGATTAATCCACTGAACCCTGACCACATCCCTACGTGGAATGATTGTCACCCCATTTTATGTACGAGAAAGCTCAGGCACAGGGAGGTCGAGCCCCTCAAAGACACGTAACCAGCAAGTGGGCAGAAAGGGGGCTTGTTACAGACAGGCCTCCTTATGGTCACTAGAGTGGGACTCAGCTGGGTCTTGGGAAGATTCAAGAGCCCCGGCCTGAAAACCCTATGGCCTCTCTCTCCTTCACCCCTGCTCCCCTGAGAGCTGGCGTCCTGCATCTTTGAACAGAGCCACTTCCTCAGTTTCTCGGGTCCTCGGAGGCAGAAGATGCCCTCCCCACGGCTCACAGCCTGGCACAGAAAGACGTCAGTTCCAAGTTCCCAGGGCAGGTACTTCCAACTGGCCCAGCTGGGATCAGCTATCCACCCCTGGGCCCAGCATCCCCAGGAAGCAGCCTCACACACTTTCAAAGGCTGCCCCGGTGTACCGCGTGGGGCATTTGGGTAGACCTCCCGCCCCCCACAGGAGACCCCTCCACCTCGGGTGGAATCCCCAGGGCTTCGTTCCAAGCTGTTCCTACCATTTCCTGCACGACACCTTCCCCCAGCCACCCACCTGCTGTGGGTGCCTCATCACAGCCCTTCCCCACCTTCGCTACCCAGCTCCCTGGCTGCCCATGGGCACCTGGCCCTCCGCACACTTCCGTCCACACTCACACCTCCTGCTGAGCTCTTAATCCCTCTGCTATCCTGAAATCAGAGAGCCTGCTAAGAAGCAATGGGCTTTCTTGGAAAGTCTCACCTCCTCCACCCCCTGCCTGGCTTGCCTGGGCTCTCAGGCCTCGGAAGAGGCTCTTAACCACAAGCAACAAGAACTGTGCCCGACTCCTCTGACCTCCCTGGCTTCCTCCCCGCCTTGCAGCTCACTGAGCCTCCTCCCGATGACCCTGCACCTGCCGACACCTCTGCTGATCCTCATCCCTGGGTTCAACTTCCAGAGGCCTGGGGACCACCATGTCTCAAGCAGCCTCCGCCTCTCCAGCCCCTCTCACCACCTGGAGTTCTCCTGTTTTCGGGTATTTTTTTTTTTTTTTTTTTGGTTTTTAGGGCCACACCCATGGCATATGGAGGTTTCCAGGCTAGGGATCTAATTGGAACTGTAGCTTCTGGCCTATACCACAGCCACAGCAGCACCAAATCTGAGCCACCTCTGCGACCTCCACCACAGTTCACGGCAACACCAGATCCTTAACTCACGAAGAGAGGCCAGGGATCGAACCTGTGTCCTCATGGATACAAGTCAGATTCGTTTCCATTGAGCCACGATGGGAACTCTGGCTGGGTTTTATTATCATGATCCACAATTACCTTCCTGGAAAGAGCTACAGGCATTATTTTGGAAGCGGTCTTTCAACTTTAAAAGATTTCTAGCTAATAATCCCATAGAGAGGAATTCCTTGGTGGCTCAGTGGGTTAAGGAACCAGTGTTGCAGCAGCTCGGGTTGCTGCTGTGGCACGGTTTCAGTCCCTGGCCTGGGAACTTCCACATGCCACAGACATGGCCAAAAAATATATAATAACAGACTCGGCCAAAAAAATATAATAATGCCATAAAGTAAACCACCTCACTTACATACAGTGGCATTTACTTTGCAACTGGTTGCAAAGCTGGAAACTCCATATATATCCATAACATCAAAACATACACACACATGCACATATGCGCGCGCGCGCGCACACACACACACACACACACACACACACACACACGCTTTGCTTTTGTTCGCAGCCAAGGTGGGTATTTGCTTTAAGCCTCTCTGGGCTAAATTTGTCATGGCCATAACAAGGGGAAGCACTGCAGCCCCCAGGACTCACGGCTGGATGGGGGCTTCCCCAGCAGGTGGCCTGAGAGTGAACCCCTGGGTCCAACCCCAGGCAGAGGCCCCATCCCTCTTTGTCCCTTGCTGTGGCCGTGAGGTGGTCTGTTTACTCTATGAGAGCCCCCAAGACTGCCTTTGGAAGTTTTACACCGGTGCCCAGAATTCAAAATCTGGGAGTGGACTCCAAGCCCCTATGGAGACGGAGACCTGGCATTACATGTTTAAATGCTGCCCGAGACCCAGGCCCAGACTCAGAAGCGCGGCCAAGCCCAGCCTGCCCACGGCACTTACCGACACCTGGTACCGCACGTCCGAGGTCCACACCTCCTCGTCCCCCACCACACACGGGATGGCTTCCATCCGGCCCTTCAGCTCCTTCAAGGCCTGGGGAGAGGACAAGAGGTCACACGAGCGCTTCCTTGCCCTCTGCTCCCTGCCTAAACCCAGAGGCAGAGTCTGCAAATGCAGGTGACCAGGCAGGAAGAGAAATGAGAAGGGGGCTGGGTCTGTGGGCAGAGACGGTGCGTCCCCTGGGGAGACAGCAGGACTCAGCGCTCCCCCCACATGCACCCTCACTTCCTGGCCTGCAGGACAGTAAGGCCTGTGTGGCCAGGTCTTCTCATTAGAGAAAATATTTAAAAACCATCTGATAGGAGTTCCTGTTGTGGTTCAATGGGTTAAAAATCCAACTAGTATCCATGAGGATGTCGGTTCGATCCCTGGCCTTGCTCAGTGGGTTACGCATCTGGTATTGCCATGAGCTAAGGTATAGGTCACAGATGTGGCTCGGATCCTTGCATTGCTGCAGTATAGGCTGGCAACTGAGCTCCAATTTGACCCCTAGCCTGGGAACGTCCATGTGCCACAGGTGCAGCCTTAAAAAGAAAAAGAAACAAACACAAAAACTACATCTGAAATTTCGGTGAACTCTCACAATTTTTAAATACTGGAGATTCACAGAAAAGTGTTTTTAAGCATCAAACATCTGTGGACCTATGACCCCTGACCTGGGGCCCCAAAGAGGCCCAGGGTGCCACCCCGCTGCTCCCAGATCCTCCACCCTCCAGACGCACGGCTCTCCCCAGATTCCAGGTTCCCTTCGGGGCTGGGAGCAGGGACGGGATGGGGAGAGGCAGCTTAGGCGTTGCTGAAGGCTGTTTCTGCTCCAGGCCCGCCACCGCCGGGTGCCCACCCCGCTACCGTTACCTTCTGCAGCGCGTCTCGCTCGGGGCTGCCCTGCGTGAATGCCAAGACCGGCTCATTGGCCACCTCCAAGGACGAAATGTGCTTCCAACACAGCCTGGGGACCAAGGGCAGGAACAGAGGTGGACAGGTCAGCAGCAGCCACCGCCAGTCCCAGCCCCTGTTTCTGACAGGGGTCCTGGACTGGCCCGGAATCTTGAAATCCAGAGCAACTATAGAACAGGGGGACGAGAACCAGCCTTGGAGTCCAAAACCCAAGTTCAAGTTCAGGTCTTGCCACCGTGTGTCCTTGGTCATGTGACCTGCCTCCTCTGAGCCCATTTCACTACTAAGTGAGAATAATCACAGAAACTCACATGGATGCTTGAAGTTTAAATTCAAGGGTGCAAAACCATGGCTTAGTGTTTTGCACGAAGCGAGGGTTTATTTTCCCCATGATGCAGACTTCCTCCCACACAGACCCAGGTCGCCTCCTTCTCTAAGCAGAAAAAACAGCACATTCCAGAGTTCGGTCTCATCAGACTGTGAACCAGCTAAGATTTCCTTGGCACAGAGAGCTGAGCTCCAGGTGGGCAGGAATGTCCAAGAGGTGGGCCGTGAACTTGGAGGAGTGCCCTGAGCTCAGTTAAGGGCCAACAGAGAGGGCTGCTGTGGGGTTCAGAGTCTGATTCCTGGGGAAAGAGCTCCAAGGACTCCCTGGAGACCCTATTCAACCTTGACCCATAAGACCTCACTGATTAGTGGCCACCACCCCTAAAGTGTCTGGGCGTCCCAAGGTGTCATTCCACAGCTGGGGCCCTGGTGGTGGGACTTCTCCTCCAGGCCTCAGTGTCCCCATCTCTACCAAGGACATTAATGATGACAAAGGCCACCTAGTGCCCATGGGGCACCACAGACTTGATAATGCAATTGTGGCATCCAAAGGGCCCACCAGTGGGCCCATGATAGAAACAAGGTAATTTAGGTCCTAAAAGGAAACAAACTAGTTCCAGATCAAGATCAAGGTGGGAAAATAAAAAAATTATAAAAAAAAAAAAAAAAAGCCTGAATTTCGGAAAAAAAAAAAAAAAAAAGGCATTCCTGTTGTGGCGCAGTGGAAACACATCTGACTAGGAATCATGAGGTTGCAGGTTCGATCCCTGGCCTTGCTCAGTGGGTTAAGGATCTGGTGTTGCCGTGAGCTGTGGCGTAGGTCAAAGATGCAGCTCGGATCTGGCATTGCTGTGGCTGTGGTGCAGGCTGGCAGCTACAGCTCTGATTCGACCCCTAGCCTGGGAACCTCCATATGCCCATATGCCGCAGATACAGCCCTAAAAAGACAAAAAGACCAAGAAAAGCCTGGATTTGAGTCCAGAAAAATTCAGATCTATCCCCCTCTGGGGTCATCACCCCGCAGGCAGAGCCCAGGAGAAACACTCCTGCGGGTGGATGAGTCGGGTTACCGGTCACTGCGAGAGGGGGGATGCGCCCCTGGGGGACCTGAGGGCCTCATGGGATGAGGTTGTTCAAAAGAAGCTGTCATAGGATTGGGGTTATGGGCGGGTGGTTGGGGGTTAAGGAAGCTGGGGGTCTGCCCTGTATTGAAGGCTGTCGGCACGCAAGGCGAGTCTACGGGTGAAAAAGTAGCCATTCCTCATTTGGCAAGGGGGGGCAGGGGAATGGTACTTTGGGGGTGGCACGGTGACCTCTGTGCTTGGGCAAAAGTACGAAGCGGGGCTGTTCTGCCTCATTTCATCCTGGCCTCCAGGGGCCTCATCTGCAGCTGGGGTTGCTTGTGTCCAACAGAACCAAATGGCCTGGCTACACGCGTCTGGGCACTTTTGTTCTTCCCACTGAAAAGGGGTCTGGGGCTTGAAGACCCGGCCTGGGAGGCCTGGGGGAAGGACCCAAAACCGGGGGCCGTGGGGCCTTCGCTGTTTCTATAAGGCTACTGAGCACCGGTGCCATCTCTGGGGACACAGTGGTGACCAAGACAGCAAGGCCTCTGGTTGGGCACAGCTGACCTCCAGGGGGACAGAGGGGACAAGAAAATGAGGACAGAAGGGGAAGGGCAGGGCTGCTTCAGGGGTAGTCAGGGAGGGCTTCTCCGAGGAGGTGACCCTTGCCGGAGGCCTGGGGGAGGTCTGAGAATTGCTGGGAAGAGCGGTCCCAGCAGAGCGCTGAGCAAGCGCAAAGGCCCAGAGCCAGAAGCCTGCGTCAGGAAGATCAGAAAGGGGCCCATGCAGCGGAGGGGGTGGTGGGTGGGGGAGGAGGGGGGGAAGGAAGGCAGGACCCCCGAGGGCAAAGTGAGCCTGGGGGGGGGGTTCTCCCTCCACTCCCCACACCTCCACCCCCAGCGGCACCCACACCCAAGGAAGCCAAGGAAGCAGGCGCATTCCTCAGCCCCACCCTCCCCACCCTAAGGAACCTGGGCGAGTTCAGCCTCTAGCAGAGCCAGGCGATTTCGAGCAAGACTCAAGACTAGGGGCTGGTTTCCTCAGGGCAGCACGCAACACACATCCCATGGGGTTACTCTGGAGATTGGAAGAGATGACAATGCAAAACTATAGGGATGCTGGAGTTCCCGCTGCCGCATCTTGGGGGCGCTGGGATGCAGGTTCGATCCCTAGCCTGGCACAGTGGGTGAAGGATGCAGAGTTGCTTGCAGCTTGCGCCTTAGGTGGCGACTGCAGATGGGATCTGATCCCTGGCCCAGGAGCTCCATATGCCACAGGGCAGCCAAAAAGAAAAGAACTCTAGGTGTGCTCAATAAACGAAAACACACACGGCCCCCGTCCCCCCACTGCAGGGGGGAAGAATGGCCAGGCCAGAAAATTCCAGTGGTCGCTGGACTCAACAGCCCAGCGTCTACCTCCCCCTCCCCACTCCCCGCCATCTGGAAGGTTCCAAACACCTCTTTCTGGGCCTTGGTAGCAGCACTCTGCCACAAATCAGTGAACAAGACACCAGCATGTCCTCTTCAAGCCAGGAGAGAGGTGGGCTGCGAGCCAGGAGCTGGGCTGCCCACACCCTCTCTGGACCCCAGGTCCGGCAGGTGTAAAAAGCCCAGGCCCAGGAAGCAGACATATCTCAGATGAACCCTCACACCTGAGACCTCCGCACAAACCCTGAAGGCCTGTTTCTCACCCCTCCTGCTCTTAGGCTTCCCTTAGAAAACTGTAAAGATCTTACAGAAGGTTTAATCCAGCAGGCCGGGATTTCAAAGGCAAACTGGTTCCTGGACACCCCAAGGATCAAGGGTTAGCCCAGGGGCTCAACAAACCCTGCTGGAATAAACTCAGCCCCGTGTCCCTCCCAGATGCTCAAGAGGGAACAGCCACCAGCCCTCCTGTCCCTCTTCCCTCCCGGGCAGTGACAGAAACCAAAGTCCTAGAGGTCTCCCTCTCCCTTCCCCAGGGCAGAGGCCCACTCTGACCTGAGGATCACCCGCCCCCCTGGCTTTCTCTCTGCCTGGAGAGTCTCCAGGCCCTGGCCCCCGCTATCCATCGGTCCGAATGTGACTTGGGAAACAGAGACAACTTCCAAGATCAGCCGAAGTCAACTACAGCCAATAATAACCCAGGGTTGCCTGACAATTATTTTTTGGCTCATGGGCCCTTTGGGATAATATAAGCACCCTCCCACTGACTCAGCAGAAGACAAAGTGAATTGCTCACAGGACTAGGGGCCTCTACGAGGACCTGGGAGGCCCTTCTAGGCAGGACTGTATTCCTCATTCATTCATTCACTCACTCACTCATTCATTCAGCACACACCAACCCCACGTGGCAAGGATGCAGCAACAGCTTGGATGAGGTTGAATGGTTCAGCTGTGTGTTCATCCCACCCAGCAGGTGCCTGGCTCCAGGATGCAGAGGTGACTCCAACCCACCCACTTCAGGGAGGAGGCATAAAACAGAGTCTGAAGTTGACTCCGTTTCTCCTAACAACCTGCAGCACCCCGTCCACTCACCTGGGGACTTTGGGGCCTGAGCCTGAGACCCCAGCTGCTCCTCCCCATCCTCTGCAGGTACCAGGATCTGAGCTAAAAAGGCTGCAACGCCAAAACATCTGCAACAGGCGATGTCAGGGCTGCATGGAGCTGTGGGCCAGCCGATGTGAGCTCTGAAATTTGCAGAGGGGGACACTGAGGGGAAACGGGTGGTGCTGAACTCCCAGGTGGGTGGCCCCTCAGCCTCCATCCTGGCCCCAGGCACCCTCAGCTTTTGCCTAGATGACTGCAACAGCCATTCCAGCACCACTGACCCTGTGCTCCTCTCCAAACCCCATCCAGGAGGTACAGCTTTAATGTGAAAACATGATCATCACACAGAGAGACACAGGGTAAGCACTCGGCTCAAAACTACGCAGCAGCTTCTCATTTCTTCTAAGATAAAGAATCAGAATCCTTACGGAGGCCTCCAGACTCTGCCCATCACCCCCACCCCCTCCCACCTCATCGGCCACCCTTTTCTGCTGACCCCTCTTCAGGGATACCAGCCTGGCACTGCCCTGGTAGGACCCCTATCGGATCATCTCATGGGGGACATCCCTCATGACTCTTGACTGTGCTCCCACCGGGCCCTAAGCCCCCCTCAGCCAGCCTGTGTCCATTCTGCTCACACACTGGCTGGACCACCGTCAGCATCAGAGCCACGCCTTTAGAACAATTAACACACAAGCAGACACCAGGTCCCCAGGACTGGACTCCCATGCCCCCAGTGGCCGGGGTCAGGGGCAGCCAAGGCCAAGGAGAGGAGCAGAAGGGAAACTGTCCTTGCTTCATTCAGCTTCTGGGCTTTTCAGGCTGTTATCTGGGACCTGATAAGACCAATCCTCCTTATCACTGAGATAAGGGGCCAGCAGTGGAGGTGAGCAGGGAGAAAGTACAGAGCCCGGGGCAGGACCAGAAGGGAGGGGCACGGAAGCCCAGGAGGAGCTGCTCCAGAGAACATCAAGGAACTTTTCTGAAGTTTACAGCACGCCTGGCAGCAGGGTGCTAAGTGATTATCTCACTGAATCCACCTTACACATGTATTAACCTCTGAACGATTATTAGGTCCATTTTACAGGGGAGGAAACTGAGATTCAGAGGTGAAAGGCCAGTGGTCACAGCTCGTGGAGTAACAGAGCAGAGTCTGAACCCAAGGATCCTCACTCAGGGGATAAATTTTGGCAGAAGCAGGTGGAGCATCTGCGTGACCCACAGTCACTGACAGGGTGGGTCCTTCCTCCTCACCCTCCAGCCAGCACCTCCTCACTTCCCACCTGTGCCAAGAGGCCCCCTAGGGGGGCAGGGGCTTGGCCAAGGTCACGAGGCCATCCACCAGCCCTGCCAGCTCAGCCCAGGGCTTTCTTTGCCTGATTTCATTGACTGAGATGCTTGAAGTGGAGTGCCTGCAGTGGCACAACAGGACAGGCAGATTCTCTGCAGGGCTGGGGTGCAGGTTTAATCCCTGGCCTGGCACAGTGGGTTAAGAATCCAGTGTTGTCACAGCTGTGGTGTGGGTTGCAACTGCGACTTGGATCAGATCCCTGGCCCAGGAACTCCATATGCCATAGGGAAGCCGAAAAAGAAAGTAAGAAAAAAGATGCTTGAAGCAACCTCTATTTAGTTTTCGAGGTACCAGACACTCTTCAAAATGGTTTCGTGTACAGGAGTTCCCGTCGTGGCTCAGTGGTTAGCGAATCTGACTAGGAACCATGAGGTTGCGGGTTCGGTCCCTGCCCTTGCTCAGTGGGTTAAGGATCCGGCGTTGCCGTGAGCTGTGGTGTAGGTTGCAGACGTGGCTCAGATCCCGCATTGCTGTGGCTCTGGCGTAGGCCAGCGGCTACAGCTCCGATACGACCCCTAGCCTGGGAACCTCCATATGCCGCGGAAGCGGCCCAAAGAAATAGCAAAAAGACAAAAAAAAAAAAATGGTTTCATGTACAAATTCATTTAATCTCCAAGACATTTCTGCAAGGTGGTGACTATTGTCTTTCTTTTCCACATGGGAACAAGAGGCAGCACAGAGAGGTTGAGTAACCTGCCCAGGGCCACAAAGTGGCTGAGGTGGAACCAGGATCTAACCCAGGCTGCCCTGTGGGCCATCCCAACAGCAATTGTTCAGCACCTACTATGTGCCACGCCAGGTGCTGGGCACCAGAAACAGGTACCCCCAGGTGTGTGTCCCGGTGCTGCTGCTGCCTGAATGAGGATTTCTGCAACTTTAGAAGCCAGTATTATGATCATGATATGTTCTTTTTTTTTTTTTTTGTCTTTTTGCCATTTTCTTGAGCCGCTCCTGCCGCATATGGAGGTTCCCAGGCTAGGGGTCGAATTGGAGCTGCAGCTGCCGGCCTACACCAGAGCCACAGCAACTCGGGATCCAAGCCACCTCTGCGACCTACACCACAGCTCATGGCAATGCTAGATCCTTAATCCACTGAGCAAGGCCAGGGATCGAACCTGCAACCTCATCGTTCCTAGTCAGATTCGTTAACCACTGAGCCACGACGGGAACTCCTGTTCTACTTATTCTTTTACTCAACAACTCAAAGAGCGCGCACTGGCTCCCAGGCCCCCGGCAAGCCACTTGTCACATCATCTCTAATCCTTGGGCTGCATGGCTGTTAACAGGACTGTCCCCATTTTACAGACAGAACACTGAAGGGCCAAAGGAGATCAGACCTGGCAAGTGCTAGGTGAGCGTGGGTTCCAGGGGAGGACAGTCCAGGTGAGAGCCAAGATCCATATTTATATTAATACACAAATTTTTTTTTGTTTTGCTTTTAAGGGCTACCCCCATGACAGAAGGAAGTTCCCAGGCTAGGGGTCAAATCAGAGCTGTGGCCGCCGGCCTACGCCACAGCCACAGCAACCTGGGATCCGAGCCACATCTGTGACCTACAGCACAGCTCACGGCAACACCGGATCCTTAACCCACTGAGCAAGGCCATGGATCAAACCTGCATCCTCATGAATACTACTTGGGTGCATTTTCACTGTGCCACATGGAACTCCCTTTATATATAAATTTAATAAATAAAAGGACTAACCCAGGCACATAGTAAGCTTAAAATAAATGTTAATTTTTGTCCCTTACTTGCTCTTGTATTAGATCCTGCTGGGTGCTGGGGTCCAGGGGTAACTCCAGCTCGACCCCCACCCCACCCCGCCCCACCCCACCCATGTCAGGGGAACCGCAGGCTAGAATCCCCCTGCAGGAATCCTGCTCACTTGGGACTTCTCTCAGCCCACCTGGCAACTAATTTTCCCAATTTCAGAACCATGCAATGCTTGTCCCAGCCTGCCTGCCCCTCGGATGGGCACTGTTGGTGCTGCGGGGGTGGGGGTGGGGGAGGGGGCTGGTACCTCCCACTGTTTCCTGGACCAACTCTGCTCTCTCACTCCTCCAAGCAGTGCCCCGGGCGGTGTCTCTCCCCTGGAATGTCCTAGATAATGTCCAGTGTAAATAAGGTAATGAAATCCAGAAAACGGAAGGTCAGGGCAAAGGAGATGGAAGGCAGTCGGTTGAGAGGTCTGGTGTTTACCAGCTTACAGCCTTGGACGAGTTTTCCTTAACTTCCGCAGGCCTCAGTTGTTTAATCTGTGAAGTGGGGATGATAACAGCCACATCACAGGCTGCAGGGGAGCTACGTCAAATAATCCACGTGAAGGGTAAGTGATAGCATTGCCCTTAGCGACCATCCCCGGGGCCATCGGTAAAGGCCAGGTGTTTGTCATGACTTTCCTCAAGAGCCGTTTTGATAAATCTCTGTTGACCAGGAAGGAGTCACAGGATCGTTCATTCATTCACCAAATGTTTGCAGAGGGCTTAGCAGATGCCAGGCACAGTTCTAGGCCCCGGGGGCATATGGTGAGGTAGATAAGTCTGCAGGAAAAGGCAAGCTACAAAAAGGATTTACAGATGAGCTCATTTTTAAGGTTGTTTTTCTAAAGAAACGTTAAAAGGCTAGAAATCAAAGCAATGGCAGTTAAAAGGCTAGAAATCAAAGCAATGGCAGTGGCGTACCTGAGGGTGGGGGGAGCCCAGGGGAGTTTTATAATCCCCTTTTTGCCTTATCTCTGTTTACCTTGGACACATACTTATTAAATAAAAAGAAGATGCACAATCAAGAGTATGTTTAAAAATCAGTTGCGCTTCCTGGCACTCCAAGCAAAAAGGGAAACACTCCATGATGTCACCCATGCCAGTTCCTTAAGAGATGGTTTTTTCTCAGCACTCAAGTTTTATGTAACATAATCTCTGTAGAGATGATCACTAAAAATGTCCTAAAATTGCTTCTCCATAAATGCAGACACAGGTGTGTTGTAAATATCTGTAAATGGACAAGTGACTAAATTCCAAAACGTGGCTCTCAGCCAGGAGAGATTTTTGCCACCCTGCCCCCAGGTGACAATTGGCCATGTCTGCAGACAATTTTCTTTTGTCACGACTAGGGGATGCTATGACCTCTAGTGGGTAGAGCCCAGGGTGCTGCTAAATCTCCCACAACACACAGGCAGCCCCCACAAGAAAGGACTTTCGGACTCAAATGTTCATATTGCCTACAGTCCGAGGTTGGGAAACTGGGGCATCAGGCCAAGTGCTATATGCAAAGAGGTAACCTGAGCCGACAGATCTGGTTGCAAAATGCTCTGATTGCAAAATGCTTTTTTCCACTCGGGAGGTTTTGTAATGAAGAGTGTGAGTCTGGAGGCAGCCTTATATTTGTCTTAACGGGCAGGTAATTTTCCCATCTATAAAATGGTAAGAATACAGTGCTTATCAGCCCAGTGCCAAGCCTATGGTACTTGATTGCTTGGTAACAATTGCTGTTAGGAGGTGGTTTTGTTTTTTTGTTTTTGTTTTTTGTCTTTTTAGGGCCGCATCCACAGCATATGGAGGTTCCCAGGCTAGGAGTCAAATTGGAGCTGTAGCTGCTGTTCTGCACCACAGCCCCAGCAACTCCGGATCCTTAACCCACTGAGCGAGGCCAGGAATTGAACCTGCATCCTCATGGATGCTGGTCAGATTCATTTCCACTGAGCCACGACGGAAACTCCAGAGTTTTGGGTTTTTGTTTTTGTTTTTTTTTTTTTCTCCAGAATATGGATTTCTTTCTACCAGATATTAGAGGGTTTTTTGAGGGTTTTGTTTGTTTGTTTGTTTGTTTGTTTTGCCTGAGGCTCTCTTCCCCATTAAACTGAAAACTCTTGGAGGGCCCCCATCCACAAGCAAATCCCCTGGGTACCCCTCCCTGCAATGTCTAGCACAGCACTTGCACACATGGGTAACCAGTAAACACGTGAATCTAGGCAGCTTTCATCTAGTGTCTGAGAGGGGTAGTCTCAGAGTCCAGGGAGAAGCCTACAAATGGGATCACGTTGGTGAGCATGGCCCCTGGTCTTGGTTTGGAAGGGCCCTTCTCTTCCATGTCCCCTTCTCTATCCTGCCTTCCACCTCTCCCCACCCCCAGAGAATATGCTGCCCTGCTAAAACTCATCCATGCCCAGGGCACCCCAGCACCATCCCTTGGGACACTGATTAACTCCGAAAGGGCATGGCTGAGCCAGCAGGAGAGACAGGGCTGGCCACAGTCCTAGGGGTCGGGCAAACAAAACGCAAACTGGGGGCAGGAGCTGCCCAGCTCTGAAACAGAGACCAGCAGAAACTCGGGTCCAAAAGGGTGCATGCAGCCTCACCAGTCTGTGGGCCTCTCTGGGGCAGGATCTGTGCTCTACCCATATCCTCCTCAAGCCCAAGGGCAGAAAGAGGCTCTGAGAACAGGTATCACTGAGTGGGCAAGGGTCCAGGAACCCAACTCCACAGCGTGGGGATTTGCAAACCTGGATTTGTAGGGCAGCTCCACTCTGAAACTACACCCGGGTTTCTTCATCTGTAATTTGGAATAACAGCTACCCAGGAGAAGGTTAAACATGAGTGATAATAATGATCGTGGTTAATAGTAACTGGGCACTGCCTAGGTGCCAGGTACTGTTCACTGCACTTTACATGTACTAACGCATTTATTCACCATCACAGTAAGGCACATGCCCCAAGGACCTAGCACAGGTTTGGCATTCTATACACACCCCGTAAGTATTATTATTCCACCTATCAGGAAAAAAAACCTCAAAAGGTCTCCTTTTCTTTCTCCCCAACACTTGACTTGAAAAAAAGGAGAAAAAGAAAAGCGAGAAATAGAAATGCTCGTAGACGGAGAAAGGACACAAAGAAGCCCGAAGATGGGTCCTGAATGTAAGACAGAGGGTGCGGAGCTAAGAAGCGGGGTGTGCTAAAAATAGAGGTGCCCTCAGAGGAAGCCACAGAACTCCGGCCGTGTGCAAATTTCGAAGATCCAGTACCAGGAGAAAGAAGAGTGACTGGCGGCTAAACTCTACGCGTGGGAGCCACAAGAGCACCGAGCCACACCAACACGCTGCAAGACTCAGGAAGGGGATGCCCCTCGTTGAAGGAAGGCGACCGCCTTTGGGAGACGGGGAGATCGCAGTGGGAGGAAGGCCTAGGCAGCGGTCGGACGGCACCTGAGGAAGTGTCACCCGCCGGAGGAGAGCCCCTGGGAAAACCGGCAAGGGTCTAGCAGGGAGGGAGTCCCGCACCGGAATGCGCCCAGCGACACCCCCCTCCCCGGGACCCTCGGCCATTAGGTACCGCTAGGGTTTTCCCCAGGCCCGGTGCTCACTCACCCGGCCGCCCTCCAGGGGCGAGCCAGCAGGGCACGGCGGAGCGCGGGCAGCAACAGCAGCATCTTGAGCTCAAGGCGCGGCTGCTCGCTGGACCGTTCGCCCCCGGAGCTGAGAGAAGGCGCGGCCCCGCCCGGAGCGCACCACTTCGAATATAGGGGGGAACCGATCACTCCGGCTGTCCTCAAAGTAGAGATCTACAGAAATATCTATATATTTACCTTTTACTAACAAAATAATTCTCTTTAAGTGCCATTATAAAGAAGATTATATGACACATAACAAAATAACTCAAAAGAGAATCCTTGAAATGTTCATATTTCCCCCTCCCCTCTTTATGGTTTGACCCAGCCCGCCTCCAAAAGGGCCGAGGGCCAGAGGGAGTGAGCTCCACCGACCAATCAGAGTGACACATGGGAGCTCCTGGACCAATCAGAGGTGTGGTCATGTTGCAGCCTTCTTAGGCCGGGATAGAGGGGCTGAAACAGCCAATGAAAAAGCGGGGATGGAGCACGTGTGAGGCGGAGCGGAAGGACCGCGGGTCTGTGGGTCAGGTGCTACATGAGTCCCGGCCCCACCACTCTAGCTGCCCTTGATTTGTGGACGATAGACTCTTGACCCTGCAAGGCCACTCTGCAGCCAGCCCCCTGCCTCTACTCAGAGGCTGCAGCCCCTGGAATGAGCCTGCTGTCCCTAGTTCTGGCTTCCTGGCTGGCACCCAGCCGCCCTCCACCTCCGGGCCTGTAGCGGGGGCCACCCAAAAAGCTTCCTGTGGCCTAAAGCTTAGATAAATCGGCCTGCTTCGTTGCAGATTACGATCAAAAGAAGATAAAACCCGAGCCATCCTATGCTCAGGCTGTCCTTCAAAGCCTTTATTTTTGCAACCTAGAGCACAATTTCAATTTTTCTCTTGGAGAAGTTGTTTGCCTGATGAACGTTATTTATTTATTTACTTAGGTCTTTTTTATGGCTACACTCCAGGCATGTGGAAGTTCCCTGGCTAGGGGTCTAATCAGAGCTGCAGCTGCCGGCCTACTACCCCACAGCCACAGCAACGTGGGATCGGAGCTGCACCTACGACCTGCACCACCGCTCACAGCAACGCTGGATCCTTAACCCACTGAGCGAGGCCAGGGATCCAATCTGCATCCTCATGGATACTGGTCGGGCTCCTTACCGCTGAGCCACAACGGGAACTTCCGTGATGAACGTTATTTAAAACTGGGATTCTGAAGTCTTCCTGAGAACAGAATCTTAGGGGCCCATTCTATTCCTAAAGTGCTGTTATGGTTTTTCTAATGCATTCTTCTAATGCATCTGTTTAAATGTTTTCCAGCAGAGTGTACCCAGAACCCGCTTAGGAGTCATTAGAGTTCCAAAGCTCATGGTAGTTTATCCCTGTCATTGGCAAAAGACATAACCTTACTGGGCCTGTTTCCATGTCTATAAAATGGGGGTAATAATATCCACCTTAGGATGCCCTCATTATTTCATGCTACTCCTCTTTCTTCAGAAAGTCACACTCTTTCAGGCACTTTGGGGAACTTAGAGTGGGGAGGGGGAAAAGGAAAGAACAATCGTCCCTCAGTGTCTGCGGGAGACTGGTTCCAGGAGCCCTCACAGATATCGAAATCCAGCTTTGCTGGAGTCACTTACAGAAAAGGGCACAGTACAGTCAGCCCTCCCTATCCGAGGATGCAAAACTTGCAGATTCATAGAACCAACTATACAACAAGTGCAAGTCTTAGCAATGGTAAAAGTAAATCGGGATTGGTTGTGGCCGTTTTTCTTCACCCTTAAAGAAAACCCTAGTCATGAAGCCCAGATCACACAGGCCAATGTCTCCCTGAATTCAGCCATTAGCAAGAAGAAACTAGAACATTGGATGGTGTCAAATCCAGGGCCTGGGAGGTGGCCTTTCAAGGACACTGTGAGGCGGTTTCAGAAATGGGGTCAATGTGATTAATAGGACCTCAATTCCAAACCAGCCTGTGCCAGTTATTCAGTCTGTGATCTCTGTGGCTCACTCGTCCTCCTTGGTAAGATGCGCAAGATAATTCCTGCTTTAACTACTTCCAAAGATTTCGTTGTGAGATGCAGCTATAACAGGTGATGTGACATTTCTGTATTTGATCACTAATTGGCTAATTACTGTTTTACAGTTTTTATGTGGCCCTCTGTCTTGTCCCTCCCTCATCGCCACTTTATCCCTTATTTATTTATTTTGCTTTTTAGGGCCGCACCTGCAGCATATGCAAGGTCCCAGGCTAGAGGTCCAGTCAGAGCTACAGCTGCTGGCCTATGCCACAGCCATAGCAATGCAGAATCCGAACCCTCATCTTCATGGATCCTAGTTGGGTTCATTAACCACTGAGCCACAAAGGGAATTCCTATCCTTAATAAAAATTAAAAAAAAAAAAAAAAAGCACGATCAATTCCAAGACATTTCACTTTATTTAAAAGAAGCCAATATACAGGATATAAAGGGCATGATATTTACAACAGTACAGTAAACAGGTTGGTTTCCGGTAGGATCAGTAGTCTTTCAATGAGTATAAACACCCCCCTTCCCCTCGACGCTAGACCCAGCTGGCAGACAAACAGCCACAGTGGGGTGGGATGGGACAGGGGGATAGAAAGTCTCCCCAGATGGGACTAAAAATCAGGTAGATGCTAAAATGTCCACGAAGGGGTCTGGGTGAGCGTGCCTTTGCTTCATTTCTTTGACAGCTTGGTGCAGGGAACAGTGAGGGATTTGCCCAAAACTAACACACAGCTCACCCTGAGCCCGAAATCTTCCACGCGTGGAAAATTCCCTTCCAGAGCGACTCTGCCTTTACCCCTCCCTGGCCGCCTCCAGACTAACCACTCTAGTTGAAGGCCCTTCTAGAACCACAGCTCAGTGTCCCAAGGTGGGACGGGGTATAAGGAAGCCCCCAACACCTTAGTTCCTCATCCAGGGCTCTGGAGGAGCATTATCAAGGATGATATCCCAGGCATTGGCCTGGGGGAAGCACAGCCAGGGCTGGGTCATGGGCATCTCATGGCATTTCCACTCCTGCTCCAGCTGCCTGACCACCGGGGACCCACAGGAGCCCAGGCCCCAAGGAAGCCGTGCGCTCCCTGAACCAACAGCCACCGTCACCCACACTCTGCTGCTTCTCAACCCTCTCCCAAACGCAGCTGACTGGGAAATGCGTCTGGGCAGGCCAGAGCTGAAGCAGAGCGTGTCCCCTACCCAGCACCCCTTTCCCCTCCCACCACCCGTCTCCATTCTGAATGCCCCATTGCCCACCCACTCCCACAAGTGCCCATCCCCTAGGCCTCCAAGGACCAAGGAGCTGGGGGATCAAGGGACAGGGAAACGGGGTGAGGGGGGGAACTCCACTCTGCTGAAGCCGATCCTGGGTGTGGGTGAGGAGGCAGTGAGGATGGGGAAACAGGGTGAGGGGAACTGATGATATTAAATCCAGCAGCAACATGCACCTTGTCCACAGAAAAATGCTGGGCTACCACAACTGCCTACCCTAGATTTAAAAAAAACCTTTCCTTTCATAAAAATAGATGAGTGTCTCTTGCTTTATAAATAGATTACATTTAGCTTAAGTTACACTTTATATTACCCCCTGCCCCACACCCCCTCCCCCATCCCAAGCCAAAGTGGTTTCATCTGAGCTACACCGACAGAGCCAAGGCCAAGACAGATGGGCCTGTCAGAGACCTCTGGACATGTCACCGCAAGAAAACACAATGTGTTTACTTGCGAATCATGTTTTTCCCTGTTAAGAGTCTCAGAGTAGTGTGTGTGTGTGTGTGTGTTCCACAGCCAGGGAGCCAAAAAGAAGCTACACTCCCTGCCCCTCCCCAATCCTCTCTTTTTTATAAAACCCCCCAAAATAGGAGAGTGAGAGAGGGCAGCACAGGAGAGCCCATCTGAGAACAATTCTAAAATACCAATGTCAATATGACACTGGGCTGAGAAATAGAAAACCGAAATTAAGTATTTACAGCTTTACAAAGGACGGACCAGTTTGTCCCAACTGGACCTGGTGCTGCCCCAGCGAGCGTTGGGGTCTTTCTTGGCAAGCTGTGGGCTCATGGCGAGGGAACAAGCAGGGCCCACTGGCAACTAACTCAAAAAAGAACTTGGATGGAGAGGGAGGCAGACATGTTAAGACCCAGGACCATACCCAGGAGGCAGGTCACCAACACTCTTGCTGTCCACCCCTCCGTCTGCCCCACGTCCTTGCTCCCCCAGGAGAACAGCTATTGAAAACCATCAGGATGGATCTTTCTGGCCAGCATCTGTCTCTGGCTCCCGCCGTTTCCATACACCCTAGGCAAATTCGGAGTACCCTAAGCCCCCAAAGACAAACATCCTATGTATCCAAGGGGAAAAGCAAAAATAATACTACTGGACACCAGTCACCATGGTAACCTTCGTTACCCCCAAATACTTACATTGTTGCCTTATTGTCTTAACTCTAAAGACAGGTCACCCTCCCACCACCTTGAGAAACAACCCAGGGCTGGCTTCCACTCTGCCTGCCTGCCCCTGGCATTGGATGCCTCCCTCATCCTGGTCAGAGGAGGGCCAGGGGGCGGTTAGTTTCCCGCCCTCCTGGAAACGGAAAATCTTTTCAGCAGCTGAGGTCCAAGCCCAACTGGCTCTGGTAACCTTTGGTTAAAACACAAATTTAAAAAAAAAAAAAACCAACAATAACAATCATGACAATAATAACCAGGTATGTTTGAACCCTGTAACCTTTAGAACAAGGGTTAATGAGGAGGAGGGGAAGGGGCAGAATCTCCTCCAAAAAAACCATCGTCCCTTCATGTACCTAACAAGGGACTGTTTGGTTAACAAGAGATGCTAGGAAAGGAAGGCTTTCAGCCAGACTTTCACAGGGAACCAGTAGAAGGTTTCCCCCAACAACAACAACAACAACCAAAAAAAAAAAAAAAAAAGGAAAAATTCACAATAAAGGCCACCAAGTTCTGATAAATAAAAATGACACACAATCACTAACACTCTCCTCTCTCTCCATATATATATATATATGCATATATTACGAACGTAATGTACATTAGTTTTAAGACTGAAAAACAGGTGGGGGAAACAGAAGAGAGAGGACGCCCTTACAGGTCACTGGTACCCTGGGGAGGAAAGACGGGACCTCATCTACTCAAGGCCGGAGCCCCTCCTCTGCCTGCAGACACAAGCTGCGAAGAGCCAGGGGTTCTGTTCCTTGGGCACATTTTGCTCCTTTCACCTCCAGGGGGAGCGCCTGAGCAAAAAAAAAACAAAAATCACACCCACAGGAGTGGGTTCAAAACAGAAATTAAAAACAAAAAGCAAAGTCTGTTCTGCTGGCTCCAAGTTGAGATTTGGGGGCAGCCTCCACACAGTGCCTTTGACTCAGGCCCACTCAAGTCTGGGGAGACACTGGCTCAGATTAACTCCCCAACGGGCTGGTCAATCAAAGAATTATGGAAAGAGGTAAGCATATGTCCATGAGCAGAGCTCCGACTCCCCCACCTCCTCTCTGCCAGCAGCCCTGCTGCCTCTCTCCCTTTCCTCTTCCAGTGCCTTCCAAGAGCCAAACAGTGGGCGACTGGGGCCCAGTGGGGGAGAACCAAGATGGCAGGCGGTACCTACCCAGCTCCGTGATGGAGGCGGGTGGACACCAGGCCTGGCCCCCTTCAGACTTTCTCACAGAGAAATGACAGATCTATAACCTCTTATTGTTGGCTGAGAAAAAAAAAAAATCATCATCAGGACAATAAAAGACACCTCCCCCACAACCCACAGAAGTCCCAGGAAAGCAAGCAGCCGGGTGGCTGGGGGCCTCGCAGGACCCAGGCCTCGCTACCAACCTCAACCCAAAGCCCTCCCAAGTCAGTGCTCACCCTCAGAGTTTTCGAGAGACATCACTCTAGCTTCGGCCTCCCTCCCAGCTCCAGGGGAAGCAGGGACCTGGGAGAGGGCCTACCTTCCACAACGGTATAAGGCAAGCTGCTTTTTTTGTTTTGTTTTTTGCATAGTAGTTTAAACACAGTGAGGTTCCACCTTCCCCCACAGTGCCTTGTCCCTCTGCTTTTGCCACTCGATCCAAAAACACAAAATAAAAATTTGTCTCCCCCCCCTCCTTCTTTTCTCTCTTTTGGTAAAGTAACGAACCCTTGGGAAGTCCCCACCCAGGCCTGGAAAGGTCAAAAAGGCAAATAGCTCTTTCCTGGGGGGAGGTTGACCATCCCAAGCCCAACTGCAGCAGAGGAGGGAGGGCAGCATTTATGGCCAATCGGAGGAGCAGGTGGGAGGGTAGAAAATGGCATTGAACACGCCAGGGGCCCCCGCCCTCACCTTACAGTTTTGTATAAAAACACCTGCTAGGAATAATTCTTTGGAGCTCAAAGTGGCTCAGCTTAAGGGAAAAGGCACAGTTAACACCGCATCGTCCGGACAGAAGTCTGCATTTGTAACGTGGAGAACAATAGAAATTGACAGCACCATTCCTTGGGTGGGTGGATGGAGAGGGGCACTGGTGGGCGGAAGGGAGGGAGGGAGGAAGGAAGCAGCGGTCCCTCGGGGCCTCCAGAGAAGGGAGGGCAAAGGAAGTCTGCGTGGTGAGGACTGGACCCCACTCCGAGGAGCCTTCCCGGCCCCGTGGGGAGAGGGTGGCAGAGGGCCCATCACCAAGACCACCAGGCACGGGCTGGGGGGGCCTCGGTCATCAGCTGACCATGGGCTCCACATCCGCCTCCCGCTCAAACTCGTCCTGGATCTCGTCTGTACTTCCTGAGTCACTGCTGGCCACGGAGCTGGGAGACGGTGAATTCCTGGAAGGCACAAGAGAATGGGGGACATCAGTGGGCAGCCTGGGGACCATGGAAGGGACTCAGAGAGCAGGAAAGATGGAGCAACCACTCCTGGAAAACCTAACCTCAGAAGAGGATCCTGCCCTGAGACCCGCCCTTGCTCTGCTTTCCCTAGAATCTTGGAAGCTCAGGAGTTGAACGTGGCACTTGAGACCACTTTGGATGCCCTGCGCCAGCCTCTCTAATTGCCCTTGGTGCTGAGAGCTCCTTGGGAGCAGGAACCGTGGGTCAAGTTCAGTTCTTACCCAACCATCATCTAACACAGGCCTGGGCAAGTAACTCGGAGCTCAAAGGGAGGCCATACAGCATAGGGTTTAATAGCACAGGGTGCAAATCTGGCTGTCACTGGTGAGCCAGGAGGTTGGGGACAAACTATTTTCCCTGCCTACATGTACGTACCTCCATCTGAACAACGGAGATAACAGCAGTGGGTTCTGGGAATCAAGCCGCCAAAGGTGTGACATGCTAAGCGCCCCCCCACACACACACAACTTCCCTCTGCCTCTCCCACTCTTAGAGCCCAAACCACAGCCTGCAAGGACAGTCATAAAGAGAAGCATCAGTGCTTCATGCCAAGCATTTTACATGTATCATCTCGTTTTATTATTCGCAGGTCTGTCTCCCCCAAGAGGCTGTGTGTTCCTTGAGGGCAGGGGCTCTGTCTTTATTTTGATGTCCCCCGGCACATAAAAGAGGCCAGGTACATATCTGTCTCCTGGGGACACACCCACGTGGCCTTGGAAAAAGATGGAAAATTGCTTCCTATGGACACACTTGAGCCCCGCTCACTGCCTCCACGCACCGACTCAGCAGGAAGTGGGGCATGGGCTCCAGGGGGGGCAGGGGCTATGACGGTTCTGGTCATCACTGTGTCCTCGTGGCCTTGCACAGAGCAAGCCTTGCACAGTAGCTGTTGTATCAATAGGGGCCGGATCATGGTGGGAGTCTCATGAACTTAGATGTGGAAGGCATCCGCACACAGTAAGTGACCAGTAGTCACTGGACCCGTGGACAGGTGGACGGACAGATGGACAGAGGGGCTGGGCAAATGAAATGGCCAGGCTATAAGCTGCAGCCCCACAAATGCCCTCACCGCCTGCCCCCCTAGGTCACCACCATAGCATCGCCAGGGAGGATAGGGCCGGGTACCTGTCTGCGGAGCCTTTGATGAGCCGGCGGCAGGTCTCCATCTGCACGTCCAGGCCCCGCTTCATGCTGCACATCTCCATGTACTCATGCAAGTGTCGGTTCATGTCGCTCTTGGCCGTGGCCAGCTCCAGCTGAGAGGAACCAACATGGGATGAAGGGGATGCCGGGTCATCCTCCCAGCAGACCACTCAGCAGCCTCCCAGCCTCAGTGGTGGTGGCATCGGGGCCACCCTGGGACACCACGCCCTCAAGGCCCTCCCTCTGCTCTCTGCTACTGGTTCAGGGCCCCTGGAACTGCTTCTGGTGGAAGGGGAATGGTTGCTTAGCAACCACAGGGGCAGCCCTAGTGACTCCGCGCCATCCAGCATCCCTGCACTCCTCTAGGCGGGCTGGATTAGAAAACTTCTGCAGTCTCTTGTTTCTGACCCTTCTCCTCCAAAAGTGACATATCCCCCAGGGAAGGAGCTGGCCTTCTCTTTCTCTAGCGTGACAATAGTAGTGACTATCACTGATAGAGGTGGCCAAGTGCACAGGCTCCAGGGCAGGGAGAACTGGGCTTGAAGGCTGCTTCCTCGCTGGGGGGCCTTGGGCAACTCACTTGGGCTCTCTCTCTTTTTTTTTTTTTTTCTTTTTCAGCTGCCCCCGTGACATATGAACCTTCCCAGCCCATGGATCAAATCCGAGCCGGAGCTGCAACCTACACCATAGCTGAAGCAACCCCGGATCCTTAACCCACTGCCCTGGGTCAGGCATGGAACTAGTGCCTTTACAGAGACAAGCCAGACCATTAACCCACTGTGCCACAGAGGGAACTCCCCACTTGGTCTTTTTAATGTCATCTCCTCCCCTATAAAACGGGGGCGCACAGTACCTACTGCATAGGGTGAAGGCACCTAGGTCCCTCTAGGCACTTGTGGCTACCAGGGAGGGTGTGTTTGTAAAGGGCTGACTGAGTGCCCAGTGTCACTTGATGTCACTCAAACATCAGGTCTTGTTATTTTGAGATCGCCATCTCAGTCAAATAACCTTTTTTTTTTTTTGGTCTTTTTAGGGCCGCACCCACGGCATATGGAGGTTCCCAGGCTAGGGATCAAATCAGAGCTACAGCTGCTGGCCTACATCACAGCCACAGCAACGTGGGATCCGAGCTACATCTGCAACCTACACTGTAGCTCACAGCAACACCAGATCCTTAACCCACAGAGTGAGGCCAGGGATTGAACCTGTGTCCTCATGGTTACTAGTCGAGTTCATTATTGCCTAGCTACGATGGGAACTCCTCAGTCCAATAACTTTTGAAATAAACCTCTCTGAAGCAGACAGGGACCACCACCCCCACTTTACAGATTAGGAAACTGAGGCTCTAGGAGAGGTGGGACTTGCCCAGGGCCAGGTAGGGGATCCCTAGTCATCCCGACTCCGGATCCTGTGTCTGCCCAGCTCTACCAGCCCCTGTCCACGTGGGCACTTAACCACCAAGGGGTCTCGACCAGGTCACCAGGGGGCGCCTCACCTCGATCTGGCCTATCGTTTCCTGGTACTCCTTGTCTCTCGTCTTGAAGAAGGACTCCGTCTCGTGGATCAAGTTGCCCAGGTTTTCCTCTTGCTGGGAAAACAGAACAGAGGGGACAACTTAGCCGGGCGCTGGGGGCTCAGGGAAAGAACAGGGGATGAGGGACCGTCAATCCTCTGGGAAGCTGGGCCCGGCTCACCTCGCCCTGCAGGTCGATGGTCGGATTGCAGTTGGTGAAGTCTTCCCAGAGCAGCAGCGTGTCTTCATTCTCTTCCCACGTGAGGCTATCACAGTCATCGTCAAAGTCAAAGGTCTCTCGCCTACGGGGAGACACGGAAGGGCATGACTGAACAGAAGCCAGGCTCCAGGGGTCTAGACAGGGGATAGTGAGGGCCACTGCCCTGATGGGCAGGCTCCTGCCAGGTGGCCACCCAAAAAGACAGGGGACGGTGGCCAAAGGGGGCAGGCACCTGCTCCATGGAATTTAAGTCTTTTCAAATGCAGAATGTATTTTTATTTTTATTTTTATTTTTTTGTCTTTTTGCCTTTTCCAGGGCCACTTCCCATGGCAAATGGAGGTTCCCAGGCTAGGGGTTGAATCAGAGCTGTAGCCGCCCGCCTACGCCAGAGCCACAGCAACACGGGATCCGAGCCGCATCTGCGACCTACCACCACAGCTCACGGCAGCACCGGATCCTTAACCCACCGAGCAAGGCCAGGGATTAAACCCGCAACCTCATGGTTCCTAGTCAGATTCGTTAACCACTGAGCCACGACAGGAATTCCCAAATGCAAAATGTATTTACATATTATTTATACAATTTAAAGTGTATATTCCTAAAGATGCCAGGCCTTCATTAATGGAGGCTAAACATATTTTTCTCCAGAGTCCAATCTCGTGACTGTTTTCCAGGCATTTAACAGCTCATTTCTGGAGCCCCTACTATGCCCGGGGTGATTCATATCATCTTCTTCACAACTCGGAAAGGTGGGTACTCTCATTCCCATTTTACAGACTAAGAAATTGCGGCTCAGAAGGAATAATTCACTTGTCCAAAGTCACATAGCTAGCCTGTACCAGGAACTAGGCAGATCTTTCTGTTTCCTACAGCTCTTTCCTCCCACCAAAACATCACCAAGCACCTACTATGTGCTGAGCACGAGACCAGCCACTAAGCATATTCAAATGCAATTCATTCCATCCTCTCAACAGTCCTATGAGGTTAGTGTGATCATTAGTCCCATGTTACAGGGTGAGGAACTGAGGCACAGAGGGATTAGGTGGACTTCTAGAACAATACATGCTGGAAATCAGATTTGAATGCAAAGCCGGAGCGATTTCTGGGCTCCCCTATTCACTAGACCCGGAGGGAGGGTGATGGACCATGTAGGAACTGGGGTTTCTGGAGATGCACTGGTTGCCCCAACTGGAGAGGACCATAAAAACCAGTCACCTCAAATGCCCATTATTCCAATGGGAAGCCTGAGGTCTGTAGGACATTCATTCATTTGACGCAGTGAATCAGCCACAGAGGAATATGTGGGTCCCAAGTCCTCAGACTCCCACCCCCAGGCTCCTCACTGCCCACGCTCACTCCTTCAATTACCTCCTGGATCCTACAGAGCATTGCTATCAACTTGCTGACCATGGGCCCCCAGGCAGAGCCCAAGAATTCCAGGAAAAGAGCTGCCCAGAGCGCCCCCTGGAGCCAGGGTCCCCACCAAAAAGCAGTTCCTGAAGGAGCCTGCAGGTGGCTCCCTGCATCCAGGGACCAGAGCTGGGGCAGGGCTGCAGGGGGCCAAGGGGGAGGCACTGCCTGGTGGGTGGGAGAGGGAGGAGCAGCAGCTCCAGGAGAGCCCCTGGGTCACTGGTGGACCCATTGCCGCATCACATACTAGACTGCTGACTTCACTTCCTTCCCAGTGGCTGGGACCCGAAGGAAACCCCAGCTGAGTAATGAGGAACAAGAAAGGACAGGAAGCTGGACAAGAGAAAGGGCTCAGAAGAGGTGCCCCCACTCCCCCCAGACCTGGAGGGCAGGGCTGAGGAAGAGGGCTGCCTACTGCAGCAGAGAAAGTAGCAAATTCCTCCCCTTCTCCTTGATCTGAAGCCCAAGCAACCGATTTTGATCAAAACAAAACAGCCCTGACACGGGTGCATTATTCAAAGACTTCAGAGGAACTGGCCGGGGGGCAGCTTGTGGCTTGGGTCTCAGCCCATAGCTAGTGGAGACGTCGGCTGGAGGGGGCCAGGGCCCCGCCTAGGGTGCGGTCTGCCGGTGCGCCCTTGGCTCAACTACAAGGGAGGAGGGGTGATCAGAGGATATACATTTTTTGAACTTAGCTTTACAACCAGATGAATCCAATTGGATACTGAACCCAGTTCAGACCTGGCAACGCTCAGGTGCCCATTTCTGCAGCATCAGCAAGTTCCTTCACACACACGGGAGCACAGCTCTTTAGAGCACCCCCTTCCTGGGCAGCCTGGGAATTCCTGGTGACTTTATGAAAACCGGGGACCACGGTTTCTTCAGAGAAGCCCTTGAATTCAACCAGATGAACCCAGCTGTGTCTCTGGGGCGTACAACCCTGCCCTACACTCAGGAAGGCCCACAGCAACGTTCAGAAAACCCACGTCGGCCAAGGGTTCTCTCCCAAAGCCGCTCTCGTCAGCGAAATACGAGCATATGAGAATGGGGGATGTGAGAAGGGGAGTCAAGCTCAAAAGATAATGAAGAATCTAGGAGTCCTCTTGTCACCCTCAAAACAGCAACAACCCCCACCTCCCAGACACAGCCCCGTCTTAGTTCTGTTTCAAGGAAACAGCCGGTATCCGAAGCGTCAAACCATCCTGCCAGCTCTGACTCCTAAGTCGACAGGGTGAAGCGAGTATGGCAAGGGCAACGAGGGAAAAATCCTTCTGAGCAGGAAGACAGCCAGTTGGGAGCAAAGCACTGGACCAAAATTTGGGGGCCTGGCTCCGTCCCCACTCACACAGCCCTCTCTGAGCCTCAGTGTCCTCCCTAGGCCATAAGGGGACCAGATGGAGTGATCCTTGGACTCTGCCATGCGAGGCCAGCTCCGAGCAGTGCAGGAAGCAATGGGACAGGCCTGTGCCCCTGGCTCTTGAAAGGAGTATGAGGCAGGAGCACCAGCTGATTGGGGGCGCCCTCCTGGAGGGCCCCGGGAGGTTTGTGATGGCTCATTAGAGCCAAGCGCTCGAATCCAGCCCTGCTTTTGGAAACCCAGGCGTCCCAGGAAGGGACATCAGGCCAGAAGGCGTGCGTGGCCCTGAGAGTCGGATGCAAGGGGGCGGAGGGACGGGACGTAGGGGTGGAGAGGGAGAATGGCATTCTGGGCAAGAGCTGACTTCCCAGGGCCCCAGGGCCCAACTACAAGGGATTCTGGGGAGAGAGCAGGTGAGAGCAGGCCAGTGGGGCAGAGGGAAAGGTGGACTCCAGAGGCCCAGTCCCAGCCTGCCCTCTGACTCAAGGCCTCAGGTGAGTCAGTCAAGGCCCGCAGCTGGCTGCTCCCCTCCCCTCCCCCACCCCGCCCGCGAATACTGCACAGATTAGAGCGAAGATGGATCAGGATTGCAAGTACACTGCATCCCTGCCCCAGATGACCATACCCAGCGAGGTTCTAGTAGACCAGCTTGTCCGAGAGGGGCGGGAGAGGGCTGCTCACACTGGCAGCATGTGGCAATTTCCCACTGTAGCCAATTTGAAGCTACAAATGTGCCACCCCTGAACCTGGTGTGGGCAGAGATGCATACAATCCGCTTTCACGAGCTGGTCCAAGCCGGCTCAAGCCCACCACTGACCATCCCCAGCCCAGACTCTGCCTCTAACCCAGGCAGCAGTGCATCCCGAGAGGGAAAAATAACCAAAAAAACCAACTTTGTATGGTGATGGAGGTGAACTAGACTTATTGTGGCGATTTCCCCACGCACAGAAGCATTGAATCATTACACTGCATACCTGAAACTAACACCATGTTACACATCAGTTACGTCTTGATTAAAAGAGTCACCCACAAATAGGACCGCCATTTGGCCCTTTCTGAAAATGTAAAACTCCCAAATGCTAACTGTTGGAAATGAATCCAAATTCTTTCTAGAACACCATGCCGGCCAACCAAACACCTGCAGGCGACTTTCAGCCCCGGCCACTGGTTTGCCACCCCTGCACTAGGGCCCTCCCAAGCGCCTGAGCAGCCGGGATACTCACAGCTGGTTAAACATGCGTTTCATCTCGTCCGTGATGTTCATGGAGCCGACCTCGTCGTCCGAGAACCGGTTCACCTCCCCGTCCTGCTCAGAGATGTCATCGTCCGAAGCCACCTTACGCTCTTTCTTTTTGGGGACCACCTGACCCGGAAAGGAAGAGATCCAGGTAACTGGGAGGCTCAGCCAGCATGGAGGGCGGGTGGACTGGGAAGGGGGCCGGCGTCCCATGGGATGGATGGAGGTGGCTGGGGCCAGCCGCTGCAGGATAGATGCGCAGGGCGTCTAAGAAGCAGGCGACGTTAGCAGGAAGCGTGAGGTGGGAGGGAGACATGCAGGATGGAGGAACAGATGGCCTGGACCCTTCCCTCCCCTGGGATGCCGGGTGGTTGGGCCAGCTCAGCTCACCCCTTCACCAGGGAGGCAGCCCCATGATTTGGGACGAGGCCAGGCTGGGACACCGCGTCACCCAGGGTGTCTCAGAGCCAGCCAGAGAGACAGAGAGCCCCTGACAGAGGCATGGACGGCCCTAGGCTTCCCAGGGTCATCTGCTCACATGCAAAGGTGACCTACAGGCAGACAGCCCCAGGTTCAACAAGCCTCCACGCCAAGCAGACAAGACGCGACAAACCAGACAAAGGTTGAAATGGTCTCCCCTGCTTTGCCGCTGAAGGGCAGTAAGAAGGCACAAGATGGATAATGGGCCCGGCGGAAGCCCAGACCTCACCCCACAACATCCAAAGTCACACACTTCAAGCGACAGCACGCCACATGGCCCTGGGCTCAAGCAAAAGCCAAACCACAACCCCAAACTCAAGAAGCAGCCTTCAGAGAATGACACAGGCCCTTCGGGCAGCTGGACGAGCCCCCGGGCCCCTCACCAGTGCTAACCCATTGCCTTTGCCCAGGACACACACACTTGCTCATCGGCATGGGGGAGGGGAGCATCGAGAGTGTCCGCCGTGGAAACGGAGAAGAGTCAGTGGGCAAGGGCTCTTCTTCTGAAATCTGAGGCTCACGGGCCAGGGCTCAGGTCAGCTCACCCAGCGCTCCCAGAGCCTTGGCCAGGGCTCCCCGACCATGGCGCTAGCACCCTGTTCTGGTTCCCAAAGGAAGAGCCAGGAAGCAGGGCAGTGGACTCAGTGGTCGGACGGACCAAGCCCTGGCAGATCAGACCCGAGTCCTGGTCCCAGCTCTGCCGTTTCCTTCCTGGAGCCTGTTCCCCCACCCACCCATCCCGGTGGGTGGTGTCCTCAGCCATGTGATGACGTGGTCAGCCTTGATGATGGAATCAGACGGGCCTATCCGTCTACGCATCCCTGAGTCTATGTTTTCCTGCGGCGGCCAGAGGGCTGGGGGAACGCTACCTGGGGGGGAGGGGGTGTGAGGGAAACGGGGTGACCAGGCAGGGTGGAGTGGCGGCTGGTGAGCAGGGCGGCCCTAGTCACCTGGAAGATCTTGGACACGTCTTCCGAGTTCCGCTGCTGTGCGACATCGCACAGCTTGGCCGTGATATCGATTCGGCGGCAGATGTCCATGTCCACCTTCATGGCCTTTTCTTGGATCTTTGTGTCCAGGTCTGTCATGGGCTGCAGGGAGGACAGCAGGGGGTTACGTGAGCGAGGGATGGAGCAAGCGTGGGGGCGGGTGGGGGTGCTCCCTGGCTCCGGCTGGGCGGAGGCGGCGGGGAGCCCTAGGTGTCAGGCGGGAGGCCCGGGAGTCCAAAGAGGGCCTTGAGCCTTTTCTGGGTGGAAGGGTCGGGACAGCCGCTCAGGTTCAGGGCAGGGGGGCGGGGGGACTCTGGGAGCTAAGGGCTTCGGCGCCAACTGGACAATGTGAGACGGTGTTTGCCGGTCTCCCTAAGGGCTGGAAGGCATCCTCGCAGCAGCCGCAGAGTCAGTGTTTATTTTGTCAGAGCAAAGAAAAAAAAGAAAGACAAGTCCCGCTGTTGAAAGAGCTCCCTGCTTTCCCACCCGGCCTGCCCCCCACAGAGACTCCTCCCCTGGCTCTTGGAGGGGGCTGCCTAGGACGAGGAGGGGGTCCCTCGGACCCCACTGGGGGTAAGCCAGGTGGCCTCTTCCAGCCCCAGCCTCTCGACCGTCGGGACCAGAAACCACGTCAGGCTGAGTCACCTGAACTAGGGCTCCTTCTCCTTTCTGAAGACTTGACATACTACCCACTGCTGGAAGGTGGCGGGAAACTGGGTCCCCAGCAGGAAGGAGGCCCTGGTTGCCAATGGCTGCCCCCACCACACCCACGGTTACTCAGAGGGGCTCCGATCATCCCAAGGACACATACACTGGCCTGTCCCAACTTCCAAAACAACCCTGCCGAAGGCCGCTGGCCCGGAAGCCTCTCAGGCAGGCCCCCACGGCACCCAGACTCCGAGACCCAAGGCCACCCTCCACCCGCCCTCACCGTGGTGAGCCGGCAGGAGGCGGAGCAAACACACACAGACCATCAGAGGAGCCCCGGGAGGGCAGGATGGGTTAAGCAGCAGATTAATGCATCTCTACTCAGACCAAGGGGAGCGGAAGTGGGGAGGGGGCCGGGAGGGGGGCCTGGTCTCCAATGATGCATCCGTCATCCTCACGGGGCAAACGCAGCCAGCCAGGACTCTAACTAGAAGCCGAGCTCTGGAGCCTCGGAGTGAATGAAGCGTTTTGCATGATGGGTGTGGGGGAGGGCATGACGCCTGGGGTTGGCTGCCGGTGGCACTTACGTCACTCATGAGCCCCTTAAACACCACCAGCTCGGCCTTGAGACGCTCAATCTTCTCGTTCATCTCCTCCTGGATGGCTTCGGCCTCCTGTGCTGCCTACGGGGGATGGAGATGGCGGAGGGTTTAGGGGGGCTGCGCTCCCTGGTGGGGACGCCTGATATCCAACTGAGCCGGGCACCTGAGTGCCAGGCAAGAAAGGGGTGCCAAGGACCTCGTCCCAGCCTAGCCCCCCACTCCACCCTTGCTCACTGCAGGGCACTGCTCAGCTTAAAACAGTTCTCAAAGGACTACTTATTGTATGAAAAAAATGCATGGCACGCATTAAGAGAAAAAGAACAGGTAAAGGTAAAAGTGATCCCAATAGGTTAAAAGAGTAGATCCGTTCATGTGAAACTGCTCGTGTTTGACCATCTCTGGTCTCCAGAATGGCGACGTCACATATGTCAATGGACCCAAATATGCATACCCAGGGCTTGTGTGTGACTGCACAGAAAGGACCAGAAGGTCACACACCAACTTATCAACAGTGGAGAGGGGGAAACTGGGGGTATGTTTTATTTTCATCTCTGCATTGTTCTGAATTTTCCAAATATTTGAGCATCAGATGTTATGTTTGTAAAGTAAAAAGCACTTTTGTCATAAAAGAAAAAGAAGGCTGTTCATCCTTTGCCTCCTACATATTGACATTATTTAAATCTGTCTCTAATTTTGTAGAAAATCAATGTTTAAATATCAGAAGGCAATTTTTTTTTTTTTTTTCCCGCACTTGCGGCATGCAGAAGTTCCTGGGCCAGGGATCAAAACCTGAGCCACAGCAGTGACGACGCCGGATCTTTAACCCACTGAGCCACCAGGGAACTCCCAGAAGGCAATTTTTTTTAATGCTTGAAAGAGCTTTGCATGCCTTCTCATGGGGTCACCACACTGGTGGCTGAGAGGAAAACAAAGGCTGAGAAGGTAAAGTTTGCTGCCCAGAGCACACAGCTGGCGAGTGAGGAGCAGGGCCCAGAGCACAGAGCCGCCGAGTCAGAAGAGCAAGAGAATGTCCCCAGACCCACCATGGACCGCCCGCTGGGGCTGGGAGCCCACCCAGTGTCACACCTACCACCCTCTTCAGAGCTCTCAGCCCCAGGTTGGTGCCTGCAAGCCAGGGGCAGCACCTGGACTCCCATACTGGAGCTTTCCACAACACTGGGTGGTGCCTTCAGCCCTGAGGCCGGGGAAGCGAGGCTCCACCGAGGAGAGATTGAGGAGCAGGAGGTAACGCAGCACTGAAGCTGTGCTGGGAACTGCCCCTGGCTCTGCCCCTCGGCCACATGGCTCTCCTGAGAGCCTCCTCAAGCCGGGATCTCTTACCTCCTGCAGTGTGTCCACCATGGTCTGGAGATTCATGCGCTTAGCAAGCTCCTCCTCCCATCTGCAAAAGCCAAGAAGGACAGTGGTCAGAGGGGCCTCCTGAGGTCAGTCCCACCTCAGACACAATGCCAGCACCCACCCTGAGCCCGTTCCCGGGCTGGGCAAGGACCTGACTCCATCCCCATCTGTCCCTTGGGAGCTGCCAGTCTAGGGTGGGTGGGTGGGTCAGTCAGGTTGACCCATAACCATAATACCAGGTGGTACTGACACATGCCAGGCTGAAGGCATGAGAGCACCCCTGCAGGTAGACGACGGCAGAAGGGACCACCACCCCTGCTTCACACAAACTGTGAAGCGCTATACAAATACTACGGCTCCTTCTGTTCTGTAAGAGGGAGTGCTGAGGCTGCTCTCAGGAGCCAGGCTGCAGCCAGCACCACGCTCAGACTCTCCTTTGCCCCCGCAAGAAGTAAACTTTTATTGTGCCAACCCCTCCGTCTTGGAGTCTATTTGTCCTGCAGCCTGCCTGAACCAACAGCTATCTCCTGCCTCGCTGTTATTATCCCCATCTTACAGACAGGAAATTGAGGTTCAGAGAGGTTAAATATCTTGACCAAAGACACACAGCTAGTTAGTGGGTGGGGCTGGATATCTCAACTCAGATCTGTTTTATTATATTAAAACAAAAAATAAACACAGCTCTCGTCTATTTAATATTTATGAAGTACCAGGCTCTGTTCCAGGGGCCTTACATGTATCATCTTCTTGGCTAAAGCTGGACAGGAAAGGACAGAAGGGAGAAGGCACACGGGGGCCCACAGTGTACCCCCCGCCTTAACTGGAGGTACGATGGGGTGATAATCACAGGAGTTGCCACCACAATGCCAGCTCGCCTTATCTGACTGCTGACTGGGGACCAGGCACTGCTCCACCTGGTGCCATTCAATCCTCACAACAACCTCTAATGTAGGTGCCACCAGGATCCCCACATTATGGGCGAGGAAAACAAGGCAGAGTCAGGTGCCCAAGGTCAGAGTGAGGACAGGTGAGGCTCAGACGCAAACCAGGCTCCAGATTGAGTGCGTCACCCTGCCAGGCTCCCTGTAGACCCGGGACGCATCAGAGCCCCATCCCGCTCCCCACACAGATCCCCCTTGCTCCCCAGAGGGCAGGTCCTTCTCCAGCCTCCATCCTGAGACGGGCAGGCCAGGAGCTTCTCTTTCCTCACCCCACGGCTGCCTCCCTACATGGCCTCAGAGCAGGCAGGTCTGGAAGCCTTTTAGGATGCTGTCGGGGCCAGCTAAAAATAGGCCAGAGGGGAGGGATGGATGAAGAGTGGGTTACGTCACCGGCCTTTGGAAACAAGAGAAAACGGATACTGTTTGCACACACAGAGGAAAATTCCTCCTCTTTCCCACACAAGACACGATGGCCCTGGCTAGGGCTCCCAGAGGACACGCACACACTCCCTCCCCCGTCCCCTTTGGTCCTTACCAGCCCCCCCCCGCCCCGGCCCCGTGGCGGCAGCCAGGCTGAGATCTGCCCTGGGCTGCAGAGTTCAGAACCCAGTGGCAGCGGGGCTGGGTCGGGGGTCCTGGCGGGGCTGAGGGGCACGGAGGAAGCTAAAGGGGCAGCAAGAGAAGCTAAGGGTCTAACGCAGGCAGGAGCATCTCCCTGAATACCCTCCTTGTACAAATAGGGAAACTGAGTCCCAGGGCGCACGAAGAATTTGGCCAAGGTCACTCAGGATGGCAGCGCAGAGGCAGCAGTCCAGGCCCAGGTCCACCATGGGAACAGGAAGTCCAGGTGGGGAGACATTCACGGGCCACCCTCACCTCCTCCCGCAGCCGGGGGCACCCGGAGCTTCCCTCGGGAACACAGGTCCCGAGCTGAATCATCTCTCCTGGCCGTGCCATCCTGGCGGGGGCAGGGAACTTGGTTCCAAAGCCCCTGAGCAGAGCGGGGACAAGGGAGCGCCTGGTGTGGCAGTGGCCGCAGCCTGGCTCCTGAGGCCAGCCTCGATACTGTGTCTTACAGCAGCAGCAGCAGGGGCAGCAGAGGAGGGGAGCCAAGAAGGGCGAGGCGCAGGCACCCAGGGGCACGTCACCCCCATGCACGCCCATTTCCCAGACAGGCTTTCGGGAAGGAGGCCCTGCCTCCCCCCTGCTCATTTTTCCTTTAAGCCACCTTCTCATGAGGAAGGTAGGGCAGGGGTCAATAGACCCATTGAACAGACAGGCAAAATGAGGCCCAGCGAAGGAAAACAACTTGTCCCAAGTCAACCTAGAGTGGGAACTAAAGCCATGGCTTTGGTGATCTGGACACTTCAGCTGCCATGGCAGTGGCTACTGAGTGGTGAGCACAGTCTGGGTCCCGAGCACTGGCTCGGTGCTTCATACACATCACAGCAGCTTCCGTGTGAATGATTAACCTTCTCAAGTAAAGAATTTTCCCCCAAACCCATTTTTGCCGATGAGAGACCTGAGGTTCAGAGAGGTGAGGTAACTATCTAAGGTCACAGAGCAAGTAAGCAGGGATGGGACTGAAGCCTAGCTTGTGCTCTAAAGCAACCAGGTTCCCACTGAGATGTGCATGGGAACCTCTGAGGTATCTCGCTCTCACAGAGACCCAGATCCCACAGGCCTGGGATGGGGCTCACTTCTAGCTAGCTGCCCTGCAGAAGGCACTGTGGCAGCCCCCTCGCCTGGCTGAGCTGCACCCCAGCAGATGAGCTTGCACAAACGATTTCACGAGCCTACAATTTCCAGAGCTGGATGGGTGGGCAGCTGGTGCACCTGCCCCCAGGAGACCGAGGAAGGACCCCAGTGTATTGATAGCACCTGGCTTGACAGACCAAACCTGCTGCTCGTACTGACGTCCCCTCCCAGCCGCGGCGGGAAAGCTTGGCTTTGCTGGCTCTGAGGTTGACAGTGCAGAAAAGCTTTGCCCTTCAGCTGCACCAGCTGACTGGGATGAACCGATGGATGGGCGATGTTTCTGAAGGCACCCCAGATGCTCTGCATTCACTGCAACTCAGCCCAGGGGGAGGGAGCCTGCAGCTTAACCACAAACTGGTCCACCAAGTTGTGGGCTCCAACATTCCACAACCTGCTTCCCAGGCCCTGTCTTGTCCCCTGACCTGGATCTGCCCACGGTAGTAAGGTTTCTGTAGGACGGGTGTCTCAGGCAGCAGGACCCACATAAGCAAAGATGGGCCAACAGGAAGGCCAGGGGATGGCCAGTTGCCACCGAAAGGGACACACCTACGATGGGTTGGGGCTGGTGCATGTCATGTTCTTTAACCTTTTGCCGTCCTGACTTTTATGTCCGGCCCACTCCTGAACAAGGGAGCTCACACAGTGGGCTCTGAAGCTGGAGAGAAATCGCCTGCCCATTTCATGGGTGGGAAAATGAAGACTCGGTGCATGCAGACAACTCCAGTCAAGGCCAAGATGGCCTGAAGCCCTTAGCCCCACGCTTGCCCACCCTGACCCACCAGCTCATAAAACTTCCAAATTCTATTCTCTTGAAGGGAGAGGAGAGAGGGAGGGTCACTGGTCACCTCCTAGGTAGTGTTCACCACGCTGGGTCTTCATATGTTTGTAAAATATAAAATGTCACTTAATCCTCCTCTAAAAATGGTCCCCATTTTGCAGATGAGGAAACAGACCATCAGAGGTAACGTGATGCCCCTTTCGCTCCCTCCTCCTCAGCCTCCTCAACTCTATCCATTCTCCCAGGCTTGTTTCCAATGTCCTCGCCCCCAAGCCTCAGCAGCCACTTCATTGTTTTCCCTCCCCGAGCTCAGGCTTGAGGCAGCAGGGCTTGGGGGCCACCGTCCCCAGGCGGCCTGGCTGGGGCATCTCCTCAAGCATGGCTCTCACCCAAAAAGCCAGCCCACAATGCCAGGAACCGTGATGGATGGGCCGTGCTCCATCTTCTCCACCTCCAAAGCGCTCAGGCTCCAACCCAAGCTGCTCGCGGCCCCAACCACACCACAGAGACTTCTCTCACCCCAGCACCCCACCCTCAGAATGCTCTCACTCTCCCCCTATCTGCAGACATCCTTTGACAATAGCCTCGGACCCGTGCCAGCTCCTCAAAGTGCTCTTAGTCTACAGATGCTCATGCCAGCCTCTGCAGGCAGAATGGATGATGGTGGCAGTGACGATGGTAATGGTGGTGGTGGTGGTGGTGGTGATGATGGTAAGGATGATAATGATGGTGGTGGTGGTGGTGATGATGGTAAGGATGATAATGATGGTGGTGGTGGTGGTGGTGATGATGGTAAGGATGATAATGATGGTGGTGGTGGTGGTGGTGGTGATAGGGATGGTGGTGGTGATGGTGGTGGTGGTGATGGTGATGATGATGATGATAAAGATGATGGTGGTGATGGTGGTGGTGACAATGATGATGGTGGTGGTGATGATGATGATGATAGGGATGGTGATGGTGGTGATGATGATAATGGTGGTGGTGATGATGATGATAGGGATAGTGATGGTGGTAATGGTGATGATGGTGGTGGTGATGGTGGTGGTGGTGATGATGATGATAGGGATGGTGATGGTGGTGATGATGATAATGGTGGTGGTGATGATGATGATGATGATAGGGATAGTGATGGTGGTAATGGTGATGATGGTGGTGGTAATGATGGTGGTGGTGGTGATGGTGATAGGGATAGTGATGGTGGTGGTGGTGATGATGATGATAGGGGTGGTGGTGGTGATGGTGGTGGTGGTGGTGATGGTGATGATGATGATGATGGGGATGATGGTGGTGATGGTAGTGGTGGTGTGCTCAGAGAGTCAACCCAGAATGAGTGCTTATGACGTGCCAGGCACCATTCTCAGGTGCTTCACAGGTAGAGCCTCATTTTGGTTTTGCAGTAACCTTGAGGTTAGGTTATGATTACCTCCATGTCATTGATAAAGAAGCTGAAGTCCACAAGCATGAGCACCTCACCCCACATCACACAGCCAGCAAGTAGGGGTTGTTTCCATTTTACAGGAACAAGAGACTCTCAGAGAATCTTCAGAGGCAAAGGCTGAAAGAGACCAAGGTTCACCTAGACCACGCCTTTGAGGGTTCAGATAAGGAAACTGAGGTGCAGGGTCACCCGGGAGTGGACAGCTCCGTGCCCTCCCCTCCCCTGGCCCAAGCGAACACTCGTGAGGAGTGAGGCAGAAGGACATGAGTCCAAACCCGGGGTTTGCCTCTGATCTGTCGCCATCACCCAGAGCCTGGATCTCTCCATCTTTAATGAGATGGAGTATGTGAGCCCAACACATCCCAGGGATACTGTCTGATGGGCAGGTGACCAGCCCACAGCCACAGGCCGGCTCTGGTTGGACTAGGTCTCAGGGCCCAGCTTCTGGCCCGGCCCTGCCTACTGCCCCCTGCGACTCAATCACCACTGTCTCTCTGCTGACCAGTGTCCAAACCCCGTGGGCCTGATCCACAACACGGCCGTGCTGGACAAGGGCAAGGGCAGTCCAGGAGGGCAAAGGACAAGCAGGGGCACAGAGTGTGGAGCCCACGGGTCGGGAACGTGGATGTACAGGCAGGCAGCACAGCCATGCTCTCCAGCACTCATCTCAGGAGGTCTCAGGCACCCTGTTGGAGCGTAGAGGAACCATGGAGCAGACGTGTGTTCAAGGTGAGAAAAGAGGTCAGGTCTAAAGCTGGGGGTCTGGCCCCTCCAGCAGCCAGAGAACTAGTTATAATTACGACTAGTTATAATTACGACTATGCTCACTGCATGTGGTAAGGAGTCAGACAGTTGCTGAATGGATTCGATGAATAAATGAATAACCCAAGTGACGATCACGCCTCGTTCCCCTGCCTGTCCCCTCCCCAGCCAGGGTGCCTGAGCCTGGAACATTCTCAGTCTGCTGGGCCCCAGCCTGGGGGCTCTGGGGCCTCCCCCAGGAGAGGTCAGGCCAGGCGGAGGGCCAGCCTGGGCAGGAAGTGGGCAGGAGGAAGGAGAGAACTTCCCACAGCCCTGCCGGCCAGGGAGGGGAGGCAGGGCCGTCAGGACAATACGGGCGGGGAGAGGAAAGGACACCGCATCTCGCGGGGCTCGGCCACCATCTTAGCAGATGGAGCACACGTGTGAGGAGGAGGCTGGGACGGGGAAGGAGGGGGCCGCCCCGCCTCAGCCAGATGTGGTCTCCCCACATTCCTGAAGAGCCACCGCTGGACCACGTGATGGACGGGAAGTCTCCGCCGGCCACTGGGGGGAGGGGATGGCAGCTTCAACAGCAGCCCCCACCCCCAGTCAACTCGCGGGGCCAGTCTCTCCCCTCCCCCATCAGCTCAGGATGACACATGGACCCGCAGGAAAGGGGCCACAAAGCCTGGCCCACTGAGCAGCGGAAAGCCAAGCTGAAGTCACTGGCAGAGGGACTGACTCAGAGATTTTTCACTTCCTGTGCAGTCACGGAAAGAGGCTCCGGGGTTCCAGCTCTAGGGGAAACGGGGTGCAGCCCCAGTGAAACAATTTAGTCTCCTGGGACAGCCCTGGGGCTTCTGGGGAGAAAGTCCTAGAGACTCCTAGGTAGCAAGAAACTAGGTTGGAATCCTGCCCCTGCCACTTCCCAGCTGTGTGACTCTGGGCAAGTCAGCCACCCTCTCTGGGGATCAGTGGCCTCATCTGTGCGATGGGAAGCACCCCACCCCTTTAGAGGGTGATTGGGAGAGGTACCTGAGGTGGTGCAGTGCGATCGAGAACACCCAGTCCCACCCCTGGCACAGCAGGCAACCGACACTCCACAGCTCAACCTGATCTGGAGAATCCCACGGCTGGCTCCAGTGGGCCAGATCTCAGAGAGCTGGGAGGGCGCCCCAGGAATGGTCCACACCTTTCAAGGGGAGGCGGGCTGCCGGCACACCCAGGCCAACTCACTCAGGTGATGGGAAGCAAAAGCTCAGGGGAGGCTGGAGTGCAGAGCCGTCAGTGGAAAACTTCATTCTGGGCCAAGCGTGGGCCCTGCCTCGGGCGGAGGGCAGAAGGGTGGAGGGCAATTGCTCCCCTGGTATGGGGAGCTCACCCACTGCAGCACAGCCAGGTACAGGCTGCCAGGGGAGGGGACCCCTGCAGGGTGGGGTGGGGGTGGATGTGCCCTGCCCTAGCCTCACTGCCCTGACTGGCAGGTCCTTCTCTAGACTGACATCCGAGCTGGAGAAGAGGCTGCTGGCACAAAGCAGACCAGAGGGACCCTCCTTCCAACGCAGTTTCACAGAAGCCCACGGGTAACACAGTGGGCAGAAGATCAGGGCTGGCACTCACCCCTTAGCTTCTGCACAGCTCCCAACAGCTCAAAAAAAATCACAACTGGATCAGCTTCCTCATTCCACACTACCCTGATTGTCTAAGACTATAACAATTCACCGTTGTGGCAGAAAAAATCACAGAGGAACCAAAAGGGCAGTGGGAGTGGGGGCGGGGCCAGGAATGCACCGCGAGCGAGCTCCGCCCCCCGAGCAGCCAGTGCTGAAACACGTGGAGTCTCTCCTCTCTTGACTTCCTCCTCGTATCTGGTTTACACTAAGGATCTTCTCTCTCCAGTAAAAGGAGGGCCGGAACCCCCAGCCTGTGAGCGGAGAGGCGCCCCCATCCCAGCAAGCCCCGCTCTCACGGGTACCTCCCAGCACAGGCCTCCCCCGCCCCCCGCGCCCTCAATATCCTCCCCCTGGACTCTGGGGCCCCCTTGGGCACCATGCCCCTGATCTGGGGAAGGGACGCCTCGCAGACGTGCCCATCAGAGGCCCAGCTGCCCAGCTGTACTCCGCGGCTCAGAAGGAAACACAAATTAAATGTCAACTGATTGTCTCCGCGGAGGAGGTATTAATTTAATGTGAACACTTAACCAGGGCAGCCGATTCCATTACAGGCGGGCGGTAATGGCCCAGCAGCCCCAGCACAGGCTGTGAGCTGGTGATGGGCCGGGTTGAGCAGCCACCACATCAAGTGTGCACCTCTCCCCAGCATGCTGCCACTGCACGCGCACATACACTCCCCCCCCCCACACACACACCCAGGCCCACTTTTCAAGCTGGAACAGCAGACGCTTTCAGGGATGTCAGCGGAGAGGTCTGTGCAAGGCTCCTCCAGAGGAGCGGGGAGTCTGATGTCCACAGGGAGGCACCCTGTAGAGGAGAAGGTTCTGAGCAAGGGAGCAGGAGATCCTGGTTCAAGTCCCAGCTCTGTCGTTGATCCACCGCACCACCCCAGCAAGTCCCTTCTCTGCCTGGGCCTCAATCTGCCCAATGATAACATAATTCCTAAGAGTTCCTCTGGATGTGACACCATGCAGCACCATTTGCAGACCTTGGATGTGGCCTTTCCTTGGAGCCTGAAAGAGGTGACAGCCTCAGGGGATGTCACTGCCATCCAGAGTCATCCTGGATAATGGTGTGGGGCCTTTGGCCCCTGCCGTCACCACCGGTGACCAAGCAGGGGGAGTGGATGGTGGCCTGCAATGGTTCCTCGCTGTCCACTCACTCACCCAGTCGGCTTGGCCCTCATAGAATCAAGGATGATAGGAGTCTCCGCCAGCCCCACCAAGAAGGGCGGAAACTGAGGATGTCGTCTGCCTCTGTGTGGTCCCTGGAGGGCCCACTGACCACCAGCTAGAAACCTCAGTCTCCTCCTCTGTGCAATGCGGGTAGCGATCCCACTTTGTGGGGTTCACGGACATTAAATGAGCTCACGTGAAGGACACAGGCACCCTTGCTGGACAATGGCTTTTGTCATCGCTGGTACTATCCTGCCTGTGCTTGTCTGGGGGAGGCGGGACAGGTGGGTACGTAAGGCCTGGACAACCTAAGCAGGGACACTTCTCTATCCTGCCCTGACCCTCTGGGGACCTGGAAGCAGCTGAGAGAGGTGGTGAATGAGGTTTCCCGGCAAGGAGGTGAATGCAAGCCCCACCAATGGACCGTGGGGCTGAGCCATGTGGAGGCATCCCCCTCCCCCTTCCTGTATCAGTGACCACGGGTACCTCTTCCAGGGCAGCTGGCCTATGGGGCTCCCACCAGGTCTTGGGAGAGGTGGGAGGGAGAGCCCGCAAACCTGTCACTGGATCACAATCCCTGGGTCCACCCCGCAGCCCCAGGCAACAAGACAGCCAGTATTGTACACGCATCCTTGTCTCTGCCCTGAACTTGCTGTGTGACCTTGGGCAAGTCGCTCCCCCTCCTCTAGCATCGCTTCCCCATTCTTAAAGCAATGGTGTCAAACGAGATACATTCGAAGGGCCCACCCACCCCACCCAGGCCAGGAAACAATTTCCATAGTGCCCGGACAAACACCCCACAGTGCCGGCAAAGCTAGCAGATAAACCACAAGGTCTCCAAGCCAATGGGGACACCAGCCTTTGAGCTCCAAGCAGTGAGCGCAGAGGAGAGAAGGGCAGGGGCTCTGGAGCCAGAGGGTCCTGGGATCAAACCCCAGCTACACATCTTGCAGCTCTGCAGCCTGGAGCAGACTGCTGACCCTCTCTGAGCCTCAGTAAGATCACCCACCTCACAGGGTTTTCTGCAAATAGTCAATGGCCTCGTGTATGACAGGCGAAGTCAGTGGCATCCTCCTCACAACCTCCGTGATCAGAGAGACTGGAAGGGTGGTCCTGGACCCACAACGCAAGTGATAGGGCCAGACATGACCTCAGGACTGGCTGACCCCAGAGCCTCTATGCCACCATAACCATCACATCAATGATGAGAATGAGAATGAACTGGCTGCCGCTGTCACCTGGCTGGGGGACCAGGGGCACATGGACATGGGGGTGGCCGAGGGAAAGGAGCCAGATGCTGAGAGTGCTGATTCGACTGCCAGCAAAACCCAGCAAGTGTCCTGCTGCAGCCTCCATGCCCCAGACGTGCCCCAAGAATGAACAGGCACGTGCTTAGGCATGGAAGTCTGTCTTAACAAGTGCCACCATGAGAGCAGGAGAGACTCAGGCAGAAGGTATCCTGCCAGCCAAAGCCCTGCTGGCCTCATGGGGCCACCTCAGCAGGCACAAGGCACTGAAGAGCGTTCTCTTGGGCCCGGAGATGTCCCTGGTCACCTGCCCCAAAGCCAGTCTGAGGTTCCAGCTGCTTCCGAGTCTTCCGTTCCAGTCACTCAGTGTCCATATCTGCCCAGGTGCCCAGTGTCATTCCCACATGGGTGTCATTTATGGAAAACCCCTTGGGAATTCCCGTTGTGGCCCAGTAACAAACCCGACTACCATCCATGAGGATGCAGGTTCAATCCCTGGCCCCGCTCAGTGGGTTAAAGAATCCATTGCTACTGTGAGCTGCGATGCAGGTCACAGATGTGACTCAGATCCCGCATGGCTATGGCTGTGGTGTAGGCCAGCAGCTGTAGCTCCAATTCGACCCCTAACCTGGGAACTTCCATATGCCACAGGTGTGGCCCTGAAAAAGACAAATAAAAGAAAACCCCTTTGGAGACCTGGCAGTTCTGTGGACACCTGTAACCCAGAGCTGTGTGCAGGGCAGGGCCTTCCTTCTAGCACTTCTGTCTAGAGACCACACCCCAGTGGGCACTGTCCCCTACCAAGCAGGCCACTCTGAGAAGGAAAGTGACTCGGCAAGTGTCTTGTGGTGAAGAGGAATCTGTGTCCCAAACTGCAGGCCACCGTGAAGTTCCTGGGGCACCATTTCCAACCTCTTTCAGACTTGCGACAAACTTCATCACCTCCTCCAGGAAACCCTTCGCGACTTCCCCAGAATGAGTCACTATGCCCATCCCGGTTTTTCCAGGTCCGGCATGTGCCTTCCTCATAGCATCCAGGATGCTGTAAATTTTCACTCCTCTGCCTCTCTCTTCAGATTCTGCTCTCCTGGAGCGAAGGAGGACATGCTTTTGCTATAAAAGGCTTGCTCTGCACTGGTCTAGTCACTTGACTGCCACCACAGCTCTGTGAGCCAGGCGTTATCATTCCCACTTTACAGATGAGAAAGCTGAGGCCCAGGTGGGATGACTTGCTCCAAGCCAGGCGCAGGTCCATCTGGCTCCCACATCTGAAGAGCCTCTCAGAGGTTAAGAGTGTCTCTTTGGCTCCCTTAACCCTACTCCCTACCATGTCCCCAGCACGCTGCTCAGAAGACACCCCAAATGACCCTACCAGGGCCAGCACAGATGTGCACTCATGGAGCACAGTCACTGGGAGGACAGCCACTTAGCCCAGGTACCTAGCCACTTTGCCCATTGACTCAGTTCTTGGGGCCCTAGAACCCGGGTAGAGAAGGGCCCTCGCATTCCACCTCCACTGGCCAAGACAGATTGGCCCGCAGCCCTGCCACCCATTCCACCCCTGCAACCAGCTGGGGCAAAGCACTGAACCTCCTGAGCACCTGGTTCCCCATCTTTAAGGTAGGGGCTCATGGAAGCACATGCCTCGTGGGGCTGCTGAACGAAATGAGTCAGCCTCCGTTATGCGCTTAGCACAGAGCCCAGCTCTTAGTTAATGCTCGAGAGGTGGACCTGATCAGCCTCGGAACGTGGGCTTTACGTGGTTTCTCCCATCCAGGGGAATGGGCGGCTCACAAAGAAGGGGTGGCCAGTGGGTGGCCAGAGCGCCAGGTACCAGCAGGATCCCCAGGTACCAAACTCCCTGCATCAATGCTGGTGACACATGGGGCCATCAAACAAGTCTTTGGAGGCTTGTCTCATCTCAGGAGGACGTCTCACCTCACTTGTGTCCAATTCAGTGCCACATCCCAGCACCGGCATGAGACTCGGCCCTAAGGATGTCACAGTGAGTGAGCGTGGGGTGTTTCTGCCCACGCCCAGCAGCCTCAGCATCTGCCGCAGCCCTACCCTCTGGCTGTTGGCTTTGATTCCATCATCTTTCCCCATGAGAGAGCCAACAAACATTTCCCAAGTGCCCTCCCAGGGGCACAAGACTGAATTAAGAGGGTTCTCCTCCCATCAAGAGATGGGTGGTGAGTTCTGGAGCTCTCTCTTCTCCACCCCCCAGCCCTGGATCCTCAACCCCTCCAACCCAACAGGTCTCGTACCCTGGAAGTGGAGATGGGAGGGGGTACACCTTGAGTTCTCGGGGCTGGGAGGCATCTTTGCTCTGCCCACAAGTGAAGGGGCCCCATCAAGTCACCCCGCTTGTTGGTACTCAGGGCAGGAGACAGGAAAGCAAGAAGCAAGGATCCACCACCACACTGAAAATAGCAGTTCCCTCCAAAGAGAGAGTCTCATGGCTGGGGACAGGGTGGGAGGGAGACTTGTCACTCTGCCACCTTCTGTACCTTCTTATAAAATATTCATAATATAAAATCTGACCATGTTAACCATTTTTAAGGGTACAGTTCAGTGACATTAAGTACGTTCACACTGTTATGCAAACATCGCCATCAACCGTCTCCAGAATTCTTTACCTTGCAAAACTGAAACTCTGTCCCCATGAAACAATAACTCCCCATCCCCCCACCCCCAGCCCCTGGCAACCACCATTCTACTTTGTCTCCATGAATCTGACTACTCAAGGTCCCACATATAACTGAAATTATATAGTATTTGTCTTTTGGTGACTGGCTTATCGCACTTAGCATGATGTCCTCAAGGTTCATCCACATGGTAGCAAGTGTCTGAATTTCTTCTCCTGCAGCAACATGAGCTGCTGCAATGACAATGCTGGATCCTTAACCCATTGCGCCATCAGGGAACTCCTCCTGTATCTTTTAAATTTCGAATCATGCAATACCTGACCTAGTCAAAAAATCAAAGCCATTTAAATTTTACAAAAGACAAAAACACCTGCTCATTTCCCCCTTGTTTTAAACTGCACGAATAGTTTAGAATGATACACACACACACACACACAGAAAAAAATCAGATAAGTCAAACAAATGAAAAAATTCAAAACCCACCCAATCCTCCATCCCTGAGAGAATCGCTCTTAACATTGGCTGCGCATCCTTCTCATTGCTTTCTTAGGAGGTTCTTTCTCTGATGAGATCTTCTAATAGGGAAAATGGGATCAGAGCATGTGTGGTCTTCAAATGTGCTCTTCCCCTTAACAGCAGGCATCCTTCCCAGCAGGTGATACAGCAGGTCACTGTGGTACCACTGACCTAATGGGTCCTGCACTGTCATTCCCAACTCCTAGCAACCTAAACAGCACTGCCAAGAGCATCTTGGTGCATAATTTTTTAAAAATCTTTTTAGGGCCTCACCATGGCATATGGAAGTTCCCAGGCTAAGGGTCGAATTGGAGCTGTAGCTGCCAGCCTATGCCACAGCCACAGCAATGCGGGATCTGAGCTATGTCTGAGAACTACACCATAGCTCCTGGCAATGCTGGATCCTTAACCCACTCAGCAGGGCCAGGGATTGAACCAGCATCCTCATGAATACCAGTCAGATTCATTACCGCTGAGCCCACAGTGGGAATTCCTCGGTGCACACATATTTGCACATTTGACCAGTTATCTCCAAGGAGTGGGTTGCTAGGTCAAAGGTACAGTGCCCCTTGGAAAGGACGGGGTGACAAGGCTGCACTTTCTTGGGGCATGGCAGCTGCCCAGGGGCCCAGGAAAAGCAGGGTCCCAGGTCCTTAACCCAGCTCAGCAATGCTATTTTGTGCCTCAGTTCCCTCATTAGTCAAAAGGCTGCCTCATCCTTGGGTGGAGGAAGACCCCACCATAAATACTGTCCCCTCACCCTCACTGGGGTGGCACTCTGCCTTCCCCAAGGAGCAAGGGCTGGGCGACCAGGCTCATATGAGAAATGGGCCCTGTCACCTCTCTTCTAAAGGGGTAGAAATTACCACCTGGTGCATGATGAGCCCTGGAGCAGGTGGCCACATCCTAGGGTGGGGCAAGGCTAAACAGCATCCCCCATGGTACCTCCAGCCCCGGGCGTGCCAAGCTGCATCACACCTCCAAGCCCTCGCGTGTGCTGTGTACCCTTCCTGGGAGCCTCCGCCTACATGCCCCCTTTGTGGTTCTCTCTCTCCTTATCTTATGCCAACTTCAGGACTCAGCCTGTATATCTCCTCCTCTAAGAAGTCTTCCATGGTCAGGGTCAGGTACTCCAAAGGCCCGGGGCACTTTCTACAGAAGTTATCTGTTCACCTGTTGGTCCCCCCAACCTAACTCAGCCCTTGTAAGATGAGGCCCATCTCTGGCTCCCAGCTACAGCTCCAGAGCATAGCATGGAGCCTGGTACACAGTAGGTACCAAATAAATACTCACTGGATAAAGAGCCAGTGGAATGTCACCTCCAGGACCTTCCTTAGGAGACCCAGTCAGTGCTGCACTAACTCACTGTGTGGCCTTGGACATGACCTCCCTGTCCGTCCCGCCCCTCCCCATCAGCCTCAGTTTCCCCGGACAACCTCCACTGGCCCTTCCAGCTCTTCTACTCTCCTCCAACCATCCTCTTTCTCACCTTGACCCTGGGCCTCCCTCTCATGGGTCAGACAACGGGCAAGGTCATGCTCACAGCTCTCCATCCCCAGGACTTAGCTTCTCCGTCCAGCCTGGCCGAGCCCCCAGAGACTCTCCACCCAACCCCCATCCTGGGTATCAGTGACTCAGCTTCCAGGGCTCCAGCTCTTGTGCAAGTCCAGAAGTCAGGAGGGGGTCTTGGGCACCCAGGCCAAGAAGCGGGGGGCCTGGGGGGTCTGTGCCCAGGAGGCTGGGGGAGCCCCACCCAGGGACATGTTTATAGCTTTCAGGAAAAACAGCAACTCCCAAGGCTATTTTGGAAACCTAATGTGCACTTTGGGTCTCTCTGTTGTTTATTTCAAGTGACTGTGCTGGCCCGCAGGTAAACGCGAGGCACTGTGGGTCTGCGGTTCAACGCCGTCTCCCCATCAAAGCCACGTCACTCACCCTGAGCTAAGCACGCCTGGACCAATGAGGTGGTCAGCAGCCACACAGAGCCCACCAGGCAAGAGTTGGCACACACCCCATCCTGGGTTTAAACCAAAGCCCTGCAGCCTTGAGCAAGTCACCACTCCAAGCCTCAGTCTCCTCATCTGTGGAATGGGGGAGAAGGACCCCCTTCCTGGATTAAATGAGGACTGCAAGCACAGACAGGCTCCAGGTGTAACAACAACAACAAAAATCACAGTACATGTTTCCCCCGGACCTCAGAAGGGGATGCTCCGAAGCCCAGGCCATTTGGAAATAAGAAGCCTAAAGCTCAGAGGGGTGAAGTGACGTGCCCACGGTCACACAGCCAGGCAGTGGCAGAGCAGGGATCAGAACCCAGAGCCCATGTGCTTCCTGCCAGGCCACAACTAGGGGGACAGCACAGTCCTGAGCAATCATCAGGGAGGAAGGAAGAGTGACAGGGACCTGGGAAACCAATGACACGTGGATCTGGTGCAACAGGGATGGGTTGCGGCAGGTGCTGCTTGTATGCACAGCACTGTCATTTGTCATAACTGGCCAGGAAGGCTGCAGGGACAGCCGGGACAGGCAATTAGGCTGCGATCACCCGTACAGAGGGCTTAGTGACAGCACACAGCTCAAAGGGCCGGACTCTTTACTTAACGTCAGCCTCTTGTCATCATGCAGCCCTGACATGCAACTTGTGAACCAGCAGGGAGGGCAGCGGGGCGCCCCCAACACACACATACACACACACACACACACACACAGAGTGCTGCTCCCATTCATCCATGGGGCTGGAGTACACCTCTGAGAGGAGTGAGAGGTCAAAAATTAGCAGATTCCCAGAGGACCTTCTGTGACAGTAATGCCCTGGCGCATAGCACCTTATCGAAGCCTCTAGTTTCTTACCCCCCTTCTGCGGATGGGAAAACTGAGGTTCACGCAGGTAAGGCAACTTGTCAGGGTCACGTAATTGTAACAGTTAACGATGTGAAGTGTTAGGATGTGATAGGCACTATTAACTCATTTAATCATCACAAGAGGTAGATATTACGCTCTTTTTACAGATGAGGAAACTGAGGCCCTGAGAAGTAAAGTAACGTGTGCAAAAGGCCACAGAACTCAAAAGCGGTGGAGCCAGGACTTAAATCCAGGCAGTCTGGCTGCAGAGCCCAAACTCATAACCACCAGGCACGCCTGCCTCTACTCCCTGTAAAGACAGAAGCCGGGTCTCTCTGCTCCCAAAGCCTGGGCTCCTCTCTCTGTGCCAGGTGGCCTCACGATGGGAGGGAGAAGGTCAGGGAGCATGGACCTCAGTCTCCCAGGCTCAGAATGGACCCCAAGTGGCATCGCATCCAAACTGTATGAGAGGCCCCCACTCTGGGCCACCACGGGCCCCCAAGAGTGTGGCCTGTGAAGTGAGGTTCTCCGAGGCCCAGTCCAGCCGCCAGGGCCCTCAGATGGGCAGGGCGTCCTGCAGACCCTAGAGATCCTGCCCGGATCCTGCCAGGTGCCCAGCCCAGAGGGAGCAGGCAGAGGGTCACCAAACCCCAGCCCTGCCAAGGGACCAGCAGGGATTCCTTCTCAACTCAAACACAACTGAGGCCTCTTTCCCCCTGAAACTTGGTCCTCTAGCCACACGATGCCTGGACTTAGTAAGAAGCCAAAAAGAAGATGGCTGAGGACAGAGGCACAAGGAGGAGTGGCCTGGAGGAAGGGGTGGGACCACTTATTTCAAAACACTAGGACGTCAGATAGACTCAGCCAGGCCCCAGCTGGTGACTTGGTAAAAGTGACTTTACCTCCCCCAGCCTCCGTTTCCTCATCTATAAAGTGGGGGTAACAACAGTATCTACCTCAATGGGTTGTGAAGTTTATATAAGATCATAAATACCAAGCATCTAATGTTATTTTGCTCATCTTAGTGAGCAGGCCCCAATTCCAGCTGCTGCTGTGTGTGTGTGTGTCAGGGGTGGGGGTGAGTGGTTCCAGGGTCCAAGGTCCTGGGCTTGGCTGAGATGCACCATTCTACCCATCAGAGGCTTCATTCTCTGGGTCCTTCTCACCCATGCTGGGACCAGGGTGCTGCCAGGCATCCAAGTCTCTGAGCACCTAGCCACTTGCAGGCCCTCCCCGGGTACTTATGCACTGGATGAATGAATGAACTTACAGGCTGGAGCCATGGAGCAAAGTCGCAAGCAGGGCCTGGGTATGAGTCCCACTCTGCCTAGGTCCCAGCATGCCCAGGACCCATCTGCACAGGGAAGCTCTGACCACCCCTGGGAGCTCAGGCCCTGCCTTTGCCAGCCACCCCCTGGGCAGCCTGCCAGTGGTGGTCCCTTTTCCCAATTTGCCTGGCCTCCTAGGGACAGCCGCCGCCGGTCTACACCCACCCTAGCAGGCCACAAAGGCAGCAGGCGGCTTCCTCCCAGTGACTTTGCCTTGGAACTTGGTGTGACGTCTGCCAAGCCAGATGGCCTGGTTGGCCTAAAGGGCCAGGACACCAGCTGGGAGTCCTGTCCCAGCAAGCAGGGCCGCTTAACCCCTTCCTGCCCCAGCCTCAGGAGCTAGCATCCCCCCCGGGCAATGTAATCACTGACATAACATTCAGGCCTCCTGCCCTCCACCCTTGGAGGTGAGGGGCCTACAAGGGGCCAAAGGGGAGTCAGGAAGGTGGTGGAGTGAGAGGGAACCGTGGAGCAGGAGGGAGTGGAGGAGGTATCACTGCTCGGCTCTGAGGGCAGCCTCGCCCGCCAGGAATCTGCCAGCCCAGAGGGAAAATAGGGAGGGTACTGGTTCCAGGCTGGGAGCCCCGTGGAGCCAGGTGGAACCAGCTGCCTTGCTTCCAGGACATCCACTTGGGGCAGAGAATGCCAGGTCCAAAGGCCACCAGCTACCTTTATCAGACTAGAAAACCCACGGCCCCCACCGCCAAACCCCAGAAACAGCACTGCCCTATGAAGAAGGTGATCCAACTCTGCCAGTGTGGCTGAACGGCCATAGACAGGCCACTCAACCGCCCTGGGCCTCAGTTTCCTCATCAGGAAAGGGGGGCTGGGGTGATCCCTGGGCTCCAGGCCCACTTCCGGCTCAGAGGACTCCACGACTCCCGAGAAGGAATGTGCCTCCTCCCCCCACCCCCACCCTCAGGAACTTGTGGAATCCTAGAGGGACCAGCCAGATCCCTTCTACATAAAGAGTGTGTTCCAACCAGCATGCATGAGTCAAGGGGGACTTCCGGTAGGAAGAAGGTAAGCTTCCAGGGTTCAGCGGGGAACCGATGCTGCCTTGAGAACCTGGGAAGGGTCTTCACCAGGCAGCTGATGCCCACCCAGTCCCTACTCCACAGAAGGCTAAACAAGGCGAAATGCAGCATACGGGATCCGGGCTAGGGCCGGGAAGCATTAACCAATGGAAGAGGCTATGAGGATGCCAGGGGGCACATCTAAGAGAGGGCTCTGGCATGTCCTTCTAAGGCAGTAAAATCTTTAAATGGCATTTGCAAAGGGAGGGAAGAACAGATGACCTCTGGAGACCCCTGGGGACAGCCAGCTGGTGTCCACAGCAAAACAGGGCTTCAGAGTCTCTGCACTCAGGTGCCCAGCCAACCTGGCATTCCAAGTAGCCAGTGGTGTCATCTCAGGGCAGAGCACGGCCAGGCTCAGCTCCAGCCTGAGGCCTGCACGCTGGTCCAACCAGTATCTCTGGATGTCTCTCAGGACAGAGGCTGTGGAAAACTCTAGAAAAGCCTAAGAACACATCAAAATAGGCAAGGAGGGAAGGGCTGGGTGAGAAGGCTGCCAGCCAGGAGTGCAGCCATTTGTCAGCGTGACAGAGATGCAAAAACATGTGGCAGGAGTCCACAGACACGGCTCTGAGTCCTAGGTGTGTCTCCAACTTGCTGTGCAACCTATAGCAAGTCACTACCTCTCTGAAAAGTGTGTGTTAGGGGGAGAAACTGAACATCTCTTCTAGGTCTGATTTAGGAGTCATTTTGCAAGCTCCCTAGGTTCAGGAGTCTGCCTTTCCAATCCATGTAACATCATCCCCAGGGCCCAAGCATAGGGCCAAGCACAAGTGCCCTAAAAATGATAGATGGAGGGCTAGATGGAGGAATGGGTGGATGGAAGAAATGATAGATGGTTGGATGGAAGGATGGATGGATGGAGAGAAGGATGATAGATGAATAAATGGATGGATGGATGGGTAAATGGATGGATGGATGGATGGAAGGGTTGGTGCGTAGATGGATAGAAGGATGGATGAAAGGATGAATGGGTGGGTGGATAGATGGATGGACAGATGGAAGGATGGGTAGGTGGATGCATGGATGGATGGATGGAAGGGTGGAGGGATGGATGGATGGATGAATGAATGGATAGATGGATGGAGATGGATGGATGGATGGAAGGGTGGGTGGGTAGATGGATGGATGATGAGATGGTTGGATGGACAGAGGGATGGATGAATGAATGATCAAGTGGAGTAATTCCAGAAAAAGAAGAGCAGAAGGCCCTAGGTGTCCCCTGGGAGACTTCCTTACACTTGCCCATTAGGCCTCCTTGGAATCACCTTCCCATGACTACAGACCTTCCAACATCCAGCTCCCTCTTCTAACTTGTACATAGATGTGCATACACCTACATATACACACTAAAATACACAACACATGCTCCAAGCACCATGACCTAACTCTGAATCCTGAGAATAGAAGCTATGGATCCCCAGTGAGACTTGCCTGCTGCAGTCTTTTCCCGGGGCATTCGTGCTTCCTGAAGCACCCTCCCAAAGCCAGGTTTGAAATGAGACTTGACAGTGGTAGAACCCAGTGAAAATCTTTTAAGATCCAAGTTTACATGCCTGCTCTGCCACTTTCTAGCTATGACAAGCAAGAAGTCATTTCACTTGCCAAGACTCGGTTTCCTCATCTGTACAGTGGGCATAACCACAGCTTCCCTACAAGAGTGTCGTGAGGTTCAGGAGAACACACCCGTGAAGCCTTGAACTGCATCAGATACACAAGATGTGCTCAGGGAACGGTGAGAAGAGTGTTACGGGGTTATGAGGTCCTGGCTTCCTTCTTGGTGGAGCCGAGGGTGAGCCGAGCCTCCTAGGGCTTCTCTGCTTGGGCCCTGCAATCCCTTCCACCTCGTTTCCCACCTTGGGGAATGATGTGTCTGGGCTTAAACTGAGCAGAAGCTACAAAGCAGCCTTTGTCTCAGAGACGAAACCCTAAACCAGCTGCCCTTGACGTCCACCCTGGAAAAACAACGCCAGGACAGCCTTCGACGTCACTTCTCTGCCAAGGCCTGGGAGAGAGCGCTTCACCCACAAGGGCTCACAGAGACAGTCTGTGGGCTGGACAAGAACCCAGAAGCCATCTTCCCAAGGCCTTAAGGAAGAACAGCTGCCTTAAGGAGCAAGAGAGGACTTGAACCCCTCTATCTCCACCACACTTAGCACTCAGCACTATCTCACTGGTTGTTCACCACCACGTGTGAGCTAAGGTCATCCCGCTGTCACAGAGGAGAGAGCTGAGGCCCGGGGTGGGGACACGAACTCAGGCAGCTTCACTCGAGGATCAGAGGTCCCTCCCCAAGGGCCAGGGCCAAGAATATGCAACTCATTCCTCAGCCTGGAGGACTGAAGCTGGGAGGGTGGCAGGAAGGACACTGGAAGGCATAAAGCCCAGCTCTGCCTCGTGGGGAGGCCTCGGCCAGGGATGTGACCTCCTGAGGCTGCCTCCGTATCCTCGCAGGGATGCTGGCCCTGACGGGGCCCCTCCCCTGGGAGGCAGGGTCGGGGCAGACCCCCCATTCAGGATCACCCTCCACCAAGGCCACAGGCTCCAGGTGACACACTGTGCTGCCCACAGCCTTGAATGCTAGGTCTAGCCCTACCAGTGACCACGTGGTGACAATCTGCTGGGGAGGAGAGGGGATGTGACCGACCTCCTCCTTGGCCGCATGCAGGCCGCTCTGCTGGGGAAAGGAAGTGCTCTGATCACAAAGGCCACTCTGTAGCCGGAAGCAGAAGGGAAGAGGCCATTCCCACTGTATGGGGCCTGGGGGCCGGGGAGGGCCGGGCCGGGACAGAAGGAACAGAGCCAAGAGGGCTCAGGGGCCGGCACCACACTTAGCACTCAGCACTATCTCACTGGTTGTTCACCACCACGTGTGAGCTAAGGTCATCCCGCTGTCACAGAGGAGAGAGCTGAGGCCCGGGGTGGGGACACGAACTCAGGCAGCTTCACTCGAGGATCAGAGGTCCCGCCCCAGTGAAGGCCCTGATCGCAAGCCAACAATGCAACCAAGGAAGAGGAACAAGTTCCTCTTAACTCCTGTGGGTGTGTTATGCCGTAAGGCCCAGAAAGGAAAAACCCTTGAGTTGGGGCTCCCCTGAACTCAGCATTAGGGTTTTTTCCTGATTTTTTGGTTTTGTTTTATTTTTTTTCCTTTTTTTCTTTTAACTGCCATACCTGCAGTGTATAGACGTTTCCAGGCTAGGGGTTGAATCGGTGATGCAGCTGCCGGCCTACACCACAGTCACAACAACACTGGATCCAAGCCACATCTGTGACCTACACCACATCTTGCAGCAACACTGGACCCTTAACCCACCGAGCCAGGCCAAGGATCACACCCACATCCTCACAGAGACAATGTCAGGTCTTTAACCTGCTGAGTCACCATGGGAACTCCCAGCATCAGGTTACCCTTGACTCTGTTAGTAGCCTAGAGAGCTCTGGCCTCAGTTTTCCCACTTGAATAAGTCCTGATGTTTTCAGTGTATTTTCTTTAAAGGCAAGTGTCAAGCCAGTTGCAATGTAATATTGAGACTCTCCATGTAAAACAGCAGACAGATCCAAACGTAGACTTTCCATGTAAAAGAGTAGACACATCCAAACGTACTGGTTGTCGGGTCTCAGCCGCAGGCTGGGGACTTGGGAAGCATGGTCCTTGTAAGGACCAGGGCATCAGCCTTGGTGGTTCACCAGCTCCTCACTGTGGGCAAAGGTCTCAGACCTCCTAGTCCAGGGCTCACCTCTCAGAAAAAGGGACAGGAATGGGCCTCACTGCACCAGGCTCATCACCAACCCTGAGGATCTCGCCAGCCCATTTTATACAAGAAGGAAACCAAGGCACAGAGAACGATGCAGCTGAGCACACAGCTGGCAGACAGGGACGGTAGGTCAGTGAGTCAGTCAACACCCCAAAACCTCAACACCAGGCAAAGACTGGGGAAGTGCCTCCTGTTACAAGGAGACAAACTCAAGGCAACCTCAGATGTCTCGTTTGTAGCCACAAGAGCCTCACGAGCAACACCGAGGACCCGGATGTCTGGCCAGGGGGCAGCCCTTGGTCTATGTGGGCTCTGCCTGACAGGTTCCAAGGTCTTTTCACTCCAAGTTCTCTAGCCTCTCGGAGTTATCCGAGCCCCTCCTCAAAGGACAAGCAGCCTCCAGTAGGATCCCCTAGTGCAAGGGTTTCACAGGAACCCTGTTTAGGGAACCTGGGTTCTAGCCCCTCCTCTGCTGTGTGACCTCAAGGGAGCTGCTCTCCTTCTCTGGGCCTCAGTTTTCTTATCTGTAAAAAAGTCATGGGCATATGAGTGGGGACAGAGAGAAAAATACAAAACAGTGAGCGACAAACTCTCAGAAGGTCTTCAAAAGACACCAGGCACATCTAGTCATCTGGGATGGCAGGGAAATAATGTCGCCTGGAAGTAGGGAGATGGATTAAATGACCTCAGAGAGAGCGTCAAACCCTCTGAGCCCACCAGGGGGGAAGAGGAAGTAGCGGGTGTGAGGTAGAAGGGGCAGGCAGGGCTGCCAGGCAGGCAGGGAAGGTGAGCAACCCCCCAGCCCCACACCCCTGCCCAATAGCCCCAAACCTTGATGGGGGCTGGGGAAGCCGAAGCCCCATGACCAGCACTGACCTCTAACCCGGTGCTCTCCCTCTCCCCAGGCCACCTCCTCCACTGCCCACTGTGATGTCAAGACCCCAGCCCCGCAGTACAAAGGGGTCTGGGGTGGACAGAGGTGAGGCCCTGACCCTTGGGGCTCCAAGTCCACAGGGGACAGACGGAGGCCCCCAGCCCCACGCTCACAGACACGTGCACACATGGCCTCACAAAGCCCCAGCGGCAAAGAGCCTCCCACCAAGGCCTTGGGCAGAGGGGTGGCGGACAGCGCCTCACAGCCCTCCCCTGCCTCTGATGGGCACAGGGATGAAGGAGCCAGCCCTGGGGAGTGGAACCCAAAACAAGAACAAAGGAAAAGAGGGAGAGGAGAGAGGATGGGAGACAGCAAAACAACCAAGAGAGCCAAAAAGGCTGCAGGGGTCAGGGGAGAAGACAGAGCAGGCAGGCCCAGCTTTGGCTGTGTCCAGACTCCAGCCCAGGCACGGGGAACACGCCAGCATGGCAACTTCACCCCCAGGCCTTTGCACAAGCTGCTCTCTCTCCCTGCAGCACCCTTCTTCCTTCTTTTCCACTCTCATTGGACCTTCAAAACACAACTCAGCTGATGTCTCCTCCAGGAAGCCTTCCTTGACTGGCCCTAAGCTGGCTCAGTCATCTTGGAGAATCCCTGGCTTTGGGGCACTACACGGTTTCACCAGGGTCTGGCCCAGCCCTCCAAGGCTCTCTCTCTCTCTCTGCTCCTGGGTTCTGACTTTGCAACAATCTTTTCCCCAGTCCTATTCCAATCTCAGTCTCTACCCCTACCCTGCCCCTAGGCAGCCCTCTGCCCATTAATACTATGGCCAGGGCAAACCGGGGGTACCTAAGGGCCCAGGAACAATGCCCCAACCCTGCCCAGGGAGGAACCTGTCTCCCCGGGGAATTTCACAAGGTCCACTTAGACCGGCATCTTTCCCCTCCCCCCAGGCGGCAAATAGGCGGCAGCGAGCCAAGAAGCTTCTTAAATAACCCAAGTAATAAAAATGGCCAATTAAGAGGATAGAAGGCAGTGTCTCTAGTGTGGGGGTGTCTCTCTGTTGAGCAGCAGACGAGCGGGGGTTGCGGGGGGTGGAGCTGTGTCCAACTGCACGTCCTGAAGTCGGTGAAAGCACGCAGGCCAAAGAGTGCTGAACAAGCATCTCAGAGATGGCTTGCAGATAGCTCCTACCCAGCATGGCCCAGGCCATGGTCCCAGTGCCACCCAACTGCCCCCACTCCTCTCCCCAGAACCCCCAGCCTCATTTAAGCATCATCAGGGCAGCTGCCAGTGTCTAGCACCATCACTTCCCTGGCTTTCTCATGTCATCCAAGCAACAGGACCAGCCATGCCCATTCTGCAGATAAGGAAGCAATGACTCTCTCAAGGTCACGGAGCTGATAGGCACTGGAAACATTCCTGGATTCCTCTCTTCCCAGCTTCCAAGACCCACAGGTCTGTGTCTAGCACCCTCTGCCCAGCTTGACTCAGGATCCAGGGGAGACAGGAGGACAAAGGCAAGAGGTGGACAAGACTTTTGTGGACCTTCGAGGAGCCCCAGGTTGCACGGGGTGGGGGAGGGAGCGGAAGTTGGAGAAGAAACAGCAGTATGGGTCAGGGCTTCCATCACTTAGTCACCACGGGCACAGCACTCAACAGTTTATAAAACGCTTCAACAGTCATCACTCAGTTTAGTCTTCCAAACAGCCTCAGGAGGCCAGATTGATTATCCCCATTTCACAGAAGGGAAAACCAAGGTTCAGGGCAGAAAAGCTGCTTGCAATGGACGTACCCCTTCCTGGGGACCGCACGGGTTAAAAGGCTGGGTCTGGAGCCTGACTTCCTGGGTTCAAATCTTGGCTTGCCACTTCCTGTCTTGGCCCAGCTTCCTTCGATGTCTCTGCGGCTGTTTCAGCATCTCTAAAATGGGCTAATGACAGTACCCAACTCATAGCGTTATGAGGTTACATGAATTAAATGTTCATAAACTGCTTTGAATGGAGCCTGACAAAGAGTAAATGGTATGTAAATATTTTAATTAATTAATAGTTATTATGCCCCTCATATGCATAGGCCCTATTTGGGCAGGTACTTGTCACAGGGCACTGTCACATTTGCCTGTGTCCCCAGACTCTGAGCCCCAGAATATGGAACACTGGTGTTTCAGACACCTGAACCTAGCAGTCTCATCTTCCCCAATAAGAGACATGGGATGACAGTAACAAGTTCTCCGTACCCTGGCAAAGTTCAAGGCAACAACCGAAAGCCAAAGTCAGGGACACCTGAGCCCAGGGCAGAGGCCGGCTTCCTCCAGCCACCAGAATGCCTGCTGCATCAGGTGGTGAGAGCCCCTGGCCACTGCCCTAGGGATGCCCAGGTACTGGGAGTGACAAAAGGAACATTAGGAGTTCCCGCTGTGGTTCAGTGTATTAAGAACACAACATAGTGTCCCAACATAGTGACCTTGCTCAGTGGGTTAAGGATCTGGCATTGCCACAAGCAGCAGCATGGGTCGCAGATGTGGCTCAGATCCTGCCTGGTTGCAGCTGTGGCGTAGGCCTCAACTACAGCTCTGATTCTACCCCTAACCTGAGAATGTCCATATCACATGCCACAAGTGCAGCTGTAAAGAGAATTTTTAAAAAATTAAAAAGGAGTATTAACACTGAGACCCACATCTAGCCCTGGCTATGCTGTGTGACTTGGGGCAAGTTAATTTTCCTCTCTGAGACTCTGTTTCCATTGTGCGGGGTTGGCACAAGATTTAAATCAGATTGCCGGGGAAGTGCCTGATAGGTAATGATTTCTGTTTCCTGCTCACTATCCCTTCCACCGCCAGAGCTTCCAGCCTAGGGGCGAAAGCCCAGGAACTACCCCCCCAGCCTATGAACCACCCCGGACCCAGAGCCCAGGCTTCAAAGAGCAGGGGGCTGGCCTGCCCTCTATGGTGGCCCGGGAGGCTCATTTGCTTGCCGCTGCCAGTGATTCATTGGCTTCTCAAGAAATAATTACTATAAAGTCACAGCAGGAAGTCTTCTCTGCATAGCAGCCACCTCCTGTTCTGCCACCCGCCACCGCAATATTGTGACAGCCGCGGGGAGACCCACACCTCAGCCTGCCTCCCGCCTGCCTCCTCCACCCTGTGCCAGCCTTTGTCAGCCTTTGGGCGGCATGAGACAAGGCCAGCCGTCTTCTCCCCTGGGAAGAGCACTGAACTTGGGGTCTGGAGACCCAGGCTGGGCTTAGATTTGGGGCAGATTTCCTCACCTTTCTGAGCCTCTCATCTGTAAGATGAACATAATTCCCGCCCACCCCTTTGGGAATGCGCTCATAATGAAATCTCACTTATTTAAAGAAGTCACCCCAGAGCCTAGAACGTAATAGGTACTCAGCTAATGGTGGCGATTAAGTCGCTACGATTTATTTTAAACCTTCTTGCAAATGTTTTCACAAGCCACAGTTTCCACCGGTTTGTATATCAACCCTCAGAAGCAAAACTCATAAGAACTCTTATTCCCATTTTACAGAGGAACCCATCGAGGTGCAAGAGATTAAACAGCATGCACAGACTCTAGATCGCTCCAAGAAAGTAACAGAGAAAACAGTCTTTCTGGGGCATCATGCGAGCCCATCTTCCCACCATCCCCACTTGCACGTGGGCAATAGGAAGCTTCGATCACACCACAGGCAAGCCAGGACCACGACCTGGACTCCACACCCCAAGGGGCTCAGCCAGGCCACAGCTCCTTGAGGGGAACAGAGCCATTTGCCAGGTTTCCTACTCCTTTGCTAGGAACTAGAGTAAGAAACCACATCCTGCCCAGAAAGCCAAGCATGGGTGCCCACTGAGAGGGGAGGGCACTGCCCTGGCAGGCAGGCAGTAGCAGCAGCGGAAACCTTCACCAGCCTCTCATCTGGCCTGGAATCCTCTAAGCATCTCATGGCCAGCCATGTACAGAGGCTGCACAACCCCTGATGCTGCCAGCAAGGTCACGGAGCCCCCTCTCCCCAGGTCCCAGCCCAGTTCTTGACTTCTGCCCACCTCCCAAAGCCAGTGCTGCTCACCTCTTAGGGCGCCCACCCTGCCGCCCTGTGAAAGCTGTCTGCCTAACTCTTGGAACATCAACATCTATAAAGTGTGCAGCTCCATGAGCCCATTTACAGCTCCCACATTTTGGGACACAGACCTCAGCCTTCCCCTTTTCCAGATGAGGAAACGGAGACTCAGAGAGGCAAAGTGACCAGCCTAAGCCTGCTCAGCTTTTAACTTCTGCGTTGGGGTCCCAGCATCTAGTACCAGGAGATGGATGTTCATTCAGACTTGTTGTACTGATATGTCGGGACCGGAGCATGGGGTCTCCTGACTCCAAGTCCAGACCTTTCCCTCTGCAAGCAAAGCTCCCAGATGCAGAGGCCATGTGTGTTTGGGGGTGGGGGTCACCGTGTTGGCCGTCACAGAGCCCCCCCTCATTGCATAAGTACCTGCTTGGCATGGTCTCTGGCCAAGCCCCAGCTGGGCTCTGCGCACACAAGACAAAGAAGAGAGAGCTGGAGCTGCCCCCCACCGCCCCGAGCGTATAGTCAATGGAGGGAGCAGACACATCCTAGGCAATTACAGTTCAGGGTGTAGGTGCTGTGATGGGGGAGGTAGTGGGCACTCAGGAATGCCCGAGGGAAGAAAAATCAGAGAAGGGCGATGCATCATGAGCAGAGGGGAAAATAGGGCTCCTCCTTCCCTGTCTGAGGCCTCCAGCCATCTATGACATGAGAAATAAACTGAGTGCCAGCCTGGCTGCATCTCATCACTGTGATCAAAAGCCACGACTCCACATGCAATGTCCACAGCCTCCAGCATCACATGGCACGGTTCAGATCAATTCCCGTGGAAGTCCCCGCATCTCCTAGCAGCAAAGGACTTGTGCAAGCGCTGGGTCTACCCGCTATGTCCTTCAAACAACTGACATGTGGGGATGCAGGCATGGGCTTGGAGAGAGAGCCTGCGAGGGTGCATGTGTGAGTGAGTATGAGAGTGTGTGTGTGTGTGTGTGTGTGTGTGTGTGTGTGTGTGCGCGTGTGCGCGCGCGCGATTGCTGGTGAGGCCCGGGGGCCTCGCATCCACATCCGGTGGCCAAGGCAAAAGCCCCGCCTCGAATTCCTGGGAGCAGGAATCCTCGGCGTCAGCTGTCTCCCTGTTTCCTCCTTCCTTTTCTTTTCTTGGACCTCATTCCCCTCCCTCGAGCTGGAGGCTCTGAAAATCCCTCCCAAATTTGTCCCCAAAGAGCCTGCCAGCCTCACCAAGAGACTTTGGAATATTGAGGAGCTGGAGGCGCGCGGGGGGTGGGGGGTGGGGTAGTACGTTTCTTTTAAAGGAGAAAGGGCAGGGGGTGGCCAGAGATTTCCGGAGCCACAAATCAACCACTAAGAGTAGGAAGAACAGCCTCCTTAGACACTGGACAAAGAAGTAGCCCTTCCTCCCTCCGCCCCCAGCACCATCTCTGGCGCCTTCCACGGGACAGAGAGCGACGGCGCGTCCTGAAATGGATGTGCTGGGCAGTCCGGTGCTGTGCTGAGAAATCCTGGTAAATGAAGGGAACAGACACTGCAGAGGAGGGGGGCGTGCGCTGGGATGGGGGCCATTCCGGGAGCCTAGCAAGCCCCAGGTACCTTAACACAGGAGCTCCTTCGCTCCTTCCCGATCCCCAGGGGAGCGACGTTATTCTCCCTCTTTTACAGAGAGCGGTGGCCCAGGCAGCTCAGCGAAGCCAAGCAATTTGCCCACAGTCACACAGAGAGTGGCAGAATCAGGATTCAAGCTCTTTTTCCACCATCCCAGGGTGCCTCCCAGGAAAATCAGAAATCAAGAATCCGTATCAGCAGCAGCTTGACAAACAATGGGAGTGGCAGGGAACGGAGCCCTATGACCACCTTTCTGGGGTAGTCTGGTGGCTTGGGGGCACTCAAGGGCCTCCCAGGTTGTGATGGGAAAAGGCAGGGGCCATGCCCGCCGGCTCCCCCACCAGCCCTTTTTGGAGACCTCCACTTGGGCCGACAGCCCAGCCCCTTCCGGCTCACGATCAGAAATAGCTGTGACAAAGGTCCCTCCCATCCCTGAAAGTGACTTTTTAAAAATGCTTAAAGGCAGACACATACAAAGGTGGAGAGAATCCTGCAAAGACCCGGTGGAAGGCACATGGGCAGAAGTTCTGCCCAGCTCTGCTTTGTGGTCCAGCTCCCTCTGGGCCTCGGTTTCCCCATCTCTAAAATGAAAGCATTCAGCTGAATCAGTGATTTCTTTCTTTTCTTCTAAAATGTAGGGCTTTGTTTTCTTTCATTTCTCCCAAACTGTAGGACCCTACAGGACACTCAGAATATCAATCTGAGAGTCATGAAAACGAACCCACTGTGGTTGATGTAGGCCAAATCTTAGGTGCTCAGTGCCACCCCCCCCCCCCGCCCCGACCCAGAATCACTCCAGGGCACCCTGCTCTGGACCCCAGGGCTCCAAAGGGCCCATTGGAAAACCACCAAGTTAGGGAGTTCCTGTTGTAGAGCAGTGGAAAAGAATCTGACTGGTGTCCATGAGGATGCAGGTTCGATCCCTGGCCTCGCTCAGTGGGTCAGGGATCTGGCATCGCTATGAGCTGTGGTGTAGGTTGCAGAGGCGGCTCAGATATCTGGGTTGCTATGGCTGTGGCAGAGGCCAGCAGCTGTAGCTCCGATTCAGCCCCTAGCCTGGGAACTTCCATATGCTGCAGGTGCAGCCCTGAAAAAAAAAAAAAAAAAAAACCCACCAAGCTAAATGATCACTGTGGTTCCTCCTAACTCAAAAATGAAGCTCTGGGGAAAACAAACCAAGACTTTCAGGCTGACTTGAGTCAGGGGCATAGACACTTAGCCACTTGCAAGGGGAGGCAACAAAACCAGCCTACTCCAAACCATGCTGGGCCTGAGGCGGGAGAAGGAGAGGCCCAGAAAGGAGAAAGCCCATACTGTCATTCCAGGAGGCAGAAAGAGCACACTCGAATCAGGCCCCTCCAGTTCACAAATACAGAGCGAGCTGGAAGGATCCCCTATAGGAACATTTGAGGTCCTAAGGCTCAGAGAGGGTAGCAATTGGCCCAAGGTCACACAGCACCTAATGGCAGAGCCAGATCTGGAGTCTGGGTCTCTAGGATGTCAATTCAGAAAACTTTCTGCTTGTCTAAAGTTCAGATAGATTCAGCAGGAATCTCCCAAGGAAAGGCCCCCCCCAGCGCGCAAAGTCAGAACGGGATATTTTGGTGGCTCTGGGTGGTAACAGAATAGAGATGTTTGTTTTGGTTTCCAAATCAACGCTTGACAACCTTGCCGGCTACAGTTTCAGTGACCACAATTCCCTCACAGTAAAGAGCTGATTGGACCACGGGGAAACCAAAGCAGGGGTGAGCAGGGCCAGGGCCCAGGCACCCCAGGCCAGGGGCTCTGGTTTAGGGTTGGTGTTTCCAAAGCATGGATCCTACACCACTGATGGCACACGAGATGAGGTGGTACACAGACCATTTTTTTTAAATTTACATTTTATTGACTAGGTATGTGAATGGATAAACAGTAGAATATTATTGAGCGTTATAAAAGAACGTGCTGCTGATATAAGCTACAATGTAGAAGAACTTGAAAAACATTCTCCAGGTGAAAGAAGCTAGACATAAGAGACCACCTACTATATGGTTCCACTTATATGAAATGTCCAGAAAAGGCGAACCTGGAGTTCCTGTCGTGGTGCAACAGAAATGAATCTGACTAGGAACCATGAGGTTGTAGGTTCTATCCCTGGCCTCACTCAGTGGGTCAAGGATCCGGCATTGCCATGAGCTGCGGTGTAGGTCACAGACACAGCTCAGATCCTGCGTGGCTGTGGCTCTGGTGTAGGCCGGCAGCTGTAGCTCCGATTAGACCCCTAGCCTGGGAACCTCCACATGCTGTGGGGTGTGGCTCCAAAAGAAAAAAAAGCAAAAAAGAAAGAAAGAAAAGGCAAACCTATAGAAATAGAAAGCAGATCAGTGGTTGCCTTGTCTGAATTGGGAACGGGGATGCACTGCACATGGGCATGAAGGATCTTTCCAAGATGATGCACGTGTTCTAAAGCTGGATCGTGGTGATAGCTACAGAGCTCAGATTGGGACTGACTAAAAAAATCATTGAACTATATACATAAAATAGGAGAATCCTATGATATGCAAATTATACCTCAATAGAACTGTTTAAAATATTTTACATAAGTAATAATATGATGGTGATAAGTGAATATGCCATGATTCATGGAGGTGGAACCCAAAAATTCCCCAGCTTGGAGGTCACTGCGCTACACATGCCAGGTTGCCCCCTGTAAAAGCAGAGTGAGCATCTCCAAGGCTGCGAGTCTCTCCAGGTGGACCAGCGGAAACCCTGGGACTTTCCTTTCCCGGCACAGGCTCCTTCTGTTGGTCACTGCTTAGGGCTCCATGCTGGATATCCTGGAAGGATCTGAAGCCTCAGTGGCCAAGAGCCCAGGCAAACACCTTGGTCTCACCCTCTTATGAACAGGAGATCAGATGGGGGCTAGGAGCTCAAATTCAGATTTATACATTGTCGAGGCTGAAATCATCTAGCCCAGTGGTTCTTAAACTTTTTCAAAAAGTTGATCACAGGCCTGCCCTCTTCCCAAAAGAAAATTCTTATAAGCAAACCAAACACAGAAACAAGTAAAAACAGAATGTGGAGTTCCCGTCGTGGCGCAGTGGTTAACGAATCCGACTAGGAACCATGAGGTTGCGGGTTCGGTCCCTGCCCTTGCTCAGTGGGTTAACGATCTGGCGTTGCCGTGAGCTGTGGTGTAGGTTGCAGACACAGCTCGGATCCCACGTTGCTGTGGCTCTGGCGTAGGCCGGTGGCTACAGCTCCGATTCAACCCCTAGCCTGGGAACCTCCGTATGCCGCGTGAGCGGCCCAAGAAATAGCAACAACAACAACAACAACAATAACAACAACAAAAGACCAAAAAAAAAAAAAGAATGTTACTTATATAAAATTTATATTGTAGGCTCAACTATATAACAGTTACCCATGCTAAATCCAGTCGATGAGGTTGATGAGGCTATTTCGATCCATTAGCATTTAGAACTGGGATTATAGGTGACAGTTCCACATTTGGTTCAATTCTACCTCCGGTTTTGGCTGCAGAGTATTGAGAAAATCCTGACGCACACAGATTAGTAGCTACAAATGGGACTGGTTTTTAGCAGTTTGCTTTGTAACCTCAGAATACCCTTCAGACAATGAGAAAGCAGCGGCGGGCTATAACTTGAGGCCACCTACTAACAAATCAACATGTAAGTTGACGTCTGTACGTTAACAGCAAGAACTTAGAAGTGAGTGAGCACAATTTTACACCATTTTAACCTTTTTTAAATATTAATTTTTATTTACTAGTCAAGGAACCCCTGAGACATCTCAGAGGCAGCCTGGGGCTCCAAGAAGCACAGTTCTAGCCTACCCTCCTCCCACTTTACAGATAGAGAAATTGAGGCTCAAAGAAAGGAGTACACTGGCTTTGGACAAGTCTAACTTGAGCCCTGAATTGACTTCAGAAAAGATGCATCTCCCCAATTCACACACACACACACACACACAATGAGGAAGAGAAGGTGCACAAAGCACCCAGAGGAGTGGGAAGAGAGACACCGCATTCCACCTGTCTCAGCAGTCCCATCTCATTCCAGGGCAGCGCCAGAAGCTGACATCACACCCCACACCCTGGGTGCAACTTGAACAGGGCATTGCTCAATGCCAACCCATCTCCCTCTAAGACTGGGCACGGTTTTTCCATCTCCTTAGTAGCCAAGTCCAAAAACGCATACAACAATCAAACAAACACAGCACAAGCCTGGGGCATGACGACAGCATCAGCAGTGGCAGACAGAAAGGCCCCTCCCTCGGAGTTTCACCATCGAAAGCAAGTGCCTGTTTCCCTGTTCCACCCCCAAGGAAGCTGCCCACGAGGCGCAGAGAGGTGGCCTCCCCATGGCGAGGCACCAGGCCGGTTTCTGGTCCTTAGGAGAGACCATTAGCTCAGGAAAGCAGCTCATCTCCCAATGGGGTCTAAGTTCTACCCCAGGAAGCCAAGCCCTGCATGAAAGACCTGAGACTTCAGGCATCTGCTCCCTGACATCTTGACAAAGAGCCTATCATCTTTAATAACATTAATTCGATTACTTAATAACTTCCAAAAAGCATCACCAGCCTACTGACCTCTTGTGCAACTGTGGGTGGATTTTATTATTCCCATTTCTCTGATAGGCGAACAGGCTTCTGAGTGGTTCAACAACCACTCAGTTCAGCCAGTGGTTCTCACTGGCAGGTGATGGAGCTGGCACTCGAATCCTGCCCAGCGGCCAGCCTGCCCAGGAGAGGAAAAGGAAGGAGACCCATGCCTGCTCTCTGTGTTCATGTGAGCATTAGAACGCAAGGAGTGGAACGAAAGTTGCTTCTCCATGCCTCCTCCAAGCCCTTGAGTTTGGAGCCACTGCTCTCAATGCAGAGTTGCCCATGCCTGGGACAGCAAAGAGCCCTGCCCCCATCCAGCCCTGAGCTACTACAGACAGACCCCTCTCCTCTTACTGGAAAGCAGATTAGACAATACTGTTAGCCAAGCTCCAGGCAGGAAGCAATGTCAGTTTCCCAGCTAGCGAATCTGGGCTGGGCAGGAATGTGCTAGCCAGTTCAGCAGGCAGTCTGCACTCCAGCCAGAGGCAGATTCAATAGCCAGTCTTCCAGCCCAAGGTTTATCTCCTACTCTGGGCCTTTAGGGCTGAGTATGTTGGGGTCCAAAAAACCATGAGAACTGGGGTAGAGGCTGGGGAGAAAAATGGTGGCAGGAGATGTTTTTAAAAGCTCATGGCCAGTCTAATGTAAGTCTGGTTACCCAGCCCAGGCAGCTGGACCTTACAGAGCTGGGGCAAGACGGCAGACCCTAGTCCCAGTGGACAGATCTAACCGTTTTCAAACATATGATCTCTTTTAATTCAAGGATAAAAGAGCCAGTGGATTAGTTAAGCGTTATTTCTTTTCCCCCGTTGAGGGAGGAGAGCCTATCTTCTACATCTTGGGCAAAATACTAAGCGGGAAGACAGACTAGCCAGGAGTAGTTCAAATCTTGGCTTCACCACCTATTAGCCAAGCCATCCTTGGCAAGTCACTGGCATCCCTGTGCTTGGATTTCCTCACCTACAAAATGGGGATAAGGATGCCCCACAGCTCTGCGTTGCCGGTGAGGATTAGATAAGATCGCGTAAAACACCAGTGGTCATTATGTCACCTGGAAAACAATGTGCCCAGTCCAATGACTGGGCGGAGGTGTCCCCTACCGTAGACGGCGCCTGCCCCATTCTTGGAACTAGACGACTGGGTTTTCCAAGCGCGTGTAAGGCACTCCGCAAACACAGCTTTCAGCCCACCTGCTAGGACCAACTGGCCGCCCCTGGCCCCTCCCAAAAGCACACATTCCGAACGCCCCCTCCCCAGGAGTGCAGGGGGAGGGACCCCACTCACCTTCGCTTGTACTCATCGCGCTCGCGCTTCACCTTGGCCAACACGTTGTACAGCGCGCGGATCTCCGGCGTGATGGTATCGATCTGCACGCCCACACCGTCGGGGTGCACCCACGACACACCGGGGCCCTGCACGGTCTCCACACCGCCGCCGCCCGTGCGCCGCACCTGCGTGTAGCTCCAGATGGTACCAGGCAGGCGGCCGTAGTGCTGCGGATGTGAGCCGCCGCCGGGGGGCAGGCCGCCCAGCGCCACGGCGTTGGCATTGACGCCGGCAGCCGCGCCGCTGCCATACCCGCCGCCCGGCGCGGGTGGCCGCAGCAGCTCGGGCCCGGTCTGCACGGCCTGCTCCCGGGAGAATGTCTTGTAGCGCAGCCGCCGCTCGCGCTCGCTCTGCTGCTGCTCCAATTGCTTCTCCAGCAGCCGGTTGCGCCGTTCCAGCTCGTGCACCTTGGCCAGGAAGCAGCGGAAGCGCACGTTGAGCCCCTTCAGGAGGTGGATATTGGAACCCAGGTCGTCCCGCAGCGCCGCCGTCACTGGCGATGGCCCTGGCCCGGCCCCTCCGCCGCCTCCCCCACCAGGGCAGCTGCCGCCGCCGCCGCCCGGCGGGCAGCCGAAGGCCAAGGCCATCTCCCCGAACAGCAGCGAGTTCACCATGCGCCGGCTGCGCGGCTCAGGGCCCCGGGCCCGCGGCTCCAGGTGCGGCTCCAGCTCCGGGCAGGGATCCCGGCGCGGCCGGGCCAAGGCGGGCGCGGGCTCCAGCGCGGCCGGCCGGACGGTTCCAGATGCGCTCCAGATGCGGCCTCCGCAGCAACGGCGAGCCGGACCGCCCCCGGATATGGGCGCCGAGACGAGCAACGGTACTCGAGTCGAGGTGGAGGCCGCGGCGGCTAGGTCGAGGTAGCGAGGGTCGCGGGTAGCGGCGCCAGGGCTGTCAGAGACGCTGTGGAGGCGCCGCGGCAGCCGCTCGCAGAGGACTCTCCGCCGGCACTGCCCCTCTGCAGCGGGCCCCGCCCACTGCAGACACAGGCCCCGCCTCCAACCTAGCCACGCCCACCCTTCCTTCCACTGCAGAGCTCCCCGAACTCGAGGCTCCGCCCCCGAGGCCCGCAGCGCCGGGCCCCGCCCACGGCTCTGTGGCTCCTCCTACTCCGCGGCTTTCTCGTGGTTCCGCTGTCTGCAGCTCTGGCTCCACCCAACTCTGGGCTGGACCACTCCCCGACCCTGCACCGGGTCCGGCTGCCCGGCCCGGCTCGGAATCTTTGCCCAGGGACACGGACCGCAGAGCTGCACCAGGGTCTGGGTTACGTGGAATCGCCGCAGAGCCAGCCCGGCCTCTTAAAGGGACCGGCAATCTCGGCAGCGATCTTTTCCCCCTTTAGGGCGCCCCATCCCCCACGTCCTCTACCATGGAGGCTCCGCTTCTCTCCCATCACACCCCACCTCCCCAGGCCCCCAATTCCGTCTCGCCCTGGAAAGGCAGGGGTATCAGAGCATCTGAAGTTGCATCCGCACCCCACCCCATTCCAGCCTGGGGCGGCCTAGATCGACCTTCCCAAGATAAGGCCGCGCTTCCGCTGGCACGTCCCCCACGCGGTGGACCCAGGAGGGCTTCTCAACCGTTTGCCCCCGCTTCTAACTACCGGCTTTGTTGTCGGGAGATCTGCCGGGACATTGCCGAGCCCGCCAGTCCCCGGGGCCAAAGATGTGCTGCGCGGATGGTGGGAAGGAGGGGAGACCCAGCGAAGACCCTCCCGGAATGTGACACCCGCAAGCTCATCTAAGGCTGCTGCCGCTTCCTGGCCCTGAATGACCGCCTCCTCACCACTGCACAGTCATATGCTGAGATGCAGCTGACCCCAGAGCTGGGGGGTCCTTGTCACTGAACCGCCCAGGGGGCAGCTTGAGCGCAGAACCGGTCTAGTGGGCGGAGCCAACCCGAGGACACATTCATTCGTTCATTCAAATCTGTTTTCAGATCTACCACCCTAAGGACGAAGTTCTCCAGTCTCCTGGTGTCTCTTAAACCAGTTTGCAAAGATCTGCCGTTATTTTTTGAGTGCTAATAATAGTTCCCATTATTGAGTGCTAAGTAAGTCTATGTGAGGTGCCACAGTGATTATCCACATTTTACAGAGGTTGCTGGGACCAGAGGAGCAGCAATCCATCCCAAAACACATGCTGTAAGTGGCCTGTAGAAGCTGGTGGCCTCTCATCCACTTCCCAGTTTGATCTTCACCACAAACCTCGGGGGGGGGGGGAGGTGATTCCCACCTTTGAACGCCTGTGGCTTGCACTGTGTGCACTTAACCAGATGTGTGGCATGTTCCAGATTCTTCCGACTGCATTTTTTGCATTGCAATTTAATTTATGTCTTGTTATTAACTTTTCTGTTTGTTCTGTCTCTTTGTTGTATAAGCTTGAGGGCAGGTGCCCTGTCTTGAGGGACAATGTCTTGGTGTTCTCAGTAACAGAAGACACACAAAGGAGACACAGGGATGCTCTGGGGTGAGGCTGTAGCTGTGATGTTAGTCACTGGCTGGTTTTGATTCAGTCACAAGAGCAGACCGTCCCCATGTTCCCTGAACCCCAGCTCCTTGCTCCCTTTCAGAATAAGGTCACCTTTCCAACACTCTGTGCCAAAATTCACCTGTCTTGAAAGCTTCCTCTGCTTAACCCAGCCCATTGAGGTCACTGCTGTTTACTCTGTTCTCTCAACTCGTGGTGATTTTCTTGTTTGTCTACCCTAAAGAATCAAAACCTTTGCTTTCAAACAAGAGTTCACAGACCCTAAGGAAGCTGAGGATAGAATTCTGAGAGGCCCAGGACCTAAGGATGGACAAAAGTTATGCCTTTATTTTCACTAATCCCTAAATGGCATTTAGCATTTGACTTGATCATGAACAGAGGCAACAAGTAAAAGTCTCTGTGATTTTTTGTCACTAATAGAAATCACAGGGGGAGCTCCCACTGTGGCTTAGCAGATTATGAACCTGACTGGTATCCATGAGGATGCGGGTTCAAACCCTGGCCTCACTCAGTGGGTTAAGGATCCAGCATTGCCTCGAGCTGCAGTGTAGGTCTCAGATGGGGCTTGGATCTGGCATTGCTGTGGCAGTGGGTGTAGGCCGGCAGCTACAGCTCCGATTAGATCACTGACCTGGGAACTTCTATATGCTGCAGGTGTGGCCCTAAAAAGGAAGGAAGGAAGGAAAAGAAAAGAAAAGAAAAGAGAGAGAGAAAGAGAGAGAGAGAGAAAGAAAGAAAGAAAGAAAGAAAGAAAGAAAGAAAGAAAGAAAGAAAGAAAGAAAGAAAGAAAGAAAGAAAGAAAGAAAGAAAGAAAGAAAAAGAAAGAAAGAAAAATGAAGAAATCACAGGTATTTTCATATCACCTTCAGGTACTGTAGATATCTCAAATTATCATTTAAGCTACCACAACTCTGAAATTAAGGTCAGATTTGACTCACCACTAAATCTCATTTTAAGCATTAACAAAGAAGCACATGGCACGATGTCACAATTTTTTAAATATTTCGATAACTGTCTTTTAGTAAAATTGTTTTCTTTGTTATCCGAATGCAATCTTTAAAAAATTATCATGAGGAGGGGTCCACAGATTTCACCAGATGCCCAAGGGGCCTTAACCCACAGAAAGGGTTAAGAAGCCACACCTGGGGAGTGGTTACCTGCTGCCTTTTCTTGGAAGGATCTATCCTGCCAGCAGCATTGCCCTGGAATTGGGGTGTGAAGCCCTCCTGGACGGGTGGGGTTGGGGGAGAGGGTGGGGCAACCAGCCCTGTCCTGGGCCTGGAGAGAGCCAGACATTCCAAGATCATTTATTGAGTACCTGCTTCTGTACAGACCCTGCCCTAATGCTGGGAAAACAGCCGGGAGCAGTGGAAGAGCTAGTGGAGACAGACGGCCAAGCAGACTGCCCTGAGATGTGGGAGGGGGGTTCAGAGGAGGGAAGCCTGACCTGGAGGAGACGGCCGATGGAGATCAGGTCTGATGGAAACAGCAGAAGTTGTACCCAGACTCAAGTGAGGGGTGGAAACATTATTCATACAAACAAATTGGCTAGAAAATAGTTCTGTGGCCACACAGGAGCAAAAGCAAGATGCTGTATATCTTGCTCTTTGTGGGCAGGATGAGAGGGGAGGCCAGCCTAAAGTTCTTCCAGCTAGGAGACCAATGGTCTCTATTTGCCCAGGACCAAGGGACTGCCCATGATGCGAGGCTTTCAGTGCTAAAACTCAGAAAGTTCTAGGCAAACTGGGATGAGTCGGCCACCCTACTTCCAGCTCCTGTAGCTCCTGAGCCATCTGTGACTAGAAGTCCTGATCATCCATGTCAGCCAGACAGAGCTCAGAGTGCCGCAAGCTCAATGCTCCCAATTTAGAGACGAGAAGTGAGGCCCAGAGAGGGGTAGGGTCTAGCTCCAGTTGCCCAGGTAATTCTGTCCCCACTCCCTGTCCAGTGCTCAGTCCTGCCACAAGTTGTGCGGAGAAATCAGTTGCCCCTTCCCTCAGGCCTGAGTACTCCCCCACCCATCATCCAAAGGGGCTACAGGGAGGTCCTCACCAGGTAAGGAAAGAGGTCTTTCCAGCAGAGGAGTGTCCCCGGGGGGATGCCAGCCTCCACCTGCTGATCAAGGATGGGTTTCCTTGGAGTTCCCATCATGGTTCAGCAGGTTAAGAATGCAACATAGTGTCCATGAGGATGCAGCTTCTATCCCTGGCTTCTCTGGGTGGGTTAAGGACCTGGCATTGCCGGAGGATGCAGCGTAGGTTGCAGATGCGGCTCGAATCCAGCGTTGCCATGGCTGTGGCGTAGGCCACATCCACAGCCACATCTCTGATTCAAACCCTAGCCTGGGAGCTTCCCTATGCTGCAGTTGTGTCTGTAAAAAGAAAAAAAAAAAAAAAAAAGAGAGAGAGATGGGGTTTTCCTACCATGGCCCTCTAAATCACAGCAGTGTGTTTGACCTGGCCAGCCTCTTTTTGGAGACAGGAGAGAGAATGGTTCCAGAGATGGACTTGTGAACCAAAGTTGGCTGGCTCTAGCTGTGTGACTTGGCGAGTCACTTTACCTCTCTGAGGCCCATCTGTGAAATAGGCATGACTTCACCCACAAGGCCCTTCTTATACCCTCTGCCTCTGTCATGGCCCCGTGGCAGACTCTCAACAAACAGTTGCCGAATGAATGAACAAAAGAAATGATTGACTGAACGGCCAAGTAATTTTTTTAGGATTTTTCCTTCTTTTTTTTTTTTGTTTTTGTTTTTGAGGGTCACACCCACAGCATATGGAGGTTCCCAGGCTAGGGGTCGAATCAGAGCTGTAGCCGCTGGCCTAAACCACAGCTACAGCACACCAGATCTGAGCTGCATCTGCAATCTATACCACAGCTCACAGCAACGCCGGATCCTTAACCCACCGAGCGAGGCCAGGGATTGAACCGGCAACCTCATGGTTCCTAGTTGGATTGGTTAACCACTGCGCCACAACAGGAACTCCTTATTTTTTTCTATTATAGTTAATTTACAATGTTCTGTCAATTTCTGCTATATAGCAAAGTGACCCGGTCATACATACATATGCATATATGTATGCACATTCTTTTTCTCACATTATCCTCCATCATGCTCCATCACAAGCAACTAGATAGAGTTCCCTGGGCTATACAGCAGGATCTCACTGCTTATCCACTCCGAATGCAATAGCTCGCATTTACTAACCCCAAACTCCCAGGTCAAACCATGTTCATTCTCCCTACCCCACCTCCCTGCCATTTCATCTGCTAACTACCCCCTCATCCGTCAGGTCCCAGCCCCTCTGCCCTCCCCGGTCCCACCAGGTCTGGGTGGGAGCTTCCTCTGGGCTCTGTCGGCACCATGCCTACCGCCCGACAGCCCCAGGTACACCCTCCTGTCGTCGCCAGCTTTCTCATCGGCATCTCTACCCCACCCCTACCCCACACCCCAACACCGACTAGACCTACACCCTATCCCGGTACATAATAGGTTCTCAACAAAGATGAGTTGAGATAAACAACTGAATGAGCTGTTGCCACTGGGAGAAAAATTCCTGTAAGTTGCATAAGGGTTCCATAAATGTGAGATTTTCACATTTTAATTTATTCGTTTTACAACTTTATTGAAGTATATTTTACGTAGCATGTAATCTGCCCTTTTTGACGATTTTTAGTATGCTAACCGAGTGGCACAACTATCACTATAAATCAGTTTTAGGGTCGGTCAGCCCTCCCCGTCAGATCTCTTGTGCCATTTGCTCTTGATCCTTTTCCACTTCCGGCCCCAGGCAACCACTAATCTGCTTTCTGTCTCTACAGATTTGCCTTTCCTGGACCTTTCCTATAACTGGAGTCATGCAATATGTGATTTCTTGGGTCTGGCTTCTTTCACGAACCTCATGTGTTTGAGGGTTTTTGCATCCACGTTATAGCATCTGTCATGAACCTCCTGTTTGTAGAGGTTTCGATGTTTTTCTTCCACGTTACAGCATGGGTAAGGCCTTCCTTTCCATGGCCAATTTCTTTTTAAACTTTAGTAGTTTGAATGTTTTATTACTTTATTGACCTGACTTTTCTGTATATCCATTCCTCATCAGGAAATACAGCTAATAAGAATATCTACCCCAGAGAGTGGTTGTAAGGGTTAAACGGGTTCGTGCATGTAAAGTCAGCCTGCAGTAAATGCTCCGTAAGTATTTACTATTATCACCATGATTTTTTAAGTTCTTTTTTGCTCATGCTGATGTGAAAAGCCCATTTATGGGAAAGCAGGAGAAAAAATAAGCCTCTCCAGTGACCCCACACCTGGCAGCCCTGATGCCAGGGAGAATAAACTGCCCTCTCCCCTGCGTCTCTCATCCCCACCCCAGGGTGCAGTTTCTAGAACATTCCCATCAGGTTTCTTCATGGTGAAATGAAAGAGAGCTGTAAAACATGACGGCACAGAGGAAAGGGAGCGGCTGCCTGTTCCACATGATGTTACAGGTGAAAATTAATCCTTTAAACGGCACAGGCAAATTCTTGACATGGCCCGTCTCTCCTCCCCAAAAACAATAATGACAATAACAACAGCGAAAAAAAAAAGTCTGGCAGAAAGGGTGACTCTTGCCCGTCTCAGCAGAGGTGGCACGTTGCCTGGCCTCATCCCTTCCAGGCACCTCCAGGCTCACAGGCGGCTTAAGCTACCTGTTGGCTCAACAATTATTCTGGGTGGATGTGCCTTCTTTGAACAGGGCGTGGGTTTCGTGGACCACAGGGCGCCAGAGTGTCCCACTGGTAGCCTGGACAGCACTGATCTTGGTCAGCAGCCTTGGGGAGCCCTGGCTGCTTCCAGCACCTTCTTCAGGCCTCCACAGGCCTCTCTCATAAAGGTCGGTGGGTGTAGGGCAGGGTGGTTATAAGCAGGGGAGGCAGAGCCGGGCTCTATCAATGAACTGCGCCTGAGTTTCTCCCTCTGTAAAACAGGATGAGAGTAGTTCCCGGAGTTGCTGTGAGAATGAAACAAGTCCACAGATGTAAAGAGCTGAGAGCAGTACCTGGCATGTATTAATCTCCAGCTATCACATGAGTCAATGTTCTTCAACCCCTGCCAGGCAGGCATCGTTCTGGGGGGTGGTTGGAGCTCCACATGACAGGAAATTAAGGCCGAGGGTTGAAAGAAGCCTAACCAGGGCCATGCTGGATCAATCCAGGTGGAGCCATGAGTCTGGGAAGGTCCTTGCTTTCAGGCCTTAATCCCCGATTCCCACAGGACAAGCACATGTTAAACATCTCCTTTACCCTGTCTCCATCACTAAAACTCCCCCCGTTAAAGACCCTTCTTAGAGATGGGGAGCCTGAGGCTCATGGGTTCAAGGGCCTACCCAAGAACACACAAACCATGGCCCCAGACAGCCTTGAAATCAACTTTGAGCTCAACTTTGAGCGCAAAGCCCCATCCATCCCACTCAGTCCTTTGTCTCAGCTTCAGCCACCAGAGGTGGAACATCCAAACACTGATCTGAGACGTGAGCCATGGAAGTGGATTCCACCACCCTGTACCACAGAGGGCCTTCAAGTGAGTGGAGAGAGGCACAGGGAAGCAAGGGGCAGGGCCTTCATCAGATGAACCCAGAGGCACGATGAGAAGCAGCACAGTGCAGTCCTACCTCTGGGCCTTTGCTCATGCTGGTTCCAGCTCCAGGGACACTGTTCCCCTTCTTGCCAACTAGTTCTTACTTACCCTTCAGATCATGGCTTGGGTAGCACTTCTCCTTCTCCATCTGCTGTCTTGTTTTGACTTTACATTAGGGGCTAATGTACGTTCAGCAAACTGTGCCAGTGTCATGAGTATGGCTCAACAAAGTTCTACATAAGCACAGCCAGTGTAGTCCTCACCCAGCTCATTTCCCACACACGGAAGGCTCCCCTGTGACCTCTTTCAGGGACACCTCCCAAAGGTAATCCGGTTCTGACTTTTCTCACCATGGATTCCTTTCTAGCCTCTCATAAGTGGAATTTTGCCGTAAGTTTAGGCTTCTTTTGCTCCGTCTTGTCTGTACGAGATCTGTCCATGTGGTTGAGTGTGGCAGCATTTTGTTCTTCTTTGCTGGGTAATACTACCTGCTGTGAGCATGTCACAGGGCACTTACGCACTCTATTGCATGGGACATTTGGGAGGCTTTTAATTCAGAGTAAAACTGTCATGAGCTTTCTCATTTCTGTCTTAAGGTGAACATAAGCACTCGTTCTTCCTGGATAGAAATCGAAGGACGGGATTGCTGTGTTGCAGGGTATGTTTATGGCTTTTGTCATTGTTGTTGTTGTTTTCATTTTGTTTTTTTAGGGCTGCACCCATGGCATATCCCAGGCTAGGGGTCGAATCAGAGCTGCCGCTGCCAGCCAATGCCACAGCCCACAGCAACGCCAGGTCCAAGTCACGTTTGCCACCTACACCGCAGTTCACGGCACACTGGATCCTTAACCTACCGAGGGAGGCCAGGAATCGAACCCACATCCTCATGGATACTAGTCGAATTCTCTTTTGCTGCGCCACAATGGGAACTCCGGGTATGTGTATGTTTAGAGTTAATAGACACTGCCAAGCAGTTTTCTGAGCTGACCATATAAATATATACCCCCTTCAGCAGCACAGGAGTGTTCTGACTGCTCCACATTCCAGCTAATATTTAGAATAGTCTGAGATAAGCAACAAGGATTTACTGTGTAACACAGGGAGCTATATTCTCTTTCTTATAATAATCTACAATGGAAAAGAATCTGAAAATTTTATATTAAAAAATCATTTGGGGAGTTCCCTGGTGGCTCAGCGGGATAAGGATCTGGCATGGTCTCTGCTATGGCTCAGGTCAGTACTGTGGTGTAGGTCGGATCCCTGGCCCCGGAACTTCCGCATTACGTGGGTGTGGCTAAAAAAAATATCACTTCATTGCACACCTGAAGATAACAATGCTGTAACAGAATGCTACTTCAATTGTTTAAATATTCAGCATAGTCCGTCCTTTTTATTTTAAATTTCCTGGGGAATGTGAAGGGTGGCACTTCCTCCTGAAGCCATTCTACATCTCCAAAACCAGGGTAGATAGGGGTCTCCTGTTCCTCCCCAGGGCAGATTCCTTTGTAGCCTTCCCACCGGTTCCCTGTCACCCTCATCTCAAGAAGGGAGGGCTCCCAAAGGACACCATCTATCTGACCCACAGTCCTTAGGAGGAATGCTTCAGACCCTGTCCCCCCCGGTCTCCCGCCACTCACCCTCTGCCAGTGCAGCCAGGAGTCCAGCCCCAAGGATGCAGGACCCCTCTCTCTGATGTGCCCTAATCAATTTCTAGCCCAGGACTTAAGGAGACAGCCCCTGCCCCAGCGTGTGATCCGGGACCTCTCTGAGCCTGTTTTCCCGCCTATAAAATAGGAAGGCTGCCTCTGCCCCACAGGGTTATGAGGGCTGAAAGAAGCGCTGTGTATTAAATCCCCAGAAGGGAGCCTGGCAGAGGGTGAGGGGCGCTCTCTGAGGTCATCCTCAAGCCTAAGGCCCTCCCTCAGAGGAGATGACCTCTCAGCCCTCATTCTTGTCATCAGAGAGCTCTGAAAAGTGCCCAGCTGGGTGACACGACATATCCATCTTTCCCCAAAGAGGCGGGCCCTGACCTCCAGTACCAGCAGGTCCTGACAGCCTTCTCGTGGCTCCACATGTGGCATTTCCCTGATTCCTCACGCTCGCCTGCTCGGAACGGTTCCCGTAGAAGCAGTTTACGTGCCCAGCATTGAATCAATGCTTTGCAGGGATCATTCTGGGTCTATCCTAAGCACCTGACCAGTTCGAGGAAAGGACCTCACTCCTATTTTATGGATGGAGATACTGAGGCTTGGGGAGGAGAAGCTGGGCTCTTGCCCCCTTTTCCAGCGCCTGGAGATCCTAGGTCCTTAAGCCAGGTCCTGCATGGATATGGCAATGTCCACACCAGTCTCAGGATGGGAGAGGGCCCTGTCGCTGCGTGGGGACTGGGATGTGTGCACGGCAGCCACGGAGGCCCTGGGGGTTCCAGAAACTAGCAGGCAGGGAAGGACAGGGGGAGTCCTTACCCCCGGGGCCTCTCCGATGAGGTGGTAAGCTGGGTAACCCCCACTACCTCACCTCTGATTTCTGGGTGGCAAACAGCCTTTCCCGTGTCAGGCCCTCCAAGGAAAGCAGGCTGGTCCTCTGTGGCCTCGTGGTCCTATTTCTGCTGAAGCAGACACCCCAGCAGTGGGGACACCTCCCGGGAGGTGACTGCCAGAAAGGAATGAGTCAGAGCCCAGGGGACTGCCCCTTCCAGCACCTGAACTCATCCCAGGCCCTGATGATGGGACCAGTTCCCTAATCGTCCCTAACGCAAATTTGAAATTACTCGCCGCACAAGTCACTATGTCAGCCTTGGTGATTTCCCCAATGGCTGTTTTGTAACCACAGAGGCCTCAGTGAGCCAGAGGCTTCCTTGGTCTACACCCACCCTGGGCCTTCCAGCCCAACTCAGACAGGTGACAGACAGCACCTAGGTGTCCTGCAGCTGGAGATTGAGAACGAAACCCAGGCACATCTGTAAGAAGCTGTGTGCAAGCACGCTAGTGGGCCACACGCACCTAGCTTTTTGGCATAGAAAGAGGTCCACCAGCTATCACTGATGTGAAAAGGCACAAGGTTGGAGTTCCCACTGTGGCTTAGCAGGTTAAGAACCTAACATAGTGTCCATGAGATACAGGTTCAATCCCTGACCTTGCTCAGTGGGTTCATGATCCAGTGTTGCCGAAAACTGTGGCATAGGTTGAAGATGTGCCTTGGATCTGGTGTTGCCGTGGCTGTGGTGTAGGCCTCAGCTACAGCTCCAGTTCAACCCCTAGCCTGGGGTCTTCCATGTGCTGCCGGTACAGCCATAAAAAGAAAAAGGAAAGAAAAACACATTGTAAAACACTATAAAACCATATCACTTATATGCGGAATCCAAAAAATAAAACAAACTGTGCATATAACAAAAAAGATAACAGACTCACAGATATAGAGAATAATAAGCTAGTGGCCGCCACTGGGGAGAGGAACAAGGAGGGGACTAGCAGATACAAACTGTTACAGCACAGAGAACATAAACACAATTTTGTAGTAACTATAACCTTTAAAAATTGTGAGTCAGGAGTTCCCATTGTGGCTCAGCAGAAACGAACCCAACTAGTATCCGTGAGGACACGGGGTTCAATCCCTGGTCCCGCTCTGCAGATTAAGGATCCAGCATTACCAGGAGCTATAGTTTGCAGATGTGGCTCGGTTCTGGCATTGCTGTGGCTATGGCGTAGGCCAGCCGCTATAGCGCCAATCTGACCCCTAGCCTGGGAACCTCCATGTGCCGCAGGTGCAGCCCTAAAAAAAAAAAAAAAAAAAAAAAGGTAAATCATGATGTTGTATACCTGTGACTATGTAATACTGTACCTCAGCTGTACTTCAATTTAAAAATGAAATAACAACACTACAAAGCCCATTTTTAAAGTATTCATTCGTCTTATGTCTTTAGGGGTGTCTATGTGTATATATGTAGGAAAAAAAATCTGTAAGGATATCTAAAAAATCAGCTGATGGGTTTTACCCTTTCACATACATTTAAGTTTTTCTGAATAACAACAGTAGTAACAAGCTCCCCACCCTGGTAACTGTGTCACCAGCGTTATCTCTTTTAACCCTCACGTCACCTGACAAGGCCTGTCAAATTCTTTTGTTGTGTGAGGGGGTGTCTCTTTAGGGCCGCACCTGCATCATATGGAGGTTCCCAGGCTAGGGGTGAATCGGAGCTGTAGACGCCGGCCTACATCACAGCCACAGCAACTCGGGATCCGAGCCACGTCTGTGACTTACACTACAGCTTATGGCAACACTGGATCTTTAACCCACTGAATGAGGCCAGGGATCGAACTTGCGTCCTCATGGATACTAGTTGGGTTCATTAACACTGAGCTACATGGAAACACCTCCCCATTTTAAAATGAGCGCATACTACTTTTAAAAGGAGAAAAGTGGAAAAGCTATTTTCACTTGAAAAAGAAAAATGTTATTGCATAAGATGGAAAGCACTGGGCCAAGTGGGAGATCTAAAGATGTGTGGGATGTGGCCTTTGACTTTAAGAAGGTTCCAGCCCCAGGTCCCTGAATAACTGGACACCAGATCACCTCCAACAAGTGGACTGAGAGAGGCACGAGGCAAAGTGTTATGAGAATGCAGAGCAAATGATGCTGAATTAGGGGAAATGAAACAATTTCTTGAGCACCTACTGTGTGCCTCCTGCTCTGAGCATCTTATCTCATTTCCGGCTTACAACAGCCCTTGAGGTGGGCATAACTTCTGCCTTTCTGCTCATGAAAATATCCAGGTTCAGTAAGGCTCTGGAATTTTCCCAGAGCTGTGAAGCTAACAGTAGTGGAGAGGAGATCCGAACTTCTGATTCCAAAGCCAGTCAATGCCTTCTGTCCCACCCCTGATACTCCTCCCATCATACCCAGAGCGTGTCCAGGACAAAGCAGTTCCGAGTCTAAACTTGCTTCATAGGGATTATTGCAACAGCAGGAGAGACAACAGAAAGCAGTTCTCTCTCCAGGCCTCTGTTTTCTCCCCTTTAAATTGTGGGTAAGAACACCTACTTTGGGAGTTCCCTGGTGGTCTCGTGGTTAGGACTCAGTGCTTTCACCATTGTGGCCCAGGTTCAGTCTCTGGTCTGGGAAGTGAGATCCCACATCAAACTGCTACATGTTGTGGCCAAAAAAAATTTTTTTAAATAACAGTAACTACTTCATGGGCTGGTGCGAGGGTTAAAAGAGAAATTCGACGTATTGCCAGGCAGAGGCAGTGGAGCTAATTATGCGTATAAAGCATCTTGAAAACATGCCTGAGGCGTGTTGAGTCCTCAGTTAAATAGAAGCTGTAGTGGGCTCTGGATTCGGCCAGGCTGGATTTGCGTCCCTTCTCGGCCACTTCCTGTGTGATGTGGCACACGCTACTTAAGTGTTCTGTGCCTTACTTTCTTCATCTATAAAATGGGGGTGACGATAAATGTCCCAAACTCAGACTTTTGTTGCAACAATCACATAAGGGAATACTTGCAAGGGATTCAGAGCGATGTCTGGCACGTGGCAGGCAGTTAATAAATGGTCATCACTGTTATTAATATTATTTTGCACTGCAAAGACTTCTGAAGTCATCTGAGCCTGATCTTTGCCATCACAGGTTTTAAAGGACCCCCTGAAATGAAAACATTTCCCCCCAGGAGGGCAAACCACTAGTGTCCATCGGCTGGTCATTTGCAAAGAGGGAGGAGACAGTGTCACAGGTTAACAAGGAAAGAGGGAGACTCAGGGGTCAGAGGGGCCTTGGAGGGGAGGGGAAGACCCTCTCCCAGGAGAGCCTAATCTGGGAGGAAATGTCCTCTCAGACTCCAGCATCTAGCGCTGAGCCCAGCCCAAAATCAGGGAGAAAAAGTTAATTCACTAGAGCTCATCTCGCTGAGCATTTGCTATGGATCAGGCGCGACCCTCAGCGTTATTCGTGCAGCCAGTCATTTCATCTTCACCCAATGCTGAGAGCTCATGCTCGCCTCCTCATTTTATAGATGAGGAACCTGACCTCCAAAGCTCAAATAACTTACAAACATCACACAGCTGATTTGGGGTCCGGCCAGGACCAGACCTCGCGCTGTGCAAACCCAAAGCCCATATTCTTTCTCTAACCTCACACTCTGTCCCTGGGACTTGCATTCCCCCAGAGGGAGTGGATGGACAGACATCTCCCGAGACCCCTCAGCTCCCCAAAGTCAGATGGTCCCCGCCTCCTGGGCAGCCAAGGCAAGCCTCTGCCATTGGGCTGGAATCCATCCTCCGGGGCTTGTGGCCTTCGTTGCAGACCACCACGGGGGTTGTCCAGGGGAAAGAGCGGGTCTGGCCAGCTGTCAGGAGTCTCTGGATCTCAGCCCTCTGGTGCTCCCTTTTGAGGTTGGCCACCACCTCCCAGGAGGGGTTGAAACCACCTGGCCCACAGCCAGGAATGATGTCTGTTTGGGAGGAGTCCTTGGGGGAGATGCAGCTCATCCCCTGTGACCTGGACACTGGTCACTTGACCTGGAGTCCAGATGGCCGCCCGGTCCCCATCGGTGCCATGGGTTAGATGAGAGAGGGGTGAGCAGCTGCAGAGGCAACACTCAGGGGTGGGAAAGCAGGATGCCTCGGCGAGAGCCAGAGGAACCCAGGAAAGAGGCTCAGGGTTTGTGACACCAGCTTCTGTCCTGCTGTTCACTTGGGACCTGAGCCTTCCTGGCTGAAAAATCAGGGGCTGAATGAGAGAGTCTCCCAGGACCTTTCAGTTGCTCCCAAATTCAGGGCTTCTGTGACAGAGTCCTCTTCCTTCTTGGTGTCCACAGAGGAGCGGGAAGACATAGTCCCTATCCTCAAGGAATTCAGGAGAGGCAGCAGGAATAGTGTGAAGACAGTGAGTTCAAATCCCAGCTCCAAGGATGTGACTTCAAGTTATTTAACTTCCCAAAGCCTCAGTTTCCCCCACTGTAAAATGGGGCAGTAAGAGTTACCTCTAAAACTATAGGGATGGGCGTTCCCATTGTGGCTTAGCAGTAACAAACCCTTCTAGTATCCACAAGGACACAGGCTCCATCCCTGGCCTTACTCAGCGGGTTAGGGATCCGGCATTGCCGTGAGCTATGATGTAGGTTGCAGACGCAGCTCGGATCCCGCATTGCTGTGGCTGTGGTATAGGCCAGCAGCTGTAGCTCCGATTCGATCCCTAATGTGGGAACATCCATATGCTGCAGGTGTGGCCCTAAGAAAATTATAGGGGTATAACTACATGAGATATCACTTCACACCCATGAGGATGGCTAACATTAAAAAAAAAAAGAAAGAAAGAAAAGAATAAGGTTTGACCAGGATATAGAGAAACTGTAACCTCCCTGCCCTGTTGGGAGGAATGTAAAATGATGCAGACATAATGGAAAATAGTTTAGCAGTTTCTCAAGAAGATAAATATAGAAATACCAGCAGCTCCACGCCTAGGTGTATGTTCAAGAACAGAAAGCAGGGACTAAAATATATACCGGACACCAATATCCAGAGCAGTGTTTTTCAAAATAGCCTAAAGGTAGAAACATCCCAAGTGTCCATCTACAGAAGGATGAATAAACAAAATGTGATAGAGACATCCAAGGGGCTATTACTCAGCCATACAGAGAAGGGAAATTCTGACACATGCTATCACATGAATGGACCTAGAAGACATTATGCTAAGTGAAATAAACCAGACGCAAAAGGATAAACATTGTGTGAGTCCACGTCTGTGACCAGGGGCTGGAGAGAGTGGGGAAATGGAGAATTATTATTTCATGGGTACAAGGTTTCAGTTTGGGAGGATGAAAAAGTTCTGGAAACGGATCGTGGCCATAGGTGCATCATATAGTGAGTACGTTTAAATACCACCAAACTTAAAATGGTTAAAATGGTAAATTTTATGTTATGCACCTCTTGCCAAAATAAAAATATTTTTAATATACCTTATGAAAAAAACCTTAGCGGGAGATTACATGAGACAAGTGTATCATCCCCAGGATATTCTTTGACAAAAGTCATGTCACTTTCACACAGTTTCTTGCCAAGAAGGGACAGGAGACCCAGACAAGTCCACCAGCAGCAGGTGGGCCCTCTGCTGAGCCCTGGGGCAGACATGGGGTGGGAGAGTCGGCAAGGCTCTACAGGTCCCTCTCTGCCGGACACCTGCCCTCAAGGAGCCTCCATTGCCCAGGGAAGGGACCAGGCTGGCCCCTCAGTGACACCCACAGAGGGTCAAAAGTGATGAAACAAGGTCGAGAGTGCTCTGGGAAGTCAAAGCCATTCAGAGGAGAGAGCGCGTACACAGGGCCGGGAGTGGCAGCAAGGCGAGATGAGATGTGGTCCCATAAACCAAAGTCCTGGGGAATTCGAAAGTAAAAACAAGGACGATGGGGCTGCTGGGAACATGGCAAGGCTTCCTGGAGGAAGCAGTCTTGAACCTGGTCTTGAAGGAGGCAGAGATGGAACACTCCCTGGGGCTCTTGAATTTTAAGCAACCCTTCTGCTTGGGCTGGATGCTGTGAAGAATCATTTATGGAGCTTCTACCCAGCATTTAGCTCACTCAGTCCTAACAGTGACCCTGTGAGGTGGCTGTCGCTGTACCCAGGTAATAGAGAGGGAACCTGAAGCCTGGAAGACTGAGTAACTGGTCCAGGGTGGCATCAAGAAGGTAGAAACCCAGGTTTATCTGACCCCCAAACCTGTGCCACTCCCACAACATAAAACTGGTCATGTGGGGAGTGGGATTAGGGCTGGTCCTGCTCCCCACATGACCCACCCCACTTCAAGGCCTGGGCCCGATATAGCTTTCCACTATATTTGCTGGGTTGCCCGGGGAAACACACTCAAATTCTCTGATCCTTGGCTTCCTTATCTGAAAGATGGAGAGTATAAAAGTTTACTTGGAAAGATTCCTGTGAAGATTAAACAAGATACTGTAGCTGATTTGCACAGTACAGTCCCTGGTGTATTATAAATACCCAATCTTTTTTTTTTTTTTTTTAAGGGCCACACTCATGGCATATGGAGGTTCCCACGCCAGGGGTCGAATTGGAGCTGTAGCCACTGGCCTACACCACAGCCACAGCAATGCCAGATCCAAGCTGTATCTGTGACCCACACCACAGCTCACAGCAGTGCTGGATCCTTAACCCACGGAGCAAGACCAGGGATCGAACCTTTATCCTCATGGATACTAGTCAGATTCGTTTCCGCTGAGCCACAACAGGAACACCATAAATATCCGATAATTGATAGCTACTTTACCATTATTATAATTAGATGATGATGATGATAACTGCTATTTCTGTTATTATTAAGACAGAGAGCATCTATTAATGACCACTCCAAATACCTACAGTGGCTGAATAGGCAACACACATCTGTGAACTGGACCATGCAAGGCAATAGGGGTTGGTAGGGTCTGTGGCAAAGCAGAGTGTCCCTCCCTGCTCCTGCTTGAAGATGGTCTGTGGTATAATAAAAAATAAATATTTCTTCTTTGCCTAGTTCCTGGTTCCTGGCACACAGTTCCTAAACCCCTCAGAGTTTACTGTCTTTTGTACACTAGTGCGATGCCTCATGGAAGGGGAGCCTTAGGTAGTTTCAGGATGAGGGCTGGTTGCCAGAAATATTAGGGTGTTGGGCCTTTCAGCCTCCCATCCCCAAGTCCCTGGGAAGAGAGAGGGACTGGAGATTAAGTTCAATCACCAACAGCCAATGACTTCATCAGTCATGCCTAGATAATGAAACCACCCTAAAAATCCCTAAATGGCACATTCGGAGAGCTGATACACACATTAAGGTGCTAGAGGGTGGCGGACCTGGTAGGGGGTCAAGGAAGCTCCAGGCCCATCGTGCCCATAACCTTGACCTGTGCTTCTCTTCTATTTGGCCATTCCTGCCTTGTGTCCTTTATGACGAAGTGGTAAAGGTAAATTAAGTGTTTTCCAAAGTTCTTTGAGCTATTCCAGTGACTCATCAAACCTCAGGAGGGGTCATGGGGACCCTGGATTTATAGCCCGTTGGTCAGAAGTACAGGTGGTCCCCAGGACTTGGGATGGGTGTCTGAAGTGGGGGGGAGGGCAGTCTTTGGGATTGAGCCCTTAACTTGTGGGGTCTGTACGAATTCCAAGCAGGTAACGTCAGAACTCAATCAAATTGTTGGACACTTAATGGGTGTTAAAGAATTGCAGACTCCGTGTGAAAAAAAAATGCACACAATTTTTTCTAATTTTTTCTAATGGTATCAGAAAAAAAAGATACCACATGTTCAAACTGAAAAAAATGTTTTCAGTGATGTCAAGAGATTGGAGGGGACATGAGGGTGTCCCCGGGGACCTGTCCTGCTGTACTTTCTCGTGGCCTGGCTGGTGGTTACACAGCTGTTTGCTATGTCACAGTTCGCTGAGCTACTTAATTATGCGCTGTGTATGCTTCCGTCTGCTTTTATGACCTCATAATAGGTAATGAATCCCAAGTGCTGTTTTCTAAATTTTAACTTTGCTAGTTAGAGACAAATAGCTCTAAGGGCCCCCTAGGTAGCAGGTTTGCAACCCCCGAGTTAAATATTTTCTCCCAGGTGGACACCTGGCCACTGAAATGACCCAAACAGGATTGGAGACTCGCCTCAGGTTAAGAGCTGGCAGCACTGAAACAGGGCCTCCTCTGGGCCCATCTGGTCCAGCCCCCTTCCTCCTGCACACAAAGTATTATCATCCACATTTCTCGGATGAGGCCACTGAGGTCCAGGAATTTTCAACTAAAGGCCCCACGTCAAAAGTTATCTTCTCGGAGTTCCCGTTGTGGCTCAGCAGGTTGAGAGCCCAACATAACGTCGTGAGGAAATGGGTTTGGTCCCTGGCCGCTCCCAGTGGGTTAAGGATCCGGCATTTCCGTGAGCTTCGGTGTAGGTTGCAGATGCAGCTCCGATCTGGTGCTGCCGTCACTGTGGTGTAGGCCGGGCCGGCAGCAGCTCCGATTCAGCCCCTAGCCCGGGATCTTCCGTAAGCCACAGGTATGGCCTTAAAAAGAAGAAAAAAGTCACCATCTCCATAGTCTTGTTTGAGATGTCAATGTCAAATTTCCTAAATTTGATCATTGGACTGTGATTAGGTAAGTGAATATCCTTGTCATCAAAAAACACACATCGAAGTATTAGGGAAATATAATATACATAGAGCTTATGCATTTAATATTGTAATAGCCATTACATTTGATATGTAATAAATGACATACATAGAAAGAGTAATAAAGCAAATATGTCGGAATGTTAATGATTGATGAATCTGGGTGTAGGGTGTGTGACAATTCTTGTTACTATCCTTGCAATTTTTAAGTTTGTAATCATTCTCAAAGATATAAAGTTAGAAAAAAAAAATCATCATCTCACTCAAGGCCTCCCGACAGCCTGAATCTGTTAGCTCATTTTCCTGTGCCTCCCATAGCCCCTGCGGTCCTCTGCCTGGAGGGGGCAGGTAAGGCCCCCAGGCTGTCTCGGTCAGTTGCCGTTTGCACCAGGCCCAAGTTGCTTTCATGGCTTTGACGCACTCTTGCTGCAATTTTAATTATTATTTTAGGGATGCTTTTAAAAGATGCTCGGAGGCCTTCAGGCACTAACATCTCATCAGCCAGAATTCTTCACCATTACTGCGATTAGTATTTTATTAACATTAATAATTCCCTGTACTGGCCATCAACTTGTCATTAGGTGATTTCAAAACACTTACAGAGGTTGACTCACACCCCACAGACTGGTCAGAGGCAGCGTTTTTCCTCCCCCGATAGTAAGAGACCTCAGTTAGAACTCAGGACTGCATGCCACCATGAGCAGTCTCCGTGGTCCTGGCACTTCGATGACATCAGAGCCGGCTCCCACAAGAGCAGGTTAGGCCATGTACGATGCAGCTTAAACACTGACTTCTTTAATGAGACACCTTCTTGTTTATTCCTTTTCCATACTATCCCCCCTGAATTTGACCAGGAGAAAGTCTGTCTTATTCTATTTGTCCCTGGCACCTCTTTGTCTTTTTTTAACAAAGAGAGAACCGGCCCCAGGCTTGGACTCTTGGGCTGGACCCCGTGAAAATTTAATGATGCCAGTTTGCTTTGTTATGCTATTTTTCATGGTCACCTTCTAGTCACGTGACATGATACTGATGCGATGTAAAGTTTCCTTTTCACATGAATCTATTTAAGTAGCGCAAGGTGAATCTAAAGAAAACATTAACGAAAGAAGAGCCTGGGCCAGAGTTTGACAAAGTGGCCTGCATGCTAAATCCATCCCACTGCCTGTTTTTGTACGGTTCATGAACTAAAAATTGTTTTCACGTTTTTAAATAGCTGGGGGAGATCAAAAGAAGAAGAAGAATATTTGACATGGCAAATATATGAAGTTCAACTCTCAGTGTCTATCAACAACGTTTAATTGGCACACTTTCATGTTCATGGATTTACATTTTGCCTACGATTGCTGTCATTCTACAATGGCAGAGTTCAGTAATTGCAATAGAGACCAATCGCCCACAATGCCTAAAATATTTATTATTTGATCTTTTAGAGAAAATTGTTCCAACCCCTGGTGAATGTGGTTGGCTGACATGGCCAAGATCTTGGTGATGGTACCCGAGTGAGTGAACCCCTCATCAGAACTCTGGGAGGTTATCATCCTTTGTTTCCACCCAGTTAACAGGTGAGAAGGAAAATGAGGCTCAGAGAGGTTTAGTGACTTGCCCAAGGTCACACAGCCAGTCAGCAGCCAGTTGGGATTTGAACCCAGGTCGGACTCCAAAGGGTGGGCAGAGCTGAACATCACATAAGCTTTGCTGATCTCTCTTCCCACAACTGCCATCCCTTCATTCTCTTCATGTCCCCAAACACACCTGGTAACTTTCTTTCTAGCCTCTGCACCTTTGTCTATACACCTCTTCTTCCCATTGTTAACCCCAGCAAGACGGCCCCTCCCGAGGAAGTCTCCTTCACAGTCCATCCCCCTGGACCCAGGGCAGGCCTCCCTCCTCTGCATCTCCCCACACTGGTACCTGAATGGCAGTGGATTTTTCACCATCATTTCCTGATGATCTGGCTCATCTCCCCAGACTCAGGAGAAGCCCTAGAGGGCAGGGACTGGGTTTTATAAAAAGTCTTAATGATTCAGCAGGACACGACAGGGCGTCGGTGCCCTGAGCCTGGTCAATGGCCTCACCTCCCCTCTCCCCTGCTTACACTATGCTCCAGCAGTACTGATCCTCTTGTAAGTCCCCAAGCCCGTCATGCCAGCTCAGGCCTCTCTGTCTATGCACAGGCTGTTCCTTCCTACACAACACCCTCCCTGCACCTTCTGCACCTAACTCCTATCCATCCTCCAAAACCCCAATCAGGCATCAATATGGAAACCACTGTTTATCCCACTCCCACCCCAACAGGTCCTTCCTGCTGCTGGGCTCCCCATTCCCCCTGCCCCAGTGGAGGAAATAGAAGGGGAGGCTTAGCCTGAAAGGCTCTGGAGCCAGACACCCTGAGCTCAAGTTCTAGCTCTGTCCTTGGACAAGCAACTGAGCCTTGCTCTGCCTCAGCTGCTTTGCCCATAAAACGGGGGCAGCAACAGCAGTTTGTGCCTGGTGTCGGGTGTCATTGGATGAGATAATGTCTGGGAAGCCCCTACATACAGGGAGTGCTCCACAGATGTCTGCTCTTATTGCCATGCCGTGATAATGACTGTTGGTGTCTTGCACCCTTGCCCCAGTTGATGGGGGTTCTGCATGACCCCCCGGTGCCCCTGCTGCAGCAGCATATCTGGTTAAGTACTCATGAAAAGGGAGCTCCCTCCATCTTTCTCCTCCTCAGCTCCGCCCCCATCCCTGCTCTCCTCTGAACAAAGCAAACTGGCGGGGGGACGGGACCCAGCCTGCCCAAGTACAGGGGTCCCTGACCTGAAACCCAGGCTCCCAGTGGCCACCCCACAGGGCCTTTCCAGGCCCTTGCAAATCCAAAGAGAGTATCCCATAAATTTGGTTTATGAGCCAGAAAACAGATTAAGAGGCTTGCCTCATTCATGAGTCAGTGGGACCTCAAAGAAGCCACACCAGCGTCTTTGTTTCCCATCCAGCCTGCAGGCTCTCTCCTGAGAATGGGCTCCCCCCACCATAAAAAAAAAATTTAAAAAAAATAAAACTTTCAACCAAAGCACACCTGCACAGTGTCCTTATAGCTAGGCTCAGGGCCAAGATGGCAGTAAGCAGAGCAAGCCAAAGCCTCCCCTAAACAGAGTCCCCATATGTCTAAAGGCGGTAGGTCAGCTGCTCATCTGGGCACCAAGGAAGGCAGGTTAGTACAGCGGCTGAGAGCTCGGGCCCTGGGTTCAAGTGCAGACATCCCAACTTCATTGCTGTATGACCTCGGGCAAGTCACTTCATGTCTCTGAACCTCAGTTTTCAACTCAGTCAAATGAAGCGTGGAGATGCTGGAAGGATGCAAAAATACCTGAGCGGTGCTTTATTCAGTTCCGCGCACTGAGTAATCTTCAACCCACTTAGCTGAAGACACCTTCGGTCCCTCTCTTTCCTTCCCTGAGCCTCAGCTCCTTCCAGGGCAAGTCATCCCTGCTCAGAGTAGAATAGAGAGGCCAGGGTTTTACAGCGCACTGGGAGCAGACAGAGCTGGACCAGCTGTGCCTGGAGACTGGATGAGCCCCACTGGGACCATACATAGCCAGAGCTTGGGAGCACAACCTTGGACAAGGCACCCCTAAAAGCCGACCCAGTACAAGGATCTAAGTACATTGCTTATTGGAGAGGCGAGCCCAGGAAACACCAGTAGTGGGGTAGGGAATTGAGTTTGAAAGGGTGAGGTAGCAGAGGCGGCTGGAGCTCAGTCCCAGTGGGGACATTCTGGAGCCCATGCCGAATCTGAGCTGAGAAATCTGGGGTCTCCCGGTACCAACTCCAGTCCAGCATTTAGTGTGTTTTAGGCACTTGTCTACCCTACGCATTCAATCCCCCCACAACAAATTTGCAGAAAAGACATCGTTGTCTCCCTCCCCTTTTAAAACAGCTTTTTTGGGCGTTCCTGTTGTGGCTCAGCGGTAAGGAACCTGACCAGTATCCATGAGGAGGGGGGTTCATTGCCACGAGCTATGGTGTAGGCTGGCAGCTGCAGCTCCCATTTGACCCCTTGCCTGGGAACTTCCATGTGCCCACAGGTGTAGCCCTAAAAACAAAAAGGAAATAAATAAATAAATAAATAAATAAGCAGCTGTACTGCAGTGTTGTTTACATACCACAAATTCTGCCCATTTTGCTAATTCAATGTATTTTGTCCCACTTACTGAGTTGGGCCACCATCACCACAATCTAACGTTAGAAAATTGTCCGTTGACAGTCACTTCCCACTTCCACACAACCAGCAACACCCCCCCCCACAGGCATTCATGCATCTATTCTGTCTTTACAGATTTGTCTATTTCATATAAATGGAATCATTCACCATGTGATCGTTTGAGTCCAGCTTCTTTCATTTAACATGGTTTTGATGTTCATCCATGTGGCAGCTGTTGCAATATTTCAATCTGTATAATTGTCAAATAGTATGCTGTTGAGTGGAAATACCATGTTTTACCTCGCTATCCACCAGCTCACGGATATTTGAATTGTTTCCATTTGGGGCTATCATGAATAATGCTGCTATGAACAATTTCATACAGGTTTGGGGGTGGATATATGTTTTTATTTTTCTTAAGGAGGTACCCGACCATAGCATTGCTGGGTCATATGCTAACTCGATGTTCACCATTTCGAGAAAATGCTTTTCCAAAGCAACTGCACCATTTCACATTCCCACCAGCAATGCATGCAGGCTTCAGCTCTGCACACCTTGTCAACAATCACTATTGTCTAGAAGGTGTAAATTTTACTCCACTGTGGCTGTGATCTGCATTTCCCCAGCCACTAAGGATGCTGAGCAGATTCTCATGGGTTTATTGGCCATTTCTTTATCTTCTTTGGACATATATCTAGTCAAACCCTTTGCCCATTTTTAAATGGGGTTATGGGAGTTCCCATTGTGGCTCAGCAGTAACAAACCCAACTAGTGTCCATGAGGACACAGGTTTGATCCCTGACCTCACTCAGTGAGGTCAGGTGTTACCCTGAGCTGTGGTGTAGGTTGCAGTCGTGGCTCTTATGTCACATTGCTGTGGCTGTGGTGTAGGCCCGCAGCTACAGCTCCGCTTTGACCCCTAGCCTGGGAACTTCCATAGGCCACGGGTGTGGCCCTAAAAATAAATAAATAAATTTGAAAATAAATAAACTGGGTTTTGTGTTGTCTTTATCATCCTCCTTTTACAGGTGAGGACCAAAGCTCAGAGAGGCATAGCAGCTAGTCCGCAGCACCCCAGCTTACAGGGGGACAGGCATCCTGACCCATAAGCACTGCCCTTGGCACCACAGCAGGCCATCTGCAGATCCCCATTTGACCTTATTGCCTTTGGGCATGTTTAGAATTTGCTGGGATTGGAATGTTTGGTTCTGTGGACACGAGGGGCTGGGGGACTCCTCACAGCTCTCCTTCCTTTAGAAGTCTCTGATCCCCAGAGAGAAAAGCATTTTGCAGCAGCCTGTGCCCTTCCCCAGCCCGAGGACCAGGTGACAGCACAAAGTCACTCTGCCAGGTGCTCAGAGTTCAAAGACGTGTGTCCTGGACCACATGGCTCCACCCCAGCACCCCCCCCCCATCACTCCCACAGCCTCTCCATCGCCTCCCTCCCAGCCCTTCTCTTGGGAGCATGGCCTGCTTTCTCCTGACCTCAGGCCTTGGCTCAGCTTCCTGGCCACTGTTCTGGTTTCTTCTCCACAGTCCAGTGATTCCACTAATGTCACTCTGGGTAACACCCCTGCTGCCTGACCTAGCTCTCCCTCTAGAAGCCCTCAGTCCATCCTCTCAGCAGATACTGCCTTAGCACCTGCTCGGTACAGGACACCAGGGACACAGAGAGGAAGGACATAGTCTGTGTCCTCATTGGGGCAGATGAGGTGGAACCATAAATGACTGGGAGCCGGGGAAGATTTACAGGAGCTGAAATAGATGAGAAAAGTCTGTGCTGGGAACTGTGGAGTGAGGGGCAAGGGGCAGAGGGAAGCAGACATGGTGAACAGGCTCCCCGCTTGGAGGGCAGAGGCAGGAAGGGCATTCCAGGCAGTGGAAACAGCAAGAGCCATGTCAGAGAGGTGCAAAATCCAGGCAGGGGCGGGGGTGCTGCAAGCAGCTCTGGCTTGTTGGGTGAGCCTAATTGGGATCTGGTAGAGCTGGAGTCGTGGAGGACTTTGCCATGCAAAGGAGTTTATAGAAGGGGGTGTGAATAAGCATTTTAAGCAGGGGAGGGACATGGTCAAATTTGTGCTTTAGGAAAATACAACCATGGCGATTGGTCAGTCTCATCAAATTCAGTCCACGACTCTCCATGGGGTATTTCATGGCTGCCAGACAATCCTAATCCACTTCCCAGCTGATTCAGTTTCGATAAGCCTCTCACACCTTCTGTCTTTCAAAGCTCAGACACATCTTTCCCATCCTCCTTCTCAGCTAATGACTTTTCTCTCTATTTACTAAGGAAGCAGAAGCAGCCAAAAGAGATGGCCCACATCCATCCATCACTTCACTTCAACCTACGTTACTCTGCTCTGCCTTCCCACTGTGGCCATCAAGTGAACTCTCCAGCTCATATCTGAACCTTGTTAACTCCCTCTGTGCATTGGACCTGTCTGTTCTCCCCATACAAGGATGTAAGGACATCACCCCATCAGTTGGTCCCTGTCTTGTCTGCCAGGGGTCATTCTCAGGACCATACAAATCTCTCTCTTACCTTAATTTCTCAACTTTCTTTTTCTTTCTTCCTTTCTTTCTTTCTTTCTTTCTTTCTTTCTTTCTTTCTTTCTTTCTTTCTTTCTTTCTTTCTTTCTTTCTTTCTTTCTTTCTTTCTTTCTTCTCTGATCCTACATCCCCTCTAGCAACTGGCCCAATTCTCAGATCATTTTCACAGTATAATTTCTCAAAAGAGTTATGAATTTTTCTCTAGCCACATTCAGTTGAAAGAATTGAATCAATTAAAAAGAAAATCAAACTGAGCATGGAACAAGAAATTATAAGAATGACCATGAAGACCTGAAAAAGAACCAAACAGAATTCCTAGGGATGAAAAATATTTTAAGTGAAATTTTAAAATCAATGGCTAGATTAAAGAGCAGACTATATAGGGTTGAAAAGATAATTAAGAAAATGGAAGGTATAGCTAAAGAAACCACCTAGAATGTGGCACAGAGAGACAAAGTGATAAACTATGGGGAAAAAACCCTAAAGACATAGACAACAGAGGAAAAGGGTGTAACACACACCTCATTGGAGTTCAGTGAAGTAGGCTGAAAATAGTCCCCCAAAAGTTATCCATGTCCTAAAGCCTAGAACTTGTGAATGTTACCACATATGGCAAACAAAAGGGGTCTTTGCAGAACTGATTAAGAGTCAGAGGATGGGGAGATTAGCATAGATTACACAAAGTGCCTAAATGCAATCCCCTGTATCCTTGTAAGAGGAGGCAGAGGGAGATTTGACAACACGAATAAGTCTACATGAAGATGAAAAAGAGAGAGATTTGAAGATGCTGCCTTTGAAGACTGGAGTGATGCTGCCACAGGCCAAGGAGGGCCAGCAGCCACCAAAACCTGGAAGAGACAAGGAATGGATTCTTGCCTGCAGCCCCTGGAAGAAGCACAGCCCCTCTGACACATTGATTTCAGCCCAGTCATATTGCTTTAGGACTCTGGCTTCCAGAATTGTGAAAGAATAAATTTCTGCTGTTCTAAGCCACCATATGTGTGGTGATTTGTTACAGCAGCCACAAAACACTAATACAACTGGAGAGAAGCAATTATTGAGAGGATAGTGGCTAAGAATTGTTCAAAACTGATGAAACACATGAATCTTCATATTCGAGAAACACAGTAAATCTCAAATAAGATGGAAATTTAAATGCACATCCAGGAGTTCCCATCGTGGCTCAGCAGAAACAAATCTGACTAGCATCCGTGAGGATGCAGGTTCAATCCCTGGCCTCACTCAGTCGGTTAGGGATCCAACATTGCTGTGAGCTATAGTATAGGTCACAGATGCTGCTTGGATCTGACATTGTTGTAGCTGTAGTGTAGGCCAGTGGCTACAGCTCTGATTCAACCCCTAGCCTGAGAACCTCCATATGCTGCAAGAGTGGCCTTAAAAAAAAAAAAGCCACAAAATAAATAAATAAATACACATCCATAATAATATTGTGCACCTGCAGAAGACCATGATCAAAGACAAAATACAGTCAGAGAAGGAAACAACAGATTATCAGCCAAGAAACAAGAATTCATGGACATATAACTTTTCAACATTAACTGCTGTAGCCAAAAGACACTGGAACAATATTTTCAAAGGGCCAAATAATTGTTCCACAGGGAAAATAATTGTCACTAAGACTGCGTACCTAGAAAAACCGTATTTCCAGAACAAGGATACTATTTGCAAACAAAAAAAATATTGGATAACTTGACCAGCAATATATTTTCACCAACTTTTTAAAAATGTACCTCAGGAAGAAGGAAAATGATTCCAGATGTAAGATCAAAAATGCAAGATAGAAAATGCAAGAAAGAAAAAAAAGGACAACTGTGCAGTAAACGTAAACCAATATTAACTAAATAAAATGTAATAAAATATAATATCTGCACAAAGTATCATTCAATGCAGTTCCAAATAAAATCTCAACCAGGTGTTCATGGCACAAGACAATCTCTTTCAATAATTTATAAGGAAGGGCAAAGGGCCAAAGGAGCCAAGACATTCCTAAAGAATTACAAGGAACAGGGCTTGGCCCACTGGGTATCAATGCACACAATATAAACTGATCATTAAGACTTGTTTTAAAGCATTAGCAATTGGAGTGGTGTGGTTTGGGCTCAGAGATAGACACACAGATAAGTGAATTAGACTGAAAAATCTAGAAGCAGACTTAAGCATTGTGGAAATGTGATCTAGAGAAGAGGTGTTTTTTAAAAAAATAATGAGGAAGATGAACTAATAAATAAATAGAGCTAGGACAGTTGCTTATCCATATGGAAAAAAACCTGAAATTAGACCTTTATTTATATAAAATCAATTCCAGTTGTCTAAAGACCTAAACATACAAGGCAAAACTTATAGAAGAAAACGTAGGAAAACTATCTCTTTGACTTCAGGGGAGGGAGGAATTTCTTTAAAGACACAAAAAGCACACACCACGCAGGAAAACATCAATGCATTCTAGTATGTTAAGAATAAGAATTTCTGTTCACAAAAACACACCATTTAGAAAGTGAAAAGACAAGCCTCGGATTGGGAAATGACATCTGAAATGCATGTACTTTACAAAAGATTAGGATTGGAATATATAAAAAGCTCCTAAGGAAACAATAAGAAAAAGACAACACAGCAGAAAAAGACTAAAAGCATAATGAAGCATTGCACAGATGAGGAAACAAGTACTGCCAAGTGTTGCCAATAAATGTTCAATCTCATTAGGAACCAGGGAAATGCAAACCTAAAGTCTCCATAATTTGCCAATTTACTCCCACCGGATTGGCACCAAGTTAAAGTTTGACAACACCAAGTGTTGTCAGGGCTGTGGAACAATGCAGGCTCTATTCACTGCTTGTGGGAGGAGTGTAAATTCACACAACCACTTTGGCAAGCAACTTGGCATTGTCTGGTCAAGTTCAGATGCACATAAATCCAACATTTCTATTCCATGTGCCTCACCTAGAAACTCTTACACAGGGACACCAGGAGATGTAATAAATATTGATTGCAGCAGCCCTCTGTCTATCAGGAGGAGAATGGATGAGTGATCTGTGTTTTATTCATGTCTGAGAGTGCATCACAGCAGCAAAAATGCATGCAAGACAGCTCTACTCGACAGCATGGGTGAATTTCATAAGCAAAATGTAAATCAAAAACACAGGTGCTGCAGGAAAATCCAGACCATCCAATTCCATTCTCTGAAGTTCAAAGGCATGAAAAACTAGACAACATTTTGTTCAGGACTGCATCTGTCTGTGAGAAAACTGTAAGGAAAAGGACAAAAGAATGATAAATACAAAATTCAGGGTAGTTATTTCCTCCAGACAGAGGAGAAAGGAGGAGCTCAAGGAGAGACACGGGGAAGCTTCAGGAATTTATATTGTCGGCTCTATTAAATTGCATGGTGGGTATATGAATTTGTTATTATTTCACTTATATGTTTTACATGAATGGAATGTTATTATTATTATTATTTAGTCTTTTTAGGGCTGCACCTGCAGCATATGGATGTTCCCAGGCTAGGGGTCAAATTGGAGCTGTAGCTGCTGGCCTATGCCACAGCCACAGCAATGCCAGATCCAAGCGGTGTCTGCAGCCTACACCACAGCTCATGAAAATGCTGGATCCTTAACCCATTGAGCCAGGCCAGGGATCAAACCTGCATCCTCATGAACGCGAGTCAAATTCGTTTCTGCTGAGCCATAATGGGAACTCCATGAATGGAATCAATATTTCTTTTCTTCTTTCCTTTTCTCTTCTTTTCTTTTCTTTCCTTTTCTTTCCTTTTCTTTTCTTTTCTTTCTTTCTTTCTTTCTTTCTTTCTTTCTTTCTTTCTTTCTTTCTTTCTTTCTTTCTTTCTTTCTTTCTTTCTTTCTTTCTTCCTTCCTTTCCTTTCCTTTCCTTTCCCTTTCTTTCTTTTTCTTTCTTTCTTCCTTCCTTCCTTCCTTCCTTCCTTCCTTCCTTCCTTCCTTCCTTCCTTCCTTCCTCTTTCTTTGCCTTTTTGTCTTTTTAGGGCCACACCTGCGGCATATGGATGTTCCCAGGCTAGGGGTCTAATCGGAGCTGTTGCTGCCAGCCTACACCAGAGCCACAGCAATGCCAGATCCAAGCAGCGTCTGCAACCTACATCACAGCTCATGACAATGCCAGATCCTTAATCCACTGGTTGAGGCCAGGGATCAAACCCATGTCCTCACAGATAATATTTGGGTTCATTACTGCTGAGCCACAATGGGAACTCCATCAGGTGTACTTTAAATTTAAATAGATAATTCCAAAGCATACTCCAAAAAATAAAATTTATTTATTATTACTACAAATTATTTATAAATAATAATTGATTTCAATTTTCTCACTAATGGTGTTTAAGATACCTGCTCCTTGACAACACACGACATCATCAATTTTTTTAATTTTTGGTGTATTACTTCAATAATAAGGAAGAAGATAGGGTTATCCAAGGTGATCTGTTTAACCTCCCTCATCTGATACTTAACTAGATCTTTAACACCCTAGTGAGGTCCACCAGTAGGTTTCTCACCCACCTTGAATACCCAGGAACACAGTTTGGTACTCAGCACTCTGGGTGGCTGGGGTCACACGTCTGAAGGCTGGGCAAGGAGTGCCAGTTGGGCTGTAGATGAGAGGGGAGGTCCTAGGACTGTGGGAATCTTCCATCACCAAACACTCTGCACGCACTGTGGGTTCTACTTCCAAAACAATTGCAAAGCTGTCCACCTCTTTGGCCTCCACCACCACCATTCCAGATCCAGCCACCTGCGTCCATCCCACGAACCCTAAAATACTCCGCCACTGGCCCCCACCTCCACTCTGGTTCTTTCAGTCCTTTGATTCTCCACCTCACAGCCAGAGTAATCTTTCTGGGGAAAGGAATTCGGACCCCGTCATGCCCATGCTCAAAAGTCTTCCTATGGCATCCTGCTGGCCTGGGAAATGCATCCCAGCCATTGCCATGGCTGCAGAGCCCTGTGCCATCTGCGCCCTCCTCTGATGCTATCTCCTCTCCTCTCCGCCTTGCTCACTACTGTCCAGACACCCTGGGAAGACACCAAGAATGCGGTGGCTTTTCCCTCCTAGGAGGAGAGGTGGGGGTGCGGGGGAATGAGCCCAGGCCTTGGCCTCAGTGAAGTGCTGGGTTCCAGGGCCAGGTCTTTCTTTGCACCCCTGTTTCCTTCTATGTAAAGTGGGCCTGACCGTCATCGTGTACATCCGGATGCCAATAGGTAACACGAGATAATAAACCTGGAATCTTGGCCCTAGTTGACAGTGAGTGAGGAGAGGGAAGGCACAAGTTCAATGCCAAGAGCATTGTGTGTTTGCATGTGGGGATGGTCAGCTGCCCAGCCATGTGACCTGTGCAGTCACATGGGGCCCCTCGCCCACAAGAGGCCTGCCCTTGGTCAGTGCTCGGCTTCGGTATGGCCGTCTTGACATTTGTCGTGTTTGAACTAGGGACACTGCATCTTCACTGTGCTCTGGGCTCTGCCGATTAAATTATGTAGCCGGTCTGTGTGTGTGTGTGTGTGTGTGTGTGTGTGTGTGATGATGATGATGTTGTGGGTGCTCAAGGAAGAGATGTCCTCACCCACGAAGCGAAGTTAATTGATGGCAGACACACCAGCCAATACCCACCCTATGGTCCTGAGCCAACGCCATACACCAAGCTGAGACAACACCTAACAATAGCCCCTCTCAGCTCCAAACATCAACAACCCCTCCTAGACTTTGGGCTGGTCCCCAAACACCCCCACACCTGCAGGCTCAAGCCCAACACCCCACAATGCCAGGTGTGGGCTCCCTACGAATTTTCCCAAGGACTCAACCAGCCCCAGAGGCTGTTTGCTGGTGTTTCCATACAGGAGGCACGCGAGGGACTCACTCCACCCCGTGGGCACCTTAAATGATGAGTTTACTACTCTGACCTAGACGGTGAGCTCCTTGAGGGCAGGAGCTTGGCTGTCATTATCTTGGCATCCCTAAAGCTGGTTGCAGAGCTTAGAACACAGTAAGTCCTCAATAAACACACGCCAACATCATTTATGGACTCATTGCTCAGACATTTATCATCCGGTGGCGGGGATGGCCACGGACAAGACTAACGTAAAATAAAGGAACACACTGGAAACTATATCTAGTCACTTATGATGGCGCATGATAATGTGAGAAAAAGAATGTATATATGTATGTGTGACTGGGTCACCTTGTTGTATAGTCAAAAATTGACAGAACATTGCAAACCAGCTATGATGGAAAAATAAAAATCATTTTTTAAAAAATAAAGGAACACTAAGAAGTTGAATAAGCATTAGAGCCTCAGCAAGATTTGAACCCTTCCCCCACTAGGCTGCACCCTCTGCAGGCTGGGACTCTCACTGCTGAGAAGTAGGGACCAATGGAAGGTCCTTGTTACCAATCGATTTTGTGTCTAGTGGTGTGAAATGCCAATCTCAGCCTCCCCATCCATCCCTCCCTCCAGCGTTTCCCCTTTGGTAACTGTAAGTTTGGTTTCAAAATTTTTGAGTCTATTTCCACTTTGTGAATAAGTTTTTTGTATCATTTTTCATTGTCTTCCACAAAATAGTGATCTCCTGTATTTGTCTTTGTCTGATTTACTTCACTTAGTGTGATAATCTCTAGGTCCATCCACGTTGCTGCAAATGGCAGTATTTTGTTCTTTTTATGGCTGCGTAATATTCCATTGTATATAAGTATCACTTGTTTATCCAGTCTTCTGTTGATAGACATTCAAGTTGCTCCTATGCCTTAGCTATTGTAAAGAATGCTGCAATGAACATTGGGGTGCCTGTATCCTTTTGAATTATAGTTTTCTATGGGTATACAACCAGGGATGGGATTGTGAGATCATATTTAGTTTTTTAGGGAATCTCCAGACGGCTCACCATAGTGGTTGCACCAACCTAAATTCCCAACAGTAGTGCAGGGGGGTTCCCTTTTCTTTATACAGTCTACAGCATTTATTGCTTGTAGACTTTTTATAACGGCCATTCTGACCAATGTGAGGTGATATTTCATTGCAGTTTTGATTTGCATTTCTCTAATAATTAGTGATGTTGAGCATCCTTTCCTGTAGGTTTTTTTTGGGGGGCGGGGAGGTTTTACCATCTGTTTGTCTTCTTTGGAGAAACGTCTGTTTAGATCCTCTGACCATTTTTTGATTGTACTGTTTGTTTTGTTTGTTTTTGTATAAAGCTATATGAGATGTTTGTATATTTTGGAGCTTAATCCCTTGTCAATTGCATCATTTGCAAAGATTTTCTCCCATTCTGTGGGTTGTCTTTTCATTTTTTTTTAATGGCTTCATTTGTTGTGCAAAAGCTTTTAAGTTTAATTAGGTCCAATGTTTATTTTTGTTTTTGTTTTCATGACTCTGGGAGGTGGATCCAAAAAGATATTGCTGTGATTTGTGTCAAAGAGGGTTCTGCCTATATTTTCCTCTAAGAGTTTTATAGCACCCGGCCTTACATTTTGTCCCTGGTATCTTTTTTTTCGTCTTTTGTCTTTTTAGGGCCGTACCCATGGCATTTGGAGGTTCCCAGGCTAGGGGTCAAATCAGAGCTGAAGCTGCTGGCCTACACCACAGCCACAGCAACACCACCAGATCCAAGCTGTGTCTGTGAACTATACCACAGTTCGTGGCAATGCCAGATCCTTAACCCACTGAGCGAGGCCAGGGATCGAACCTGCGTTCTCATGGATGCTCGTCGGATTCGTTTCTGCTGAGCCACGATGGGAACTCCTGTCCCTGGAATCTTGACTAACACGCACAGACACTTGGCTGTTCCCCTAATCCCAGCCCAAGTGATCATGTTCTAAGACTGTGGGCTGCTCTCAACCCTCTCCTAAGCTCTGCCTTCCCAGCCTCTTCTCTCCTGGCCACCCTCTCACCGTCCCATCAGCTGGAATAACTTGTAGTGACATGAACCAGCCCCACTTGTCTTCCTGCATTTTCACATTCCTGCATTTCCTCCTGCTTGGAAAATCTCTTCCCCCCACCCCCACTCTGCCCCCTGCCCCATTGGACCTGGCAAAATGCTCATCTTTCAAGTCTCAGCTATCCTTATCAAGGTCACCTGTGACCTCTGTGTTGCCAAATCCAATGGAGACCCCTTTGTCGATCTCTGATGCAACTTCTTGACAACATTCCACCCAACTGACAGCATTTCCATCTTTTTGAAACCTTTCTCTTCCTCTTGGCTTCCCTGATATCTTTTTCTCCTCCTCCTATTCAGGGACCACTCCTTCTCAACCTCTTCATTCATTCCTTTATTCTTTCATATGCTCCTTCATCAGAGATCAACTACAAGCCCACTTCTTGCTAAGCCCTGTACAAGGTACCAGGCAGTCAACGGAATATAGCCTTGCCCCATCGGAGTTTGCATTGTAAGGTATTTACATTCTAGGACAAATCTTTATTGATTCTGCGCCTCTGCTCAACCTTTAATTGAGGCTCATCGGAGTTTCCCTTGTTGTAGCCATTTTATCCAGTCTTGTGGCTTTAAAATCCATCCCTGTGTTGCTGACTCCCAAATGGCTATCCCCAGCCCTGGTTGTTTCTCCTGATCTCCAGACTCCTAGATTTCAACTGTCCACTTGATTTAACCCCTTGGATAGCTACAGGCTGTCCCAAGCTTAACGTTTATTCCCTCAGTCTCAGCCTAAACCTGTTTCTCCACCTGCCGTTCTCCATCTCGGTCAATGGCACCACCATCCACCCAAAAACCTAGGAGTCATTCTGATTCTTATCTTTTCTTCTCGCCCCACATACAGTCTATCGCACGTTCTATCAGCTCTGCCTCCAAAACGTACTCGGCAACTGTCTTCATCTCCATTTCCTCTCTGCCACCCTCATCCGGGCCACCAACGTCAGTCCCTGGACCACTGTTACAATGATGTCTTAACTGGCTTCCCTGCTTCCGTGCACGCCCATCAGCCCCTTCTGTCCTTCACACCATAGCCTGAGCGATCTTTTAAAAATGTAAATCAGATCATGTCACTCCATTTCTTAAAACCCTCCGGTAACAGCGTGGGAGAAGATATTTGCAAGATTTATGAAAGACAATGGATTAGTAACTCAAATATAAACAACGCCTACAAACGAATTAGAAAAAGACACTCTTGTAGAAAAATGGGCAAGGGATATGAACAGACAATTCACAAGAAACTCCAAGAGCCAATAAACACAAAATTACATGTTTAACCGCGCTAGTAATCATGGAAACACAAATGAAAGCGAGTTACCCTTTTACGCCCAAAACAATGTCAAAATTTTAAAAGGCTGACAATATCAACTGTTGGCAAGGACATAAAGAAATGGGAACTTTCAGACACTGCAAGTGGGAATATAAATTAGTATGCCAGCTTTAGAGAGCCATCTGGCACTTCCTCGTAATGTTGAAAATGTACGTCCCCTTCAGCCCATTAATCCCCCATTTCAGAATCAGTTGTAACAGCAGAAAGTAGGGTGTACCCTAAGTGTCCATCAGTGTGAGAATGGATAAATAAAATATGATATGCACATGCTCATATAATTCTGTATAGCTTTGAAAACAAATTGGCGAAGTTAATTCAGCATCTATTGAGCATTGTTGGATGAAGAGAAAAAGCAGCTACAAAAAGACATAAGCGTACTGCTTCCATTTGTGCAGGTTTTAAATTTTAAACTAAAAGAGAAAACTGATGTCCCATTCCTCGCAGAGTAAAATCATAACTCCTACCCTGGACCACCTGATTCTGTCTGGCCCGTCTCTTTCATTCCACGTCACACCCCTCACTAGGCTCCAGCTACATTAGGCTTTTTTGCAGGAAATCCTCAAGCACTGCGTTTTCATGCCCACCTTAGAGTGTTTCCACGAACTGTTCCCTCTCCCTGGCACTTCCCCTAAAGCAGGCTCCCCATCACCTGCAGACCTTCTGTGTTTGTTGATTTGTTTATATCGTTATCTCTCTCCACTTAACCATGATCTCCAGGGGCATAGGACCCTGACTTTTCTTGCCCTGTGGCACGTCGCCCATGGATGCCACTTTGCAGGCACCCCCTCAATGCTTTTTGAGGGAATAAATGTGACTTTCTTCAAGAAGTCTTTCCTGAATTTCTAGACTAAGAAACATCCCTTGGAGTTCCCGCTGTGACTCGGTGGGTTAAGAACCCAACATAATGTCTGTGCAGATGCGGTTCAGTCCCTGGCCTCGCCCAGCATGTTAAAGATCTGGCTTTGCGGCCAAGCTGTGGTATTTGTTGCGGATGCTGCTCGGACCCCATGTTACTGCAACGGTGGTGTAGGCCAGCAGCTGTAGCTCAGATTTAACCCCCAGCCTGGGAACCTCCATATGCCACAGGTGCGGCCTTAAAAAGGAAAAAAAAAAAAAAGAAACATCCTTTGACCTCTGCTCTTCCACAGCCTCCTGCTTGGCTCTTTCAGCAGTTTTCCTATTATGATTCAGGACATCTTTATTTTGTATTTATTTATTTATTTATTTTGGCTGCACCTGTGGCATGAGGAAGTTCCCAGGTCAGGGACAGCAGTGTCCCAAGCTGCTGCAGTAACTACACGGGATCCTTAACCCCCTGCACCACAAGAGAATTCCCTGGAACTCTTAATCTGGGTCCTCAAGTGAGTGTCAGAGGAATCTATAAACATCCTAAAACTATTGGTTAAATTTCCTATGCATGTGCTAATTACATTTTCTGGAGAGAAGAGTCTTCATTTCCATCTTTTTGTTTTTTTTGGTTTTTTTTTTTTAAGGCCACACCCACAGCATACGGAAGTTCCCAGGGTAAAGGTTGAATCAGAGCTACAACTGCTGGCCTACATCACAGCCACAGCAACTCCAGATCCAAGCCGCTTCTGCGACCTACACTGCAGCTCACGGCAACACTGGGTTCCCGACCCACTGAGTGAGGCCAGGGATCGAACCCGCATCCTCATGGATACCAGTCGGATTCATTTCCACTGTGCCACAATGGGAACTCCCTTCCATCATATTCTTCAAAGGGCCTATGCCACAAACACAAGAAAGTTTTAATTACACCACTGTTTCAGTTGCATTATAATTGGACCAGGTCCTCCAGACTGCAGGCTGCTGGAGGGAAAGTCCACCGTTTCCCCAAAAGCCAGGGCAGACCTCAGTGTATAACAGATGAATTTCAATGAAATCTTTTTTTCCCTGTTTTTTTTTTGGCTTGTTTTTGTTTTGTTTTGTTTGTATTTTTTAGGGCCGCACCCTCAGCATATAGAAGTTCCTGGGCTAGGGGTCAAATTGGACTCCTGGAGTCACCAGCATACACCACAGCCACAGCCGCAGCAATGCCAGAACTGAGCTACGTCTGCGACATACACCACAGCTCATGGCAACACCAGATCCTTAACCCACTGAGTGAGGCCAGGGATCAAGCCAGCATCTTCATGGGTAGTAGTCAGTTCTTAACCCCTCTGAGCCACAATAGGAACTCCGAATTTTAGTGACACCTTGAATGCATAAATAAGGGCATGAATGTGTATGCTTTTGGAATCTGAGTACTGGGCCCATCTTCACTCCCAGGCCCTTTGGGAGCCCCAGACCTTGGAACTGGAACAGACTGGAACAGAAGAAGGAACAGAAAGCTGGCCTCAGAGCCAGGAAGGCAAAGCATTCAGATGGGCGGAGATCTGGGTGGGCCCCTCCTCCTCTTGCTCACCCTGAGCCCAAGGATGCTGACCCATTACAGGTTTTTCACTCTCCTTCTCTCTCCTCCTCACCCGGCCAGGTGAGCCAGCTTTGGTACCCAGGGTGTTGCAGCCAACACCAACGCAATCGCCGAGGCTCAGGCAGCCCCATGGAAACCCCGCAACAAGGCACCAAAACAGAGACCAAACACTTCCCAGAAAACTCAAAGGGTGAGGAGGGGTGCCTCCTTCACCAATGACTTAGGCATCTAGAAATTCCAGTGGGGCCAACTGGGTGGGGGTGCGGGACACTCAGCCTCTTTCCATATAAAGAAACCCCAAGCTCCAGCGACAATCCCTCTCTGCTCTGTGGCCAGAGTCTTTCCCCAGGGCCATCTTGCTCACCCCCAGGCACATGGGCCTCCCAGAGAAGTTCATGAATGAAGTCCAGGAAGGCGGGGAGCTCAGGTACCATGAGGAATATTTAATAACACTGTTGTCTCCATTTACGGAGGTCAACCATGTGCCAGGCCTCATGCTACATGATCGGCATTTTTTTGGGGGGGGGTTCTTTTTTTGTCCTTTAGGACCTCACCCGTGACATAGGGAGGTTCCCAGGCTAGGGGTTGAATCAGAGCTGTAGCTGCTGGCCTACACCACAGCCACATCAACACGGGATCAAGTTGTGTCTGCCACCTATACCACAGTTCACAGCAATGCTGAATCCTTAACCCACTGAGCGAGGCCAGGGATCGAACCCACTCGGGGCTATATCCAATTATATTCAGGCCTCATAGCAACCATGGCAGGGAAATCACCAGTATTTTCCTTATTTTATTTTATCTTTGCACTCTAACCCTAGGTTTATTCAGCACAGTCCTTCTACTCTGCACAAAAGTACAAACACAACTTTATCAAAAAGGCTACAAAGTTACGAAACTCAAAATGGAACATTTATAGTACTGGCTGTGCAATAAAAGCCAAAAAAGGAAAGCACACCTTTCCAAGATAACCTGCAGGATCTCTGGGAACACAAATACAGCAGGGGGCTCCGCGATGACCTGATGGAACTAGCTGTCAACCTGCTCACCAATTTCAGAGAGAGCCGGGAACACGTGGTGTGGGCGCGCACACGCATTTGGGCGGGCGCCCACATGAGAACATGTAAAAGAGAGCCATGGCCAGCAACTAACTGTGGGTATTTGACCTTAGAGGTCAAACAAGGACTCAAGCAAGAGTGGCAGCTGCACAAAAGCACGCCTTTTCCTGCAGGACCCTGCGGGCCAGCAAGTGAGTGCATGACCCGGCCACGCTGGGCCACCTGTGGAATGGAAAACGTGCTGGCAGGCTCGAGGCGCCTCGCCACCTGGAGCCCTGCTCATCCCTGCTGGCTTGGCCACTGACCTGACTCTCTGGATGGGCCTAGGTGGGAACATTCTAGTCAGAACCCTAGGGGGGTATCTTTATAGGTATTCCCTCCATAAAAGAAATTCCACCTATTGAGACTGGGGAAGTCATTCTGGCTTATGCATGAGTTAACTCGAAGTTTATGCAAACTAAAACGGCCTGGTTGTAGCCTAGCAAACATGCATCATACATGCTTTAATTATGAAAGGGAAGGCCATATGGATGGAAATAGAAAATGTCATGTTGGAGTTCCCGTCGTGTCTCAGGGGGTTAAGAATCCGACTAGTATCCATAAGGATGTGAGCTGGCCTCACTCGGTGGGTCGGGGATCCGGTGTTGCCATGAGCTGTGGTGTAGGTCGCAGGTGTGGCTTGGATCTGGCGTTGCTGTGGCTGTGGTATAGGCCGGCAGCTGTAGCTCCCATTCGACCCCTAGCCTGGGAACTTCCATATGCCATGGGTGCCGCCCAAAAAAGAAAGAAAAGAATCTGACTAGTATCCATGAGGATGCCGGTTCAACCCCTGGCCTCGATCGGTGGGTTAAAGGATTGGTGATGCTGTAAACTGTGGTGTAGGTCACAGACGCGGCTGGAATCCTGCACTGCTGTGGCTGTGGCGTAGGCCACAGTTTGCAGCTCTGATTCAACCCCTGGCCCAGGAACTTCCATATGCTGCAAGAAAAAAAAAAAAGTAGATAAATAAATATTAAATACCTCCCTTCCTGGGGTGGTACATTTTGATGATAAGCCTCCCTTCCCAGGTACCAAGGCCATACTGACTCACTGTGAATGTGCTGATCTGTAGCTGTTTTTTAAACACCTTGAAAGATTCTCATCCTGACTTGTTTGATGGTCCTTGTTTTGATGAGACATAAAGCTGTGCGGAAATCCGTGCTTCTCCAGAGGAGCTCCTCAGAGGTATCTGAGAGACAGCCTTCAGGGCCACAGGCCTCAGGTTGGCCCAAATAAAACTCTCTTCTATTCCTATCATAGGTTGTTTATTATTTTCATCAACGGCCCCCAACCAGCAACACCGCTACAGCCAGGATTCTGCCGGCAGAGGAGCATGTCAGTTGCTGCCCTTGCCTTCAAACTCATGAGCGACGGGTTTCTTTCCAGCTGATCCTCCTTTGGTTAGGAAAGTGACAAAACTGAGTCACAGGGGATCTAAGTGACGGGGCAGAGCTTCGGTGGCCCTGTTTATGGGGAGGAGGTGGATCTGCAGGGGTTCCGGTGCTGGTGGCCGTGGAGGGGACTGTGGACGGCGAATCTGACTTTCTCCTGAACTCCGTGACTGGTGCCACGGGACGCGGGAGCAGCATTCTCCCAGGAGCGCTGAATGGCCTGGGGGTGGCTTAGGCCGGGGAGCCGGCACAGCCATGGCTGTGATTTCCTGGCATCAACTTGTTCTCTGTCCGCGTGCGTGTGTGACTCCCTTGGGTAGAGGCAGGACCCCCCTGATGATCTCCCCGGAGGCTGGTGTGGTGCGGGAGACCGGTTCACATGGGCTTCTGGAGAACTAACCCTGTTGTTTGCACAGTAACCAACCCTTCGTCCCTAGAGCCCTCAGCCTGTGGGCTCTGTTCTCGTGGATTCCTCTGTACTCCATAGCCACCATCAGGGAGGCACCACGTTCCCATTTTAAGGGTTCAAGGGGCTGAAGCACAGAGAAGGGACATGGGTGTCACACAGGAACAGGTGGCAGAGTCAGGGTCACTTCAGATCCCTTCTCCCATCCCTGTGTCTTGGGATCTGACCTTGAAGCCACCACGGGTCAGGAATGAGATTACGGGATTGTCAAAGGTTTGTTTCTAATCCACAGGCCAACAGGTCAGGGAGCAGCATCTGGACCCTAGTGTGGAGGGAAACAAACTGGAAACAGACATTCCCCGGGGTGTGCTCCAGGGTCAGACGACCAGACCCGGAGGACTTCCAAGAGCTGCCCGGCGGCCCCCAGGCAGAATCAGGCCAGGAATCGGGCTGAGGACGGGGGCCTCGCCCAGGGTGGGTCACACAGGCACACGCTCAGGCACAGGCAGCTCCGGGAGCCCGGGGGGCACAGTCAGCAGTGGGCCTGCACCTGCCCTCCTGCTGGAACACAGGATCATCAGCAGGGAAGCCGGATGCCAGATAATGGGCCGGGAGGGCAGACTTCTCTCTGGTGTGGGCACGGTGCTGGGCTACCCAGCCCAGCCCAGCCAGGCCTTCAGCAGACAGCCAAGCACAAAGGCTCTCTCAGGCAGGCAGACAATCCAGCCCTTTCAAGCCAAGGGCAGCCGGGCTGGCATTTCCCGCACCTCTGTTTCTCTCTGGCGCCCATAAGTGAATCACTCGACTCAACGACTCTGGGAACAATGAATGAGGGGCAGGTTTGAGTTCTTGAGCAGACAGAAAGCTGGATCCTAGCATACCGGGGCCGTGGATGCTGCTAAAGATCAATGCCATGGGTCACAAAGCCGCACAACAGAGTGTCGTAGAATGGACATCATCAAGGGTTAGGGTCAGAGCATCATGGATTGTTCAAGGGCTACAAGTTGTTCTAATCACAGAGCCATAGAAAGCCAATGTCCCAGGGCCATTAGTTATTGGAAGCCTGGAATCACTAGCTTGGGGACTTCCAGGACCATCAACCCATCAGTTGCCAGAACCCGGCTCTTTAAAGCGGGGAAAGGCCATCTTGCCTAAGGCTTCGTTTTGCAGGTGGGGAAACTGAGTCAGCTGGTCAAGGTCCCAGAACTAGGGCTGAGCCCCAGACCTCTCCACTCTGCCTCCTCATTCCACTTCCAAGGAAGGTAGGCAAGAGCGGCAGCAGCCTGAGCAGGACCCCCGACACTCAACCCTGGGACCTGCCCCTTGGGGACTGGCCTGACCCAACTCTGGGGAATCAACTGATACTGTCAGGGCACCTATGGTCAAGCCCTTCCATTGTGTTAAGGTCTGAGGCTTTGTGAGCTCTAATGTCAGGATGATGTGTTGGCAAGTCTGGGCAGGCTTGGATTCTTTTACCCAATCCCTCAGTCTCCTGCCTAATAAGGGAGAATTGTCACCTGTGATTTTACCTGGGAGTATGCCTAGTGATGATCACATAGGGAAGAGAGCCGGTCCTCCTGGGTTTCACCCTGGGTGCCCATTGCCTCACTGGGGTCACTCCAGTTCACTGTCAAGCCACACAAGGAAATCTTGCCTCACTTCCCAAGGACCATCTCATGCTAGGCTCAGGGAAGTTACTAAGACGAGAAAGATTCAGACATATGGGCAGAGAGAACCGTCTTGTGGTTGCCAAGGGGGAGGAGAGAGAAAGTGGAATGGAATGGGAGTTTGGGGTTAGTAGATGCAAACTATTGTATTTTTTTTCCATTTTATAATGCAAAAAGATTTTAAGTATTTTATTAAAGTATAGTTGATGTACAATCCTTCAATTTCTGCTGTACAGAAAAGTGACCCATAGCCAAGACGTGGAAACAACCTAAATGTCCATCGACAGAGGAGTGGATCCAGAAGATGTGTACATATACACAATGGAATATTACTCAGCCATCAAAAAGAATGAAATACCAGCATTTTTAGCAACATGGATGGACCTAGAAACTATCATGCTAAGTGATGTCAGCCATACAATGAGACACCAACATCAAATGCTTTCATTGACATGTAGAATCTGAAAAAAGGACGGACGGAACTTCTTTGCAGAACAGATGCTGACTCACAGACATTGAAAAACTTATGGTCTCTGGAGGAGACAGTGTGGGGGGTGGGGGGATGTGCTTGGGCTGTGGGATGGAAATCCTGTGAAATCAGATTGTTATGATCATTATACAACTACAGATGTGATAAATTCATTCGAGTAATAAAAAAAATGAAAAAAAAGAAAAGTGACCCAGTCATACATATATACATATGTTCTATTTTTTTCTTACTGTCTTCCATCATGTTCTAACCCAAAAGATTGTACGTAGTTCCCTGTGCTGTACAGTAGGACCCCATTGCTTATCCATTCCAAATATAACAGTTTGCATCTATCAACCCCAAACTCCCCATCCATCCCCTTCTCTACCCCCTCCCTACTGGCAACCACAAGTCTGCTCTCCATGTCCATGATCTGTTTCTGTTTTTTGACAGGATCATTTGTGCCATATTTTATATTCCACATATAAGTGATATCATATGGTATTTGTCTTTGTTTCTGACTTACTTCACTTAGTATGAGTGAGAATCTCTAGTTGCATCCATGTTGCCGTAAATGGCATTGTTTTGTCCTTTTTATGGCTGAGTATATTCCATTTATATGTGTACCACACCTTCTTAATCCATTCATCTGTATCTAGAAAATCCTAAAGACACCACCAGCAAACTATTCCATTTAGAACAGATAATCCATAGTGATTAGGTCACTATGCTGTATAGCAGAAATTGACACAACACTGTAAACTAATTATACTCTAATAAAAATAAAATAAATTTTTAAAAAAGAGTCCTTGCCCACCTTTGGGGTCCTTGTAGTCTACTGAGATAGTCAAATATGTATGTGATTATAAGTCAAGGCAGAGTGTGATGGCAGTAAATACAGAATAGACAGAAACCAAGAAAATCTTCATGAGAGAGGGATAACACTTAAACTGAGCCACTAGAGAGCTTTCCTTTATATCAACTCCTGACTTCTGCTTCTTACTGTGATGCGGTTAAGAAGAATTAGGCTTACCTTCCCACCCTAAACAACTAGAAAACTGAACAAAACATATGAAACAATTGTTTTTAAATAATGAAAAGTAAGCATAGCAGGATGTGAACCCTAAGAGTATAAAAATAAATGAGGGAGGGCCCCGATTGTCCTGGCTTTCTGCCTGGAGTCATAGTCCAGACCATGGTTCATGGAAAGGGAGCCCAGGCAGAACACAGTAATCTTGCTGAACCGAGCCTCTGGAGAGTGGTGTTCAGGAACACAGCCAGAAGGCAGAGTTCTAGAAAGAAGGGAGCTGTGCTGAAAATAAGCTCCTGAAATCTGCATGAGACCTTCTGGAGTTCTTGCTGAGTACTGGGGTGCAATTCCTTGAAACTGGGCAAGGAACAACTTAAAGTTGCAAGTGGAACAATTACCAGAGCTCACACAGGACAAGAGCCAATGGAGCTGCAACCAGCCAGAGTAGTGAGAACTCAGTGAAAATCTCAGACATTCAGTGGAAACTTTATAGAAGTCATGTCTTAGCCATCAGCTAACCTATCCCTAGAGTGAAGGCTCATCCAGACCAGCCACCACAAAGCTTGAAAACAGGCTTCAAAGGGATCAAGTTGATGTGCAAGTAACCTAGCTGCATGTTATAACAAAGCCCAACATTCTTTAAAGGAAGACAACAAAATTGAGACACTCAATGACATAATATCCATAATGTCCATCATCCAGTCAGAAACTACTAGATATGACTAGAAGCAGAAAACTGTGATCCATAACCAGAAGAGAAATTAATCAATAGGAATGGACCCAGAAATGACAGAGATGATGGAACTAGCATACAAAGATGTTAAATAGTCATTATAACTATAAGTATTTAGAGAAAAATACAATTGTGATGAGTAGAGAAACAGAAGATACAAAAAAAAGAATCAAGCAGAATTTATAGAGATGAAAAATACACAATCTAAAACACTAAATGTATTTTATGAGATTAATAGCAGATTAGATATTGCAGAAGAAAAGATAATTGACCTGAAGATCAATATAGCAATAGAATCTACCTAAATTGAGGCATAGGGAGGAGAAAGATGGTGGGGGGAGATGGGGAGCTTAGTAATCTGTGATATGACATCAAATGGACTGACGTGTGTAATTGAAATCCAAGAAGGAGAGGAGGGGGAGGGGAGAAATAGAAAATATATTTGAAGAAAATAATGGCTAGAAATTTTCTAAATTCAGTAAAAACTGTAAACACACAGATTCAAGAGTCTCAACAAACTCCAGCTAAGAAAAACATAAAAACCCCGCACAAAGGTACATCACAATCAAATTGCTAAAAACCAGTGCTAACAAGACAACCTTAAAATAGAAAAAAGATGTGTTATATACAGAAGAACAGTGATAAGAATTAAAAGAATTCTCATCAGAAACTATGCAAGCAGGAGACAATGGAACCTCTCTAAAGCCCTGAGAGAAAAAAGGGCCAAGCTTAAATTCTACAGCCAGCAACAATATCCTTGAAACAACGAAAAAGAAATAAAAAGCTTCTTCAGAAAAGAGAAACAAAAGCTGAGAGAATTTGTCACCAGCAGACCTGCATGACCAGAAATAGTGAAGGAAGTTCTTCAGGTGAAAAGAAATTATACTGGATGGAAACTTGAATTGAGACAAAGGTATCAGTGATGACTATTGGGAATGATAAACACATGAGAAAATATGAAGGTCTTTTTTTCCCTCCTTTGGTTGATTTCTTTAAAAGAGAAGCAAGAATAATTAAATGTATGGTGGGGTTTATAATAGATGTCAAAGAAAAATATAGGACGATACCATACAAAGGACAGAATGGCCATGGAAATATACTGTTATAAGGTTTCTTACACTGTCTGTTGTAGTGGATTTGTATTGTGTCAGCTCAGCTAAGCTGGAACTCTATTTCCCAGAACATCTTTCTCTGTACAGTTCCAAGTCAGCATGGGTTACCAGAGACATTTTAGGCAACATCTGGAAGATGGAGTAAAGCAGTAACCACCTTTTTTTTTTTTTTTTTTTGGTCACTCAAAAAGTTGGTTCAGGGACACCAGGTGCAGCTAGAATACACTGTCACTTGACTACTGGGTCACCTTGTCATCATGAGGCAGCAGCTGGTCCACAGCCCCTCCAGTTCCTCTGGATCATCCACCCTTCCCTTTCTCAGATCCCTGGCCTGGGTGCATTTTAGCTTCACCATGAGAAGCCCCAGTTTCCCCTCTATCATTCATATCGCTAAAGATGACATCTTGGAAGGAGTGAGAGATGACATATGGATACTAGTTTGTTTCCACTCTCCCCTATTCTTCCCCCACTTTAAATCCACCTTCCCTTCCCAATTTCCCCCCCTTCACTGCCAGTGGTATCCAGACACAAAGAAAAGAGCATTTTAGATATTTTTCAGCCAGCTCCATATAATTGCATGAGATCAAATTCCTATCATAAATCCCTTGTAATATTTCACTCCCAGTGGTTCTGTTTCTGTTTGAAGCCTGACCAATAAATATGTAAAGTATGCGAATATTGTGGGGTAAGTTAAAGAGGCATGTAATTAACCTTTAAGCAACCAATAAAATAGGAAACAAAGAGTGGGGGGAAATAGAATTATGAAAAATATATAATCCAAAAGAAGCCAATCCAGGGGAAATTAAGGAATGAAAAAGAGATGCAAATTCTCATTATGTCTCAGTGGGTCTAGAACTTGACTAGTGTCTGTGAGGACGTGGGTTCAATCTCTGGCCTTGCTCAGTCAGTTAAAGATCTGGCATTGCTACAAGCTGCAGTGTAGCCTACAGATGCTGCTTGTATGACTGTGGATCCCACTTACTGTGACTATGGCATAGGCCAGCAGCTGCAGCTCCAATTCAACACCTAGCCTGGGAATTTCTGTATGCCATGGGTATGGCCTTAAAAAGAAAAAAGAAAAAGAAAAATGAGATGGGACAAGTAGAAAGTACATAGCAGGACAGTAGATTTAAACTCAACTATATCAATAACTACATTAAATGTAAAATCTCTATAAACTCCAAACAAAGTAGGCCTTCAGAACAAGGAATTTTGCCCAAGATCAAGACAGATATTAATGAACAAGAAATGGGTCAATGAATCAAGAGGATATATCACTCTTAAATATATATGTGCCAAAACACAGAGCTTCAAAATACGTGAAACAGAAACTGAAAGGAGAAATACACAAATCCGCAACGAGAGTTGGAAGTTTCAACGCCTTCCTAATTGACAGAACAAGTAGACAGAAAGTCAGCAAGGATACAGAAGACTTGAACAACACTGTCAACTAACTTGACCTAAATTGACATTTGCACAACACTCCACCCAACAACGGAGTACACACTACTTCAAAGGCACACCAAGATACGCCAAATGCCAAGCCATAAAATAAGTCTCCACATATTTAAAAGAGATGAAATCACTACACTGATTCTGGAGGGGAAAAAAAATAAAGATAAGGAGATACATGAGGTTTTTTTTTTTTTTTTTTAGCTAAAAGAAAGAAGAGAAACTTTCCATACCGTGCCAATGAGTCATCTTTTGCTGCTTACAAGTGATAGCAGTGGATTACTTCAGTGTGTCTGAAAACTTAACTCCTTTCACATCAGGCCATGCGTCAGAAGGACTTCCAGGCCAGCAGAGCATGTCATTGAAGGTCTGGACTTTTCAAAGGGAGGGTGCTGGTCATAGGGATTTGAGTCAAGAAACTGACTTGTCAAAAGCTAGGTCCCTGAGCTCCTGTGATAAATCCCTGTCCTATACCTCCTTCTGGGTGTCCCATAGGCACATCAGAATGTCCCAAATCAAGCCAACATTGTAATACCAGCCCCCTCAAAGTTCCCATCCTTATCCCTCCTCAAAACTTTTATTTCTCCTGAAAGATCCACCTTTGTTAATGACATACCGACATACCGTTCAGAAACTTGCAGGTAGTCAAATCTGCCTTTCTCTCAGTCCCCACAGTTAATTAGTCACAGAGTCCCACTGAGTCTTTTTCTCTCCTTAATCACTTAAATCACCTTCTCTTCCTCCTCACTTCTCGCCTTATTCTCTAACTGCCTCTAACTTGTCCCAGGCCTTCTGCCTTTTTCTGCTTCCCTCTGTGCTATGCTCTGCTTGCTAATGGAGTCTCAACTTTCATGTTTTTCACTTTAAAAAAAAAAATCACACAATAATATACATTTCTCATCAGAAAATATCTACTACAGGTAAGCGAAACCCAAAATACATTACTTAATATAAAGAAGGAAAGGCAAATTGTAACTTCCCACCAGCTCATCACCACCACCCAGTAGTGTTAACCGCTGTCCATATTTTGGATAAATAGCCTTCTGACTCTTTTCTAAATCTTCACGGATATTCTTTACAAGATAGGATTGTTTGAGATATACTACGAGGGCAACCCGGTTCACTTGGAACAGTCTCAGTTTTAGCAGTGACGATTCTGCACCCCAGAAAACACTCAGTCCTGGGCAAACGGCAATTGTCAGCCTGCATTATATTAGCTTAATATAGTAGCACCTTCCAATGTTTGTAATATACAACTTTATCTTCATTTTAAGGACAGCAGGGATTCCAGCAGGTATCAATGTCAAAACGTTCTTTTAAAGATAAAAATCCACTCTTTTCTACTTGCCATCCTTTGGTGGATCCCACAGTGTAGAGCAGTGAGCTTCAAAGTGGGGGCAAGGGAGAGGCATTTCAGAGACACACAGGAAGGGTCAGCGGTGCAAAGGAGAGAAAGTACCAGAATCTCTATTTGTATGTGTTCTTTTTATATCTGTTGGGGAAACTGGGCAACCACATGCGAAAAAATGAAATAGGGCCACTGTCTCACAGAAAAATTAACTCGAAGTGGATTAAAGACTTAGATATAAAACCTAAAAGCCATAAAACTCCTAGAAGAAAACACAGGTAACAAGCTTCTTGACATCAGTCTTGGTGATGATTTGGTACCAAAAGCAAAGACCACAAAAGCAAAAACAAATGGGACTACATCAAACTTAAAAGCTTTTGCACAGCAAAGGAAATGATTGGCAAAATGAAATGTCAACCTACTGAATGGGAGAAAATATTTGCAAATCATATATCTGATAAGGGACTGATATCCAAAATATATAAAGAACTCATATATAGTTCAATAGCAAAAAGCCCCATATGATCCAATTAAATTTTTCTATTTTTGTATGTCTTATAATGTACATAATAAGGATCCAACACTGTCGTGAGCTGCAGTGTGGGTAGCAGATGAAGCTCAGATCTGGCATTGCTGTGGCTGTGGTGTAGGCCAGCAGCTGCAACTCTGATTCCACCCCTAGCCTGGGAACTTCCACATGCCATGGGTACAGCCCTAAAAGAAAAAAAAAAAAAATTGGAGACGCTGGCCTAACTGATAAAATATTAACACTTTTTTTTACAGCCATAGCTATACCATATGGAAGTTCATAGAACAGGGGTCAAATCAGAGTTGCAACTGCCAGCCTATGCCACAGCCCCAGCAATACCAGGTCCAAGCCACATGTGTGACCTATACAACAGCTTGTGGGAGCTCCGGATCCTTAACCCACCAAGCAAGGCCAGGGATCGAACCCGCAACCTCGTGGTTCCTAGTCAGATTCATTAACCACTGCGCCATGATGGGAACTCCAAGAACACTTCTTAACCTGCTGACGGGACCTCCAATATTAACTTTTTAACAGTCCTAGAATGCTCAGCATAATTAAGGCTTTGCTTCTCCTCCAGCTGCCTCAACCACCTACCACAGCGAGCTCCAGCAAACCACGTCTGTTCTCTGAACATCCATGCTTTTCCCTCCTAGTCTTGGCACAAGCTGTTCCCTGTCCCATCACCTCACCCCCGTCCCCGCTTGACTCATGTGTACCTGTACTGCAAGACGCAGATCAAGTGACGTCTCTGCCACGAAGCCTTCCTAGCACTCCCCTGCTCCGAAGCCCCTCCCATCCAGGCTGGGCGCCTCTCCTCTTTGTTTCCATAGTGCCCTGTGCTTTACCTGCTCAACAGGGAGACATTAACCACGTGACTCTGCAACGGCCAGTCCATCCCTTTGTGACCCCCTATGGGTCAGGGATGGTCCTCCAGCTCTGAGTCCCTGGTGGCTGCTCAGTCCAGTGCCTGCGGCAGAGTCATCTCTTAGTAGATGGTGAAGGAATAAACAACAATAGCAAACATGTATATCACAAAGTTTGTCCATGCCAGGCAGTGGTTTAAGAATTTTAACCAGAAAACTACCCCTTGAGGCAGGTACTTCTGCTGTGTCCATATTATAGACGAGGAAACATAGGCCCAGAGAAATCAATCAAATAATTTGCTGAGGTCACATGATAACTGGCAGGGCTGGGATTTGAATCCAGGTACATTGGCTTCAGAACCCATGCTCTCAAGGAATAGGCAGATCACTCAGTGAAAGAATGAATGAACAAAGGGAGGAAGGAAGGAAGGAAGGAATGGGCAGTTAAACAGAGGAGGGGGTAAATGAATGACCGGTGGCCTGGCAATATGAGACCATGCCCAGCCTGCTTGGCAGACAGCAACCAACTGCTCTATCTCTAAGATGCCTTAGTCACTTTCCATTTTGCACTATTTTCCAAATTTTACTTGGTGCTCATGAAGGTGCCAAAATCTTGGTTCCTTCCCCCTCACACTTTTACTGGCACCAACCAAACGGTCCCATCCTCAACACTTCCTCCGTTAACAGCGTGCAGGATAATGAGCATCCGTATGCAGAATCATCGAGTGTTGGAACTGAAGGCAACACTTAGAGACCATCAGTCCAACTCTCCATTGTAGGTGGGAAAACTGAGGCCCAGAGAGGCAACACAACTTATGAAAGGTCACCCAGCCAGCTAATTACAGAACCAAAGTGGGCCTAGTCTGCTGGTTTCCAGTCTCTCTCCGTTCTAACCCATCTCTGTTTATTGCTTTAGCCTTGTCAATCAAAAGGCATTTTGAGCAAAAGCACTACAGACAGGTTTAAAGATTTCTTTCTTCTTTCTTTATCTTTTTCTTAAGGCTGCACCTGCGGCATATGGAAGTTCTCAGGCTAGGGGTTGAATTAGAGCTGCGGATGCTGGCCTACACCACAGCCATAGCAACACCAGATCCGAGCTACATCTGAGACCTGTCGCAGCTTGTGGCAACACCATATCCTTAACCCACTGAGTGAGGCCAGAGATCAAACTCTCATCCTCACAGACACTACGTCAAGTTCTTAACCCACCAAGCCAGGAGGGGAACTCCCTTAATGATTTCTTAAATGCCCAGACTACCTAAATCCATTTCTGTGTCAATTTGCAAAGGTCATGGGAATAGGGGAGGCAGGAAATTCAAGGTCGAAGTCCTGCAATTTCCTGCAGGCAGAGAGGTAATTGAAAGCATCGCTGACAACTCACCACATGCTAGATGCTTCCTGGCGTTATCCCATTTAACCCCTCCTACAGAGGTAATGATCGCAATTTTGCAAGCAAATTGAGCAAACTGAGGCTCGGAGAGGCAGAGAGAGTAACCCACTGGTCCCAATTTTCCTGGGACCCCTCCTGTTTCATAGCTAAAAGCCCCATGTCCTCGGGAACCCCTTGGTCCCAGGCCCACGGGGACAGTTGATCACTTTAGGGGCAAGCAACCCACCTAGAGCCCTGGATCCCGGAGACCTCAGCCCAGATCTGAAGCATCCCTATGCCCTTTTCCACCACATCGTGCTGTCCCTCGGGATGAACAGGTAAACTTAAGAGGAAGACATAAGCATACGGACAAGCCAGTTGGGATGGAAGTGGGGAGGGGGCTGCAGGATGGTGGGCACAGAGGGGCTGCCCTGAAGTCAGCACGGCCCCGGGTCACAGCAGCTGGGTCAAGCCGTCTGGGAGGCCGGGTGCTCCCGGGTGACAGGGCAGGGAGGACAAACAGGCTGTTCTCTTCCTTCCTCTTTTCCCCAGGAGGAGTCTGTTTACCACGACAACAGCCCTGTTATCTCATCCGGGTCTCTGGTTCCTTGCCAGGCAATGACGAGGGGTTTAAGGTTGGCGCCTCTGACAGAACCAATCTCCCTGGGACCCTGGCAGGCTCCCCATCCTCACCTGCAAGTCTGGTTGTTGGGGTTGGGGGAGCCATGTGGAGAACTCAAGGGCAGGGGCTCCTCGCCTGAAGAGGCCCCTGGGACACCAGGACCCCTACACTTGGACATGGGGTTTCTGCGTTGCCAGGACAAGGAGGTCATGGGGGTTGACCAGCTGCTAGAAGTCAGACACCACGAGATGCTGCCTCTTTTTCTTTTTTCTTTTTTGGCTGCCTCATGACACATGGGGATCCCCCGCCAGGGATCAGATACGAGCCATCGGATTTGAGCCACAGTTGCTACCTACACCAGATCCTCTAACCCACTGTGCCAGGCTGGGGATCGAACCTACATCCTGGCGCTGCAGAGATGCTGCCCATCCTGTTGTGCCACAGTGAGAACTCCGCTGCCTCTTTTTATCTTCTCCCTCCGCAAAGCACCTGGGATAGGAAGCATCACCTCCACCTGACAGAAGAGGAAGCTGAGGCCCAGAGAGGGGACACCCCCTGATGCATTCACACAGCCTAACAGTGACAGAGTGTGTCCACAGCAGAGCTGTGACTGCAGCTCTCTGGGCCTCCCAGGCCTGGGTGCTTACCTCTACATGAGGCCATAAAATGATGACACAAAGATAGACCGTGTCCTGAATGCATGTCTGTGTGACTCCCGTTTCCCACACCACCCCTGCCTGGACACCGTCCTTCCCCTCCCCTACCTGGCTGACTCCTCTTCATCCTTGGACACACGGTGTGAGGGCCCTCACCTGCAGTCAGCCTGCCTGCCTGGGTGAGGGTCCTATCCTGGAATCCCCGGGGGCCCACCATACTTGGACAACCACAGTTCTTATGGTTTGTGTTGTAACAGGTGCTTTGGTCTCCCCCCCTACACTAGGGCTCCCAGGAGACAAACGTTGATCCCCCACCCCTAGCAATGATACATTTAATTAATCGCCAGGTCATCGTTAGCTGTTCTCAAAACAGTGGCATCCGGAAGGCAACAGCCCACTTAAAAGTCATTCAGCAGGTGCTTCTGCTCCATCCACCTTGCCCCACCCCCCAAATCCCATTGACTTTCATCCATCACGTCCCTACTCAAAGTGTGGTCCCTGGGTCAGCAGCATCAGTACCACCAAGAGCTTGTTGGAAATGTGGAACCTCAGACCCCAATCCCCAGGCACTATGCTAAGAGCATATTAACTGGATACCATTTCACACTCTAGTCCCAGAACCTTTTGCTCCAAACCCTACAATGTACCTCTATCGTCCCCATTCCTACAGAGGAAGCTGGGGTTCAGGGAGGGACAATGACTCACCCCAGGTTGAACAGCCAGGAAATGGCAGAGGTAGGATTCAAACCTAGGGTTTGTCTCTGTCTCCTAATGGAGATTAGCACTGTCTCCTAATGGAAATTAGCACTGATACTCCACGTGGCGGAAAAGAGACGGGAAATCAACATCCCCTCCATGCAAAGCCCTTTACCTGGTTTATGTCATGGGATCTTCCTGACTCCCTTATGAAGTAGGGATGGACAGTCTCATTTTACAGACGAGAATACAAGACTCAGGCAGGGGAGGGGACTTGCCAGAGACCCACAGCCAGGACATGGCAGACACGGGCTGGAACCCAGCTCTGTTTACCTGAGGCCCAGTGAAGCCCGGAGGTGGACGCCAGCTGGGGGAGGGGAGCGTTGCTGGTTTGCTGCTCCAGCTCCCGCCTGCCCCTTCTCCCACCTAGGAGAGCTGGTGGCCTTGGGTCAACATCCACACTTCCTTCCCCTTTCTAACCCTCAGGCTTTGGCTTAATCATTGTCCCATTCTGATGGAGCACAAACAGCTGCATATCTTGGTGATCAATAGGCTGCCGATGCATGATGTCACCCCCCAACTATGTCCATTCGTTGCTGGCAGGTGCCAGGAATTCCTGAGATGGCTCTCCCGCATGCCTGAGGCTCTGGCTGCAGGTCCTTCTCCCTCTGACCCTGGGTGTGCATCTCTGCAGCAGAGAGAAGGCATCCTGCCCTGCTGATCATCACAGACAGGAGGGGGGACCCAAGAGACCCATCCCCCTGCCGTCCCCATCCCTCTCAGCTGTGAGGTTTTGGCATATTTCTCACTATTCTGAGCCTCCGTTTCTCCATCTCTAAAATGGGTAGGAGATACCTGACCTCCCAGGTGATCATGGGAAGTATGTGGGGTGCGAGGAAGTGGCTGGTGGGGAGGCTCACGGTCCTCACTGCCAGGAATCCAAACTCAGCTCAGGACTGTCGGTAGGATTGGCCTGCGGGAAGCGGGCAGCACACAGACATTGATCTACACGGGCGTCTCGCAGGAGGAAATGCCATGTGGAAGAAGAGGAGGGAAAATGGGATCGGGCACTGGCACCACGTGTGTGCCCTGTGAGGAGGTGCCAGGCAGGTGCCAGGTTACACCATCCTTGGGGACCAAGGTGTGAAGAGAGTGGTGAGAGCAGCTGTCACTCACCTGCAGAAACATGGCACATGGACCTGGTGAGGGTGGGGGCTTCGGAAAACTGCTCTTGGCATGAATTTCCACCATCCTACGGATGGCACTGGCCAGGCCCCCTCAGTAACCTCAAGGACAAAAGACATAGAAGGGCTGAGAGGTGATAAAAAGAACAGACAGGACCTGTGATGAATGGAGCAAGGTTTTGTGAGCACCTGGGACCCGGAGTTCCAGTCGGACTCCCAGATGCCCCCGAGGGAAGGGGCTGCATGTCCCAGGAGCTGTTGGCTGCCAGACCCACTGAAACTCCGGTGGGTGTTCTTAACACGGGCCTGTTTATCCACAGGGCTGGGGAGACAGGCTCCCGACAGGGGACACACACTCAAGCGAGGGAGGGCAGGGCTCCTGGAAGCCAAGCTGGTCGATCCGGGGCTTCAAGCTGGGAGCCCTACAACCTGCATTCTCCCGACCTGCCCCCTCCCCGACCTGGGCTCAGGGTGAAAGGCACGCCCAGGGGGGCCCCAGTGAAGTCCTTATAAAGTGAAACCTTCTTCGTGAGTCAGTCGGGGCCTGGCCGGCCCAGCTCATTCATTGGAAAGGTATTTTCTTTTCAGCAATCCTCTGCCCTTTCGCTGCCGCGGCAGTGAGGTCACAGCTAGTAAACACTCTGCCTTGCGGTAAATTTCGTGTGAACTTTCTGCTTCTGTTTAACTCGCCAAACCTCGAGGGAGGCGGACCGCCTAGAACAGGACAAAGGGCACTGGGCTGAGTCGGAGGCCTGGCTTCTGATGGCAGCCCAGCCCCTTTCTGGCTGCGGGAACTTGGCCAACGAAGTCACATGGGCCTGGGTCCTTCTGTTGACAAAGTGAAGTCACAGCTACTGAAAGGATTCTAAAGACACACATAGCACCACTCGCTAATCCAATCAACAAATATTTATTGAGTGATTAATATGTGCAAACGCTATGCCGAGCACCATGGAAATTGGGGGAAAGGGTATGTGTGTGTGGTGACCCAGTCTGGGGTGTGCAGGTGAGTTTTATGGAAGCAGTGACAACGGGGTGGGAGATGGAAAATACAAGCGGGCATCGCCCAGGCAGAGAGAAGCTGGAAGCAGAGAGAAGCTGGGAGCAGAGCCCCTGCAGAGACGCAGAACCGTGGTTTGTCCTGAGCGCTGGAGAAGGTCAGCGCGCCTGGAGCACAGGGGTGAGGGGAGCATGGACATAACGGGGCCACCAAAGGGTGGGAACCAGTACTGAGCCTACAGCCCCCAAGGGCAGCTTCCAGCTGGGTTATTCCAAAAGGCCAGCATTTTCCCCAAAGAGTTCCATGGGCTTTGTGGAGCCGTTGTGAACTATCAATGGGTAGAACTTCATCTGGGGCAAAGTCAGACACTATCAGGGTCCTCGCTGTGACTCACTGGCTTAAGAACCCAACTAGTATGCAGGACGATGCTGGTTCAATCCCTGGTCTCGCTCTGTGGGTTAAGGATCCAGCATTGCGGCAAGCTGCGGTGTAGGTCGAAGACGCAGCTCGGATCCTGCACTGCTGTGGCTGTGGTGTAGGCCGGCGACTGTAGCTCTGATTTGACTCCTAGACTGGAAACTTTCATATGCTGCAGGTTTGGCCCTAAAAAAAAGACAAACAACAACAAAAAGACCCTGATACTCTCATCTTCTCAACGATAGTGTGGAGCAAAGGCAGAGGGTATGGAAAAACTTACAACCGAAAATATTCTATTCCTTAATTTTACTTTTCTGGGTTTTTTTTTTGGGGGGGGAGGGGTATATCCATGGCATATGGAGGTTGCCAGGCTACGAGTCGAACCAGAGCTACAGCAGCTGGCCTACACCACAGCCACAGCAACGCCAGATCTGAGCCGCGTCTGCGACCTATACCACAGCTCACGGCAACACTGGATCCTTAATGCACAGAGCAAGGCCAAGGATCGAACCCGAGTCCTCATGGGTACTAGTCAGATTCCTTACGCTGAGCCACGATGGGAACTCCTATTTTTCTATGATTTGAAACAGCACTACCATGGTTTTAGGGGTAGAAAATGCCAACCCAATGCCCAGAAGAGCAGTTTCTCCATGGAGTGCCCATGTGAGCCCAGCTAAACTCAGGACTGGCCTTCTACAGACACAGCGTGCAGGGGGCCAGCAGGGCTGGCTAAAGAGGGGCAGGGGATCCTGGGGAGGGGGGCACTGCCAAAGAATAAACTGCACACTGGCAAGGGTTCCCGTCTTTCCATTTTGAGAGCAGAATAAAATCCAGGGCCTGGATCTCGGCAATATTTATCTTATAAAGACGAAAAACACGGGGAGGTAAGCTCCTTGACATTGGTCTGAGAAAGATTTTTTTGGATTTGACACCAAACACAAAGCCCATAACAACAAGTAACCCTCCAACTCATAGAAACAGAGAAGAGAAAAGTGGTTGCCCCGGGCTGGGAGATGAGAAAAATAGAGGTTAATAAAGGGCACAAGTATTCCAGTCTAAGATGAAAAAGGTCTGAGGATCTAATGTGTAACCTGATGGATACAGTTGATAACACTATATTATATACTCACAATTTAAAAAAAAAAAAATTTTAAGGGCTCCACCTGCAGCATATGGAAGTTCCCAGGCTAGGGGTCAAATTGGAGCTGCAGCTGCCAGCCTACACCACAGCTCACAGCAATGCCAGATCCTTAACCCATAGAGAGGGGCCAGGGACCAAACCCACAACCTCATGGTTCCTAGTCAGATTCATTTCTGCTGAGCCCCAGCGGGAACTCCCTATAGACTTGCAATTGGCTAAGAGAGTAAAAGTTAAATGGTCTCACCAAAAAAATTAGATGCGGGTATATATATATATATATATATATATATATAGTAATGGATGTGTTAATTAACTAGATGGGGAAACTTTTCACAGTGGGTGTTTATATTAAATCATCACAATGTACACTTCAATATCTTAATTTTATTTGTAAGTATAATTATATAAAGCTAGAAAAATAGGAATTCCTGTCATGGTGCAGCAGAAACGAATCCAACTAGGAACCATGAGGTTGTGGGTCCGATCCTTTGCCTCGGTCAGGGGATTAAGGATCTGGCGTTGCCGTGAGCTGTGGTTTAGATCTCAGACGCGGCCTGGATCCCAAGCTGTTGTGGCTGTGATGCAGGCCGGCGGCTACAGCTCCGATTGGACCCCTAGCCTGGGAAACTCCATGTGCCACGGATGGGGCCCTAAAAACAAAAAAGGACAAAAGACAATAAATAAATAAATAAATAAATAAAGCTGGAAAAATAGAAAATGCTGAATAGAGGTCTTCTATTGGGCTGCCCTTGACCGTGAGCACCTGTCATCCTGACCCATGGGAATGGCCAAGAAAACCAAGGCCGCCTGCTTCACCATGGTGTTCCCAGGTGGCATTAATCACAGGAAGGCCACCCACCCCCTAAACATCTAAGGAAGGGAAAAGGAAGGCCAGGGAGGGAATGGTGCTTGTTCCACGAATCTCCTGGTGTCTCCTGTTGAAGCTGAAATCCCTTGGTCAAGATTCATTAACATTAAGCATTGAACTACCTAGAATTGTTATTGCTTTCTCTAAGATCATAGTGGGTTTAGGGGAAGACTGAGTTCAACAACTTAGGTCTCTCTCTTTAAGAAAGTTGAATGACAAGGATGGAAATGAAGACGCTTCCCTCTCCTTGGTATATTTCCTTGGCCAAAATAATTCCTTCTGGGAACAGAAGGATGGAGTCAGGCAGGAAAAGGAAGAGCAAAGAGGACACCCTCAAGCATCCCTGAGCCCCATGCTGTGCCCACCCCGTGCAAAGGCAGAGTTAGCCAGAGACTAGCATCTCCAGGGTAGGAGATGATAATAATGAAACAGGACAGACACGTGGGCAGAGGCTCTAGTGGGCAGTAGGAAAAGACTCTGGGCACGTGATCCACAGATGACCCCCCTACCCTGGTCTGACATAGGGCAGCCAGTCTGGCCTCTGGACACAGGCAACCTGACTTCTAGCTCCAGCTCTCCTGCTTTCTCGTCTGGTTAAGTTCCCACCTTGCTCCGAGCCTCAGTTTTCCTGGCTGTGAAATGGGTCACCGATAGGTGTGTGTATTGGGTGAAATGAGGTGTGCCAAGAGCTCAGCCCCCACCCAGTGCAGCACTCGGGTGGAGAGAGCAAAGGGGGGCTGGGGGTGTCTGGGGAGTTTTGTCCTGTGGGGTTGGCGTGAGTCCTTAGAAGCGAGGGCAGGACTGAACAGGTGGCGCCAAGTGCCCACAGTGGATGCTCTAGTTACAGGTAAGGCTGGTTCGTCCTCAGTAATGGCGGCAGAAATACACCTCCCTTTGAAGAGCAATTTATCTGAAATGAGGGCTAACCATAGGCTTAGCCAGTTCATGCTCTATTATCACCTGCCTTGGTTTATTCAAATTTCAGCCAAGTCTTGGGTTAAATAAAGGTCACCAGGAAATTGTTTCCATCCCATTGCCTCGCACTTCACTGGAAACCCATAAAACAATTCATGCACCACTACGGACAGGGTAAAGAAAGCTGAGATAAGGCCCTCATGCACTGTGAATACCGGCCCACAACTGCCTCTAACCAAGGCAGAAAAGGGATAAAGGATGCCGATGCCAGGAGGATCAGGTCAACATGTTCCTTTAGTCTCAGAAGAATCAGTGAAAGGTGGAGTCCTCATCGTGGCTCAGCGGAAATGAATCTGACTAGTATCCCTGAGGACACAGGTTCGATCCCTGGCCTCGCTTAGCAGGTTAAGGATCCGGCGTTGCCGTGAGCTGTAGGGTAGGTGCAGATGTGGCTCGGATCCCGTGTTGCTGTGGCTGTGGTGTAGGCTGGCAGCTACAACTCTGATTCAACCCCTAGCCTGGGAACCCCCATATGCCGTGAGTGAGGCCTTAAAAAGCAAAAAAAAAGAAGTAGTGAAAAGTCAAGACAGACCATGACATATGCTGAATCTGTTGCTGGGACTGGTGCTGAGAATCACGGCAATCTTGGAATTTCCCATGTGGTGCAGCAGGTTAAAGATCCAGCATTGCCACAGCAGTGGCACCAGTTGCAGCCACAGCGTGGGTTCAATCCCCAGCCCGGGAACTTTCACATGCTGTGGGCTTGGCCAAAAATAAATCAATAAATAAAACAAAAAAGGATCATGGGAATCTTATGCAAGGAGCACAGCTTTTACCACCTGGAAGCTTTCACCAGCAAACTTTCTGATCCCAGATGAAGAGAAATTTGACAAAAGCTAGTGGGAATTTTTTTAAAGTTCATACTCTTTGTCCCAATTATTTCCTCATTTTGGGCTTCTGTCCAAAAGTCATCTGTGATTCTGACAAATGGCTCAAATTCAAAGATCTTCACAGGAGAGTTATTTATATTAAAGACACTTGGAAGATACTAAATGTCCCACAAGAGAGTGGTTAAACAGAAATTAAGCGTGGACATAAGTTAATATTTCAGGTTGGGGAGATTTTCCAATAACGACAAGGCGAAATGTTCACGTCGAACATACTCAGTGGTGAAGCGAAATATACAAAAGGACAGCTTTACAATATGACTCTGAATTTGCGTTTTCACCATCTGCGAAAGGAACTTGTTTCATTCTGCCTTTGCTTTGTAATGAATTGTTGTCTGGCTGCCCCTGGACTGTGAGCTCTCAGAGTGGATTATTTGAGAACTGGAGTAGTTCATTTAAAAAGAGTAGTAATAGGAGTTCCCACTGTGGCTCGGCAGGTTAAGAACCCAACGTAGTCTCTGTGAGGCTTCAGGTTGGATCCCTGGCCTCGCTCGGTGTGTTAAAGATTTGGCGTAGGTCCCAGATGTGGCTCAGATCTGGTGTTGCTGCGGCTGTATTTTTGGCCGGCAGCTGTGGCTCTGATTCGACACCTAGCCTGGAAACTTCCATATGCCACAGGTGCAGCCGTAAAAGGAACAAAAAAAAAAAAAATAGTAGCAATAGGGAGTTCCCTGGTTACTCAGCAGGTTAAGGATCTGGATTTGTTACCACTGTGGCACGGGTTCAATCCCTGACCTGAGAACTTCCTCATGCTGTGAAGACAGCCAAAAAATGTAAAAAAATTTTTAGATAAAAATAAAAAATAATTTTTAAAAATAAAAATAATAATAGCTGACATTTATGGAGCACTTATTATATGCCAAATCTTGAATCGAGTTCTTGGTACAGTTGTCCCTTGATTCTTACAATGCTATTATGTGAAGTTGATGGGAGCTAGTTAGGGCAATGTTCCCAAAATGTGGTCTCTTGGAATCAGCAGCATCATCATCCCCTGGGAATTTGCTAGAAAGGCAGCTTCTAGGGTTCCCTCCTGGACCCGTTGAGTCAGAGACCCTGGGAGGTGGGGACCAGCCATCTGTGCTTTACCAAGATCTGTAAGTAATTTCTGATGCAAGCGCAAGTTTGGGAAGCCCTGGCCTGGGGTGCCTTGTAGCCCAGGTCTCTCAAGGGCAGCCTGGGGGGTTGAGGCTTGAAAGCTGTGCTCCTGCTCAACCACACTGAAACTGAGGACAGGCCTGTCATCAGATGAAGTCAGGGTTATCCAGCCACTGCAGTGAGGGAGAGCACACCGCAAAAGGACCAAACAAAGGGACAGATGAGGTTACTGCAGAACTTTGGAGAAGGATGGCATTCAGGAAGAATGTAAATGAAGCAGTGTTTTGATAGCCTCACAGCAAAACAGGGCTGTGTAGAAGGACAGCAAGTCTGGGTTGTAAAGTTGACCCAGAGTCCTGTTTCCTTGAAAACTACAAAATTAAGATAGATGTGGAATGTCGCGTTCAGAAATCCCTTATCTGAAGCTCTGCCTGAGCGCTGGAAACCACAGCTTCTCAGCGTCAAAATGACTTAGATCCTCAGGGCAAGAATGAGATGTTTCCTTTGTATGTTCCACCCTTCGCCAAATGCCTAACGATAAAATCTCAAACAGCAATGTTTTCTGGTAGTCGATTTTTTTTTTTTAAGAGAGAGTTGTTTCTTAGTAAGAAAGCAGGGGCCGCTTACAGAACTGAGTTATGATGTCTTAGCTGCAGTGTCTGTAGCAACAGGAAAATCGTTTCCTAGTTCCTTTGCAGCTGGCTTTACCCATGTCTGTCATTCCAGACTGACAAGTGGCTGGCCAGATTTGCACTTTCTCAGTCCAAACCAATATCCACTTTCCTTGCTAGAAAGTGTTAAATGAAGTAACATTCATAAGGTGCTTAGAACTGTGCCTGGCAAATTATGAGCATAAACTGTAATCTTATATTACATAAAACATAAATTTATGTAAATACATATAACATAAAATATGCTATATAATTAATATCAATATTAACTCATTAATTAAAGTGCTTAGATGGAAGGAGAAAGGTTTTTTCCCCTCCTTTTTTTTTTTTTGGCTTTTTAGGGCCACATCCACGGCATATGGAGGTTCCCAGGCTAGGGGTCAAACTGGAGCTGTAGCTGCTGGCCTACACCACAGCCACAGCAATGCAGGATCCTTAACCCCCTGAGCAAAGCCAGGGATTGAACCTGCATCCTCATGGATGCTAGTCTGCGACCTACACCTAGTTTTTGCAACCTACACCACAACTCACAACAATGCCAGATCCTTAACCCCCTGAGCAAAGCCAGGGGTTGAAACTGCGTCCTCATGGATGCTAGTCAGATCATTTCTACTGAGCCACGATGGGAACTCCAAGGGTTTTTCCCTCCTTTAAGTGAGACTATGGGATTAGTAGCTCGGGCCTCTGTTGTAGGAATAGAAAGGCTAAATTAAGAAAGATTCTGTGACTGTACAGCACAGGGAACTATAGTCAATATCCCATGATAAAGCATAATAAACAAGAACATGAAAAATAATATACATATTTATACATAGAGTTCTCTTGTGGTGCAGCAGGTTAAGGATCTGGAGTTGTCAATGCAGCACCTTGGGTCACTGGTTCAATCCCTGGCCCAGGAACTTCCACATGCTATGGGAAAAAAAAAAAAAAGAATATGCATATATGTATAACTGAACCACTTTGCTGTACCATAGAAATTAACAACATTGTAAGTTAACTGTACTTTAATAAAAAATTTTAAGAAGAAAAGAAATATCCCAGGTTTTAATTTCAGGCATGCTAAGAAGAAAGAGAGGGTGAAGTGTGTATTGAGTGTCTGATTTGTGCCAGGTTCTGAGTTAACTCACTTGCCCTATAAGCTAAGTATTGTTACTCCCATTTTATCCATGAAGAGAGGTTAAGGCAGTTGCCCAAACTAATCTGACTCCTCAGTGGTGGGGCTAGGATTGAAACCCAGCCATAGTGAGGTGCATGACCATTCACAAATCAGTTACGCCTCGGGAGCCTTTGGTTTTTCATATTGAGATACAAGAAAATAATTCTCAAAGTTTTTTCTCATGCCAATGCTCTCTCTAGTTAAAATTCAGCAATGACTGTTCCCTAGAAAAAGGCCGTGTGTGAAAAGACAATGGTACAAGGATAGTCATTGTGTATTCTTCCAAATATCAGAAATGGGGAGTTCCCTGGTGGCTTAGCAGTTAAGGATCCAGCACTGTCACTGTTGTGGCTTGGGTTCACCTGGAATTTTTGCAGGCTGCAGATGCAGCTGTTAAATAAATAGAAATTTTTTAAATGTGAAATAACCCAATACTGAACAATAGGGTGTGATTAAATAAATTATAATATATTCACAGAGTGGAATACTCTACAGCCATTACAAATGATGTTGTTGAAGTATATTAGAAACATAAAGAATATTCAGAATATATTGTTTGTATAGTCATCATATTTTGTGGCAAAAATGTAGTTTAAAAACAGTGTATATCATCCACAAATTCAACACAATTTTAATCAAAATCTAAACTTTTTCTTTTTGAGGAAACAGGAAAATCTATCCTAAAATTCACGTGAAAGCATAAGGGATTCTGAATAGCCAAAACAATCTTGAAAAAGAATTACGAAGTTGGAGGTCTCACAATTGCTGATTTCAGACTTCCTATAAAGCTGCAGTAATCAAAATAGTGTGGTACTTGCATCAAGATAGATATATAGACCGATGGAACAGAATAGAGAACATGGAAATAAATACTTCCATATATGGGCAAATAATTTTCAACAAGGGTGCCAAGACCATCCAATAAGGAAAGTATGGTCTTTTTAGCAAATGGTGTTGGGAAAACTGGATATCCACATGCAAAATGGGTTAACTGAGGGATGGATTCATTAAGTTAGACCCTGACCTAGCTTACACGATATACGAAAATTATCCGAAAATGGATCAAAGACCTAAATGTAAGAACTAAAACTATAAGACTCTTAGAAGAAAATACAAGGGAAAACCTATTCATGACATTTGACTTGGCAATGATTTCTCAACCCCGAAGGCATAGGCAACAAAAGAAAAAAAATAAATAAGTTGGACCTCATCAAAATTAAAATCTGGAGTTCCCGTCATGGCTCAGTGGTTAATGAACCCGACTAGCATCTGTGAGAACATGGGTTCGATCTCTGGCCTCGCTCAGTGGGTTAAGGATCCAGCCTTGCTGTGAGCTGTGGTGTAGGTGGAAGACGCAGCTAAGATCCAGTGTTGCTATGGCTGTGGCGTAGGCCTGCAGCTGCAGCTCCAATTCAACCATGAGCCTGGGAACTTCCATATGCCACAGGTGCAGTCATAAAAAGAAAGGAAAAAAGAAAAGAAATGGAACCGATGTATGCATAGCCATGTTCATAGCAGCATTATTCACAGTCGTCAAAAGGGGGCAATAACCCCAGCGTGAAACAATCCGAGATGAATGGATAAGCAAAGTGTGCTACATCCATACAGTGGATGTTATTATTCGGCCTAAACAGGATGGAAATTCAGGCTACAATATGGGTGAACCCTGGGGATTTCATGTTAAATGAAGTAAGCCAGTGACCAAAGGACAAATATTGTATGACTCCACTTTAACAAGATACCGAAAGCAGTTAAATTCAGAGTCAAACAGCAGAATGGTGTTTGCCTGAGGCTGGGGGAGGAAGATACTGAGCGCTGGGTCCGCAGCAGTTTCAGTTGCGGAAGATGAAAATTTCTGGAAGTGAAAGGTGTTGATGGTCGCACAAAAATGTGAAGGTACTAAATGCCACAGAACTGTATGCTTAAAAATGGTTAAAACGGGAGTTTCCATTGTGGCTCAGGGATAGCAAACCTGAGTACCATCCATGAAGATGTGGGTTCGATCCTCGGCCTCGCTCAGTGAGATAAAGGATCCGGTGTCACCATGAACTACGTGTAGGTCACAGGTGCAGCTTGGATCTGGTGCTGCTATATCTGTGGTGTAGGCCGGCGGCTGCAGTTCCAATTCCACCCCTAGCCTGGGAATTTCCAAATGCCACAGGAGCGGCCCTAAAAAGACAAAAAAGATAAAATGGCCCTAAAAAGACAAAAAAAAAGGTTAATATGGTTAAAATGGCAAACTTCATGCTCTGTGTACTCTACCACAATAAAGTATATATGTCAAGTTATCCCATTTTATTTTAATTTTTTTATTTTGCATTAGGGCCGCACCCTCAGCACATGGAGATTCCCAGGCTAGGGGTCAAATCCGAGCTACAGCTGCCAGCCTACACCACAGCCACAGCCACAGCCACGCCAGATCTGAGCCGAGTCTGCAACCTGCTCCACGGCTCACGGCAACGCCAGATCCTTAACCCACTGAGTGGGGCCAGGGATCGAACCTGCATCCTCATGGATGCTAGTCAGATTTGTTTCCACTGAGCCACAATGGGAACTCCTTGAGTCATCCCCTTTTAAAATGGATATGTTTGAAAATCTCTGAAAGGATAGGTCTACGATGTTAGCGGTAATTAGATCTAGGCAATAGATTATGAGGGATTTAAGAAAGTCATCTTATTTTCCATATGTTTATAAGAGACTTGTTTTAGTTGTATAATGTGATAAATCCCGAAAAAATACAAAGAGTGATTCCATAAGAACATAAATACCGTATGAGAACAGGAAGCAGTTTTCCTCCAGAGAAAACAAGTATAAACCTGGACAAAGTTATGTTTCTCATAGAGCATTATTCGAAAAAGGCCAAAAGCAAGTAACGATTTGAAAAACCTTTACTCAGGAAAAACTGCTACAGAGAGTAGAACCAGTGAATTTGTCACTTGGATGATTGGGGGGTTGTCAGATCTTCCCAAGCAAGGGCAGCAAAAGCCCACAGCTTCACTGGCCAGATGGCGGATGTGGTTCAAGGTGGCATATTTAGCAGGGAGGTATTGAAAATGAGAGAGCCATATGGTCAATTTATGTTTCAACTTGACTGGGCTAAGGGATGCCCACAGAGCCAAGAAAACATTATTTCTGGGGGTGTCTATAAGGGTGTTTCCAGAAGAGATTAGCATTTGAATCAGCAGACTAAGTAGCGATCACTCTCACCAATTCAAACAGGCATCGTCCACCGCACTGGGGGTCTGGATAGAGCAAAAATGCAGAGAAGGGGTGAATTCGCTGTCCCGGCTGGAGCAGGGACATCCATCTTCCCCGACCCTCAGACACTGGCATCCCTGCTTCCTGGACCTCTGGCCCCAGACCAGGACTTAGACCACTGGCCCCTTGATTCTCAGGCCCATGGACTTGGGCTCAATTCCACTGGCTTTCCTGCTTCTCCAGCTTGCAGGTGGCAGACTGTGGGCTCTCTCAGCCTTCCTTCGTGGATGAACCACTTCCTATGATAAATCTGCTCTTATCTATGATTACATCTATACATTCCATTGTTCTGTTTCTCTGGAGAACCCTAATACACCACGGAAGGGCTAAGACAATACATTCTTTACACGGCTTTAGCGAAATGCTGAACTAAACACAAATGTGGGAGACCCAGAGAACCCAGAGAAAATGGAAACCCCTGGACACTTGAGAACTTTCTCCCACTTCTTAATGTGCCTAAAATTGGAATTTTTTTCTTTCTCTTTTTTTTTTTTTTTGGCTTTTTAGGGCCGCACCTGCAGCATATGGAAGTTCCCAGGTTAGGGGCCCAGTCAGAGCTGCAGCTGCTGTCCTACGTCACAGCCACAGGAACTCAGGATCTAAACCTCATCTGTGACCTACACCACAGCTCATGGCAATGCCAGATCCTTAAGCCACTGAACGAGGCCAGGGATAGAACCCGAGTCCTCATGGATACCAGTTGTGTTCATTACTGCTGAGCCACAACCCGTATCCTCACGGGTACTAGTCTAGTCGGGTTCGTTAACCACGGAGCCACAGCGGGAACTCCCAAACCTGGAATATTTAAGTGAGCTCCTCAACCCACTCAGAGTTCAGCTTGCAGAGGGTTAAATCCTTACTGGCTTGAGGTGTCCGAGCAAAATCTGTGCTCGCTTGTTGGCTGACCCTAAGCTATTCAGACACAGAGAGAGCCCTACAGAGCCAAGCTAAAGGAGAAAAAAAAAATTGAAATGAGCAGAAAGATCAGAAGCTTCACGCTGTGGGAAAGACAGGGTTTGCAGCTTGAGTCCAGGAAAAAACAACTTCAAAAAAACACAGTAATTTAGAGTTGCCACAATGCATTGTCTAAATGTCAGGTTTTCAACCAAAAGTTACTATACACTCAAAGAAACACGCCAAGGTGACTCATATCAAGAGGGGGAAAAAAGCGGTCACTGGAACTTGACTCTATGTGGGACCAACGTGGAACACAGATTTTTTTAACTCAATATCTTATAAATATGTTCAAAGAATTAAAGGAAAATATAATAAGAGAGAGTGAATAAAGAGAAATTCTCAACAGAGAATTAAAAACTATTTTGGAATCAAATAGAAATTCTAGAGCTAGGGAGAATACAATAACAGAAAAATTTTTTTCTTTTTACAACTGCACCTGCGGCATATGGATGTTCCCAGGCATGGGTCGAATCGGAGCCGCAGCTGTGACCCACACCATAGCCACAGCAACTCCAGATCCAAACCACATCTGCAATCTACACCACAGCTTACAGCAACACAGGACCCTTAACCCACTGAGCAAGGCCAGGGATTGAACCTGCATTCTCACAGAAATCCTTAACAGGAACCATTGGGCCACAACAGGAACTTCTGAAAAAAAATTTTTTTTTTCTTTTTAGGGTTGCACCTCCACCATATGGGAGTTCCCGGGCCAGGGGTCGAATTGGAGCTGCAGATGCCGGCCGACACTACAGCCATAGCAACGTGGGATCTGAGTGCATCTGCAACCTACACTGCAGCTTGTGGTAATACCAGATCCTTAACCCACTGAGCAAGGCCAGGGATCGAACCTACATGCTCACAGAGACGAGTCAGGTTCTTAACCCACTAAGCCACAATGGGAGCTCCCAATTTAATCCACCAGATGGGCTCAATATCAGATCTGAGATAAAAGAAGAGAGAAACAATGAACTTGAAAATAAATCAATAGAAATTCTCCAAACTGAAAAACACAGTTTGAGGGGAAAGATTAAGGAAACATCAACAGAATTTCAGGAATCTACAGGACAATATCGAGCATGCCAACATATTTCACTATAGCCTCAGGAAAGAAAAGCGATAAGTAAGGAAAAATATTTGAAGAATAATGGCTAAAATCTCCTCAAATTTGGTGAAAAAATTGACTAAAAAAAAATCCAAGAATTTCAACAAGAAGGCTAAACACAAAGAGAATCACACCTAGCTACATCATAATCAAATTGCTCAAAGACAAAGACAATATCTTGAAGCAGCAAGAGAAAAAAGACACAGAATATATTGAGGAACAATGACATAATGAACAGCTGAGTTCTTACTAGAAATAATGGTGCCAAGAGACACTGGTGTGGAGGCAGCCCCCCAAAAAAAGAAAAAAAAGAAATAAGAAAGGAAAGAAAGAAAGAAAGAAAGAAAGAAAGAAAGAAAGAAAGAAAGAAAGAAAGAAAGAAAGAAAGAAAGAAAGAAAGAAAGAAAGAAAGAAAGAAATCTGAAATTGGTAATATTGTAGGTTTTTTTGTTTTTTGGGGGGTCTTTTTTTAGGGCCACACCCATAGCATACAGAGGTTCCCAGGCTAGGGGTCTTATCGGAGCCACAGCAATGCAGGATCCAAGCTGTGTCTGTGACCTACAACACAGCTCACGGCAACGCCAGCTCCTTAACCCACTGAGCGAGGCCAGGGGCTTGAACCCTCAACCTCATGGTTCCTAGTTGGATTCATTTCCACTGCGTGAGGATGGGCACTCCACATTGTGGTATATTTTTTGTTTTCTTAATTTCTTTGAAAGATACATAACTGTTTCAAGCAAAAATTATAACACTGTGTAACTAGGTTTATAGCACATATAGATGTGATGCCTATAACAACAGCACAAAGAAATGTGGGAAACTGAACTCTAGCGGCGCAAATTTGGTGAACGTCATTATTAATTTGAATTGGATTGTGATAAGGTAAAAATGCATATTGAAATGCCCAGAACCATCACTAAATACCTACAGAAATAGCAAAAGAAGAGAATTAAAATCACACATTTAAAAAGACTTGTTCAACACAAAGCAGGAAATATATAAGGAATAGGAACAACCAGAGATGAGACAAGTAAAAAACAAATAGCAAAAGTGCAGATCCATCCTAACCATGTCAATAATACATTAGATATGAATGGACTAAACCTCCCGTCAAAAAGCAGAGATACTTTAGACTGGATTAAAGAGCAAGATCCAACGATGCGCTGTGTACGAGAAAGTGAAAGGACAGGAAAGAACAGGCCATGCAACCGGAACCACGAGAGGGCTGGACTGGCCACATTAATGACAGGCCTTACCATCAGGATTATTACTGTAGGCAAAGAGGAACATTTCATAGTGATGAAAAGACCAATGGAGCATAAAATATAACAATTATAAATGTACATGCATATGATTAAAATGCCTCAAAATATATGAAGATTTTAATACTCCTCTCCTAGTACTGATAGAAAAAGTAGTCAGGAGTTCCCGTTGTGGCGCAGTGGTTAACGAATCCGACTAGGAACCATGAGGTTGCGGGTTTGACCCCTGGCCTTGCTCAGTGGGTTAAGGAGCTGGCATTGCCGTGAGCTGTGGTATAGGTCGCAGCCGCCGCTCAGATCCCAAGTTGCTGTGGCTCTGGTGTAGGCCAGCGGCTACAGCTCTGACTCGACCCCTAGACTGGGAACCTCCATATGCCACAGAAGTGGCCCAAGAAATGGCACCAAAAAAAAAAAAAACCAGAAAAAAAAGAAGAAAAAGTAGTCAGAAAGTCAGGAAGGATACATAGCATGTGTATAACACTATCAAGAAAATGTATCTGATTGACAGTTATAAAACTCCTCCTAACAAAAGCAGAATATGCATTCTTTTAAAGCGTACGTGGAGTCCAAATTTTACCACAAGCTGCAGTGTAGGTTGCAGATGCACTCAGATCCCACGTTGCTATGGCTGTGGTGTCGGCCGGCATCTGCAGCTCCAAATCGACCCCTAGCCTGGGAACTCCCATATGGTGGAGGGGCAACCCTAAAAAGAAAAAAAAGGCTACATTGGGCCAAAAATAAGTCTCGGTACATTTGAAAGGGCTGAAGTCATACAGACTATGTGCCTTAAACACAAAAGAATTAAAGTAAAAATTAATACAGAAATAGGGGAAGCCCCAGAAATATGTAGAAATTAAATAACATACTTCTAAATAATTCATAGTCAAAAGAAGAAATCACAAGGGAAATTAGAAAAATTTGGACCTGAAGGAAAGTAAAAAACAATATATCAAAATGTACGGTGTTTAGAAATTCCTTGATGACTCAGCAGGTTAAGGATCCAGCATTATCTTTGCTGTGGCCCAGGTTCAATTCCGGGCTTGAGGAGTTCCCGTCGTGGCACAGCAGAAACAAATCCGACTAGGAACCCTGAGGTTGCAGATTTGATCCCTGGCCTCACTCAGTGGATTAACCATCCTGTGTTGCTGTGGCTGTGGCATAGGCCGGCAGCTGCAGCTCCGATTCGATCCCTAGCCTGGGAACTTCCATATGCCACATGCCACAGGTTTGGCCCTAAAAAGCAAAAAAAAAAAAAAAAAAAGAGAGAGAGAGAGAGAGACTGAACACGTTAGTAAAGTGGAAGATTTAAAGAAGATGTATAGTGCAGTGACCACAGTGGATGATACTGTTTGCATATTTGAAAGTTGTTAAGAGAGTTTTTTTTTGTCTTTTTGTCTTTTTTGTTGTTGTTGTTGTTGTTGTTGCTATTTCTTGGGCCGCTCCCGTGGCATATGGAGGTTCCCAGGCTAGGGGTTGAATCGGAGCTGTAGCCACCGGCCCACGCCAGAGCCACAGCAACGCGGGATCCGAGCCGCGTCTGCAACCTACACCACAGCTCACGGCAACGCCGGATCGTTAACCCACTGAGCAAGGGCAGGGACCGAAGCCGCAACCTCATGGTTCCTAGTCGGATTCGTTAACCACTGCGCCACGACGGGAACTCCTGTTAAGAGAGATCTTAAAAGCTCTCATCACAAGAAAAAAAATGGTAACAGGTATTAACTAGACTTGTGATGGTCAATTTGCAATACATATAAATATCAAATCCTTATGTTGTACACCTAAAACTAATATAATACTACATGTCGAAACTCAAAATTTAAAAAAAGACCCAAGTCAAATTTTAAGAGATAAAAACCATAATGGAATATATAGGAAATCAAGGGGTCATGGACATGCTCTCATCTTGATGTGGTTGCACTGGTGCATATATACATCAAAATGTATAAAATTACACCTCCTAAAATGTGTTGCTTATTATATGCTAATTATGCCTCAGTAAATCTGTTGCAAAATAAATATAAATAAGAGAAAGGACAAGAGAATATTATGAACAACTTTACGCCAATAAATTTGGAAAGAAAATGGACAAATTGCTCAAATGATAAAAATTACCAAAACTAACTCAAGAAGAAATAGAAGCTCTAAATATACTTCTGTCAAGCAAAGAAATTGAATTGGTCATTTAAAACCTTCTCACAAAGAAAATCCAGACCCAGATGACTTCATAGGTGAATCCTACCAAATACTTAAGGGAGAAATACTAATTCTACAGAAACTCGGAAAATTCAAGAGAAAGAGGCATGTCCCAATTCATTTTATGAGGTCAGTATTATCCTGATAGCAAAACCAGACAGAGAAATCACAAGTAAAAAAAAAAAAGACCTATGAATATATATTCCTCATGAATATGCATACAAAAATGTTTTTAAAGTATTAACAAATCAAGCCCAATAATATAAACAAAGAATAATACATCATGGCCATACGAGCCTCATCTCAGAATGCAAGGTTAACATCCAGACATCAAAAAATATATTACAGCATATTATCAGAAAAAAGGTAAAATATCATATAGTCATCTTAATAGATTGAGGAAAAGCATTTGACAAAATTCAATATTTATTCACAATGTAAACCCTCAGCAAACAAGGAATAGAAGAGAACTTAACACGATAAAGAGTATCTGTGAAAAAACCATAGCTAGCATCACATTTAATGGTGAAAATCAATGCTCCGTATCTAAGACCAGGACCAAAACAAGGATATCTGGAGTTCCCACTGTGGCTCAGTGGGTGAAGAACCCAACACAATGTCCACGAGGATGCAGGTTGGATCCCTAGCCTTGCTTAGTGGGTTAAGGATCGGGCATTCCCTTGAGCTGCAGCATAGGTCTCAGGTGCGGCTCGGTGTGTGGCTGTGGCTGTGGCATAGGCCGACGCAGCAGCTCCGATCAACCCCTAGCCCAGGAACATCCATATGCCACAGGTACGGCCCTGAAAAGAAAGAAAAAGAATGTCTGCTCTCACCACTTCCATTCGACGTTGCACCACTGCACATCCATTAGAATGGCTAAGATGAAAAGCCGAAACCCCTGACTATACCAGGGTATGCAGTCCACCTGAAACTAAAATAGTGTTAGATATCAGCTATACCTCAATTTTTACAAGACCCAAATCAATTCTAAGAGATGAAAACTGTACTGAAATACACAAAAGGACCCAGAAAACTTGGGGAGACGGCAAGGATACAGAGAAACTGGAACCCTGTGCATTGCTGGTGGGGATGCAAAATGGTACAACCTCTTGGACAAACCACTTGACAGGCTTCCTAAAAGGCACCCTATCTCATGATCTACTCATTCTAGTCCTAAATATCTAACTAAGCAAATTGAAGACATGTGTCCACACAAAGTTTTGTACGTCAATGGTCGTAACAGCATGGCTCATCTTAGCCAAAGAAATTAATCTGACCCAAATGTCCTCCAACAGGAGAACATTGAACAAAATGTGCTACGTCCATTCAGTGGAATACCATTCAGTGGTTAAAAGGAAAAAACCACTAACACATGCTACAATGTGAATGAACCTCAGAAAATTACAGTAAGCGGAGAAAGCCAGACACCAAAAACCACATACTATCCAGTGTCACTGGTATGACATTGCTCTGAACAGCAAAACTACAGTGACAGAAATCAGTCGGGGCTGGAGGTGGTCTGCAAAGCGATACGAGGGCATTTTGGCAGTGCCAAAAGTATGCTAAAACTTGACTGTGGCTGTGGATGTGCCACTGTATCTATTTACCCAAATTCATTGCGCTGTAGCCTTAAAAATGGGCGAAATGTATGGAATGCAAAATTCTACCTCAGTAAAGCCACAAAATAAGGGGAGACGGGAAATTTGTTGAGGAATGAAAAACTGGGAACCAGGAGCGAGGTTCTGACCCATATTCACGTCTGGGTTGACATCTGTGAGCTGCAAACCACAACCTCCTGCACAGGATTGGCTGGGAAGAGGGGCTGCCATGGAGACAGCGCCCAGTCCGATGGGGTAGACAGGCATGTGACTCAGTCATTGCCAAGCAAAGTGGCGAGGCCTCAGGAGAGTTCCAAGTTCTTCGGGGGGCACAGAGGAGGGAGCCATCAACCCTCTTCCGGAGAGGGGAGCTCTCCTGGGAAGTAAGGTGCTTCCTAGGAGCCGAGACCACAGGGACGTCATGCTGTTGGCTTCACTCTCCCTCCTCTTCCCACCCACCCAAGTGCCAGGTGGCTGTCATTTCTTTTTTAATTAAAGTGAATTAAAATGTAATTTTGCAGAGTTCAAGTTGGGGCTCAGCAGTAATGAACATGACTAATATCCGTGAGAACTCGGGTTCTATCCCTGGCCTCGCTCACTGGGTTAAGCATCTTGTGTTGCCATGAGCTGTGGTGGAGGTTGAAGATGTGGCTGGGATCCTGTGTTGCTGTGGCTGTGCTGTAGGCCGGCAGCTGCAGCTCCGATTCGACTCCTAGCCTGGGAACTTCCATATGCTGAGGGTGTGGCCCTAAAAATCAAAAAGCAAAAAAAAAAAAATGTAATCTTGCCAGTGCTCCCTGACACCTCTTAGAATAATTAGTCTCCCCGGGGTGTGGCAAAATCTGGAGTGGGCCTCTGTATTCGTTTTTTTTTTTTTTGTCTTTTTGCCTTTTCTAGGGCCACTCCTGAGGCATGTAGAGGTTCCTAAGCTAGGGGTCTAATCAGAGCTGTGGTCGCTGGCCTACACCACAGCCACAGCAACACAGGATCTGAGCCACGTCTGCGACCTACACCACAGCTCACGGCAACACCTGATCCTTAACCCACTGAGCGAGGCCAGGGATCAAACCCGCAAACCTCATGGTTCCTAGTCAGGTTCATTAACCACTGAGCCATGACGGGAACTCCTGGGCCTCTCTAGTCAAAGCTCTAAGGGCAGCTGTGGCAACCACCTTTCTCGACGCTGATTTGATCTCGGTGGGGGTGGGAGAGCATTGCAGGTGGAGGGAACTACCTGTGCAAAGGCGCTTGGGCAGGTCCTGGTCTGTTCAAAGAACCGCACAGAAGTCCTGTGTGAGCAACACCGTAAAAGAGCCACAGAGTTCTGGGGTACGGACCCCTGTTTTCTACAGCAAGGCAACGTCTTGTGATGTTAATCAGCTCCCTTATCATCGTGTCCAATTGCCTTGAGGTATCACTCTGTCCTGACTCCAGGGGTAACCCCCAGAGGGCAGAGCCTGTGCTTCACATAGTTTCCTTATAAGCCTGCAAAGGAGGGGAGGAAGGAATGTTTATTGCAAACCTACTGTGTACGCAGGTTCGATCCCTGGCCTTGCCCAGTGGATTAAGGATCCGGCATTGCTGTGGCTGTTGTGTGGCCCGGCGGCTACATCTCCGATTCAACCCCTAGCCCGGGAACCTCCATAGGCTGCAGGTATGGCCCCAAAAAGAAAAGAAAAAACAACCTACTGGGTAAGTTGTGGGTATGACAGCATTCGGTACTTTTTTTTTTTTTTTTTGGTATTTTTAGGGCCATGTGGGAACATACGGAAGTTCCCAGGCTAGGGGTCTCATCAGTGAATCAGAGCTGCAGCTGCTGGCCTACGCCACAACCATAGCCAGACTCGAGACACATCTGTGACCTACCCTACGGCTCACAGCAACACGAGATCCTTAACCCACTACACAAGGGCAGGGATCGAACCAACGTCCTCACGGATACTAGTCAGGATCGTTACCAATGAGCCACACGCGGAACTCCAGCATTCGGTTCTTGTATGGTAAGTAATTTCATCATCCCTCTTTAAGGACAAGGCGACTGCAATCCAGAGAGGTAAAGTGACTTGTGCAGAGCCACACAGAGAGGCTGAGCTGGGATTCGAACCATGGTCAGCCTTGCCTGAGCCCAGCGCCACATCTGGTTCTGTACCAAGAGCTAAGAGTGCCGAGAAATCCCAGTGCAGGGAGGCTGGGCCTGGCCTACTCATTCGGCTTATTCCCTAAATCCCAAACCAGGAGAGGAGGCGGCAGGTGGGCACCGTGAGGTGAGAGCCCCTGGCCGGCTCAGCCCCCTGTCTCAGCTCCCCTGGCGCTAAGGACAGGCACAGTCATCTCAGGTATGACTAAGGCTAGAAAGATGTTCTGAAAGTTAGGTGCATGACTAAAGGGACGGAAGGGGTGTCCCTGGGCCTTCCCGCCCCTGTCCCACACAGCCGTTTCCCAATACCTCTACGGGTCTGACGGAGTCGATGGGCGAGAGGATGGGAGGGAGGGGTGGGCCTGGCCTGCAGGACACGCTGCAGGAAGCTGGCTGGGCAGGAGCAGCTTGTGATTGCGGCAGCCTCCTGGCATCCCCATCCCCTGCCCCACCCCGAACCACCCAGCCACGTGAGGCTCCTCACAACTGTCCTCCTTCCTCAGGCCCCGGGGGGCTCCCCATCACCCCAGGACAGAGCCCAGCCCTCCCCCTGGCATCTGTTGCCCACTCCCCAGGTCCACCCCCCCCCCAACAGATCCCCACTTGGCAAATTTCTGCTCCCCCCAAGTGCCTTTCCAAGCCCCATCTCAACTGGCTTTTGGCAGGGCAGCTCTCCTGCCACTTCAAGGTTCCACTTCTGTTTCTCATGCGTTGACCTCTGATTCTTGAAAGCCTCAAACAAGCCCCTTCTTGGACCCCAAGCCACCCCTGGTCACCTTGACCCACAGGACTCGGGCCAAGGAGGCCTGGTGTTCTGAATCACCTTTCTGAGAGCCTGTCCTGGCTCCTGGGTGATCATAGGACATCCCAGGCCAAGGGGCCCTCAGAGTGTCCTTCACCTTCCTGCACAAAGCCAATGCTACCACTCCATGAGCCCCTGCCCTAAAGGCCCGCAGGTGCACTGTGGCATCAAGCCAAAGTGTCATGATGACGTGCTCCTGAGTCTGTCTCCCCAGTGGATGGTGAGCCTCTGGCACATAGAAGGTGCTCAGGAAAAGTTTGGGGATGGAAGAGAGGGAGCAGAGAAAGAGGGAGAAGAAAGGGAGGGAGGGAAGGAGGGAGAGCTACGTCTAGCCCAGTGCCTAACCGATAAGGGTGTCATTAAATAGAAAGAAATGAGTCTAGATGCCTGTTTGCTCAGAGGCATTTTACCCTCCAAAAAGGAAAACTTTTGCTACTATTTTTTTTTATTACAGCAGTAATATACACTGACATTAATTTTTTTTCTAGACCAAATGTTGGTGAACTCTTTCTGTAAGGGCCCTAAAGAGTTCAGGTTTTGTGGCTCACATATACTCTCCATAGAATATTCTTCTGATTGTTTTTTGGTTTTGATCCCTCTAAAAATGTAGAAGTAATTCTTAGCTCGTGGGCTATACCAAAACAGGCAACCCCGATTCTAGACAATCCACGGAGACACAGATGAGAAAGTGGAAATAACCTTAAACCCTCCATCCAAAATAACCACTGTCTGGAGTTCCCATTGTGGTTCAGTGGTTAAGTAACCCGACTAGTAACCATGAAGACACGGGGTTGATCCCTGGCCTTGCTCAGTGGGTTAAAGATCAGGCATGGCTTGGATCCCGCATTGCTGTGGCTGTGGTGTAGGTGGCGGCTACAGCTCCGATTCAACCCCTAGCCTGGGAACCTCCATATGCCACAGGTGCAGCCCTAAAAAGACAAAAAACAAAACAAAAAAACACTGTCAACATTTGGTGTGTCTCTCCCTAGACTTTGGGGCATGCCTAAAATAGCCAAAATAGGATTACATTCTACATACTGTTTAGTAACTGGCTTTTTCATTTAACCAAGTAATGCGGACCTAGTTCCACGCTGCCCAGTATGGATTGAGGACATCATTTTGTGGCTGTGGAGCATTGCACTGTATGAGCCTAATGATTTCTTTGGCCTATTTATTAAGAGCAGACAAGTTACTGCCTCCAAATTCTCGCTCAGTTTATCAAAAGAGATGGAAAAGGCTAATGAAGGGATGGATCTTAGCACCCTGGGTACGAGGCACCCCTTCTCCTGCAGACACGAAGGAACATTTCTTGCTGAGCGCATCACAAAAATTGGTTTTGCTTCCCTAAACGTGTCTCTAGGCCTTCGCACATGCTGTTCCCTATGACGGATGCTGTTCCCTCAGATTGATGTGCCCCCTCCCCTTTTCTGGCAGCCTCGGGTCCATCCTTCAAGACTCATTCCCAGCCTCACCCTCCCTGCCCTCCCGGAAGTGGGGTGCTGCCCCCCAGGGCACCCCCAGAGCCTTGCACAAATAGGTCCATGAGTGGAGATCTCCACGTGCCCATTTCTCCTGGCCCCACAGGTGTGGGGTCTTCTTCATCTTCCTACTCAGGTGCCCACACCAGGGCCTGGCCCAGAGGCCACCTTCAGCCAACAGCAGTTAGGTTAAGGGCCAGATGAAAGCCAAGGGGAGCAGACAGGCCTGAGGCTTGGCCCTGCTCACCGATCACCGGCTCAGGGTCCCAGGCTGCAGCCCACGTGCCGGCTGGGGTGGAGTCCGGGTGCCAGTGGGAACAGAGCGGGTCAGGCAAGAAGGTGCCTGTCTGAGAACCAAGCCAAGGGCTGACCTCACTGCTGACTCAGCCTCGCAAACACGAAGGTGGGGGCCACCCTCCGAGGGAGGGGCGGTGCCTGGGAGGGTTTTAACAGGCAAGGTGCGCACTTGGGGACCGAAGGCGAGGTGGTGAGTCAGCGGAGGGAAGATGCCTTGCCCTAAAAAGGGAAGAGCTTCCCTCTCAAAGCTCCTGCCGATCCCATCACACTTATTAGGAGAAAGAAAAGAAATAGGAGGGAAAAGCCTCAAATCCCAGAGCTAGCGCTTCTGCTCAGAGGTAATTAATAATCATTCAGAAAGAATGGATGACATCATCCTGGTTGGAGCCAAAAACAAGAGCCCCAGGTGTGCGCCAGGTAGAGGGCCTCGAACCTGCCCCCAACTCCTGTGCCAAGGACACCGCCCTTCCTTCAGGTTTGTCCTCTCACCCCCGAACCCGTCCCCTTCACAAACACATCAGCCCCTTCCTGGGGTGGGAAGGGTGGCGTTCACAAGCCCTCTGATCCTCCGAGGCAGACTTCGGCTTTCCCACCAAAATATCTGAGAACAGGGTTTCAAGCTGCTGCCTCTCACAGGTTCCAGAGCATTCCAGACTCTGTTGGGGGATTTCAGTAACATAGCATCTCCAGAGCTGGGAGGTAGACAGCATCTGTGCCCCCAAAAATGTCACACCAAGGAACCCCCAGACCCGGTCTGATCTCCAAGCACCGGCCACGGGGTCTCGATGGCCACCCTGTCTCCCGCCAGGGGGGGTTCCTGGGGACAGGAAGTTCCTCCAGGGCAGCTTCACCTGCCCCAGGAGGGAGCCGGGCACAGACAAGTCAGTTAATACCACCTGCTGAGCAGAGCCAGAGGCGGCCTTTGGGCAGGGCCGGTGTTGTGGGTTGAATTGTTTTCTGCAGAAAGATATTTACGTCTTAAAGCCCCGTGTCTGGGAATATGACCCTCGTTGGCAATAGGGTCCTTACAGAGGCAATCAGGTTGAAGCGGGGTCAGCACAGGGAACTGTGTGTGATTGGGTCACTTTGCTCTACAAGAGAAACTGAAGAAACAGTGTAAATCAACTCTGCTTTAACTTCATAAATAAATAAAAGGAATGAAGAAAAATGGGGTCACGCGGGGCTGTATTCCAACTCGACTGGGGGCCTTCTAAAAAGGGGAAATTTAGAGTTCCCGTGGTGGCTCAGCGGTAAAGAACTCAAACAGTTTCTATGAGGACATGGCTTCAACCCCTGGCCTCGCTTAGTGGGTTAAGGATCTGGCGTTGTGGTGAGCTGTGGTGTAGGTCGCAGATGCCACTCGGGTCTGGCGTTGCTGCGGCTATGGTGTAGGCTGGCAACTGCAGCTCTGATTTGACTTCTAGCCTGGGAGCCTCCACCTGCTGCAGGTGCGGCCCTAAAAACATTAAAAAAAAATTAATAAAAAGGGGGAGTTGGGACACAGAAGCTGGTACCGTCAGGGGAAAGATGATATGGAGACACATGGGGGAAGACATCTGTGTGAAGCCAGAGATCCGGGAGGTGCTTCTGCGAGCCCAGAGAAGCCACGGATTGCCAGCAAAGCCCCAGGAGCTGGGCAGGAGGCTGGACCAGATTCTACCTCGGAGCCCAGGGAGGAACCCACCCTGCGGACACATCTCGCCTCCAGACCTGTGAGACAATACACGTCTGTTGTTTAAAGCCACCTGAGAGTTCCCGTCGTGGCTCAGAGTTAACGAACCCAACTAGTATCCATGAGGACGCAGGTTCAATCCCTGGCCTCACTCAGTGGGTTAAGGATCCAGCATTGCTGTGAGCTGTGGTGTAGATTGAAGACATGGCTCAGATCCCACATTGCTGTGGCTGTGGCATAGGCTGGCAGCTGCAGCTCTCATTCAACCCCTAGCCTGGGAACTTCCATGTGCCGCAGGTGCAGCCCGAAAAAAAAAAAAAAAAAAAAAGCCACCTGGTTTGTGGGACTTTGCCCCAGCAGCCCTGAGAAAAGAATAGTGGGTTTGGGGGACGTGCAGACAGCGCACAGGGCCTGTGCTCAGAAGGCCCGAGCTTGGTATCATGTCATGTGTTTGCTGTCCTGAAGATCTTAGCAACTTTGGGCCAGGGGCCCTGATGATCACATGGCTGGTCAGGTTTTCAGCTGTCTCTGGCGAAACCCCACCACGAGCCCAGGTATCTCCCGGGCAGCCAGGACCCAGCTCAGTCCTAGGCTAGGAGTTTGATGGGACCCAGCCCCAGCATGATGGGGGTCCCAGAGGAGGGGCTTCCTGGGCCTCCTGCCACCTGTTTCCCCAAAGACCTGCTCAGGATGGTCTACCCTCATTGTGGCCTTAAATCAGGACTCCTGGGTTGTCTCGCCAACCCCAGGTCCTTCCAACTGTGAGGCAACACCAAGCTAGATGCTAGATTTTTGCCAACAGGTAGTTGCCAGGAGCCAAGAGACTTGGCCACCATCCCAGCCCCCATCCTAAAGCACTGTGATCTCTTTCTACTTGGTCTGAACTCAGGTCACAACAGCCTGTGTTTCCAGCCCCCTCCCCAGGGCTCAACATCACAATTCTGCACAAAACACTCGGTCAGGGCCTTCCAGGGCTCACACTTGGGAGTAAGAATCAATCAGTTTCTATGTATTTCTTCTTGAAAAGACAAAACACATCCTCCTGGGAGGCAGGTACCTCTCGGTAGAGGCGTTCTATGAGCAGCTTCTGCAGAGAGAGCGTGTGTGTTTGGGTCCTGGCTGGATGGCTCCTTTCACCTGGGGGTGGGAGGAGAGGGAGGATGGAGAAGGACAAAGGGACCCGTTTCTCTGGGATGCTGAGGTCCTGCCCAAAGCAGTATCACGGATAATCACATTATCTCCCTGCCACAAAGCCGGGACCAGATAGAGAGATTACACTAAAGCCAGGATAATTGAGGCTCACAGATAATCCCCCCAAATCTGACTTTAGCTCCAAGTTTTAGGACACAGTAAACTGGCACCCATGTGGGCTGGCAAGAATTCCCCTTCTCATTTGGCCACCGCTCCCCTGCCTGGTGACCCAGTATGAGGTTCCAGGAGAAGGTGAGGGTCAGGATGGAGGCGGGAGAGGGGAGAATGACCCACCAGCCCTGGTGTCCCCCCACCCAGGCTGTCTTTCCACCCTCCCTCCCTCCCCCTGGAAACACTGGGCACCCTGGAAACGCTGGCAGGCAACACCTCCCTGCTCTCCGGTTCCAGGTCTTCGCTTCCCATTTTGCCGGGTTATCCATTTACTCATCTCTCTTCCTGACCAGACGATGCATTCCTTCAAGACAGAGCCTTTTTTTTTTTTTCTTTTTTTCTTTTTTTGGTATTTAGGGCCAGGAAATTCCCAGGCTAGGGATCGAATTGGAGCTGCAGCTGCCAGCCTACACCACAGCTACAGCAACAAGGGATCTGAGCCTTGTTTGAGACCTACACCACAGCTCATGGCAACACCAGTTCCTGACCCTCTGAGACCAGGGATCGAACCCAAGTCCTCATGGATCTTAGTTAGGTTCATTTTGGCTGAGCTGTGGCGAGAGGGAACTCCAGGCCAGAATTTTTGATTCAATATATGGCCTCTGGGCCTTGAAGGGGACCTGGCAGAGGAGGAGGTGTATGCTGACTCTTTCTGGCAAAGAGTCTGAGGAGGCAAGAGAGGAAAACCAGTGAGGAGGGGTTGATAGGAGGGGGCCGTGGTCACATGAGGTGGTCCCCGGAAGTCGGGTGGGCGTGGTCAGATGCTGAATATATGGGTACAATAAAGAATGAATGGATTAATGAAGTCGAGAAAGATCTTAAGGCCCAGTGGAGACACAAGCCGAGACCCATTTTGGTGGTGAGAGAATTTGCAAGGTGAGAGTGTGTGTGCAATCCTCTTTGGAAACTCAGGTGCTAAGGACTTCTAGGAGCACTGCCTTGGTGAGGGTCTAAACGCCAACCCCCGCTGCCCCATTCATTCATTCATTCATTCATTTACTCAGTTGGTCCATCAGTCAGTCAGCAAACATTCTGGGGCTCCAGAGAAAGCTAATGCAGAATCCCCGCGCATTAGGAGCTGCTCTTGCTTTAGAGAAGGAGACAGACAACCAAGGAGATGATTACAGCTGGGCATAGTCTGGAGGCCCCCAGGGAACAGGGACTAGGCCTCCCTGTCCTCTGCCCAGACACCAGAGGCGGGGGGGCCCTGGGAGGCCTCAGAGACCAAGGCCTCCCCGACGACATTCCGTCATTGTGTCTTCCACCAGCCTGGGAACACTGGGGAGAAGAATTCTACAGAAAGTTCCCCAAGGGTGGAAGGTAGATCAATCACTTACTGAAAATAGGGGATTAAAAAAAAAACAACAACAACACTTTGAAAACTGGCAAACACTGGACGAAACTGAGCAGAGATGGCTCTCCCTAGACTAGCAGCATCCTGAGGGCAAGGGCTGTGCCTCCCCATCAGACTGGAACTCCCTGAGCAAGAGGCGAGGCCTCTCCCATCAGACTGGAGGTTCCTGTTTTAATTCTGTCGTCCCAGAAGTTTCTGCATCCAGGATGTGCTTAGCACTTGTCCCCCTTACATGGATGCTGAAGGACCATTCGCCTCCAGCACTAAGGCTTAGCTGACTCATCTGAACACCTTCGGCTTCTTATAAAGAAAATCCAGCTGAGGTCGCATTTTTAAACTATTTCACCACTTACTGTGTATATCACATAGTGTATGAGATAACTTTGACATTTATACTACAGTGTAAATGACTTCAGAACACGTGCTTATCATCTTGGAGTTAGAAGGAAACTTGGTGTTCCGGTTATTACACGTGGCTGCACATGGGATCACCTGGAAAGCTTTTAAAAATATTAATGCCCAGACAGCTCTTCAGACCAATTAAGTCGGTATCCATGGGAGTGAGATCCAGACATCCATGTTTTTAAAATTCTGACCTGTAGCCAAGCTTCAGTAGTATTCTAGAACCACCTCCTTCCCAATACAGGGATCACAATTATTTCTTCAACAGACATATGTAAAGCACCTACTCAGTGCCCCAAACCAGGATGGCCTCCATCTCTTCTATAAGGACTCAATCGATTCTCCAAATTTTTTTGGATACTTCCAGTGATGGGGGACTCACTGCCTTATGAGGCAGGTCTTTTCCCAAAGTTTGGTTTTTAGGTAGTTTGTGGGGAGGGCAGGTGAGTTGGGAAGAGGAAACTAAGGTGCCTTGGGTCCTCCAGTGTGCCAGCAATGGGGTGGGATATTTTACACGCACCACTTCTTTGAAACTATACACCCCCACCCAGTGAGGGTGGGGGTACCACCACAGTACTGCTCATGAGGAAACAGAGGCTCAGAGAAGTGAGAGAACTTGTCCAAGATCACTCAGCTCATGTAGGGAAGCCAGAATCCACAGCCCAGATGTCTCTTCGCTGGGAGGTTGGCGTTGGCTGGCAGCGTGGGATGAGGAGGTGGGGCACAGGCTAGGGATCATGTCCAGGTGTCCCGAAAGACCTCCCAGGTCTCCCACCAGCTTCGTTTTCTTATTTCTATTAAATCTACGTATAAGGCTTCTCATACAATATTTGTCTCTCTCTGTCTGACTTACTTTACTTAGTATGATAATCTCTAGGCTCATCCATGTTGCTGCAAATGGCATTATTTCCTTCTTTTTTATATATACTCACACATATCACATTTTTTTTTCTCTCTTTAGAGCCTAACCCACAGCATATGGAAGTTCCAGGGCTAGGGATCAAATCAGAGCTGCAGCTGTCAGCCTATGCAACAGCAACAGCCACAGCCACAGCCACAGCCCCAGCCTCAGCCATAGCCACACAAGATCCAAGCCACATCTGCAACCTGCACCATACCCTGTGGCAACCCTGGATCCTTGACCAACTGAGTAAGGCAAGGAATCGAACCCACACCCTCACAGACAGCATGCTGGGCTCTCAACCTGCTGAGCCATAACAAGAATTCCTCCCATCAGCTTCTCTTTTTTTCTTTTTTTCTCTGTCTTTTTAGGGCCGCCCCCATGGCATATGGAAGCTCCCAGGCTAGGGGTCAAATCAGAGCTGTAACTGCCAGCCTACACCACAGATCACGGCAACGTGGGATCCTTAACCCACTGAGTCCTCATGGATCCTAATTGGGTTGGTTAACACCGAGCCTCGCCGGGAACTCCCTCCAACCGGCTTCTTAACACCCATGTCCCGACACTTCCTTCCCCCAGTTGTCCTTCCCTCTTGTCCCTCAGTCGGGGAGAGTCTGACAAACGCCTTTGTCCAAAGGACTAGGGACCTGAGTCACCCCTCCAACAGGGTGCTCTTGCACAGAAGAGGAACCAAGTCGGACAGGGCGACGCTCAGTCCGAAGGAGTGACGATCTCACGGTGATGGGTGAGATCCTGTGGGGTGGAGAACACACCCAGCCTTGGCATCCCCACATCACAGCCCAGAGCTGATGACTGACTCCCCCAGCCTCCCAAAGGGGCACATCTGTGCGGCAATAACAACAGGTCCCTGTTTCCTGTGCCCCTACTGCCTGCCAGATGCCTTCCCCCCTGCTTCCCAGCCCTCACCACAGCCCTGCAAACTTAGGATCACTATGGTCCCTTTACCAATAGAAACAAGGCAGACAAACCTAGCTCCACAGCCTGAGTTCTTGTTCTCTTAAAACAGTGTTTTTCAGTCTGCAGGTTGTTACCCACTAGTGGGATATAAAATTGATTTAGGGGACCCTGAGCAGCACTTTTTGAATAGAATAGGTGGAAAAGATTGTTTTTAAAAATAATGCACAGAGTAAGGGAAGGCTGGTTTCCTAAAACTTTTGTTTCAGGTGTTTGTGTGTCATATGCACAAAGGCAATGAAAAGTCTATTTCTTACTGTGAGTCGTGGTCCAAATGTTTGAGAGCAAGGGCCCCACACCGCTGTCTCCATGATGCCGCTAGAAAGGGGCTTCCTTTCTTCCCAGGAAGGGAGGAAGTGACCGTGGGCTTTGGGCTCCCAGAGGCGAGGGCTCTTGAGTCCACAGGATGAGCTCGCCGCTGGGTCACGTCTCCTTCAGGATGCCTAGGATGAGAAAGAGGGACGAGTTCCCATAGTGGCTCAGCGGAAATGAATGTGACTAGCGACCATCCTGATGCAGGTTTGACCCCTGGTCTTGCTAAGTGGGTTAAGGATCTGGCATTGCCCTGAGCCATGGTGTAGGTCGCAGACACGACTTGGATCTGGTGTGGCTGTGGCTGTGGCTGTGGCCAGCAACTGTAGTTCTGATTTGACCCCTGGCCTGGGAATCTCCATATGCTGCAGGTGAGGCCCTGAAAAAAAAGAAAGAAAAAAAAAAGACAAAGAAAAAGCAAGAGGGGGCAAGCCCCACTGTCTTGGAGATGCCCAGCAGTTCCCTCTGCCAAGATGTTCCAGGATAATTTTCTATAACCTCCACCCCCAGCCAGTCCTTGAGAAAACCCTCAGGAGCCAGCCCCAGGGGAAGAAGGCTACACTGCAGCATGAGGGATGCGGGTGAGACGCCAGGAAGCCTTCGAGTAGAGAGTCCACAGTCAGCAATGTGAGAGGGAAGATGACAGAGCCTGCAACTCAGGTCTCTGACAGCCCAGGTGGGTCTTCTGTCTAGAAGAGTTTAGCTAGTGTTTCCTGCAGGGTGACAGGTGGGTCGCCAGGGCTTCTGGAAATTCTTGAGTTGGGTGATTCTCTGACATCGTGGTCTGGGCAGAGAGCTGTGGCAGGCTGTGAGCCAAGGGTGGTATGGGCAGGAAAGGGAGCATCTGCCAGGGACAGAACAGAGCCATGGCAGCAAGGAGCCCGAGCTTTAAGACAAAAGTCTTCCTTGTAGCCCAGCTCACCTCTCATTTCCTGAAGCAGAGGGCATTCCCGAGAAAAGCCCTGGAGTGGAACTTCGGAGGCATAGCTCGGCCAGCAAAAACCAGTCACTAAAACAAATCACACCACTGAGCCTCATTTTCCTCATCTCCAAAATGGAATTGTAGCCTGGACCAGCACTGCCTACGAGAAATACAGTGTGAGTCATAAATGTTCTAGCAGCCACATCAAAACATAAAAATGAAGAGGTGAAATTAGTTTCAAGTATGCTATTTAACCTAATTGATCCAAAATACGCTCTGTTCAACATGCAGCTACTAAGGAGTTCCCGTTGTGGTTCAGTGGTAACAAACCTGCCTGGTATCCGTGAGGGCTCGGGTTCGATCCCTGGCCTTGCTCCGTGGACTAAGGATCTGGCATTGCCGTGAGCTGTGGTGTAGGTCACACTTGGCTCAGATCTGGGCTTGATGCGGCTGTGGTGTAGGCCGGTGGCTACAGCTTGGATTCAGCCCCGAGCCTGGGAACTTCTACATGCCGTAGGTGCGGCCCTAAAGAGACAAAAAAACAAAAACAAAAACAAAACAAAACAAAAAGCATGTAGTCACTAAAACAGAGTATTAAGGAGATTTTACGGTCTTTGTACTAAGCCTTTGAAATTCAGTGTGTATTTTCCACTCAGAGCCCATCTCCCTTTAGACCCGCTATATACCAGGGCTCAAAAGCCACAGGGTTAGTGGCAACCACATTGGATCACACAGAAATAGGTCATCTCTAGGGTCTCCTCTAAAATGACATGACGGGAGTTAAAGGCCAGGCCAGATTCCTTCTATATTTGCCTCCTGTTGGACCCCAGGACTCTGGCTGGTCCCAAGTCGCTGGAAACCATGCAGGTAACATATTTAGGGAGTTACTTCAAGTGGCGATAAAATGGGCCACTGATTCTAGAAGGACACAGACCTGCCTTGCTCAGCCGTGTGCTCTGGGCAGGTTATTCTTCCTCTCTGAGCCTCGGTTTTATCATCTGTAAAATGGGAATAATAATAATAGCTAACGTTGGATAGCACCTACCATGGGCTGGGTCATTGCTCCCCACCCTTTATGCGTATTAACTTCTCACTCGAGTCTAGAATGCAGCGTCTCAATTTTATAGGAGGAGAGCTGAGGCACAGAGAGGTTAAGGAACGTGCCCAAAGTCCCACAGCTAGTATGCAGGATGGCTACAATTCCAACCTGGGCCACCTGGCTACAGAATCCCTATGCTGAACCCCAGGTCCACACAGCTGGCCTCCTGGGGAGGTGGTGAGGATTAAACAAGGGATTTCCCTGAAAGTACCTGGCACAGCACCTGGAACATAGTAGGCGTGGAAGAAGCTGTGGCTGCTGCCCTCAACTGGAGAAGAGCCCCAAACACCTAGGGCACAGCTGGGTCATGACCAGGTAGGAGGCAGCCCCTTCTGAGCTTTCCTTGGGCCGCTCCCTGCAGAGGCTGAGAGAGGAATTCAGGTGAGATTGCGTCTTCCTCATAGCTCAGGTGTGGAGGCCTCTGAAGGTGGATGATTCAGGGTCTGAAGTGCCCGGGGCTTGTGGATGGTGGGTGGGCTGCAGGGGGTGGCCTCGGTGAGAAAGATGGCCCTGCCGGTTCCAAGGGCTGAGCCAGGAGGCCAGTGTGGGTGCCCGCCTGGGTCCCATTGCCAGCATCTTCAGAGGGTAGGGGATGAAAGCAACCTGGAGAAAGGGCTCAGAGGTCAAAGGGCCATGACCCTTCAAGTACCCGGGGGTCATGGCAATATCCCAGGCCTGGGAACAGACACCTGCACAGGGAAGATGCTTTCTGATTCAAACTGATCCAAAGAATGAAGAGACCCAAAAGTCTGGCAGCAGGTGAGGCTGGATACAGCTGCTCTAAAAATCGCCAAGGGCTCACATTTTGTCCTGTCTTTCCCTGCCTGCCAAAGAGTTGGCTCCTCTCATGACTGGGTCAGCCCTGACCCAAGGGGTTTCCCCCTCATCACCCCCAAGCAGGAAGGAGAAAGCATCTCAGTCCCAGCATTCCCAGCTCCGAGGCCTGAGAGTCACTGACTGGCCCTGTTTTGGTCACGTGTTCACTCCTGAGCCAATTCCTGTGGCCAAAGGAATGGAACACACTGATTGGCTTAGTTTGAATCACATGCTCCAGTCCTGGGTGCCCACCTGGAGTGGAAATGGGAAAGGGGAGGCAGAGAGCAAATCTCTACTCCATCAGGCTCTGGTTCCATTTATGCTACCACCTGGTCATGTGACCTGGGCAATCCATTCCCCTCTCTAGGTTCAGCGGAATAGAGCAAATGTTTAAAACCTTGATTTCATTTTAAAAATTATTTATTTATTTATTTTTCTTTTTAGGACTGCACCCGTGGCATATGGAGGTTCCCAGGCTAGGGGTCGAATCGGCACTACAGCTGCCAGCCTACACCACAACAACAGCAACACCAGATCCAAGCTGAGTCTGTGACCTACACCACAGCTCACGGCAACATTGGATCCTTGACCCACTCAGCGAGGCCAGGGATCGAACCCACAACCTCATGGTTCCTAGTCGGATTCGTTTCCGCTGTCCCACGACGGGAACTCCAATTTCATTTTTTTAAACTTTTATTCTTTTCTGGCCACCCCGTGGCATATGGAGTTCCCAGGCCAGGAGTCAGCTCCAAGCCACAGTTGCAACCTATGCCAGATCCTTTAAGCTACTGTGCCAGGTGGGGGATTGAACCTGTGTCCTGGCGCTGCAGAGACACCACTGATTCCATTGCACCAGAGTGGGAACTAGAACTCCAATATGTAAACGAGACCCAACTGGACGTGCTGTGATTAAAGGGAAGGGAAGGGAAGTGCTGGGACACTTATCCTCCAATTCCTTCCTTTCCCCTTGGGACCCCCAGGAGCCCCATTGTTCCCACAGCCCTGGCAGCCCAAGCCATCTGAGTCAACATGAGTCCAAAGCCGCTCCTGGCACATGATCTGAGTTGGTTGAACTGTCCAGGTAACATCCAGAGAAGCCTGGACAAGGTAGGGGGAAGCCCCCTCTTGTGTAAGAAGGCAAGACCAGGGATTTGTGAACCCCATGCCCACCATCGCCCGAGCGCCCTCAGCACCCTCAGCCCTTTCAGAGAGTCCCTGCCGCTGACCATGACCTCACACGGATGAGGAAATGGGAGGCATGGGGATGGCACAGTTGGTGCTTTCACCACCGTGGGCGACTTGGCCAGGAGCCAGGCTAAGGGAGAGAAGATGACAACCACGAACAGAGCTACCTTTTACTCCAGAGGACAATGCTCTCCCAGTGTTCCCTGAAGGATGGTCGTCACCCCCTCAGCCCCAGCCTGGTCCCCAGGAGAAGGTTAGGTTAATGCTGAGTTGTTTCAAAATAGTAATAGAAGGATGACAGCCATGCCCCCACTTCCGGCCCCCCCCGCTTCTGCCCAGCAATACAGAATGTAAAGCTTTCTCCTGCCCTTTGGCTCAATTGCTTTTCACAGCAGCCCACGAGAGGCAGCAAGACAAGGCTTATGGCCCCACTGCATGAGCTGACACTGACTGAGCCCCTGCCCTGAGCTAAATGCCTTTTTTTTTTTTTTTTTTGCATTTAGGGCCGCACTTGCGGCATATGGAGGTTCCCAGGAGAGGGGTCAAATCTGAGCTACAGCTGCTGGCCTACGCCGCAGTCACAGCAACATGGGATCTGAGCCGCATCTGTGACCTACACCACAGCTCATGGCAATGCCAGATCCTTAACCCACTGAGTGAGGCCAGGGCTTGAACCCGCAACCTCATGGTTCCTAGTCCAATTCATTTCCACTGAGCCACAAAGGGAACTCTGCTAAATGCCTCATTAACCCATGTCACCCTCACTCCAGTGGTAGGAGGCAGGCACTACTGTTGCCCCTGTCCTCGAAGAGAACCTGAGGCTCAGGGAGGTGAGCCCAAGCCACTTGACTGGACAGGGAGCCCCCACTTGAACCCAGGTCTGTGACTCAAAGCCATTTGAGGAGCAGTTGACACAATGAGAGCCACTAATTCTACAAAAAAGGAGACCAGTGGGTCCCCATCGCCAAGTCCTTGAAAGACAGAATGGGAGGGAAGGATTGAGTGGGGATTCTGAGGACAGAACAATGTCCGTACTGGGATGCTGCAGGGACTCAGGTATCCATCTCACCTGAGAAGGAACAGTGTGACACTCAGAGCGAGAGACAAGGGGAAGGGCAGCCAGGGTGTGCGGGCGGAGGTGGGCGGGCATTTGGCACAGTATGCCCGGGGCTCCCACACTGCTGGGGGTTGTGCCAACATCGTCTTGGTGCCTGGGCTTCAAATTTTCTTTATCTCCCTAACAGGCCCCTGTCCCCAGCCTCAGTTTTCCTAACCCACTCGCCACACAGCAGACCGGGTGATCTTTCCAGAGCACCCCTCCACCACGTTACCTCCTTCGGCAGCTCACCCATCTACACCAGTTACTAGTGTGCAAGGTTAACAAACCACCCAAACCTTAGTGGAATAAACTACCACTTTATTCTGCTCAGGGTCTGTGGGTCCAGAAGGGACAGGACTGATGATGGGGGAGATGGCTTGACTCTGCTCAGTGATGTTTGGGGCCTCAGCAGGAAAAATGCAAAGGCTGGGGTGACTCTGTGGATGGGGCTGGAGTCATCTGGAGAAGGCTTGGCTCACATGCCTGGCTGGTGATGCTGGCGGTCAGCAGGACCTCAGCAGGGCTCGGGCTGGACCACCCACACAGGGTCTCTCCGAGTGGACTAGTTGTGCTTCCTCACAGCATGGCGGCCGAGTTCAAAGAGTAAATATCCCAAGAGAGCAAGATGGAAGAACATTTCTATGGGTGTCATACACAAAGCTCTGCCATATACACAGAGAGCTCCACCCGGCTTCAAGGGAAGGGGACAAAGACCCCCCCGCACTGGGTGGATGCCAAGGTCACCTTGAAAGAAGAGCAACCGAGATGGGAGAGAGTATTACAGCTGCCTTGGGAAAAAAATAATCTATGACACTTAATTCTTCCGATGGAGTCCAAGCCCTCAGCCTGGCTGATGGGGCCCTGTTTATATCTCCAGGCTCATTAGTCTTTGCACGGGCTGTTCCTTCCCACCAGAAAACCAGGCCACCCATCCCACCCACCCCACTTCACCTGGCCCACCTCTACTCACCCTTCACGGCTCAGTGGAGATGTTATCTCCTCCCAGGAAGCCTGCTCTGCCCTCTGCCCTCTGCCCTCACACCAGCTGACTGGGGGCACCTTTTGACCACAACCACATGTGTCCCTCTGGGCATAGTGCTTTTTCGACTTCTCGGTCTCTAGCAGACTGTGAGCCCCACGAGGGCATGGATGGAGTCCACCCGTATATCCCCAGCACTGGGCCAAATTCCAGCCCCTCTCTGAGTCCTGCCAGCAGACAGCCTGCAGCCGCTTCCCGCAGGAAGCCTTCCTGGATTGTCCAAGGCAGTGTTAGGTGTCTCTCCTTCTCTCCCAAAGGCCCCCTGTGCAGGTGTTTGGAAAGGCTGGGATGAAAGGACAGAGCTCTGCCCCCGGTTTCCAAGCCAGAGCTTGTTACAGCAGTGAAAGAAGCGGCCAATTACCAGACGGGCTGGGAGCTGTAATGATTAAAACAGGGTATTGTTCTTGGAGCTGCTAATTGCATACCTGAGAAATGAGGCCCGCTCAACCCATGGCATATTAACACAGACATTGGCCGCAGTGCCAGGCCCGGCCTGGCAGGGAGCCAGACTCAAAGGTGACAGGCACAGGAAGGGGTGTCCCAGGAGCAGTGTGTCCCCAAAGGGGGTGACTGCATCAGCCTTAAAGGGGACCTACAGAAAATACAGATGCCCAGCCCCACCCTAACCCTAGCTCTGTGGGGAGGGGGGTGCTGAGGGCTCAGGAGCATGTGTTCTTGACAAGCTCCCAAGATGATTCGGAAGGTGCAAGCCTGGGGTTTCTAACTGCCCCACCCTAAAGCCAGACGGAGCCCCGCCTCACCTGGCCCAGCTCACCTTGAGAATGTGGCAGGGCTGAGAAAGTGACCTGGGTGAGGACAAGGAGCGTGAAGGTTTCCCAGGAAAGGCAGGTCAGATCTTCCTCGTGAGCTGAGGGACCCAGGTCGAGTCATCCCCCACCCTCAGGCCCCAAGCCCAGGCCGATTTCCCAGGAAGCCCAGGGAGCTGACGCCTCCACATTCCCCAAGGCTCCGGCAGGGGTCCCAGCAATGGGCTCACTTGTTCACAGGTGTTGTACAATTTGCAAAAACAAGATACTTTTGTCTTCTTTTTCTTAGAGTCCCTCCCCCAAACGGTATAAGCTTCGGCCTCTTTAAGAAACTAAGAAAGTCATCTGGATGTCACAGGGTGCCATGGGGAAGGGACGAGCAGAAGGAGGTAGAGCTGCCGACCCGGAGCCTGACACCAACTCTCCAGGGAGAAAGCGCCGCCAGGAGGGGCTCAGCCTCTCCGCACTTCCATGTCCTCATTTGTTTTATTTTGGGTTTTTTCGTTGTTGTTTGGGGGGATTTTTGTTGTTGTTGTTGTTGTTGTTTGTTTGTCTTTTAGGGCCGCGCCCATGGCAAATGGAAGTTCCTGGGCCAGGGGTCGAAACGGAGCTGCACCTGCTGGCCTACGCTACAGCCACAGCAACACCAGATCCAAGTCGCATCTGCAACTTACACCACAGCTTGCGGCAACGCTGGCTCTTTAACCCACTGAGAGAGCCCAGGAATCAAACCCGAATCCTCATGGACACTATGTCTGGTTCTTAACCCGCTGAGACACGACAGGAACTCCTCATCTGTGAGAGGGATGCGTGACCATAGCTGCCTCAGCTGTGTGAGCATTTGATGAACAAAGACAGATAAAGCCCCAGCTCAGCGCCTGGCACAGAGCAAGTGGCCTGCAAGTCCAGCCAGGGAGGCAGAGCTGATGAAAAACTGTGAGACCGAGCAGTGCATGAGCAAGCGAGGCAGCCCAGCCCACGAGGATGGCATGATGTGTGTGCTTTTGAAACCCTGTTCCCCAGAAATGTAGAAAGAAGATAAGGCCCCCTTTCGCCAAACCGATTTAAGGTCGGCCCTGACAAGGACCAGGGGAATGGACTCACTGAATCAGATTCACTGTGATTCTGCAACAGGAATGACGGAACAGCCTTGACCTTGGGCCAGTGGTTTCTGGAAAGACACCTGCTCAGAGGAGAGGAGCTGACACCCAGATCAGAGGAGGCTGGCAGGCAGCTTGGGGATGGTTTCATCCAGTCCAACACCCTCTCGGCAACTGAAGGGTATTTTCATGGAGGACTTCCTGGAGGAGGCAACTTTTGAGCAGGGTGGGAAGTGACAGGCATGAGCAGAAAGAAAAGGCAAGGCCAGGAGGTGCAGGAAGAGCAACGGCCATCAGCATAATTATGGACATGAGATAAGCACATACCGTGTCAGGACCAGCCTAAGGGCTACACTCAGATGGTCTCAGTTTTAGAATTATTTTTGTTTTTATTTTGTTTACTTGCTTTTATACTAATAGCTTTTAAGCCTGGAGACAATTTCAAACGCGTAGAATATTTGCACATATACAACTAAGAACCTTCTTTCTTGGGAGAGTAAGCGGAGGCCCCAGTAAAGTCTTTAGTGTTTACTTTCTACAAACAAGACATTTCCCTTTACAACCACAGCAAACCGTCAAATCAGGAACTTGACATCGAACTGCTCCCTTCCACACCCCAGGTCCCGTGCTGGTTTGCCCACAGTCCCAACAGTGCCCTTTATAGCAGAAGGGCCCAGTTCACAGTCCTGAATTGTCAGGTCTTCTCGTTCTGGACCAGTTACTCATCCTTCTTTTCACAGCCTGGACACCTTTGAAGATTTAGGGTCGGTTATTTTGTAGGATTTGGGTTTGGCTGTCGTTTCTTCACGGCTGGTTTGATCTGTGGCCAGATGCTCCCAGGTGGCACCTGCTAGGCTTTGAATGTGTTCCATTATGTCAACTGGGGTCACTCGATTAAGGTGATGTGTGCCAGGTTTATCCCCTGTCAGGTGACTCTTCCCCCCTTTGTAAATTAAGAAGTATTTTGTGGAGTTCCCATGGTGGCTTGGTGGCTTAAGAACCCAACATAGTGTTCATGAGGATGCGGGTTCAATCCCTGGCCTCACTCAGTGGGTTAAGGATCTGGCATTGCCACAAGCTGTGGTATAAGGGGCAGCTCGGACCTGGCGTTGCTGTGGCTATGGCATAGTCCCTCGGATTGTGGTGTAGCTGCAGCTCTGATTGGACTTCTAGCCCAGGACCTTCCATATGCTGCAGGTGCAGCCCTAGAAAGAGAAAGAAATATTTTGTGAGGAGGTAGTTTGAGACTCATTCCATTCCTCATCCAGTTGTCCATTTATTCACTTTTTTTTTTTTTTTTGGTCTTTTTGTCTTTTTAGGGCCATACTCGTGGCATATGGAGGTTCCCGGGCAAGGGGTCTAATCAGAGCTGTAGCTGCCAGCCTAAGCCACAGCCACAGCAGTGCAGGATCCAATCTGTAGTCTGTGACCTACACCACAACTCAGGACAATGCCGGATCCTTAACCCACTGAGCAAGGCCGGGGATCAAACCCACAACCTCATGGTTCCTCATCGGATTCATTTCCACTGCGCCACGACGGGAACTCCTAGTCACTTATTTACATATAGCAGGAGGGACTCATGATTTTCTATTGTGGTCAACAGTTTATAATCCATTCCTATCCCTGTTTATGGTAACGCACAGATTGCCCCAGAGCTGGGTGGTGGTTGCTCCTCCCCCATACCTGCTGGGGCTCTGACACCCCCTGAGGCCCTCCACCTCCCCCTGTGGAAGACCTTCTCACCCCTTTGGGATCTGATGCCCATGCCAGCCAAGGAGTGTCCTTGTCCCGTTGCTCAGGCTCTGGGGGCGTTCTGAGCCACTCTCACCCCCGTGTACACTCTCCTTACCAGAACTAGTAGGTGGCAAAGCTCAGATTCAGACCCAGGTCTGTCGGATGCAGACTCGAAGCTCTTGATCACTGAGTTTTCCAACCCCCACCCCAAGAAGGAGGACACCTTCTCTCCCAAGTGAATTCTACTGATTCCAAGGAACGGAGGACGCTCTCAGCCTCAGCCAGGACTGGCTCTCCTGGGGGCGGGAAGACAGGGGCCCCACCTGTAGCCCTTCTGCAGGGCTGCACCCCAGGCCCTCTGCTCCTGCCGGCTCAGGGCTTCAGCTGGGCCCTCAAGCCTTCCCAGGGGTGATCTCAGGAATTGGGAGTGACTTGCCTGTCTGTGGCAGATAATAAAAACAGCTCACCATTTTTTCAGCACTTTACAGAGTTCTTAGCAAATGTGTTTTGCAACAGCCCCCCAAAGTCAGGATCCGTAAACCCATTTTACAGTCAGTGAAACTGAGGCTGAGACTGGAGATTTGATCAAAGTCCATATCAGACAGTCCGTGCGTGTCAGAGCCAGAATCTCCCTCGGGCCTGTCTGACCCAAGCCCAGTCCTTGTACCTCCCCTGCCTCGGACACCCCCCACCACTCTACTTCCCTCTCAATGGAGCCCCAAGCCCCTCATGAGGACCCCAGGTGTGTGGCTCTGGTCATACCTGGCAGGGCTGGGCGGTTCCGTCCCCGCCCCTCAGAGCCACCATCTGGGGCAGACGTCAAGGACGCCGATGACAATGCAGGTTATACGCACACCTTCTCTTTCTAGAAGCCCAGCCACCCACTCCTTCTACCTGAGACCAGCAAAAAAAGCAGGGGTCTGTGTTTGTCTCATTGTGCCCAGTGAAACCCATGGGTGCCACAGTGGGCGGGCCCAGCCCTGGCACAGGACAAAACCCTGGTGTCAGCAAGCCCAGGCCCCAGGCCCACCTGGAGTGAGGGTGGCTCCACCCAGCCTGGTCGCAGGCAGGGCGGGTGGCACACTCATTAGCCCGCACGTGTCTAGGGCCCTGCGCCACCCGGCGGCCTCGTGGGAGCCCTGAGGAGGCCAGGCTCCTGCAGCCGGACGGCTCCACTGGGCCCTGGGAGAGGCACCTGCGTGAGTCAGCCCCAAGCTGAGCTCAGCACAGAACTTCTCCCCCGGCCTGCCAGGGACGCCACTCCCCACAATGGGAACAACCTTTGTTCCCCAAATTCCATGGAAGGGACCTGAGTCTCGGCGTGGCCCTGGCTACATGGTACTCGCTAAGTCAGGCGGATGGATGCCTGCAGGTGGGAGGGCGGGGTTCTTCCAAGGCCTCCCACACCCCAGAAAGCTGAAGGGACCTCTCACCTTCCCCAGTGCATTGTGGGGGACCACACTTCTCCCCCAGAGTGGAGGAGGTCATAGCCAGAAAGGGGTCATCCAAGGCAGGACCTTGGCCCCGCGAGCTCTCTGTGCTGGTAAAGGATGGGCCAGACACCAATGCCTTCTGCAGCCGGCAGGGGACACACAGGGCCAGGGTGAGGCGAGCCCACCCTGAAGTGAAAAGGTCCCTGGGTGGCCCTGAGCCTGCTTCTGATCAGTGGTCTCGATTCTGTTCTCCGTGGAGCTGCGGCCCCTGGGGGGAGGGAAGGATGTGCCAAGCCGGTGGGGCTCTGGCTCCCACAGAGACAATGTCCCCAGAACCGGACCTGGAGCATCTCTTCATCTGTGGGGTGGGGGTGGCTGGTTAGGGGGGCTCCCGTTTAGGGTTTGGCTGGAAAATATGATGTGTGCAAACCACGACCCAGGGGAGTCTGGGAGTCTGGGAGCCCCCAGCACCGCCATTCCTGGCTTCCTTCCCTCCTGCGTCCCATTAAGCTCATTCAGCACTGGGACTGCATAGCCCCACTGAGCGCAGGGCCCTGGCCGGCACTGGGCATGCTCAGGCACAGCCCACATGTGGTCCCTGCGACCTCTGAACAGGTGGGGGAAAGCCCAGGTCCAGGAGATGGGGCTGGGGACAGAAATGCGTTGACAGCTTCCTGAGTTTCCCTAAGGTCCTTGTCCTTGGAAGGACAAACTAACCTTGAGGCGGCTGGTGGCAATGTCCTCCAGCTTCCCAAGTTCAATGCCAGGGGTACAGGCAGAACAGGACTGCACTCCTGCCCTTGTAGATCTCAGGGGTACTGGGAGCTGATGCTTATAGAGGTCATTCCACCCAAAAGCCAGAGAGGACCATGACCAAGAGGTGGCCAATCAGGAGGCCAGCTATTAACACACAACCAAGCGGATAAATATAGCCACTTCAGATAGAGACTGATGGGGACAATATTGGACCAATGCCTGAAAAGTCCCCTTTGAGGAGATGACATGGGACCCGAGAGCCCCGGAGTCTATGAGGAGCTAAGGAAAGAACATTCTTTCTGAGCAAAGGCCCTGGGGTTGGTGAAAGGGTTTGGCTTGTTGGGGAAACAGAGGCTAGCGTGGGTACAGCTGTTTCCTCACAGGTCAGGCAGCCCCACTGCCTGTTGGGGGCACCTGCCCCAGGCTGGCATCTGCTTCTTCCATCTCCTGAAACTCAGCTGCCTTTAACTCTACTTTGGAGGCAGAGTCACAGAAGAGAAAAATTCCTGTGTGGTGGAGCTGGGCCCTGAGCCATCAGACGAGGACCACAGCCCGCCCCAGGGCAGGCCGGGAAAAATCCCAAGAGACAAGGACCTACCCAGGATCCCAGCTGTGTGGCTGCCTTCCTGTCCCCTCACCCCACCTGGGCTCAGGTGCCCAGACACGTGCCGGCCTCTATCTGATGGGGACCCCGCCCTAGCACACAGAGCTTGCCCAAGAAAAGGTGATGTCACTGCCTTCTGGCCAGGGGACTAGCTCCTGGTGGCCAGGTAGGGCTGCCCCCAACTCTGGAGGAAGGCAGGATGGGAGGCGTCTGAGCACCAAGACCTGTCTGCATACCTGAGGGGCATTTCCGGGTCCCTGTGTGCCAGAGGCAGGAAGCCTGGAAACACTCAGGTTTTGCCAGCAAAGCTTTCTTGAGGACGAGGTGGAGAAGGGGCTGGCTTGGGGCAGGGGAGGGGGGGGACGGAAGGGAGGAGGAGGAGGAAGAGGGCCTCTCTGAGCATGTTTTATGATGCTGGGTTGGCAGGAGCCCTGGATAGAGATGTCAATGTGAAGACAGGATGGGGTGGGCGTGGAGGCAGGCAGCTGAGTGTTCCTGGCCTGGGAGGTGGCTCGCGCAGCAGCCAGCGCAGCACGCCTCACACCCACCTCGGGAAGTGGCGGCCAGGTGTGTCCGCAGACACCCAGGTCTCAGCCACCGGCTTTGAGCCCCACTTCCCTTCTGAGGGAGGGGCGAACCCGGGACTCCATCTGACACGTGTGATGCTCCAGGAACCCCTGCTGCTTCTGGCCATCACACCTCCCGCCTGCATCCTGCCCAAATGCCTTCCCCCGCCACACCCACTCCCCTTCGTCTAGGTCTTACCGGCTTTGGGGGCTCAGCCCTGGTGACCCCTGCCTCTGACCCTGGAAAGGCTCCCTGACCTTCCCTCTGGCCCCTGGCTCAGCCGTCTCTCTCTCCACTGCCTCTTGTCCCCTTCATCTTCCTGTGTCCTCCTCGGCTCAGGGCCAGTACTGAGAGGGACATAACCAATAATCGTCCCCGCCCCCCAGGTCTGGCACAGAGGTGGCCAGAGGTCACCAGCTAACGAGGCACTGGAGGTTTGGCGGGGCCGTTGGTCAGACAAAGGGCATGATGAGTGCTGAGTGGGACACCCGGACCTGAGGGCTGACATGGTCCTAGCCTCAGATGCGCCTGCTGGGAGGTGTAATGAGAACCTCATCAAGTTCCAGGACAGCGGCAGGTAAAGGGACGTGGTCCATGACACTTATGTGAAACAGACACACGCTGCTGGGAACATTCTAGAAGACTGCCCACCTGGGCTCTTCCAAATGCCATTGCTGTAGGGACAGATGGAGGTGGAGAGCTTCTGGAATAAAGAGATGATGAAAGGAAAAAACATCCGTCAGCCTCTAGAAACCACTCACTGAGCCCTGCCCTGCAAGGTCCCTCCATCACCCCCAACCCCAGCCTCCGTGTTCCCATCTGTGAAATGGGAAACGAGCAGCAGAGGGGTGGAGAAATGGAAGGTTCTGGAAGGAGCTGGCGTGTTGAGGGGCAGGTGGGAGGAAGGTTGGTTCAGGAGGTGAGTGTGGTTGAACTGTGCTGGGAGACGGGACAGAGACAGGCTCTGGGGATGGAGCAGGATGTGCCCAGGGTGAACTGGGGCCACCAAGCCCACAGGTGAGGTGCTGTGGGGCAACCAACCCCCGGAGGGCGGAAGTCCCTGCAGGTACCCAGAAAGAACTTTGACACACGTCAGGGTTGTGGCAGCAGCTCCCCAAACTTACTCCAGCGCTGGGCTCGAGGCCACACCTGGCCTCCCCATGGAACCACGGGAGCCGGGGGTCCTCATTCTAAAGCAGGGGTCCCCACACTTCCCATCGAGGCAACTTGCAGCTCCCAGGGAGGATTCTGCCTGTCCCAGCGCATGGAAGGGGACCAGTGGGCACTTGGAGGAGATCACTGTGGTTTGGGGTTCAGGAGGTTTTAACATGGGGGGAGGTATCTTTCCCACCACGCTGGGCTTCCCAGAAGGGGTTCCTGATGCCACTGAGCAAAGCCTGCTCGTGTTTCTGTGTCACTGACATTTGTCAAAGGCTTCGGGCCCAGGGGTGGGCTTGAACACTGTACCTGGAGCTGACCCAGGCTCCAGAGCAGCTCAGCAGACCCAGAGCTGGGGTCTCCACGGTTCCCGGGGTAGTAAGATCCACACACTGGCCCTGGGGTAGGTTCTTGGCTGGATGAGACCTGACCAGGGCTGCCAGGTCCCGGGGCACAGCTTCTTGCCAGAGCGGGTGGGAAGGACAGTTGGGCACTTCGGGGGGAGGGCAGGAGCTGGAGAGGGGAATCGCTAGGCCAGTGCAGGGCGGGGGTCCCAGCTTAGTCAGGCTCCCAGGCTTTGCCCACGCTTCGGAATGAGCCATTCAAATAAGGGGCTTTGAAATCAGAGCAGGTGGAGTTCCCCTTGTGGCTCAGCAGGTTAAGAACAGACGTAGCCTGGAAGTTCCTATTGTGGCGCCGGGGTAACCAGCTCAACTAGTATCCATGAGGACACAGGTTCAATCCCTGGCCTCTCAGTGGGATAAGGATCTGGTGTTGCCTCAAGCTGGGGTGTAATTCACAAATGCAGGTCAGTCCTGGCCTTACTCTGGCTGTGGTGTAGGCTGGCCTACCCTGGGAAATTCCATATGCCATGGGTGCGGCCCTAAAAAGAAAAATAAAAAAATAAAAAAAAAAGAAAGAAAAGAAATCAGAGCAGGAATAAATCCTGGATCGCAATTACCTGCTGTGCCATCCAGGAAATACTGACTTTCTCAGTCCAGTTTCCTCGTCAGTAAAATAGGTATGACAGGAACAGATTAAGGAGTCAAAGGAGAGGATGGGGGGAGTGGGCCCAGCAGAGAGGAAGTCCTCCAGTGACATCTGTCCGCATCATCACCGTCGTCCTCGGAAAAGCAGGGCACAGCTCCCTGGAGATGAAACTCACGGGTTGCCTGTGCTGGTCCCACTCAGCCTGGACAGGGGCAGGGGCCGTGCCTTGTCACCTCTCAATCCTAGGACTTGGTGCCCAGCAGGTGCTCAGCAAGTGTGTGTGGACTGATTAAATCTAGAGCTTTCATGGAAGAAGGGGCCGTGTGCTCACTGGAGTGTGGGACAGTTCCCTCGTCCCCCTGCCATGGGAGGTGGGGCTGGGCTGGGCCCAGGAATCTGCAGCATCGTCCAGCTCCCAAGTCGTCCTTGGGGAAGGAAGAGGAAGCCTCCAGGGGCTTCCGGGAGAACCAGGAGAAGGTCTGGTCTGGCCCATTCTCCTTGAGTTTGAGACGTCCAGCAGGGCTCAGGGCATGCCCAGGGCCCACGGAGGTCCTGTCCACTGCAGCCAGGCCACCCTCCTCACTGCCGGTACCTCCCCCACCCCCAGCTACCCCAGTGGCACCCTGCACCTGCAGCCCAGCCCAGATCCCACCTGGTGCACACCTGGCACCAGGCCTTTCCCAGAGCAGTGCCTACACTGGCTGAGAGACATGCCCAGGTCCTCAGGGGCTGGCCCACACCATCTGAAGAGTTTGCCCCTCAACTTAGGAGCCTCTGCTTCAAATGTCACCTCCTCCAAGAAGTCCTCCCTGATGCCTGCCTGCCACCCCCAACCAGAGGTGAGTTCTCCCTCCCTTAGGATCCCAGCTGTCCAGCACTTCAGTCCCCTGGGACTCAGTCCTCTGCCCTCATCCCTGAGGTGTTCCTCTTGCCTGCCCTGGAGGCCCAGCCCTGGGTTTTGGGCACAAAGTGTGCTTGGCAGATGTCTGCTGACACTGCCCTGTGCCAGGCTCTGGGCGGCGCCTGATAATGGTCCTGTGGTCACCAGTGACAGCATTGCGCCAAGAGCTTAGCACCCGTAATCTGGTTTAACCCTGCTGTCAGGACGATTATCTCCTTTTTTATGGATAAGGAAACTGAGGCCCAGAGCAATTAAGCCTTCTGCCCAAGGAGCTGTGGGTGGCAGGCTGGGACCAGAAGCCAGCACAACGGACCCCAAAGCTTCCCCCCGGAACACGCGCTCCCTGACCTCCCAGGCCGCCACCTGGGGTCTGAGCCCACCTGGAAGGCTCGGGAGACCTGCCTCCCCCCACCCTCCTCCCACCAAGGCCATCCAGCCTCCCCGCAGCCTGCACAGACTTTGAAACCAGAGCCAGGGATGCAAAAAAACAGAATCAACTCGGGATCGACCTGAGGGCCAGCGAGGGCGGCAGTGGCCGTGGGGCCCAGACACGTCCAGTGTCTGGAGTGAGGCAGCCTGTGTGCACCAAAGTGAGAGAAGCTGGGGCCTCCGGGGACGGACTAGGGCACTGTCGCTGCCCCTCCTTGGGAAGTCCAGGGGCCCCTATGTCCCTTCCTTCCGAGCCCCAGGGAGGAACCCTGGTGTCGGAGCCAAGATGGGTCATCTCAAGTCTCCTGAGGGATCCATCTTTGGCCCATGAGAGGTGAAGGGGGACCCCAGGGGGCCTCTGGGAAAGGTTCCCTGAGACGTGGGTGCAGGAATCAGCAGGCCCCATCTCCCTCTGATGTGGTCGGGCCAGGCGGGAAGTGATGCCGGGACCCCTGGGGGTGCAGCCCTGGGGGACTTGGAGGGCAGCTACCTGGGAGCAGAGGTGGCCGACAAGGCCCACATGTGCTCACTCAGGGTCCTGCAGCCACCCCACCCCACCCCACTCTCCGGGTCCCCTTCAGAGTTTGCTCTTGGGTGAGACAGTGGGCCCTTAGCCGCTCGGCCTTGGGCCCACTGACACTCAAGGACTCTTAGCTGCTGCACGTGCTCAACCCCAACACCCTGGTCCCAGCAGTTGCTTCACCTCCGGCACTGTCTTTAGCAGGTGGCACTGTGAGTAATCAGGGGACAGCCTGCTGTGTTTCACCCTAAAGCTGCACACGGGCATGGGATGACTCAGAGGACTTCAGGGACTTTGAATAGCTAAGGGGGGGGGGGGGTGGCCCCCACTCTGCATCTCTCTTCTGTAACCACGTGGGTCCTGCATCTGAACCAGACTAAACATTTTCTGCAAAGAGCCAGATAGTAAGATTTTAGGCTCCATGGGCCCCATACATCCTCTCTTGCAAATTCTATGTTTTTCTCTTTATCTATTTATTCATTTCCTTTTTTTTAATGGCTGCACCTGTGGCATATGGAAGTTCCTGGGTCAGGGATTGAATCGAATCGAGCCTCAGCTTCAACCTATACCAGATCCTTCAACCCACTGTACCCGGTCGGGGATCAAACCCGAGCCTCTGCAGCAACCCGAGCAGCTGCAGTCAGATTCTTAAACAACCGTGCTACAGCAATAACTCCTATTCTGTGTTTTTCTTCCAACTCTTAAAAAATGTACAGATGAGCTTTCCTCTCAGGTGAGACAAGAGCAGCCAGATTCGCCTCAACCCTGGAAACCCTCCGTGGACCGATTTACCACCTTCAGCCCGGCCAGCCTCTGGGACACCAAGTTTTTCCTGTTTGCCCCCGACAGTCCCGGCCACTCAAGTCCGGAAGTGGCCAAGATAGCGTCCAGCTGGGATGAGCACAGAGACAAGGTGGGGAAGCAGTGACAGCTGTGGACAGTGGCCTTAGATGGACCTGGACTCACATCCCTGCTCTGCCACCTCTGAGAGGGCAGCCTCAGATGGTAATGGAAGGTAACGATGCCCACCTCACAGGGTGGCTGCGAGGCTTAAATACCCCTTGAGCGCTTACCACAGGGCGAGGCGCATGCTGGACAGTTGGACGATATGGGGACACATCTGGTGGCCCCAACCCTGGTCTGGGGCCTCCTCTGAACGGCACTTCCACCGGCTTTTTCTTCTTCTTCTTCTTTTTTTTTTTTTTTTTTTTTGTCTTTTTAGGGCTGCACATGCGGCACATGGAGGTTCCCAGGTTAGGGGTCGAATCAGAGCTGTAGCCACTGGCCTACACCAGTCATAGCAACACCAGATCTAAGCTGCGTCTTCAACCTACACCACAGCCATGGCAATGCGGGATCCTTAACCCACTGAGCAAGGCCAGGGATCAAACCAGCATCCCCGCGGATACTAGTTGAGTTCGTAATGCCCTGAGCCACAACAGGAACCCCTCCATCAGCTTCTTGATGAGGCTGCCTGCCCGCAGTGCTGATTCCCCTGGGCCAGTGAGAGTCCCTGCCCCTCTCAGCCCCAGTTTCCCCCAGAGTCACCAATTGGACAGATCTCTGTCCACCTTTCACCATCCGGGAGTTAATAAGATGGAAACTTCCACGCACGTGTGTGCATCTGGTCCTGGTGGCTCTCCCAGGCCGGGGCAGCACAATGCAGCACGGAGGGCAGCAAGGCCAGGGCCACACCAGACCTGCCATCAGGTTCATGGCTGCCTCAGGCTCTTCCCAACTTCCAGCCAGGGCACTGGCTGCTTCCTTGTTCCCCCTGCAGGGCTTATCTCTCCCACAGAAACAAAGGGAGCTTCCTCAAGATCAGGATCTGAGTTTTCTTAAATTTGTGCATTCGATGACCACTTGAGCTAGGGTTGTCAGACTTAGCAGCTAAAAATGAAGGCTGTGAAGTTAAATTGGAATTTCAGATAAATGAATATAATTTTTTAGTATAATTATATCCCAACTCTGGTATGGGATATACTTACATTGAAAAAAATTGGGGGAGTTCCCTGGTGGTTCATCAGGTTAAGCACCCAGTGTTGTCACTGCTGTGGCATGGGTTTGATTCCCGGTCCAGGAAATTTCACGTGCCACAGGCATGGCCAAAATAAAATAGTTCTACACAATCATTGGGGGATAATTTTATACTAAAATAGTTTTCATTTGCCCAAAATTCAAACATGGCCAAGCACCCAGAATTTCACATGGCAGCTCTAAATGGAGCAGCGACTCTAGGGAGGCACCCCATCCTTGAGTTTTCTTTTTTTTTAAGGGTTGCACCCACAGCATATGGAGGGTCCCAGGCTAGGGGGTCTCATCGGAGCTGTAGCTGCCGGCCTACGCCACAGCCACAGCAAAGCCAGATTCAAACCACGTCTGTGACCTACACCACGGCTCAGGGCAACGCCAGATCCTTCACCCACTGAGCGAGACCAGGGATCGAACATGCAACCTCATGGTTCCTAGTCCGATTTATTTCCGCTGCGCCACGATGGGAACTCCCCCATCCTTGAGTCTTGATGTCCTCCTCCTATCGGGACTAATAATGCCTGCCTCCTCGAGCAGGGAGTGTAAGGGAAGCGACGGTCAGGGGCTGAAAGCACAGGAAGGGAAGCGTGACGGTAAAGGGCCCATCACCTGCAGTCTGGGAGCCCCCACGAGGCCACTCCTGAGGCGGCTGGAGCCCCTGAGGCTGCCGGGAGCAGGAGGGGAGGGAGGATCGGTGTCCTGCGAGGTATAAAGGATCAGCCCCCAGCACCACTTCCCGAACCAGGAGAGGAACAGAGCGGCTTTGTCTCGCTGTGTGTAGTCACCCTCCCTCCACAGGCTGCGCCCCCGTCCCCATCCCTGTGAACAGGAAGGTGCCCGCCCCAAGAAGAGCCACAGCATGAAGTTCCTTTGTGGCTCAGTGGGTTAAGAACCCAACACAGTGTCTGTGAGGATGTGGGTTCGACCCCTGGCCTCACTCAGTGGGGTAAGGATCCAGTGTTGCTGTGGCTGTGGTGTGGTGTGGGTCACAGCTGCAGCTCCACTTCAACCCCTAGCCTAGAAACTTCCATATGCTGCAGGTGCCACTGTAAAGAAGGGAGGAAAAAAAAAGCCAGAGTACGAGACGGGCTTGGGCCACCAGCTGCTCACAGCTCCAAGCCCAGCATTCAGGCTACACCAAACAAACACCACTTCCTACTGGCCCTGTCGACCCTGGTGTTAGGGCAACAGGGCCCACATACCTGGCCTGCCAGCCAGCCCATGGCATCTCATCTACGCACGGTTCCCATCATGCAGCCAGTAAACCTTTGGCCGTGGCTGCCCTGCCCACTCTGTGGGCACCTGGCCGGGTCCTGACTCCCAAAGCTGTGTCTTCCTGCTGGGAGCTGGGTCGACCCAACCAAATCCGTGCCCAGACCGGATGGCAAGCAGAGCCAGGTGGTTGAGCGGGGCTCAGGTAACTACATGGCAGCTGCATCCCACTTACAGGCTGTGCAGCCTTGGGCAGGTGAGTTTGCCTCTCTGAGTCTTGGGTCCCTCTGTGAAACAGGAGAAAAACCAGTAATGGACAACCGTAGATCATGCCTGGCACAGGGCTATGGTGGAGTCCCCAGATAGCTAAATCCTGACAGGGGTGCAGCAGGGGCCCCCGTGGAGACTGAGCAGGCTGGGGGACAGGTGGAGCTGATGGGTTAATAAGGTCAGGGGCAAAGATGGCAGTCCAAGGAGCAGCCGGCAGAGATTCTGTCTCCTTCAGTCCTGCCCAGGCCCAGAACACCCACCCAGGGGTGGCACTTACCCTGGGTAGGAGTTCTGGGTCCCCTCACCGACTGCCCCGTAAACCCAGGGCTAATTCCAGTTATCGCAGCTCCCGGACCTCACCCAGCCTCCCCCAGTGGTGGTGGCCGTCACCACATCCTGCCTTGCCGAGGATGTCCCATCAGCCCGCCCCTCCTGTTCCCAAATGGTCCAGCCACCCCTCCCTCAGGCAGAAGCACAGGGCCTGCTCCAGACACTGAAGTTCATGGGCACACGTAGGCAGTGGCCAAGACCTGCGTCCAGTGTGAGCACCCAGCCTGCACAGGGTGAGCTGGCAAGGGTGCCCACCGTGTACTCGATGCTCCACACCCACTCGCCACCTTCTCGCCACAAATGGAGCTTCTCCCCCCTCCAGAGCCACCACCTCCCTCTTGCCTCCCATCAGTGTCAGCCAGGACGTGGAAATCATCCTTCACATACCCAGGGCGACAGCCTAAATGCCCGACCCTGTTGGCCCGGGGTCTGGAAAAGGGCGACGGCTGTGAGTCGAGGACCTCAGGCAAGTCCTTCCTCATCTCTGTGCCCCACTGTCCCAGCCTGAATGAAGGGGCCAGAGCGCACGACCCAAGCTCCGGAGTCGGCAAAGGGGCACAGATGGGTGAGAGGTGGGGTGACACCAGCCCCGCCCACAGGACCGGGCACAGGCCTGGGGCTCAGGACAGCCTCCCCTGCCCTAGCTGGGCCCCCTGGCTCTGGAGGGAGCCTTGGGGAAAGGGCTCTGCCCTGCACACACTGTGCTCAGCTGCTCCAGGCTCTCTAGGGAGCAAAGGGGGTGAGCTGGCAGCACCCAGTCCTGGGCTGGGCTCCGAGATGGGGCAAGAGACAAGGACAGGCAGGAAATGGAGCAGCCCCTGGGGTAGAGCCTGCAGAGCTGGAGAGACAGAAGTAACCACGGGAGCAAACGGGAATCACCAAAGCAAAGCACTGGTGTGCAAGTGTGGACAGGGTGCGTGCGTCTGCAGCCAAACACGGGTCCTGGCAGCCTGGGTGGAGGAGGGACCAGCCTTGAAATCTGGGGGCTAAGGGAGGGCCAGGCGAGGGCTGGAGGCCCTGCCAGGGGGCTGAACAAGGGGATGGAAGGAGCGTAAGGAGGGAGCACAGCCTGAGGGCAGTTTTAAATGCAGAGCTCTAGAACAGACTGCGGGGGCCAGAGGATGCATGCTCCCAGGACGAGGTGCACAGGTGATGGGGCTGGCCAGAGCCAGGCTACATTGCGAAGCCAGAAAGCAGAGGGAGTCTCCCCTTCTGGCTAGTCCCCTGTTCCCAAAGGGCCCTCCTGGCGGAAGCAGCGGTAACCCCTGGGAGCCAAGCGCAGGCAAGAATCCCACTGGAGATTGCTGAATGACCAACAGGATGCCAGTTCCAACTGGGTGTGAGCGGGTGGGCAGTGGACGGGCACTGGCCCCATAACCCCATGCCCCAGTGTCATCCCCTCACAGTCTTGGCTGGCGCACTGCCCACCACCCCGCACGGAGTCTAAGCTCCACAGGTCACACGGTTGGTGCACCGCTGGGCCCTCGGCATCCAGCACAGTGCCCGGCGCCAAGGTGACGCTCCAGACTGGAGGGAATACATGCTAGCAGAGTGGACAGGACCCTGGAGTCCCACACCTGTCCATGCCAGAATATGGGAATTCAATGCAAAGAGCCCCCGTGTCTCAGCAAATGTAACTGCAGATGGGGGTGGGCAGAGGGGGCTCGTGGAAAGGGGGGCACCTGACTCCCCCTTTAGCTGCTAACAGAGCACTGAACTCAGGAAGCTGGGGGCCAGGAAAGCCACAGACCCAACTGCGGAACCCTGAGGATTTAGCCATTCATTCTAGAAGGAAGGTGCTGACATACCTAGAGCTTTATTGCTGAACGGAGACTTGGGGGGCTTAAAAACTACAGCCATCACCAGGTGTGGACGATCTAGAATTGCCCGAATTCCCCAGCTAGGGTTGCCTGTTGACAAGGCAAGGAAGGACCCAAGAAGCAATAAGCCCAGATAATGGCTCAGGTCGGAAAGAGACTAACTGGTTTTTTGCCTGATGTCCTTCAGTGCTGTCATGGCATGTGGGCTCGGGGAGGCCAAGTTCATCCTGGACCAGTTGCCACTCCTGCCCGAGCTCTGCCTAAGACTCACCGCCCTGGGACCTCACAACCTGGACTGCCACTGTGTCAGCAGCCTGGCTGACCTGCAACAGTCACTGGGAAGCACCCCGTATGGACACCAGGAAAAGCTGTGACCGTGAAACCAATAGGTCTGATGTGATAGGGCTGGGGCCGAAATTCTCTGAGGACTTCAAAAGAAAATCAGAAACTGGAAGGGCAGAGAGAAAGAGCTGAACACCTTGTAACGAGCTCTGGAGACCCCGGCCCTGCAGGCCCAAGGAACCAAGGCGAGGTCAAGCTTCGGAAGGCACTGGGTCAACTGGCGATGCCCCAAGGTGTTGGCGTGAGCGCAGCTCAGCCTCCAGGGGCAGCCGGCACCAGGTACGTGGAAGCCTGTCTCCCTGCCCCTGGCCCCACTCTCCCTTCCAGCGTCGCTGTCCCAGATGAGGCGGTTCCAGTTTACTCCGTGCTAGGATGTTACATGGTAGCAACACCACATGCTACTGTGGGCCCAGAATGCCTCTCGGAGACGCAGGGGACGGACCTATGAGAGGGAATGAACTTGCTGTGCTCGGTTTGAGACGTGAGTGTCCCTGAGACCAGGGTCTGCCATCCATCCTCAAAGCTGGATGTACTGGACCTCACCGGAGACGTGGCGCTTCATTTAAACAGAGCCCCAATCCTGCAGACTGCAGACAAAATCATCCGTGAGAAGAGAGGCATCTCCTTACTACACGGCAGGCAATGAACTCCTGAAACTCACCACCTTCGCACCCAGTAGGTGTCCACACTCCCCTCCTGAGGGGACGAGGCTGCACACAAAGCGTGGGGGCTGGGCTGACTGAGGACTGGATGTGCCCCTCCCTCGAGCCAGTCAGTCCTTCAGAAACCGGTTACCCACCGCCACCACCAAGCACTCAGCACCTTCTTTCCGCCAGGGCCCCCAGCTGGGCTCTTGCAACCACGTGCCTCTCTCTCTCTGGCTAAGCCCCGACCAGGACACTCACGCCTGCCTGTGGCTGCATGGTTAGTGGCTCTGGGGAAGGTACACGAGGTCCTGGCTCTGGATGTCGTCTAAAGGGACCTGGAGGCACCTTCTGTCCTAAATGGTCTGGCCTGAAGAGTGAGCCACATAAATTGAACATCAAGATACAGGAGGCTGTCACTCCAAGAAGCAGTTGGCAGAGCGGCCCAGAGGGATCTCAAGGAGATGGCCATTAGCAAGCTCTTTGCCTCCAACCAAAGCCACGTCTGGATCAGCCTTGCCCTCAATCTGCAGAGAAGCTCTAAGGAGTCTCCTGTCTCTCTGAGAGGGCTGCTGCCCACAAATGCGGGGAAGCACGTCTCAAGGCTCCAGAGGCAGCTGCCAACCGTGGTTCAGGACATGGCCTCGGAAGCACAAAACCTCAGCTCTGGCAGCTACTGGCTGGGTGGCCTTGAGGTGTGATACCGGCTCAGAGCTAGCTCCCCTTAAAAATAATTTTTAGGGGTTCCCGTGGTGGCGCAGTGGTTTAACGAATCCGACTAGGAACCATGAGGTTGCGGGTTCGATCCCTGCCCCCCTGCCCTTGCTCAGTGGGTTAACGATCCGGTGTTGCCGTGAGCTGTGGTGTAGGTCGCAGACGTGGCTCGGATCCCGCGTTGCTGTGGCTCTGGCGTAGGCTGGCAGCTACAGCTCCGATTAGACTCCTAGCCTGGGAGCCTCCATATGCCGCGGGAGCGGCCCAAGAAATGGGAAAAAAAATAATAATAATAATTTTTATTTTGGTTGTACCCGTGGCATGTAGAAGTTCCTGGGCCAGGGATCAAACCTGCACCATAGCAGTGACCAGAGCTACTGCAGTGACAACACCCGATCTTTAACCTGCTGTGCCACAAGTGAACTCCCAGAGGCCCTTATTTTGTAGGCAGGGCTGTTAGAAAGACTAGAAATCACATGCACACAGAGAAGGCACTTAAGAAAGGGCAGCTACTGGGAGAGGTCGTCAAAGCATTTCCTACGGGAAGCTAGCAGGGTTTGTCAAACGCCTCCACCGTGGGAACACTAGCGTCCAACTGCACTGAGCTGAAGACTAGAAAATCACTGACTCCACATGACTTTGGGCGCTAGTTCTTAAGGCCAAAAAAGAGGAGCCAAGGTGTTTGTTTCAAGAAAGATCACAGCCGTCAAACGCAATGCCCCAACTTGCTGGCCAAGAACAGACAGGCTCCATTTGGCGCTAAGAAGAGACAGTGACTATGATACACGCTGTCTTCCTTGCTGATGCCAGAAGGGCTGTGCAGGAAAGGCACTTGGCCAGTGCCACTACGGAGGGTTTAAGCACAGGCAACACCTTCCTTTTCGATGTGTATTAAGTCATTCGTTTATTTCTCAGGATGGGCACACTCAAGTATTAAGTCGGCCAGGACAACTCATGGCTCCCAGGTATGTACAGATCCTTCGACGGCTTGGGTCACAGACAACTTCATAGCTAGTGCACCACACACACGAGATAAACAGGAGGCCTAAAAGCCCCAAGCCACTCCAAGAAGAAGGGGGAGGGGGAGGAGCAGTGCTGCAGCACCCCGTGGGGGAGTCAACGCACGGGAGGGAGACACAGAAGGATGGAAGGCCAGCTAGCGTCAATCTCTGTCGGCCGCAGATTCCGCATGGTGCTCAGGGCACTGAGTTCAGCAGATCCTTCAGGAAGCTCTCTGGATCGGTGATTTCTGCTAAGAGACCTGGAAACAGGCAGAGGCTGGTCAGCAGCGGCAGGCAGGCCCCCAGCCCCGAGTCACGGATACTGCATCCACGCAGGGAACGCGCTGTGCCCCAACAAGCCCCGACACAGCTGCTCACTGGAGGCAGGCCATGACTGGGGAGACAGTCAGCCCGCAAACACTCTCGTCCTGCGAGGAGGGTCCTGCTCTGGAACCAGGCCCTGCTGTTCGTTTAAAGGCATTAAAGTCGCTGAGGCTGGTCTTACCACCTCCCTGGAGCGGTCTTTGCAGGGGTCCTGTAACTCCACTGACATGGAGTATAACATGGACAGGGGCTCCTGCAGACGGAGTGTCCACAGCCTTCAGCACATTTGCAGAGTGACCGGGGGCCAAAGACAGGCTAATCCTAATGGCACTGCCCTGGAGGGCTGGGAGGGCAGAATAGGCTGGGCTGGGAGGACAGGGTAGGCTGGCAGGACCCTGGCTCAGCTGACTTTCGATCCAACCCCTAGCCCAGGGCCTTGGAGCAAGCTGCCAGAGTCAGGAGTGCTGTCTCCTCCGCTGGCAAACGGAGACAGTGACAAGTCTTCACGCTCCCCTGCTCTGGGGCAGATGCAAAGCCCTGAACCAAGGTGAGTATCTTCCTTGCCCTGCCCGCCTCCTCCTCCTCCTCCTCCTCGGACTCTGACATTCATATGGACAGTCTCTGTAGTCAGACCCCCAGGGGACGGGCAAGGCGCTGGGCCAGGAGACACAAGTGCACAGGCTACCTGCCCTTGGTCAGGGGTCACTGGCTGAAGAAAATAAGGATATAGGTGAGGTAAGATGTCTAGACTGGAAAGACACGTGGAGCATCCAGGGAAGTTAACAAAGCAACGGGGGTGGGCAGTGCTAACGCGTGACCCCAGATAACGGGGGAGGCACCAGGCCAGCAAAGGCCCATCCAGCACAGCTTCCAGGGAGGCCATTGCAACAAACGGCCAAACTAGAAGGCAGGCTCAGGGCTTCTGGGGAAACTCCACCCGCTGGTGCTGAGCCGGGAGGGAAGAAGAATTCCCAGAGAGCATCCCTCCAGACATCTGAGGGTCTAGCTCCCAGAGGACCGCCTGAAAGCGTCAGTGGAGGCCTTCCCTTGATGGTGGATCTGGGAAGACCTTTTCCTGCTCTTAGACGTCAGACTAAGAGCGGCGGGGGGAGGAAACCAGCTCACAGAAGAGTGAGGCAGGTAGCTCCCCGGCTCTGGCTCTGGGAGCCCGACCTTGGAAAGGATGGCAGCAATGGGGGCTGATCGCCGTGGCGCCCATAGCCTGGGAGGGTGCGGGATTTTCATCCTGGGTGGATTTTCCCAGCACTGGCCCAAGTCACCTCCCCCTGCTGTCATCTGATGCTTGGTTATGAAATCCAAACAAAATTTAATGTGCTTGCAATTCGGATGACAAATCTGCTGTGCAGAGCACCTGGACACAGCAGAGAACAATGAGCTGCACATTTACTGGCTATCAGGGCTGAGCAACCGTCTGAGGACATCTCACGGGACAGCGTTCAGGGTGCTGCCCCGTTCCTACCAGCAGAGGTGTTCTTTGCTCTCTCTCTCTTTTTTTTTTTTTTGGCCATTTCTTGGGCCGCTCCCGTGGCATATGGAGGTTCCCAGGCTAGGAGTCTAATTGGAGCTGTAGCTGCCAGCCTATACCAGAGCCACAGCAACGCGGGATCCGAGCCACGTCTGCGACCTACACCACAGCTCATGGCAACGCCAGATCATTAACCCACTGAGCAAGGGCAGGGACCGAACCTGCAACCTCATGGTTCCTAGTCGGATTAGTTAACCACTGCGCCACAATGGGAACTCCTCTTTTTTTTCTTTTCTTTCTTTCTTTTTTTTTTTTTTGTCTCTTGATGTTTACTTCTTATTGTCAGGAATCAGAGTTGAAATTCTCCACGGCTCCCCAGGGCAGCCGTGACACAGATGTCTCAGCCCCCAAGAGGCAGGAGAAGATGGGTAATTCTCTGAACTGTCGTAAAAAGCCAGGAAGCAAAAGGGGCTCTAGCGATTCTCCAGCTGTGCTCCACTGGGAATCCGCTTGGTCTTCAAAGCCTCAGTTACCCTGTCTGTGAACAGGGATCAGCCCATCTCCACTTCGCACGCCTGCATGAGCAGCGGCACAGGCCTGGGGTGAAGTGGCTGCTGTCCTGTCACCAGCGAGGTCTCAGCAGCAGCCCACAGGCCAGGTCGCACCTGTCTTTTCCCGCGTGTGGAGATGAAAGCAATGGCTAGCCCCACTAAAGCAGGCCTGGGCTTTGCCCAGAAGGTCTGTGAAAGATGAACAACCCTGACACTGACCGGCGGCATCGAGGAACTCGGAGAAGGTCTCCACGGGCATGAACTCCTCCTGGAAGGCCTTCAGGGCCTTGTCGGCAGCCTCGTGGATGGGCATGTCGTTGTGGCGGATGTACTCTGCGAGCGAGCAGGACCAGCCTCCCTCCGTATTGCTGGTCGGCACCTTCTACAAGAACCAATGCGAGACGGGCCGGGGTGGGGGGGCACTCAGTGCCTTGGTCGGGGGGCGGGGGGGGCACCCCCCACACACATCTCGGTTTCCCCGGAGGATGTGCTCTGCCTCCAGAACAGAACTCCCCTCCGCTCCTCTCACAGCCCCTGTTAAGCAGGGATTGCCTGTCCCACGAGCTCCAACAGGCCATGGATGCGCTCTTCCGCCTCATACCTCCCACACCCGCACCTCCCTGAGAGGGAGGCCAGGGTGCTCTCGCAGAGCTGTTTTCATGCAGGTGATGAAAGGACCTCCCCCCTCCCCGCCGACCCTCTCAGGCAGAGAGGAGTGTCCCTATTAGAAGCTGGGCTGGAACAAGTCACACTCACACAGGGCAACGGGCTTTACCCAGAGGGACGAGAGCAAAGAAAGGGGGACTCGGGGGGGAAGATGCGCCTGCAGGAGAGGGTCTGCGGCAGCCTGAGGCCTCGGGCCTGAGTGAGAGGGGAGCCCTCCCACGGCGGGTGCAGCCTGTTTCAGGCGGAGGCCGTGGAGGAGCAGGCTGCCAGGGCAGGGCCGCGGGCACCAGCCCGGGTGTCTACGCCCTCGCCAAAACCCACACTACCCCTGGTTGGCCCCTTACCTTAAACATGTTGTAAATGAGATCGACGAGGGCCCAGAAGAGAAGGGAAGAGCGATACACGGAGTAGTCCTTCACCGCCTTGTCTGTCAGCCTGCAACAGAAACCAAAGCCCATGTCCATGCAGAGCCTGGGAGGACACAGCACAAGGACAGAGCCAAGCATTCTGGGAGCTGGGGAAGGGTCACGGGAGCTGGGCGTCACTCGCTCCAGCCACTGGCTCCTCTGCTCAGAAGAAAGCAGCCGGGACAGGGCTTCTGAAGCCCTCCAACTCAGTGGTTTATTCCCCACAGGGCTTTCCATGAACGGGTCCTGTCCAGCGCTGACTCGGCTGAGTCAGGGCCAAGCGGAGAGGGGAAGATGTAAGATGCACCACAGCAACCGCCAGGCTGCTGCTTAAGGAGATGCGCGGGGCCCAGTGTCCCTGCGTTTAGCCCCGGCCACACGCTGGGACTTCGCGGGACCTGGTAAATGACATAGGAAACGAGGTTCTACTTCCATCTTTACATTCCACCGGAGAATTTTTACAAACAGTCAGCAAACCTAAACCAGCCATAGTATTCAGTCCACCACGTGCCGTGCTAGAAAGCAGCCAGCTGTCAGAAACCTGGTCTGAGCAACAGCATTGCCTCGGATGGAAGCCGCAACCGCCCCAACGCCTCCCAAATCCCGGGTGAATCCTGGAGCTGCTCACCACACCCCTTCATTTCTAACCAGTATCGTCACTACTTAGTCCAATGAGTCAGTTTGGGAGTAGAGCCCAACCAGTCCCTTGGGAAACAGGGGGGTGCCAGGGACAAGAGCATCCACGGCCTCCTCACAGACACTCCCAGCCCGAGGACTGATTTCCCCTGGGAAATACGGAAAGACCAGACGCCCCTCTGCACAAGGAGTGAAGTGTCAGGGCTAGGATTCGGCTTCTACAACCCAAGATCTAGGAAAGGCTTCGTCTGCAAACCACCTTCGTGTCTGTAATAATAAAGGGTAGATAAGCCCTTACTGTGGAGATTCCACACCTTGGAACAGAGTCCATAACTGAAAGGATCAGAACTTAGTACTATAATGCATGTGTGGGGGGTTCCCACCGTGGCTCAGAGGTCAAGACATCTGATTAATATCAGCATCCATGAGGATGCAGGTTCAATCTCTGGCCTCGCTCCGTGGGTTATGGATCTGGGCTTGCTGTGAGCTGTGGGGTAGGTTGCAGACGCAGCTCGGATCCTGCATTGCTGTGGCTGTGGCATAGGCCGGCAGCTACAGCTCCTATTTGACCCCTAGCATGGGAACCTCCATATGCTGCAGGTGGGACCCTAAAAAGCAACAAAAAAGAAAAGCATGTGTGGGCATAATGAGGGTCTCCCATTGTGGAATGTCGTCTTCCCCTTATATTCCTGTCCCTGAACCAAAGGATGGTTATCTTGCTAAACTTGAATGCAGGCCTCGCTTCATCTTCCGCCTAATGACCTGAGGCATACCTCATGCTTCTATTTATGGTTTTACAGTTAAGCCAGGCTGCTTCACTCCACAACATTCTGACGGCTTTCTTGAGCCATCTCAACTTACAGCGATCTCCCAGAGTCCCCCAGGTTTCCCTCTCTGTCTATGGTCCTTACTAGGGCTTCACGACCGCCTGTGTAACTATGCTACTCTATACCTATCATTTGGGAAAGCATTTTTCTAGCACAAAACACTTCTAATGGGTATCCCCAAAATAAAGATGTCCACTGATTCCACAATAAATAAATAAGACGTGCGTGTGTGTTATGTGTATACCCATGTTTACATACGCTAGACTCATAAAAATAAAAACAAGCCAACAGGTGATTCCTTACAGAAGCTGCAACTAGACTGTATGGGCCTCCTGGGACTACCTAGCATGGAACAGGCCATCCCCACCTGCATTCAGTAAATGTTTAAACGACTAACAAAAGTGAAATGAAAGAATAAAGTGAGGCAACTCTGCTAAAATATGCTACCTGTACCTTCCCTCCACAGTGCCCAGCTGCTGCCCTCCTGCCAGAAAGGGGGAACTACTGCCAGGTGGGCTGAGGGGAGGGTGACCTTTGTTCTCTGCAGGCAGACCCGGTAATAGAAAAGGCTAGCAAAGGCCCCGGCTTAAATTCCTGCCAGTTCCTGGCAGAGGAATCTTTTTCCTGAATGTAAAACCTGCAGAACAACAACTTCTCTTGTGCAAATTCCTAGCTTTTTGTGCATCTGCCGCTACCTCCTACCCCGTAATGGACTCAAGTGACTCTGCCTCAAGCACCAGGACGTTCCCCTCTAAATGGCCCTCCTGGGAGGAGTCCCCACACCGTGCCAATGCCCAGCACCCTGTCAGTGGCTTCAGGAGCCCCACTCACACCCCCACACCATAACCAGGGCTGTGCCTCGTGGATCTTCTGCTTTAGCAGCAGGAATCTTCAGTGGCCCTGCCCTAACCTAGTTATTTAAGACTAATCTGTAAAGGTGACTAATGTGCCACAGAGAAAATGGCCACACGAACACAGCTCACACTGGATTTCTTAATTCAGCTGTGACCAAACTGGCTTTTCCTTAGCTGCCCAGGACAGTAATGAATCCTAGTCTCCTAATTGAAAGCAAACAGCTCCTGTGGGTTCAGATTTCACACCTGTCACCGAGAGCCCGTGCCCAGTCAACAGCCACTTTATGTGCTGTGGCCACAAGCCGAGCCTGGCTTATTGACAACTTAGTCTCTTGCAGATCTAACTTTTGACTGCTAGCAGCTAGTTAACTATCAATGCTTCAAGACTCTCAGGAAAGGCTGGAAAGTGCACTGTTTGGCATGGGGGCAGAGGGCAGGTAGGGACCCAACAAGACTGGCCTGCTGCTACTCTACAGAGGCTGGCACTGGCTGGAGATTCAGCCTGGTCTCTCTGGGCTGGGAGGTTCCCATGACCAGTGACTCTGTAAATCAGGGTGATGGAGGGAGAGGCACCAGGTGTGCACATTCAGGCCCACAGCTGTCTCCACCTGGTCTGTCTGCACCTGGTCTGTCACCAGGGGCCTCAAAGCTCCCCCACCACTCCCTCCCTGAAAACGGTCCCTCGGATGCTAGCGGAAGCAGACACATGAGGGCAGACCTTCCTGGAGCGAAGCAGGTTTCCCTCGAGGGGCAGAAGCAAGCTGACAAACCCACACCCTGCTCTGCAGCCCAGGGCAGGCAGACTGTGCAGGACCACCCGGGCTCAGAATGGTGCCACGGAGTCCACTGAGCATGTTGCAGTCCGTGTGGTCGTCGCAAAGGGCATCTTGTTGTTTGCAGCTGTTTCTCTCAAGACAGCTCCCAGCTGACCCGGATCAGAGCAAGGGGTCAGGCAAACGAGACCGCATCCTTCCTGAAATGCCTGCCTTCTTCAGGAGGTGTCCACATGCACAGCAGAGAAGGAAAGGCTCAGGGAACATGGCGCAGACAGGACAGGAACGTGACAGAGGGAGACGACGAGCTTTTAATGATCAGAAAAGAAGCTCCCCAGCCATGGCCCCGACCAGCAAGAGTCAGAAAAGCTGGCTTCTTGCCTCAGCTGCCCGTCGGCCCTAACTCTTCTGAGAAATCTCACCCTGTGCCTGGCTAGCTTCCTCTCTGAGAAATTTTCCAGAGGCACCTGGCTCCACCCCAGGTGCCTGATCCAGAGAAGGCAGGTGCCTGTCAGCTTTCAGGCCCAGATTCTTGATGTGACGGACCACGAAGGGTCGTGGGCAACTACCAGTCCAGGAAGGGCGCCTCCCCTTAGCACACGCACACTGCCGGGGACTTTCACTCACAGTGGGGACAGAGTCCAGGTGACAGGCAGCCTGGGAGACAGCTTCTTGAAACAGGTACTGACCTGGTGGCTCCCCCTGGAGCCACTGCCCGGGCCTGAGAGGTCACCAGCAGCCTCCGCAGGATTTCCACACGTGTGGCTCTCCACTTCTCGGGGGGCAGGATGTGGAGGGCCAGGACTGTGAAATAGTGGGGCCCGTCCACTTCAAAGGCACTCTCCACCCACTTCTCCTTGGGCTGCTCCAGAAAGCCCTGGAGGTTCTTCTCCTCTCGGGAAGTTGCTCGGGTTCTGGAACAGAAGGGGTGGCATGAAACCAGTGCAGAAGCAGCGCTCCAGCCTCAGGAGGGGAGGAGGGTCTGCTCAATTTCCCGTCTTCTTTTAAGTTTCCTGAATGCTGGGCTCCCCGCCCTCCACTTCAAGCATGGCTCCTTCCCTCCTGAGCCCTTCTTGGTGGCATCACCCTTGTCCCCCACCCCGGTCCGGCTCCGACACAGCTGCAACGGTGCATGTGCCAAGCGTTGTGTATTCACACACATGCCACCATCCAAGGGTCCCAATGACTCCGGAAGGGTCCACGGGCCCTTTCTACCTGAGGCCCAGGAAGGGAAGTGATGCGCCTGTGCCCAGGAAGGGAGGTGACCAAGCCCAGGGACTGAGCCCACAGCCCGCAGTCCCCACCTCCACGCGGTCTCATGACAGATGACTGTCCGTGCCTGCCCTGGACTCTCTGTTTGGCTCTGTTCTCTTATGTACGCCCCCCCCTTCCTCCGTTAGAACAGTGTCTTCTGAAAGGCACACATGGCTTCTCATTCTCGCTCTTGCCTAAATAATGATCATCATCACCTTCAACGCCAAGAACCTTCTATGTGCTTTCTACAGATTGTCTCTTCTGATCGTCACAGTGACCTCATCAGACGGGCAGTATCCTGATGTTACAGAGGGGAAACTGCAGCCCAGAGAAAGCAAGCATTTTGCCCAGCCACACAGTGGGAAGGAAGGAAGCGGGCTCTGACCCAGTCAGTCTGGCTCCAGCCCACCCCACACCGACTCTCCACCCTGCGCCACGATGGAACTCCAAAGAATCACTGGATCGGACTGAGAGATCACCTTCTTATCAGATACTTCTAACTACATGCCTCCCTTTTAACCCGGCTGGTGCTCTCAGGCCAGGAGTGCCTGACGCCCTGTCCTAACTCTGTAGGGGAAACAAAAGCACAACACCAGAAGCCACTGAATCAAAGCCACCAGGGCTGCAGATGGCACTGCCAGACTCTGCACCGTGGGAAAGGAGGTGGGGGTGGGCAAAGACCGTGGTCCCTTCGCCGCCATGAAGAAAGGACCCGGATGGACCAGATGGCTATACTAGACCAGAGTGTCCAGCATCGCTCAGCACTGCTCTGGCTCATGGTCTGACACGCTTGCCTTCATACACAAATGTTCCACCAAAGGCACTGTGATCCCCGCTCAGCCAGTACCCGGGACCAAGCTCACAGCAATGCGACCAGCGAGGGAGGCCAGCTGCAGCTTCCAGTTCAGCCTCCAACTGACCATGACAACCAGGACACAGCCACCTCTCATTCCATCTAAGGGACTTGAGCATGAGCTACAAATGTCTGGCATTTGAGAAACACAATGACACCTGGAGCCATCAGCTCTGCTCTGCTGGGCAAATCACACTGTGTCTCTGGGCAGCCTGTCCCGCTCCCTGAAGAGGGGGCCGTCCACTTGACCTCACGGCTGCCAGGAAGGGCCAAGAGCTCCGTCGAAGGCCCCACAGACACCAGCGGGCAGCACTGCTCAGGCCTGCAGCACAGTCTGGATAACGGGGAACATTCGTGCTGTCAACGATGCAGGTTTTTCTCCTGACCGTCTACAGAGCAGAGCGGATGATGTCAAGTCTGATGGAGTCCCAGCAGTGCTTCTCTTTAACAGTGAAGCCTGTGGTCTCCAGGTCAGTCTTTCCTCTCATGAAAGAAAAAAAAAAAAAAGAAAACACAGGAGGGAAGATGAAAATAACTGTGTCCAAGACCAGAAAGGATAATGACACAGATTGTCCTGCTGCCTAAACAAAACTGCAAACTGCCTCATGGACTACACATGGCCTTTCAACAACCTCTCAATACTCTGCCCAACAGACACGCAAGACTCTTGCTAGAAGATGGGGCCTAAAAGCATGAAGCCATTTAAATCACATCTAAGAGCTAAAGTATATGAAATCTCTTAGTTTGCTTTAAGGTCCAGGGTGGAAGGGAGGACTATTCTCCACCCACCTAGAGTTTCTTTCAAATTAAACCTCTATGGGAGTTCCCGCTGTGGCAGAGCGGAAATGAGTCCAACCAGCATCCATGAGGATGCGGGTTCGGTCCCTGGCCTCGCTCAGTGGGTTGGGGATCTGCCGTTGCTGTAAGCTGTGGTGAACCTGCGTTGCTGTGGCTGTGGTGTAGGCTGGCAGCTGTAGCTCTGATTCAACCCCTCGCCTGAGAAACTTGCATATGCTGTAGGTGCAGCCCTAAAAAGCAAGCAAGCAAACAAAACCCTCCATGTGTCAACCTAACTAATCCACAGTGTACACACAGATACGGACACAAATCTCTTTCTTCCCCTGGCTACCTTCCTGCTCAGTGCATGTTCCCGGATAATCTCCAACAACCCCTCTCCCTTCAGTTGCCAGAAGGATCACTCGCTGGAGAGGAAGCAGGGATAGCAAGTCCAGCTTCCTTTTATGAAATAACAGGTCCCTGCTTCTGCCACATCCTCCAGCTGTGAATCCCTCACCTGGAACAACCTGTGTGCCCCTGACGGTGACTGTGTGCAGCCCTGACGCATGCCCTCCCCTCTTCCAAGGGCAAAGAGTCTTGCAAGTAGAGACGACGCTCAAGTAGAAGCTTCGCTGATCTGGCTTCTCCCAATTCCTGCTCCCCTCTAAGCTGAAGGTCAGTCTAAGGATGTGGCCCCTGTCAGCCCCTTGGGAGATGAGGCAGTTCTGGAAAGGAAGCCACCCTACAGCTTTACTGTGGGTGACTCGTCACCTTTGGCACGGGCTGCCTTGGGCCAGGCATTTGTTCTGGAACGAGCCAGAGTGGGTATGGGGGAGCTGGTTGGGCTGAGGAGCACAGGGCGGCTCGGCCACTGCTACCCGAGAGGCGAGGTACTGACGTGTTCAGGACGTAAAGCACAGTGTGGATGATGTACGGGATCAGGTGGATGTTGCTCTCCCGGCCGCCCCCTCCGGTGTCTGCGCTGAAAGACTGCTCCATGGCGAAGCGCAGGAAGAGCAGCTTGATGTCGTGGATGTTGAGCTGGTACGTGGGCTCCCGCTGGCCCGTACACTCCTGGAGGTAAGTGTTGTGCCTGGGGAGAAGAACCGGAAGCAAGTTTCCTGGTGAAAACCCAGCCGGGAAACCAGAGCCCCAGCTCTGGCCTGATGGCTGTGAAGGTCAGAGACGGTCAAAGAATGAAAGGGGAGTGAAAGACAAGGGCTGGGCCGGGAAGAGGACCCGAGCAGAGCACGCTCTCAACTCTCTGACTGAACCTGAAGCTCTCCAAACTTTGATGAGAATGTGCTGGTTTGGGGACCCATTTCCTGCTGGACCAATGTCCTAGGACATATGGTGACCACATCTGGAAGTGTGTTCTGTTTTGGGCAGGAGTTGCACCCATGGCATACGGAAGTTCCCGGGCCAGGAATCAAACCCATGCCACAGTAACAACCTGAGACGATGCAATGACAAAACCAGATCCTTAACCTGCCATGCCATAAGGGAACTCCTGGAAGTAGTTTTGGAAAAAGAAATGGAGAACTCATCCATTCTGACTGACAAGGTGCCCTATCTATTAGAACCATCTCTTCAAATTCCAAATAAGAATCCCACTCCTGACATCTATTCAGAGAAAACCATGACTTGAAAAGACACACGTGCTCCAATGTTCACTGCAGCACTATCTGCAAGAGCCAAGAGACGGAAACAACCTAAATGTCCATCGACAGAGGAGTGGATCAAGAAGATGGGGTACATATACACAATGGAATATTACTCAGCCATTAAAAGGAAAGAAATAATGGCATTTACAGCAACATGGATGGACCTAGAAATTATCATGCTAAGTGAAGTCAGTCACACATGAAACACCAACATCAAACGCTATCACTTACATGGGGAATCTAAAAAAAGGACACAATGAACCTCTTTGCAGAACAGATACTGACTCACAGATTTTGAAAAACTTATGGTTTAATAATGAGACAGGTTTGGGGGTAGGGGGATGCGCTGAGGGTTTGGGATGGAAATGCTATAAAATCTGGTTGTGATGACTGTGGTACAACTATAAACGAAATAAAATCCATTGAGTAATTTAAAAATAAATAAGTAAAATGTGAACTCAAAAAAAAATTCCAAATAAGAGTTTTTTCTTGTGTCACTATATGTCATCATCTGTCTGGGCTCTGCCTTGATGAAGTCTGTACTTCCGTTTCTTTATCTATAGAATGTGCGTAACAGTAACACTCGGTGAGCATTTCACTGCTACCCAACAGTACTTTCATCACTATCGCTGCCAAGTACCTGGCTTACGGTGAGCACCTTTTCATCCCTGTGCTTTAAAATGGGACTTGGGGTGGGGCACCACTCCGCAAGGTATCTGCCAGAGATGAGGACCTCAGGGAAGGCTCAGCTACTCTACTCTACTCTGGATTTTAGGACCAGGGAGGCTTTGAAGAGCCTGATATTCCCCACACCACTACGCTATCTTCATTATTTAAACGTCAGAGAAAGAGAAGTGAACCCTGGGAAATTTTGGCCTCCAGGATCATCAGGGGTCCTGTGTTTTGCGTTCTAAGATCAGTAAAGGAGGAGAGGCAGCAGATAACTAGAACTTCCACATGGTGCCCCAGATGCTGAGGGTGCTGGTTTCTCTGCAGAGCCCCCTCTGTCCCTGACAGCACCCCTGTCAGCAAGCAAAGATAGATGTGGGTTCGAGACGAAGGTGGAAAGAGACAGTACCCTGGGGTCCCGGCAGCTGGCAGATGATCTCCCCCCATTTCCTGGGAACCGCTCTTCTCTACCATGCACAATGTTCCTCACTCACCTTGCCAGGCAGGTGGCAAAAGCTGACTCAGGGACGTGGGGTCCCCAGACTGGAAGGAGCCCGTTGCACTTAGTGTTGGCGTTCTGAAGGGCAGCACTCTCCCACTCTTCCCGGCCTCGGGCCAGCCTGGAGCAGGAGGAGAGCAGGGACAAGTGACTGCTTAGTTTAAGGCACCCAAGCACCTGCGCAGGGGGAGGAAGGGTTTGCTGGCACCAAGGAAGTGTTGGCCCACGTGCCCAACTCTACAGAGAGAAGCAGCCATTGTACGTGCGATGAGGGAAATGCCAGCTTCATGCTTCAGGGAAGCAAGACTGCTCTCACCAGCGCTGGGCCAAAAGCCAAGTGTATTTTCCTGGTCTTGTGGCAGGAATGGCTCTTGGGGCTCTGTGGCTGAAGGCAGGACACCCTATTTCCTGAGACCGGGGGCAAGAATGGAAACCCCAGAGGTAGCAGGCCTGGCCCTCTCGGTCCAGGGCCTCGGGCAAGCTGCCCGCTCCCCTGAAGTCATATAGGTCTGGGGCTGAAGCACCTGTGAGCGGAGGTCTAGTGAAGCAGCCGCTTCCCGAGAGCTGGGATTACCTGACGGCAGCCAGGTGGCAGTCATAGTGCACGATGTTGAAGTGGGATACAGTGCTGTAGCCCTGCTGTTTCCGGGGCTTATTCTCCATCTCTTCCAAGGCCACCCGCTTGGTGAAGGTGTAAATGCCCAGGACCTTGGTGGGCTGCAAAGATAGCACAGAGAGGAGGGGAGGTGAGGAGAGACTCCAAGGCGGGCTTCGGAAGGAGGTGAAGCAGAGCAGGGGGGACCCAAGTGTCTGCGTTCCAGGAGGTGGGTGACAGTGAGCCCCAAAGTCTCGTGGTTAAGCACCTGTCTGGACACAGTCCCAGTGAAATAAGAAGTGTGGGGAGCAGCCGAGATGAAGTGGACGCCATGTAGGCAGAAGGGCAGAAATGTGTGCCTGAACTGTCCTTTTCTTTTTGCTTCATTTATCTGACAACAAAGACCAGAGTGCCTCCTCAGAAAGTCACTTGCTTTTCAAAACTGACCAGAGAGCTCCAAGGAGCCTGTGTCACAGCAGGACTTTGAGGGCTTGTGGCCTGGGCACTGGCCCTTCAATAGGCTTGGGTGCTAAGTAGTACATTCAAGCTGGAGAGGAAGAGGGATGCCTTTGGGGCCTTTAGGGGGCGCACTGGCCACTGGCTATTCTGTTCCTTTGGGTGTCAGTCTAGTTTGCTGGGGCCTAGAGAGTTAAGTAAGGCCCTGGCCTTCTCCCCAGGGATCCCAAATGCAAGCGGTGTGGTGGGCTGTGCAAAGCCCCAGGTCTGAGGGCACAAAGGCCTGGCCTAGGACTCTGGCTCTGCAATGTGAACCTGTTCGGTCATCTATAAATTAGGGCTTCTTACAGGTTTAAAAATAGAATTACCCAGCTTACATCAAGCCTCTGGGCACAGGGCCTAGCGTGCAGAAGGAACCCAGTGAGTGGCAGGTGTTAAGGATGAGGATGAAGATAGTGTTCAGATCAGTGTGCCTTCCTGCCTTCAAAGAGGACCAGCCGGCCCTAAAATACGAGCCCTGACTGTGGCCTAAGGACACAAAGGCTGCAGGAGAGGGAGGCCACCAGAGCAAGGGCCCAGGTTGGGCCCACAGGCCCAGGAGCCGTACCTGGAACTTGTACCCCTCCCTGCAGATGCAGCACGTGAGGCCTGGCTCCTCAATCAGCTCCTCCATCTGCTTTAGGAGCGCCGTCTTGGTCACGACCTGGCCCTTTTCGTTGGTCTGTAGGGGAACCCCAGGAGGCATGTCAGATGGGAGTCTCCCCCGTGCCCCCGGCAGGGACACACAGGCACAGGGCTGACTGTCACATACACTGGAAGGACTGCTGCTCTGAAAGGCAGTCTCTTTAGTTGGCGCCTAATGAGGGTGAAGACCCAGATTCTCCTGCTATTCTCTTCCTAAGGAACCACTGAAGCAGAGGAAACCATCCAGCTGGAACCCTGGCAAGCTGCCACTTGCCACCAAAAAAGCACCCTTTCTTTGTGCCAGCAGCACCAAGTCTCAGCTGCCAGGGGCTGTTGCAGTGTGATTCATTTACTGTTCCCATGGGAGTTTTAAAACTGCTGACACTCAAGTTTGCTCCTCTGGAGAAGGCTCTCGCAGGACTTCTGCTCCCTCCAAGGTGGGCCTGTGCAAAGAGCAGAGCCCTTCACGTCAAACAGACCCAGGTTCAAACCCCTGTCAGCCGCTTATTAGTTGTATGCCTTGGCCTATTTATTTTGCCCCTCAGCCTCAGTTAGTTCTTCTGAAGAATGGGCACAGGGGCTTAAATAAAATCTTACAAGTAAAGTGCCTAAGCACAGTGTCTGGCAGACAGTAAATCCTTGATAAGCAACAGTTATTAGCGCTTTTACTGTTTTTGTGAACTTGTTAAGTCATTTAACCTAAATCTCATCTGCACAGCAAAACAGTGACATCTCTAGGGCTTGTAGGGAAGACGAAAGAAAGTGAGAAATCTAGCAGGTACCCAGCACACCGACTCCGCCTGCCTCCCAACCCTGTCCAGCCTTCACCTTCACCATCCCCAACCCCAGCTCTGTCCCAAAGCACAAGAAACTGTGCCACAGCCACCTCCTTTTCAGGAGGTTGAGCAAGAACGCGGGGACCAACGTGTGGCTTTACCGTCATGCCCAGGGTGCCCAGAGCCTTCTGCCTCATGGCCATGGCCATGCGCTTCTTCTCGGCCCGGGTCTCCCTGCGGGCCGCGTCAATCTTCTTGTTCACGTCAGGGTGCTCCCGCAGTGCCTCCAGCAGGTTCTCTGCCAGGGTCCCAATGCCCTCATCGCTGGACACCTGCTCCAGCTTATGCAGGTTTGTGATGGAGTCAGTTCCAATCAGAACCTGCCGAGAAGGGACCCGAGAGATGAAGGCCTCCAATTATGTAGCCATGTGTTCTTCTCAGGAGCTTAAAGGCTTAAAAAAAATAAGCAGTGTGCACAATCTCATGCCATCTGCTTGCTTTCAATCAGATCCTTTGATTTTACACTTGGAGAGATTTGGACAAATGGAGGATTAGGTTCTGCCCTTGACTTCTGACCAGTCACCATACTCTTTCGTCTCAATATCTCCATCTATAAAATGGGGGCAGGAGTTCCCATCGTGGTGCAGTGGTTAACGAATCTGACTAGGAACCATGAGGTTGCGGGTTTGGTCCCTGGCCTCAGTGGGTTAAGGATCCGGCATTGCCGTGAGCTGTGGTGTAGGTCGCAGACGTGGCTTGGATCCCGCGTTGCTGTGGCCCTGGTGTAGGCCGGTGGCTATAGCTCCAATCCAAACCCTAGCCTGGGAACCTCCATATGCTGTGGAAGTGGCCCTAGAAAAGGCAAAAAGACACACACACACACACACACACACACACACACACACAAAATGGGGGCAGTGCCAGGGATGCTGTGATCATTAAATCAGATAACATATATAAAGCACCCAGCACAAAGAGAAAGGGGTTCAGATAGGACTCCCTGGAGAAGTAGCACCCGATGAGGTCTCAGTGTGAACTCAGCAACTACACCAAGGAGGGCAGGCCTGTGACATTCGTGGGGACTGTGCTAAGTTCTTAGTGGCCATCTGGGCCCCACCACTCAGTACCACTGGAGTTTTTTTCAACCTGGGGACTCTGGAGGTACACCACTACGTGGGAGTGGGATTAAGAAAAAACTTAACAACAACAACAACAAAAAAGAGATGTACACAAAAAACCGTGTACGTAAAAATGTTGGCAGCTGCTATACTATAGCAGCCCAACATCAGCGGGGTGGGAGAGCATCACAACACTAAAGGCAGGTGTGTGGTCTGAAAAAGCTCTCTGGGTGAGCTCTCTGAGAAACCTGCACCGCCCCATCACGAGTGATTTCAGGATAATTCCTACACATTGACAACCAGAGGAAAACAACAAACCTACTTTCAATCTGAAAGCTCAGCACTCAACCCAGGTCACTCGCTAGCTCCTGAGTCTATTTCCACAGCAGGTACGCTTCCAGTTTGTAGCTCAGCAAAATGACAGGTTATCTCATGCCCATGCTCCCAACGCTGAACTCATAGTTCAGCTGCCTGCTGAACGCCCCACAGGTTCCCCCAGACTCACACTCCAGTGTTCACTGAGCACATGTGTGCACACATGCAGCTCCCAGCCTCCTGAAGTGTGCACTCTAGTTAGGAGGACAAACCACACACTGAGACCCCAACTCCACGGACTCCCTTGCACCTCACCCCCAAACTTCCTCGTTCCCACCCCTTTCAAAGGCACCAGCCACGGCCCTGTCACTCCATCCAGACGCTGAGCAGTGCTCTTGACTCATCCAGCTTCTTCACCCCCCATGTGCAATCAACTCCAAGTCCCACTCACCCCACCTCCCAGATCCCTGTCGAGGCCACTCACCAGAGTCCAGCTGCCAGGGCCTCTCCCCTGGATTATGACAAAAGCCTGCCAGCTGTTCCTCCTGCCTCTGCTCTCACCTCTCCAGTTCACCCTCCAGAGCATGGGCAGGGGCGCTACCCTCAGGAGAAAACCCACATCCTCTCCTTGGAGAAGGTGATGTGGCCCCTCGCCTGCATCTCCAGTGCCATTTCTGGCCATGCCTCACCTCCGACGCAACTGTGTTCATTTCCGGAAATTCTTTCGGCTCTCTTGCCTCCAAGCCTTTGCAGGTGCTATATTCTCCTCTTAAAATATGACCTCTTCCCTGTGACCCTGCCACACGGCACTTACCCCCTGCTCTGCCATCACTATGTACTTGGCTCTATCCGCCACCAGGCAGTAAGCTCCCAGCGGGCACAGACCATGACTGGCTCGCTTGCCAACCCTGCCTCAGCCTAGCCCACAGCACGGGGAGCAACAGCCACTATGTAAGTAGGTGTTGAGAGAGAAGGGAAAGGTCAGAAGTACGGAAGCCAAGTATCTCACTAGGTAAAGCCTTACTTTTGAAAAAGAATTCCATTTGGTAACTAAGAACAAGCCTGGCATCTGCTGACCTGAGTTCTCAGCTCAAGGTGTTGCCAGTGACCAAATCACAATTGTGCCCCTTGATTTATCCACATTCAGAACAAAGATGTTGCAAGGAAGTAAGTGAAAAATCTTATGCAGGAAGAATTATCCCCCAAAATGTACTAATGATGACTCTCTCTGCTGAACTAACAAAAGCTGAGGACAACAGTTATTCGAGCGAGCTGTATGGCAGAATCTTTATTATAGCCAATGAACCACATTTTTGCAATGAGTTATCAGAGAAGATTACTAGATGAGAATGGGGGACTATATTTAGAATTGGCACTCTAAACAAACAAAAAATGCCGCTCTGAGGACTCTCAAAACTCAACATTAAACAAACATATACTGCTACTAGAGAACGGGAAAAAACTATGGACCTACACCTCACCGAAGAAGACAGGCAGGCAGACAAAGCTCATGAAAAGACGCGCAGCGTCGTCAGCCATTAGAGGAACACGACTGACACCAGGAGACACCACTCTACATCCACCGGCCTGGCGAAACAAACAAGAGAGACACCACCCACCGACTGCTGGCCAGCGTGCAGATGAAGTGGATCCCTCCCACACTGCTGCTGGGAATGTCACCCTGAAGACTTCTGGCAGCTTCTTCTAAGACAAAATAGCTCTCAGTGACTACACACGCCAGTAACTACAGTCTTGGGCATTTATTCCAGAGAAATGAAAACTTATTCAAACACAGAAACCTGCACATGAACATTCATAGCAGCTTTACAGCATAACAGCCTCAAACTGGCAACAACCCAGATGCTCTTTAATGGGTGATGGTTAAACAGGCGGGGGTGCAGCCCTACCGCGGACACAGCCCAGCAATAAGAAGGTACAAACTGCTGATACGGACAACAACCGGGATAAACCGCCAAAAACTTATGCTTACTCACTTACGAGTGAAAAAAACACCCAAACGTTACATGCTGCATGACTACTCCATTTAGTATATAACAATCTTGATGTGACAGAATTACAGGCAGGGACAGCAGATCAGTGGTGCCAGGGGTAAGTGGTGAGGGGCGGGGGGTGGGGTGGGGTGGACGTGGCTATAAAAGGACAACAGGAGGCATCCCCGTGTGAGGAAATCACCCTGAGTCTAGACTGCATCCTTGTCAGTCTCCTGGCTCTGATAATCCCCTATCATTCTACAAGATGTTACCACTGAGAGAAACTAAGGAATGTGTCCATACAATGTCTTTGTATTATTTCTTAGCAACTACATGTGAATCACAACTATCTCAAAATAAAAAGTTTAACTAAATAAACAAATCCAATATACCACATTAACAAAAGTTAAAAACCAATCGTCTCGGTGCAGAAAAAGCATTTGACAAAACTCAACATCCATTTATAATAAAAACTTATCAAAGTGGGTGTAGACAGAACATATCTCAACATAATAAAAGCCACTTATGACAGACCCACAGCCAATACAATACACAACAGAGAAAAGCTAAAAGTCTTCCCACCAAAACCTGGAACAAGGAGTTTCCGTCGTGGCTCAGGGGTTAACGAATCCGACTAGGAACCATGAGGTTGTGGGTTCAATCCCTGGCCTTGCTCAGTGGGTTAAGGATCCGGCGTTGCCGTGAGCTGTGGTGTAGGCTGCAGACGCGGCTGGGATCCTGCGTTGCTGTGGCTCTGGTGTAGGCCGGTGGCTATAGCTCCGATTCGACTCCTAGCCTGGGAACTTCCATATGCCGCGGGAGCAGCCTAAGAAATGTCAAAAAGACAAAAAAAATAAAAAATAATAAAATCTGGAACAAGGCAAGGATACCCACTCTCATCACTTTTATTATTGAAGGTCCTAGCCACAGCAATCACAAAAAAAAGGAAGGAAGGAAGAGAGAGAGAGAGAGAGAGGGAGAGGGAAAGACAGATAGAAAGAAAGAAAGAAGGAAGGAAGGAAGGAAGGAGGGAAGGAAGGAAAGAAAGAAAAGGTTTCCAAATTGGAAGAGGTAAAATTGTCAGCTCTATGCAGATGACATGCTACTTACTATATGTAGAAAACCCTAAAGACACCACATAAAAATTATTTGATCTGATCAACAAATTCAGCAAAGTAGCAGGATACAAGATTAACATTCAGAAATCATTTGCATTTCTATATTACTAACAAGAATATATTAGAAAAGGAATATAAGAAAATACCTTTTAAAATCACATTTAAAAAAAAGAAAGAAAAAAGAAAACCTAGGAATAAACCTGACCAAGGAAGTGAAAGACTTACATGCTGAGAACTATAAAACATTAAAACATTAATTTCCTAAATTAAAGAGGATTCAAAGAAATGGAAAGATAGCCCATGCTCCTGGATTGGAAGAATTAATATTATTAAAATGGTCACACTACCCAAGGCAATCTACAGATTTAATGTGATCCCTATCAAATTACCCATGATATTTTCCCCCAGAACTAAAACAAATAATCCAAAAATCATACGGAACCATAAAAGCAATCCTGAGGGGAAAAAAAAAAAACAAAGCAGGAGGCATAACTCTCCCAGACTTCAGACAATATTAGAAAGCTACAGTAATCAAGACAGTGTGGTACTGGTACAAAACCAGACATAAAACCAGAAATAAACACAGACACCTACAGTCAATTAATCTTCAACAAAAGAGACAAGAATATAAAATGCAAAAAAGTTTCTTTGGCAAGTGATGCTGGGGAAAACAGACAGCTGCATGTAAATCAATGAAACTAAAACACACCCTCACATCATGCACAAAAAGAAACTCAAAATGGTTTCAAAACTTAAATATAAGACATGATACCATAAAACTCTTAGAAGAGAACACAGGCAAAACATTCTCTGACATAAACCATACAAATGTTTTCTTAGGTCAGTCACCCAAGGCAATAAAAATAAAAACAAAAATAAACAAATGGGACCTAAACAAACTTACAAGCTTTTTTACAGCAAAGGAAACCATTAAAAAAAAAGAAAGAAGAAAGAAAAAGACAACCTACAGAATGGGAGAAAATAGTTGCAAATGATGCAACCAACAAGGGCCTAATCTCCAAAATATACAAACAAGGAATATAACTCAACAGCAAAAAAACAAACAAACAAAAACAAACAAACAAACAAACACCCAAAAAACAAAAAACAAAAACCTAATCAAAAAATAGGCAGAAGACTTAATAGATATCTCTCCAAAGAAGGCATAAGGCTGGGCGGTAGGCACATGAAAAAGTGCTCAGCATCACTAATTATTACAGAAATGTAAATCAAAACTACAATGAGGTACCACCTCGCACCAGTGAGAATGGCTATCATTTATAAGACTACAAACATCAAATGCTGGAGAGGGTGACTCTTTCATGGAGAAAAGGGAACACCCCTACACTGTTGATAGGAATGTAAACTAAGATAACCACTACGGAAAACAGTATGGAGGTTCCTCAGAAAATTAAAAATAGAACTATTATACTATTTAGCAATTCCACCCCTGGGCATACGTCTGGATAAAACTATATAATTCAGGAAGATACATGCACCACTCTCTTCATAGCAGCACTATTTACAATAGCCAAGACATGGAAACATCTTAAATATCCATTGACAGAAGAACAGATTCAGAAGATGTGGTACATATATATAATAGAATATTATTCAGCCATCAAAAAGAACCAAATAATGCCATTTGCAGCAACATGGATGCAACTAGAAATTATCATACTAAGTGAAGTAAGTCAAAAAGAGAAAGACAAATACCAAGTGATGACACTTAGATGTGGAATCTAAAATATGCCACAAATGAACCTATCTACAAAACAGAAACAGACTCACAGCCATGGAGAACAGACTTGTCATTGCCGAGGGAGTAGGATGGACTGGGAGTTTGGGGTTAGTAGATGCAAACTACTACATTTAGAATGGATAAGCAATGAGGTCCTACTGTATAGCATGGGGAACTACATCCAGTCTCTTGTGATAGAACATGATGGGAGGTAATATGAGAAAAAAGAATATATGTGTGTGTATATATATGCATGTGTTTGTGTATACATATATATATGTGTGTATATGTATGGCTGGGTCACTTTGCTGTACAGCAGGAATTGGCACAGTGTAAATCAACTATACTTTAATAAACTTCCTTGTGGCTTAAAAATAATAATAATAATAATAATAATAATAATAATAATAATAAAAAACAAGGTCCTACTGTATAGCACAAGGAACTATATCCGATCTTAGGATGGACCATGAATGGAAGATAATATAAGAAAAGGAATGTGTGTACACACACACACACACACACACACACACACACATATACACACATGACCGGGTCACTTTGCTGTACAGCAGAAATTAGCACAACACTGTAAATCAACTACACTTTAATTTAAAAAAAAATGTAAACAGAAAGAAAAAAAAAAATCCAGCCTGGCCAGCTGTCTGGGCAAATTAGGGTTTGTGAGGGTAACAGACACTGCAGCCCACTGAGCACCAGGAATGAGCAGCACAGGGGATAGGGTGGGCCTCCCTGAGGGCCAAGTCTTCCGCTGCCTGAGGCAGAACAAAAAATGGCAATGATGGTTTAACACACATCCCAGGGACTGTGATGTGTGTTAAGAAATCAAAACTGTTTTGCCCTCTGGCCAGCCACACCCTCATCCCTGTGGCTCAGCTGGGCTGTGAGGTCTTGAAGCCCCACAAGAGAATGAGCTGAATGAGGAAATCACAAATGAAACTTAATCCTCTCCGCACATAGAGAGATGAGCCAGAGGACTTCTGAGTCCTTCTGCTCCAGGAGCCTTGCATACTAGGGCAATTCACGGGTCAAGGCTAATCACGGTGGGTGTCTTCACTCGTGGGAGATGAGAAGAGAGTGTGTGGCTCCCTCACACCATGTGTCCTGCTCCAGAACAAGGCCCACACGCATGCTGGTTACTCACCTGGGTGGCAGGGTGCTGGATGGCCAGCCCCCGAAGAAGCCTCAAGATAAATGGCAGGGCTGGGCGAGACAAAAACTTTTTCCAGATGTCAGCATCCAAGCTGTGAAGCAAAGAAAGAAAGGCTTATGAGCAGGCCAGAGAAGCAAAGGCCATCAGAAACCAGCTGTTTAGGTGTTCCTGGCTGGTTCAGTTTGTGACCTTACCAAGCAGACTATCAAGACTCACAAAGGACCAACCGCCAGCTCCAGTGAGAAACTAGACAGAAATTAAGCACTCTAAACAGAAAGCAACAAATGGCCAGTCTTTCCTATAGGCCCCAAGGACTCTGCACTGGCTGCGTGGTCGGTCACTTTGACAGTTTCCAGAAGCAAGAAGACCCCAAGGAAGACAAAGTGATGCCAAGATGATAAGAAGAAAAGGAATGAGGAAGAGGGGAAGGAAAGCAGTCCTGACAGAGGTGCTACTCACTTCTTGGCACTGGGGATGTGCTTCTTCATATAGTCAAGTGCACTCTGGGTGATTCCCTTCTGGAGAATCAGGTCCTTCAGCTGATGCCCGTTGCTGTTGTTCTTGATGCCGGCTGCTATCTTACAGAAGCAGTCCAGGAAGACTTTATCGTCGCCACTGTGGTCTTCATCATACCTGGGAGGAAAGAGCAAAGCGTCTGAGAGCGTGAAAGGAGCAACGAAAGGTGATCATGTCATCCTCCAGGACAGTCCTCAACTCCTGAGCATAAAGACCCGTCTGACCTGGCTCCTGCCACAGTCCCCAACTCCCATCACTCTCCTGCATTTTCGGGTTTTGCACAGGTGACTCCCTCCATCTTGTCACATCCCCTTTCCTACGTCACCAACCACTTCGCCTTCTCTGCTTCACCAACTGCTTCTTTAAGACAATATATTTTAACTAAAGGCCAGACTGGCACACAGAAATCTAACAGAAACTCAGGTGATTCTTCCTTGGTCTCAGAGAACTAGTTTAGGGTGTGCCTGGGGACTTTCGCTTAACTGTCTGAAACCCAAGCAACATACTTATCGAAGCTGCAGTATGGTTTGAACCGCTCCACCAAGATCTGCATCTTCTCCACCTCGCCAAAGGAAAGGTAGGGGATGATGCGAAGCAGGCCCTGGAGCACGCTAGGGTTCGAGCGAACAAAGGTGCTGTTGATCTGGTCCAAGAGCATCACGAGTTGATCTTTGTCCCCTGTCAGGAGGAGGTTACCCTGCAGTTAAGACAGAGGGTGGAAAGACCATTAATAAGGCTGGGACTTTGGCTGCAGCCAACATCTGGCCCTGAAAGGTCACCCACTTCTATCAGAGCCATCCGAAGGAGCTCTGGAAGAACAGTGTCTCTGCACTACCGGGGGCATAATGCAGTGTGAGTTACACCTCACACATCAGTCTCTGCAGTGGCTCCGTTAACAGTCTCAGGTGGTCAAAATATTCCAATGCCATCTCCCCGTCCCCCAAGAGGAGGAGGCCAGCAAATACCCATTTGGTCACATCTCTAGCCTGAACATTAGCACCAGTAAGGTCCAAAGAACCCATGGGTGTGCTAAATGGAGAGAAACAGAACCGGGAACTGGAGACCTGGGTTCTAGGCCTCCAACTATACAGGAACCAACTAAATGACATGGGACGGCACACTTCATTCCCTGGGCTTGGAGTTTGCTCAACTGAGAGATGAGGGGTTGAGCTAAGGCTGGAACAGCCAGGATTCCATGAATAAGCAGCTTCTGAGTGACAGAATATCCTCGGAAGCTTTGTTTCCTCAGGTTTCAGGCTTTAATGCAATGATGTCACCATTAGTTGAGCCCTGCCATTCCTGTGAGCTGAGCAGGTTCAATCATTCTTGGTTGACATAGCGTGACGCAAAGGAGCCAGTGACTGGCAATGAGACAGTGTCGGAAGATGAAGAGACCGGGCCCCACTCACCTTGTCCTCACTCAAGGGCTCAGCGTTGGACTCATCCAGAATGATCTCCATAATGCTGAGCACCTGCTCGGCCACAGCTGCACCACCACTGTCCTTGCTTTCCTGCTCAGCTACCAGGGCCTGCAGGAGAAAGAGGCCCAGTCACTCTGGGGATAAGGCCACAACCACCCACTGCACTGGGGATCTGCTCCTTAAGGATGCCCTTCATGCCCTCCTTCCCAGAGACTGTGCATGCCAGTGCACGTGTGGAGGGAGACAGCACGCGGCCAGGTATTTATTTCTTGTTTTGTTTCGCTTTGTTTTATGCCTTGCCCATGGTATGTGGAAGTTCCCGGGCCAGTGATCAAACCCATGCCACAGCAGTGACCTGAGCTGCTTCACTGACAACACCCAGATCCTTAACCCACTGAGCCACAAGGGAACTCCAGCATGTGCGTTTCTGAGGACAGTGAAAACATGACATTTCAGGTTTCTTTCTGGTTGCTAAGAGAAGTGGCACTACTTCTCCATCAGTGTGAAGTCTGGACTGCTGTAGGGACTAACTCCCTCTTGCCTCTGATCTGAATTCGGGAAAGAAACCAGGAAGCTCTCAGATGTCACGGTAGTAGCACGGGGGAGCCAGCAGGAGGATAAAGGTGTGAATAATTCGAGCCTCTGTGCCCACCCGTTATACAGATGAAGGGCTGGAAAAGGCCACGAATCCGTATCATCTGAGCCCAGGAGTGAGATGTCCTTCCCCCACCTGGGACTCCCCCCCCCAACCGAGGCCCAGGCTTTGTCTTTGTAGCCCACACGCTCTACCAGGTTGAGAGTCCCCAGCATGACGTTCAAAGTGTTCATTTCCAGCTTGACCAGCTGCTGCCGATTGACTTTCACCTTCACGCAGTAACTGAACAATTTCAGCAGCACCTGACAAGAAAAGCCCGTCAAAACCCAGGAGACCATCTGAGAGTGAAGATGTGGGGACAGGTGGGACAGGGAGGGCCTGGGGGGCATGTACAATCAGCAGATGCTCCTCCTGAAACAGAGGATAGCAACGCTTCCTTAAGAAGACATGATCAGGAGGCTGGGCTCTCCCAGTGGGCTGGCATTTAAATAGCAATGTTCTCCAGTAATAGCTCCCAGGGGCCAGGTCTATCTCTACCACCTCTAAAACTATGGCATTGACCACAGTTTCGAGTCGAACAGGTGATGCTCTGTTGTCCTGGGGGAAATGCCAGTACTCAAACTCTAAACTAATAGTGAACAGAAAGATCCCAAGCTCAAGGCCTGGGGGAGCTCAGAACCATGTAGGTCATTTAAGACACGGGTATCATAATACATGTTCTCAAATCCCCTGGAGGTGAAAATAGTAGTGTGATATGAGTGGTGCCTTTAGAATCCTTTACGCCTTACTAATGAGATAACTGGATGAATACTCAAAATCCTACAAGAAATGAAAGAGTTACAAAATCCACTTACAAAGCAATAATAGTAATAACTGACACAGGCACAGTTTGTTTTGGGAAAGACACCTTGACATTGATAACTAGGTAACTAGAAAATACAGCAGAAGGCTTGCTATCACACTGGTTTTCTGGGAGCAGTGGGCCAGGAAGAGGGGAGCTGGGGGAGAAGCCTCAAGCGCAGAGGGTCAAGGAAGCCACCAGGTCCTTCCCTGGCTTGCACTGGTCAGTGGCACCATGCTGCCCTCTAGGGTTACACAGCAGTAGCCACAAGCTTCCGCCCACAGGGGCCTCTCCCCAAGCAGAGGGCTGGTCCCATCTGGCTGCCTCCAACTCACCGTTAGAAGGTGGCGGCCCTGCTTGAAATCTTTGATCCCTGCCAGCCTGTTCAGCATGCATTCGAGGCCCCCGCACTGGGCCATCACACCCGCCATCTTATACACTTCTTCTTCGTCTTCTTCTTCGTCTGGAGGAAAAGGAAAGCCAAGCAGAGACGGAGGGAGCTGGGGATAGGAATGAAGCACAGCTCCTTCCAGGCTGACAGCTGCACCCCTCCTCCACATTCCCGATAAAGAAGGCAGCCAACCAAACAGGTCAGCACTGGATATTCAACTGCACCGTCCCACTCTTAGCTTTTTTTCAGATTCAGGTCAGTTCAAATTATTTCCTCAAATGTAAGTGCTACAACCAATGGGAAAAAAAGAAAAACCCTAAATAAAATAAACCTGAACTCAAGTTTGTTGCTAATTGCATTTCCCCTCAAATTTCCCACCCCGTAACCTCAGAGGTATCTGAATGAGGCCAGAGAGAACCATATTTCTCCTCGGAGAAGTCATCTCCCCTCAATTCTGAACAGAACTACAAGAGAGTATTTGCCCCAGACCACCTCTGCATCCCAGGACGTGAACTGCTCGTTGGTCCCAAACCTCAAATCCAACGTGCGGCAGCGTCTGTGAAAAGGGCCATACCTGTGGTGGAGTCCAGGGACTCGATAAACTCCTCGGTGGCATCACCCAGCAGCCCCCGCATTCGATAAACAATCCTCATGGGCTCTCCCTAAGCAGAGACAGTTGGAGAAATACACTTGTAAATAGCCCCAGAAAATGCCAAGGACTCGACACCTGGTCTTGCTTAATGCTTCAGCAGTGTGGACAACTTCTATTTCTCTACAGAGTCTCAACCACAAAATCTAGAATCCAAATGCACTACAATTCACTTAGGGAGAGAAAGCTTATTTTATTTAGGATCTACTACAGGCCAGAAATCGTGTGAAGCATTTAATAGGCACCACCTCATTTAATTTCATTAAAACTATGTAACAGCTGTAACAACTATTATTTATCGTTTTACTCTGCACCAAGCTCTCTGCCAACTGGGTACCTTATATTATCCTTTTACAAAAAGGAAGCATCTTGCTCAAAGTTATCCAAGGATACACCCAGTTCTGTTTCCAAGACTGCCTCCTTCAGGAGTATAAAGTCTAATCAACAGGGACCCCTACTCAAAGAATCAGGATGAGGGGACTCAATTAGATCAAAAGGCTTTGATTCAAGTCTCAGAATTCCAAAGCAAGAAAAGAGACTACACCAGTCTTTGCCCTGAGAGATCCTGGGGTCTTCAGATAACCATGCAGCAAGGACTCATCCAAGTTTCCTCAAACTAAAACCTACAATCTGATAGCATGCTCGGAAATAGGTCCTGTAAATCAGCTTACAGCAGCCATCCTAATCCGGAGGCTCAAGAACCTCACTACACACCAGGGTTGGACTCAGGCACTCTAGCATATACCATATTATCCTCACTCTGGAGCTGAGAAAAAGGGGGTTGCAGTCACAGTCTATGAACTTCAGTAGGAGAGCACTCGGCTTTAGGAGAGGACAGCCTGGAGGAAGAGATGCTGTTGGGCCAGGTGGCGGAGTGTCTCTAGCTGTGGAAGCCCAGTGGCAACGAGAGAGGGGACGGCCGCAGACCACGGACAGAGAGACACAGAAAAGAGCCCCTTGGCGGTAGCTGAAGAGATGGGAAATGGGGGTAATAAGGGATGGTGATAAGGCCCAGACACGGAGCTGCCACAAATTTGGCCTTGGCCAGAAGAACCCCTCGTAAATTAAGCACATTAACGTGAGGGACAAACGATCCCCAACTCCTTGCCTCAGAGTTTAATAAGGGAGACGCCCCTGTGCATTCTTTAGGCTCCAAACCACTGTTTACAAGGTGCCCACTGTGGCCTGGTCTTAATTTCTTATGTCAGTGACAAGCTAAAATGTCAGTGACAAGATGCAGTGGACGGAACAATCTTCTGTGTGTCCTCGACCCACAGTGCTATGTCTACCCAGCTGGCAGCAGACCAACAGTAAACAGGGACCGGGACTCCCAGCACCGCAGGAGGACAGAAAAGAGAGAAGCAAAAATAGTTAGCAAATCGAAAACCAAATCGTCCTAATAATAGTACATTACCCATTTAGTTTCTTAAACTCTACAGAAATATTTGACACCAAGTATAGAAAAGTTCGCTGTGCTTCACTGGTCCACTAGCTTGCTGTAATTCAATTACTCAGTTGACTCATTCACTAAAAATCTCCCCAACAGAGAGAAGAGAAGGGAGGGAAGGGAAGGAGAGAAAGGAGGAAGGAGGAGACAGGAGACCAGGAAGAGGAGAGAGACTGAGAAAAGAGGAGGTGGGAGGGAGAGGACATCTAAGACGACTGAGGCGGTCAAAAGCACCAGAGCGTATGCTTCCTTCACTTCTCTTTCCCTCCTCAAGAACTGCCTTTCATCTCAGTTCCCCAACTAGCAAAACAGAACCTATGCTCCTTGATGCAGCACTAGAAAACGTTCTGGAAAGTGAGCAAGACCACAGAAGCTGAGATCCACCTCAGTCGGGAGGTGCCCACACATAAAGGGTACAGGCCATCCCCACGCAGTGCCTGCTCAGACGCGGCCGTGCCGGGCTGCGCAGCCAGGAAACCCTCCTCGCCCGGAGCTCTTCCTCCTTCACCAGTCAGGTACTTCACCAGGTGGTCAGGGTGACGGGTTCTCTCTACACAAACGCCGACAGGGGAAGCGAGGCTCCTGCAGTGCTGCTGTGTGCTGGGCCAGCGATGGCGAACAAGGGCGCTTCCCAATTCAGGTCTGCAAGTCAAACCACACCCCCAAGCAGGAAAACCAGCACCTACCTCATTCGTGGTACACCAGACCTTCTTATAAACCTCGGCCACCGGAAGGTCCAAACTAATGATTTTATTGTTCACTAAAAGCTGAAGAGCAAAGAAGATACGGCTGTTATTCCAAATTGAGTAAGGTGAGTAAATTTCTTTCTTTTTCTTTTTCTTGCTTTTTAGGGCCACACCCACAGCAATATGGAGGGTCCCAGGCTAGGGATCGAATCAGAACTGCCAGTGTACACCACAGCCACAGCAACTCGGGATCCCAGCCACGTCTGCGACCTACACCACAGCTCACGGCAATGCTGGATCCTTAAGCCACTGAGCAAGGCCAGGGATGGAACCCGCAACCTCATGGATCCTAGTCAGGTTCGTTAACTGCTGAGCCATGAAGGGAACTCCAAGGCAAGTAAATTTCAAGACAAAAGGGCACTTAATAGCATAATCTGTGTCATGGACCTACCGACCCTCCCTCTCTGAAAAATGGACATGTATGCATAACACAGAATTCTGTGCACAACTTCAGGCGTTATAAACACTCTAAGCCCAAACCACGGATTCCAGGTTTAAAATGCCCTGCTGAGGACTCTCTCCTATCCTGAGTCCATTTCAGGCTCAGCACTATGCTTTCACTGGCTACAGCGTAACTCTAGGCGCTGGTATTGTCTGCCAGAAGGCGCCAGATTCAGGGCCAGAAATCTGCACAGGGGCCGAAGGCCAGTATTTAGGGAACGTCATTCACTTGGAATCACTGGCAAGCCTTTGACAGAGCAATAAGAACAAGAAAAGCCTGAGCCATGACAAGCACTAGCCACCAAGCCCTGCCTGACCACATGCCAGGCTCTGGGCAGGGCCCTTTACAGGTAATTACCCGGGACGCCAGGTGAGGGAGGCAGGTGGGGATCATTAGCCCCCATTTAGAGATGCCCAAGGTTAATCAGCTACTGAGGGAGAGGAACCTGGATGTGATCCCTGCCCACGCTCTGAACCATGGCAGTGGGGTCCTAGGCTTGTTACCTCCATCCCACTGTCATCCTCCAGAAGAGCCACCAAGTCACAGTCCTGGCAAATCTTGTTCTTGATGTCCCGCATGAGCGGCCCAATGCCTGGCTCATTGCTGCTATACGGGTTCCCAGGCATCCGGCCCTGTAAGAAGTCTTCTTGCTGGGGGTCCTTCTCCAGGGTCACGAAGAACTCAGTGACCTCATTCTCCTCCTAAAGGACAGAGAGGAGGAAGCAGCAGAAGGAATGGCATGAAGACCTGTGCAGAGGGATGGCAGAGGCCTCTGAGAGGTAGACCGTGCCACCCTGTGCCATGGACACTCTGAGGCAAACACACCCAACTCAGCCAGCTCCTTACGCACTTACAGATATAAAGGACAGGAAGCTCAGAGGTGATTCCAAAAATCCAAATGTACCTCAAACAACCTTAAATATCAACCATCCTCTCTGTTTCTGAAACTTAACAGTGGATTACAAAAGAAAGCCTAACAAAATAATCATGAGGAGTAACCCATGAAAGCTGTACTGCTGAAATGAGGAAAGAGGGGGTTTTCTCCTGCTCATCTCAGGCGATACTAACCAATCTGGGGCCACATGACTGTGTCACTGGTGACCCTCCAGTCAAGAAAAGGGTCTTCTCTATAACACAATATTCAGGCGTGCCCCACCGCCAAGATCTCTCATTGTTAATAGAGAATGCTGGTGTTTTCATGCTCCCTCAATGCCAGCAGGAGATCTCTGGATCATACCAGGCTTCCACACAGTTCACGCTAGGGAACGAACACACACACACACACACACACACACACACGCACGCACGCACGCACACGCACACACACGCACAAAATATGGGTGGGGAAAGAAGGAAGAAAGGGAACACTTCTTTGTGTTCTAGCTCCAAGTTGTCTTCTCCCCCGCCCCCCTCCTTTTTAGACCCACATATGGAAGTTCCCGGGCTAGAGGTCAAATCGAAGCTGCAGCTGCAGGCCTATCCACAGCCACACCTGCGACCTATGCCCCAGCTGGTGGCAATGCCAGATCCTTATTCCAATGAGCAAGCCCAGGGATCGAACACGCATCCTCATGGATACTAAGTCAGGTTCTTAACCCACTAAGTCAGTGGTGCTTCTTTCATAGCATACTGGACTGCTAAGCAATAGGACTTTGGCAAGGAGAGGTCAGACCTAGCTAGAAAAAAAGATTTTGATTTTGAATCTAAGAAATAAGACCAAGGAAGGTCTTCAGATTCCCCATCCTCAGGAACATGAAGATGACAAGGTTGCTTCTGCTTTATCAGTGGAGCTTCCAAAAACACTACGTGGGCCACAGCTGGGAAGATTACCATGACTGTAAAGAATCACCCAGAGGCTTCATGGCAGGATGGCTCATGCTGAGACCCAGAGACCCACGGGACGCACCACTGCTTATGCTTACAGGATAAATGATGCTGCAGAGCCTCTCAAAGATGAAGACGGGAGTGCGGTAGTCATCCAGATTGTAGCGCTTGGCTGTTTCAATGCACACGGCCATGAAGGCTTTGGTTTCCGACTCTGTACCTGCCAGAAATCAATGCGGCCAAGTCAGTTGGGAAAAAGGCTTCACACACAGACACTAAGACGAGACTTTAGCTGAAATTCCATGATGGACAGACAGATTCTCTCTGCCTAGGAAGTCTTTAAATATCCTACATGGCAATACCATTATTTCAATTGGAAACTTGAAGCTGACTGATTCTTACCCTCAGCCCATATCCCACTTGAAAGCCTTAACACCCAAGTCAACACGGAGCATCACAATTAACTGTGTACATGTCTTGCTCCCTGTCAGAATTATAACCTTGCATCTTCTTGCCCAAAATAGGTACTCAAAAATGTTAAATCATGATGCTAATTGCATTCCAGTCAAATCAAAAGGAAATTATCGTTTTCAATGTTAGGTAGATTGCCCTCTATAAGCCAAAGAAATTACTTCAAATCATACAAGCAAGTCAACACGCTCTTGAAAAGGGTCCAGTTGACAGTCACAAACCAGCTCAGCATGGCAGCTGAAGACGGCACCAGAAGGACATCTATGTCTGGCATCAGAACAGACTATGTTCCCTGACCTACTTCTACTCTTCCACTTAAAAACAATTTAAAATAGTGAATAAAAGGGTATCTGCCACGCTAGTAAAGAAAAACCACGGCTCCAAAATTAAGAAAAACCAGGGAGTTCCTGTCTCGGCACAGGGGAAATGAATCCGACTAGGAACCATGTGGTTGCGGGTTTAATCCCTGGCTTCACTCAGTGGGTTAAGAATCCGGTGTTGCCCTAAGCTGTGGTATAGGTTGCAGACAAGGGTCTGATCTGGTGTTGCTGCGGCTGTGTCGTAGGCCAGCAGCCAGCAGCAGTAACTCCGATTCGACCCCTAGCCTGGGAATCTCCGTATGCCATGGGTGCGGCCCTAAAAAGCAAAAAAAAAAAAAAAAGAAAGAAAGAAAGAAAGAAAAATCAGGAAGCCAGGGAGGTTAGCAAAGCACCGAGGCTAATTTTTCCCATGAGCTTTGGTTTCCATAACCTTCCAGGATTTGAGAACTGACTATAAAGCCCCAAATCTGCCAAGGTGGACAGTCTGTCAGGAACACCTTTCTATACACATGCATGTAATCTGGTACCCCAAAAGAACTATACCCTCGGTATAAGGGTTGACTAAAAATAACTGATCCTTTCCCCCAAGCAAATCAATGAAAGAAAATTATCTTCCCTTAAAAAAATGCAGCATTGAATGGGGGGCGGGGCGGGGGGAGGGAATCTCCTTTGAGAACTCATAACACGCTTCTTCCCCTCACAGGAACTTATGGCTCAAACTACCTATGAGGTCTTAAAAGTTCTAAGTTCAGAACTTTGTTACAGTGGTCCTGGAATGGCTGTGCCCTGAGATGCCTCAAAAAAGCAGTTATAAATCTTTTCTGGAAAATCCCATCTTTGACTTGGATCCTGCAGAATTTCTACAGATAAACAAACCCCCCAAAACGTGTGCTCATAGTGGGGGAAAAAAAAAATCATAAATGCAAAAAGATTTAAGGCACCATAAGCAAGAGCCAGAATAACAACAGAATTAGATCAATACATATTTCCAATTGTAGAATTATTAAATACAGCAATGTCTGCTATGCTGAAAGACTATAAAAGGGTATGAAATGTCAGTAAAAATGGCAAACTACAGCATCTGTATAGAACTACAAGAATTCAATGGGTAGATTAAACAGATAACAGAGCGTGAAGAAAGAAATTAATGAACTGAATGATACGGTATGGAATGGAAGAAATCACCCAACATGAGCATAAAGATACAATGAGATGGACACAGTGAAAGAGGGGGGAAGACATATGGATGAAGAGTGAGAGTGGAGTTCCACAAGGACATGCAGAGAGAAAGAGCAGAGGCAACTGAAGAGACAATGGCTGAGAGGCTTCCAGAACCAATGAAAGACAGACACCAATCCCAGAACCTGTGACCTCTGCCTGCACTATGTGCCCAATATAAAAAGTTCAAATTGACAGAGCCCAGCTCTGGAATTTTCCAACCCCGAGAACTAAGAGTCTCGAGCAAATGTCCTCGGTGCTACCTGTGGTCATGTCCTCCAGCATCTCCAGCAGCATGTCCTGGGTCTCGTCGATCAGCTTGGTCCTCTGCACCACCAGCTTCCGCAGGCACAGGTATCCGTTCAGCACAGTACCCACCAAGCGACTTTTAAAGTGCCTTTTGATGGACTCCACCTCAACGAAGGAGGAGAGAAGGCCTGCAGGGACAGGAAAAAGTTGCAACAAGAGCTCGGCATGAGAGTATAAGCAAAGAAGGCTCCCGTCTTCAAACAACAGCAAAGGCAACTCAGAAGCAGGGAAACACCGTGCTTGGCACAGACCAGGTGCTCAATGACGTGAACCGGTCAATGGCCAACGGCTGCTCAAAACTGTCAACCCATCAACAAGGAGAAAAACGGAGAATTTATAAGGGCAGTATGGTCACCACGAGAGGGAAGAATCAGTCTCAGCGCCCAAGGGACTAAGGGTCAGCCCCAAACTATACCCAGGGTGGGTGCCCTAACGGAAGGGCCAGGAGGCTCTCTCTACCTGTGAGACTTTTGAGGGCATAGCCCTGCTGCAGATCCGTGCTCAGGGTGGCCTCCTCCAGGGCCAACAAGCGGGCTATTTCCTAAACAGAACGATAAGCACAGTCAGTGTGATGGCACTGCCAACAACATGGGTCACCTCCACTCCTGGGCCAGGAACTACAATTGTAGCACCACCTTTTTATTCTAACAGTCTTTCAAACCGAACCTTCACAAAACTCCTTTCCCAGAGAAGCCAAGGTCAGCTGCAAGGATGTTAGGGAACTGCTTAATAATGGAGAACAGTCCTAATGCCCTCAACAGATGGCCATATCCTTAGGATAAGAACAACAAAGTCACAAAAATACTATAGGCAGACCTGGGAAATATTGCAGGTTCAGTTCCAGGCCACTGCAAAAAAGTAACGATCACAATAAAGTAAGTCACACAAGTTCCTTTTGGTTTCCCAGTGCATATAAAAGATATGGTTACACTCTAGAATAATCTAGGTAAGTGTACAATAGCGTTATGTCTGAAAAAATAAAACAGAAAAAAAATTTTTTAAATAAAAAAACAAGCAGACACTTCAATTTAAAAAAATAATGCTGTTGCGAAAATGGCACCAGTAGTCAGGGTTGCCACAAACCTTCAATTTATTTAAAAAAAACAAAAACAAAAACAAAAAAAACCCGAGGTTCTTGTATGGTGCAGGTTACAGATCCAGCATTGCTGAAGCTGTGGCACGGGTTTGATTCCAGGCCCAGGAACTTCCATGCACCATGGTTGCAGGGAAAAAAAAAGGCAGTATTTGCAAAGCACAATAAATCGAGGTATGCCTGCATTTTCAACAAACACTTCTTGGCATACAAGAACACCACAAAGTTTAAGCAGTGAAAGAGCAGAGTGAAAGCAGAGCAGGGAAGGGGCTCTCCTGGATGGGGAGATACCTTGGTGATGAGGTTGCCCACATAGGGCAGGACTCCCCGAGCTGCCAGGTAGACTTTCCAGTGAGCTGAAGTGATGAGCTTCTGATAGAGAGCCAAGTACTCGGCAGCACACTCCCCGGCTACGCTCAGCTCGTCCAGGTAACTGCCAGCGAGAGAGACAGCGCACTGAGAGCCAACTCAAATGGCTCGAACAGTCCTGACAGTTCCACTCTGTTCCCTCCATCTTCCACGTCCCTGCTGTCTTTCACTCCCCCTTCCTTTGGGGGTCAGGGCGGGGGTGCTCAGAAAACCCCAACACCCCACTTGGGAACTCGCTACAGCTGGGAAAAGCTCAAGAGCACACACACAGGGAGTGCAATGCAACGAACTACACACGTTTGGAACAACAAAGCACCAAAATACAGATGGTGGTTATTGGGGCTGCGAGACTGTTTTTGATTGAACCACTCACCAGGCAAATTTCCCTCAGAGTTTAGTAGCCAATAATGTGGCCTTTGGAATCAGACTGCTTGGATTTCAATGTTGCCTTCCAGCGAACAAGTTAATTACCCACTTCAAGCCCAGGTAAGGATTAAATGAGATAATGCATGTCAAGCACTTATACACTCCTAAGTTCCCAAAAAATACCAGCTGCTGGTTCTATTACCACCACCACAACTCAGCTTCTTAGGACATTTTTGGTTCTGTGGTCTTCTACAAGGAAAGAGATGGTTACAGAGCACAGGTGCGCCTCTCATCACCCTGATGTATGGATTCCCCTGGGAAAGTGGGAAGGGCTGCAGATGAAGTCCAACCATGCTGTCCATCCTGCCCTTAAAGGTACCTGGTGAGGAGGTCGAGGACCTGCTGCTTGCGGCTGGGGATGGTGGCTAGGGCTTCCACAATGGTACAGGCGGCCTGCCGTGCAGCCTGCGTTGCCGGAGTGAAGAGCACCTGTGGGGTATGGAGAGAAGCCCCGGGCTCAGATGACAGCCTGTCTCACCAGGCCCTCAGCCCTATCAACTGCCACTCATCCAGAGCAAGTCCTCTGGGAAAAGGTACCAGCTAACACAAGATCCGACTGCTACAGACTGGGAAAGAGGCTGCTAGAGAGCTGCCTTCCTCATGAAATTTTCTCCGTCAAGTGTCTGGTGAACAGACCTAGGATGCCTGAACTAGGCAAAAAGATAAGCAGGGACTTTCCTTAGCAAAGATTTCTCTAATTCTATTTTCAGGAGAGCTACATGCTGAATACTTACATTCAATGTAAGCCAAGCATTTATGTTATACACCAAAGGACAAATGAGTCTTCTAAAACTAATTGCTTTCGTCTTCAAACACATTAGCCAGAAAGAGGAAGAGGACCACAGAAGATATGAAAGGTGGAAGGAGAAAGGGGAATGGAGGTGCAGAGGCTCAGGTCTGCTGGGTGGTCAGGGAGGAGAACAGAGAGCTCACGCTCGATGAGAGGGCAGGAAAGGGTTCTGTCTCAGTCAGTCCACCATGCTGGTGCCTGTGACCGAGAACCTCTACCTACTTCCTAGTTGAAAGGAAGCAAGCATAGCAAAGAGAGAGAAAACAGAGCAGACATGGGAGGGGCAGAAACTCCCTGCTCGTTATCTGGGCTGGTGCAGCAGGACGAGGGGCCCAGGCGATGGTCACTCACTTGCCGCAGCCAGTTGTTATGGCCCAGCTTGAGGTCCAAGGGGGAGGCCCTCTTCCCCCGGCGACTCAGGAACTGCTTCCACCTCCACACGTACTTCTCAGTCAAATAGAGATGGCGGAGCTCTGTTTTGCTGGGGGACTTCCCGTTGCCATCGATCCCTGGCAGGCAAAGGGGTGCAGGGAGAGCTAAGGAAAAGGAAGGGGCGGGCAAGGGGGGACGGTGGGGCTGGCGAGACAGGGGTAGGAATGACTGATATCTCGAGTCCTAAAGAGACAGACACCTCTGATGGGAAGACACTTCTTCCAGGCTTCGTAGGATGCTTTGGGGTCTCTCTTGAGCCAGAGTTGAGCCTGGGCGTGGATCTCGTTGCAGTACGGCTTAACTGTCGTGAGGGCCTCGACGGGAACATCCTGCAGGACGAAAGCAGGGCGATCAAGATAAGAGCGCCTGAGGCCACACCGGAGCTGGGGCTCCAACACGATGGCACTGGCACCCAAGGGGACATACCCAAAGGCGAGAAGATCAGAAGGCTCCACACTCATCTTTTATGCCCCCCATGTGTTCCTGTTAGAGCATTCTGATCCAATTTAGCAGCGGCATCTCCATGCTGAGCTTAGGGTCACTGATCTTGACTGCGTTTCCTACAGACAGTCCCACAGCCACATACGCTAACACACTCTAATGCCTATCCCAGGGCTGATCTGCAGTTTCCCAGACATAAATCTTCAAGGGGTCACTGAGCAGCCTCCATGATTTAAAGAGCCATTACTAATCCCAACCAGCCTGCACAGTAGAGGCCCAGACAGAACCCTAAGCCAGTGGTTCTCAAACTTTTTGGCCACAGGACCCCATTACACTCTTTAAAATTACTGAGGACTTCAAAGAGCTCTTGTAATGTGTGGCTCTACCTTCTGATATGCACTATATTAAAATGAAAGTTCAGCAATTCTTGAAATATTTATAAATATTCAACCTAAATAACATTTTTTACATTTTCCAAATCAAAAATAATCTAGAGAAAGGAATCGCACTGCTTTCTATTTTTAAAATCATCTAATGAGACGATTTTAATAAGACAACTGGAGTCTTATACCTGCTCTGAGCTCAAACTATTATGATACGTTGCTTTAGCTGAAGTGTGTGAAAAACATCCAACTCACACAAATATATGATTAGAAAAGAGATGAATTTTTAATAGGTTTTTTTTTAAACTAATTGTACATTTTTTTCTTTGAGGCTAAAATAAAAATTCAACAAATTATAGGTTCTTCAAGACTGGCTGAAATGTGGACTCTGAAGCCAAATTAGTAAATGTTTCGGATCCCATTCCACTAAAATTCATCTCTTACTCGTGAATGATTCAGTAACATGCGCTGGTCATTTGGACATTACTGGTTCACTGAGTTTTGTCAATTCCTCTTTAAGTAACAGACTCATTTACTTTTCAAGAAAATGTCGGCCAAAGACCCAATTCTCAATAACCACAATCTGTCTATAACCTTCTTTCAGGCACAAACGGGATGCCATGAGAGAAGCAGCTGGTTCAGCTTGCATCCCAGGCATACAGGTGCTTTTCCCCAGGACTACCACGGCCCTGCAGTGCTCCGCAGACATGCTCTCTAGGCCTCCTGTGCTGTCACACTGAATATTAGTATTCAAGAGTTGAGAGTTACTAAAATTAAATCACAACACTTCATCAAGGATGCTCTTGACGAAACTGCACGGTTGTGAAGAGCACAGCCGAGAGGAGCTGGGGCCACCGCCCCTTCCCGCTGAAGCAACCGCAGGCTCACCATCACTGATTTTGCACCATCAGCACAAATGTCACAAGAGTGAAAAGGGCAAATCATGCCTTAGGATAATTATGAAAATATTGTGGACCTCCCAGATTCTCTGATAGTCCTGGGAACACCCAGGATCTTTTGAGTCAAACTTCGAGAACTGCTGGTCTTTCGAGGCTAAAACTAAGCAAAACAGGAACAGACACTGGGCTTCAGTGCTCAGAGGGTAAGAACCCTGTGGAAATCTTCCACCTCACACTGCGGGGAAAAAAAGACAGTTACATGGGAATGAGGTTCCTCTTTTCGATCAAGAACCACTGGCTTAGGTAGGACGGTCCTCAGTCCTGTCTTTGCTTTTCTCTTTTTTTTCTTTTCTTTGTCTTTTTAGGGCTGCACCCAGGGCCATGGAGGTTCCCAGGCTAGGGGTTGAATCGGAGCTGCAGCTGCTAGACTATGGCACGGTCACAGCCACGCCAGATCGGAGCTGAGTCTGCAACCTACATCACTAATGCCTGATCCTTAACCCACTGAGTGAGGCCTGGGATTGAACCTGCATCCTCATGGATGCTAGTCAGATTCCCTTCCGCTGAGCCACAACGGGAACTCTAGTCCCATCCTTTTTGAGACTGTCAGGCAGACCAAAGAAGGAAAACGGAATAAGGTGTTCACTACTCAGCTTCCTCCCTGGTGCGTACCCCTCAGAAACCTGCAATGAAGACTATGTCTCCCACCACAGGATTCCATTAGGATGGAGCAGGAACCAGACTGGCCCAAGGGCTACAAGGATGGCTAGGAGGCTGACAGCCTCGGCCATGGCCCAGGGGAAGAGTGATGGCCTACAACTGGGATAAGCGAGGCAATCTTAGGCTGGGCTATTTTAGATTTAAAAATGTGGCTTTTGTCAATCACTTAATGAGTTACTGAGTGGCTATTACATGCTAGAAACCATGCAATGCACTAGACATAAAAAATATTAGTAAGACAGACCCTGGATTCAAGCTCACAGCCAGCCTAGCTGAGCAACGGATCATCTAAGGAGCAGCTAACACAGTGAAGGAGAGCTTTCTAGGCAGAGGAGACACCATACGGCCACAGCTAACATTTATTAATAACTAACGTAACCCAGACACTCTGAACACTTGTTCTGCATTAAGACGTTTATTCTTCCTAACCCTTCAAGGCAGAAATTGGATTTCTATCTTACAGATGGGGAACTGAACCACCTAAGTTAAATAACTTGCCTACATCACAAGGCCAGTGAGTAGAAGAACTGGGATTTGAAATCAAGAAGTCCACCTCAGAGCCCAGGCCTCCCACCAGTGCATAAACCTGCACGTGCAAAGGCACGGGAGCAGGACAGAAGCCCTTGCCCTCTGATTGGAGACAGAGGTCGTCCTCCACAGTCACACTTTCTTCATATTTGTATTTTCGAGTCTGCTTTACTCTTGACTTTCCACTGAGACACATTCCTTCCCAAAACCCCAACCCACCTCTGAGGACCTGCCACAAAGGAAGGTGAGTCAGGGTGGGCAGAAGCCTGCAAGAGGCAGGGCAGGCGCTGGCTGGGGCCCGCAGGGGCTGCCGCCCCGCCCCACCCTCTGGGTCCAGTACCTTGTTCTTCTTGCTGGTCGGAGCCGGGGGTTTAATCAGCTTCTGCAGGATCCGCAGGCACATGAGGGTGATGTTCTCCACGACCACGGGGGTCTTGATGTTCACGGCCATGAGGAAGAGGCTGAGCGCTGGGAGAGGCCCACAGACACGTCACCCCGGCTACAGTGAGGCCGGCCCAGCGCGGCTTCCATGCCCTTTCCTGCTCTGCGCCCAGAACCGCACCCTGAACCTCCTCTCCTTTCTCTGGAAAGCCACCAACCTGACGTCCCCCCAAACTCACCACAGCGTAAGCGGAGCTCCCAGCAGCTGTCCTCCTTCGAGATGGAGTCTGTCAGCAACAGCATCTCATACTGGAGGCTACTTGCCTAGAAGGCCGACAGGAAGAGACGTGAGAGGAAGAGGGTCTGGAGGGCCAAGCCCAGGACCAGGGCTCACGTCCCAGCTCTGATCCAGGGACTCGGAACTAAACCAGCTGATGGCAGGTGGCCCATCAGAGAGAAAGGAGAGCTGGAGACCCTCCACAGGGCTGGGTGCCTGCTTCGCTTCTCTGAGGTTGGCCCTGATGTGGGGAAACCATTCTGGGACGTGCACTCTGCAAACGTGCTGCCCCCGCCCTCCTCAGTCACCACAAGGGGAGGGGCAGGGAGGAAGCCGGGAAGGAAGGAGCGTGAGAGAGGAGTCCGAGCGCTCGGCTGGCCTGCTCACCAGATCAGGGTTGGCCCAGTGGCCCTTCAGGGCTGTGGAGACTTTGCCAATAATCAGGTCGTTCATTTGCTGAGTGGCTTCCGGATTGTCTCTGGGGAGGCAGGGAAAGGAGCCCTGTTACTCACCAACGCTGCACGTGAGGAGCCCAGGGAAAAGGGATCACTGTCTAGGGCTACCTGGCCTCCCCAGGGCAAGGCCACACATCGGCCCCCCTGGCCCCCAAACCCTGCTGTGTGAGTAAGAGGCCAGGCCACAGCACCTTTCCCGGGAGGAGACACTGGCTGAGGGCAGAGGAGCACCAGCACACGGGGGTTTGCTCCCCAGCCCACAGCCCAGGCTGCTGAGTCCCTAGACACTGCCTGGTGTGTCACAGTCTCCGGGAGACCCAGGTGTCCACTCTCAGTCCTGGCCACTCTTTCCTCATCTTCTCCAACTGCCCCAACTTCACTTCCCACGAGGCATCCACATTTCCCATCTATGCCCCTTTGTAGTAATGTCTATATGAATAATTTTTAAAAGCCCACCAATTGTGTCATAGCACCTTCTAGCTTCCCAGCTTGTTTTGAATAAAACCCAACGTCCTTACAGTTGGACCCTACAGGATCTAACTCCCCTCCCGTTTCCCCAACGGCCCCTTCACTCCAGCCACATGGGCCTCCTGGCTGCCCCTGCCCCCTGCTCTTTCCTCTGTGTGCAGCCATGCCCTCGACAGCTGCATGGCAATGCCCCCTCTACCCCACACAGGTCTCTGCTCAACCATTACCCCTCAGGTTGTCCTTGACCACTTATCCTATGCAGCAACCCCACCCACAATCAGGGACGTGGAACGGCAAATCCCAGCCTCACTTCTCTTCACCTCTGACACCGACACTATATTGTGTAATTATCTGTTTACTGCCGACCTCCCCTCTAGAATGTAGGCGACATGAGTGTGGGAACTTTGTTTCACCGACCACTAAATCTTCTGAGTCTAAAACAGTGCCTGGCAATCAACAGATGGTCAATAAATATTTCTTCAATGAATGAACAAATAAAACAGCAAGTAAGGAGTTCCCGTCGTGGCTCAGCATTTAACGAACCCAACTAGTATCCATGAGTCCATGAGGATGCAGGTTCGATTCCTGGCCTCACTCAGTGGGTTAAGGATCCAGCGTTGCCGTGAGCTGTGGCATAGGTCGCTAACGCAGCTCAGATCCTGCGTTACTATGGCTGTGGCGTAGGCTGGTAGCTGTAGCTCCGATTCGACCCCTAGCCTGGGAACCTCCATGTGCTACCAGTGTGGCCCTAAAAAGACAAGACAAGAAAACAAAACAAAACAGCAAGTAATGCTTTCCAACTATCTATTATGTTCCAGAACTTATGCCACCTACCCGGTAAATGCTCCATATCCAATTGTGGGTACTGTATTGGTGTATACTAAGAACTCTACAGACAGGAGTTACTACTCACACAAACTATGCTATTCCAGCCTCACCATGAGTCTTTAAGGTATTTGCAATTAGCGATACTTTTCAGATAAGAAAACCTCAGGCTCAAAGAAGTTAAATAATCCGTCCAAGGCACAAGTACCAGCCTCTGGATCTTTCTGACCCAGAGCCCCAGCCTTAAGCACTAGGCTCCAGGGCTCCGACTGTCTGCTCTTTGAGCCCCGAGTCCAGGCGGCTGGTCACTCCCTTCTCCTCTACCACCACAACTCAGAAACTATTTCCTCAGCACACCTCACTGGAACCAACAAAGCACAAGCCACTTAAACTATCTCCGAGGAAACCGGGGCTTCGAATGCACTCAAGTTCTCTCATCTCTCCCTGGATGTCTTCACATCTGTTTCCCTCTATGATGAGCTAGCTAACCTGTCAGGCAGCAAGAAGCACAACACCTCCCAGCACTGCTGCTGCCCCCACCCCCAGTGGCAGTAGGACCGACTAGCCCCGTCGTTGTCGCGGTGCTGGCTCTGACCGAGTCAGGAGGCACATGAGCTGGCGGACCTCCTCCCGCATGGCAGCGGAGCCTCGGCGAAGATTGTAATCAAAGAGCTCCCGGATAAGGCCCTGGGAGACGAGGATGTGCCTCAGGGCGGGGTTGGTGGCCAGGGCCCGGAGCAGCGTGATACAGTGTTCGGTGACGGCCGAGGCGCAGCCATAGCACTTGGTGGAGGATGTGTGGCCACAGCCCAGGACGGACAGGGCACGGTACTGGCTGGCGGTGAAGGTGGGCTGCACAGAGGTCCTGGATGACTTGGTGGCTGCTTCTCTCTGCTGCAGGTCATATTCCAACAACTCCTTGCGTGAAGCAAAAACTTTCTAAGGAAAAAAAATTAGACAAAAGAGGAAGAAATTCACAATTAAAAGAAGGAGGAAATTAACTTGAAATTAGCTTTGGTTTGAAAAAACACTTGATATGCATTATTTAATTTAACCTTCTTGATAACCTTACCAGGTACTTTATCCCCATTTTACAGAGGAGGACCAAGCTTAGAGGGGTTGGCTTGACCAAGATAAGTGGTGGTGTTAGAACTCAGCCTCTGATTGTAGGCACATACCCTTAACTCCCCTGTAACGCTGTCTCATAAAGAACAAAGTAGAAACACAGGGACACACAGCAAGACGGCACGCCAGCAATTCTGGGGACAAGGACCCTGGCTGCTCTTGTCTGTGGCCGGCCTTCCATGCTGCGGAGGTGAGGTCTGTAACTTTCCATCCACCATAGGGCCTGCCCTGGTGGCCTGGAGATGGTGAGCTCTACCTACCAGCCTACAAACATCTATATCAGGAAAAGCAGAAACAGAATTTGAAACCAGTAACACCTCTAGTAAAAGCTAAGTTGTAAACAGTCAAGAAAAAGAGATCTGTCATAATCTTCATGAATCCATTTTCTGGAATGAACTCAGCTCTCAGCCGAGCACCAGAAACTGCAGTGGGTGAGAAGCTGTGCGCCAGCCACTCGGACTCTTGCCTTCTCAGCTGGACCGGGCACCGACAGGGCTGAACTTCTGGGTGAGAGCAAAGAACTGCTTTGAAAACAATATGGATGCGTTACCGTTGTAGCTCAGTGGAAACCAATCTGACTAGTATCCATGAGGATGCAGGTTTGATTCCCGGCCTTGCCGGGTTAAGGAATCCGGGTTGCCGTGGGCTGTATACCACAGCTCAGATCCTGTATTGCCGTGGCTGTGGTGTAGGCCAGTAGCTACAGCTCTGATTCGATCCCTGGGAACCTCCATATGCCATGGGTGTGACCCTAAAAAGAAAAGAAAACAATATGGATAACACACAACAAAACATTCTCAGGGTGCTCCCATCTCTACCTGAATGATTTTGGAAAGTTCATCGAAAGAGTTCTTGCAGTCTCCACAGTATTCCTGCGCCAACTGCAGGATGTAACGATTCACACTGGCTGAAGTGGAACTGATGCCCCCGGCCGTGCCCGAGTCATCCTGCAACGCAAGAGGTAAGCTGTCAGCCTTGCACCCTGAGACGGTCTCCCCAAGGGCAGGCTGATTCTGACCCAGAACCCTCTTCACATGCCCCTCCAGCTTGCAGTCATTACCTGCGGCTTCTCGGGAGCTGCCTCGTTCACTTTGCAGAGCAGATTCTCCAGCTGAGGCCGATGTCCCATCAGCTGGTGATACACGCGGTCAGCTTTGTCTAGAAGAGTGTTGATGTTGGAAACGGCCTAAGCAGGGAGAGAGAGGCACATGCGTGAAGGCGTCTCAGGACGCAAACCTGCCCTGAGCAATTCGAATTGAGAACCATTACTGAGGCACTGCCTCTAGGTCGCATACTGTGTTTTATTCATTATTTCTATTCTTCACAATAATCCTGTGGGGTGGGTATGTTATTTCTAATAATATAAAATATACTTATTAGGAGTTCCCGTCGTGGCGCAGTGGTTAACGAATCCGACTAGGAGCCATGAGGTTGCGGGTTCGGTCCCTGCCCTTGCTCAGTGGGTTAACGATCCGGCGTTGCCGTGAGCTGTGGTGTAGGTTGCAGACGCAGCTCGGATCCCGCGTTGCTGTGGCTCTGGCGTAGGCTGGTGGCTACAGCTCCAATTCAACCCCTAGCCTGGGAACCTCCATATGCCGCGGGAGCGGCCCAAGAAATAGCAACAACAACAACAAAAAGACAAAAAATAAATAAATAAAAAATAAATAAATAAAATATACTTATTAAAAAAAAGCACTGAGAGAAGTGACTTATGCCAGGTTGCACAGTACTAAAAAGCACAGGTGGAACTGGGACTTCTGTCCTTCTGATTCCAAAGCTCCGTGTTCTCTTGCTTCCCCATGTGCTTGACGTGACTATCCCAACAGCCCCCCCCTTTCCACCGTCCTCTGATGTCCAGTCCCACTGCATCATGCTGGCAGAGAAGTAGCCCCTGGACCACCTAATGCTGAGGGCAGGCCAGCGGCTGCAATTGGAAGCAGGCAGTGGAACAAATGCAGGGCAAGTCATCCAACATCTGCCTTTCCAAATCTAGTTCCTTGTTGCTTGACATATTCTAGTTTCATTACCAACCACCACGCCTCCAAAATCCTAAACAAACCATGTGTTCCAATATACCTTATTTGTTCCCACTCAAAAGTTGAGCCCTGAGAACAGTGCTGAGACGAGGAAGACTTGAGCTAGAAGGAAAAGCACACTCCCCACTCCAGCTCGGTCCACAGCTCAGATCAAAGACTCTGCCCTGAGTCAGGACAGACGTGGCCTCACCTTCTTCCGGTCTTCTTCATTCTCAATAGGATCCACTGCACAGCAGGGCTTGGCATAGAGCATGAAGTCGAAGCGAGCATATTTACAGAAGCCGCAGGCATTACACAGGAAGGGATCCTTTTCATCATAGTTGATGGATCTAAAAATCCAAAGCGTCTGGGTCAGGGGGCAGCAGAGGTTTGGGGAGAAGAAGAGACAAACTGGGCCGCTTCTATACTCGGGAAACCACAACAGGGGGTCGGCTGCAAGTAGGCGAGGATGACGTAAGCAACCAGGTAACAAGGAAGTTTAGGACCCAGATCTAAACTTGGGGACCCTGCCACCCCCACCACAGGATGGATGCACACACACGCACACATGCGCGCGCACACAAGCACACATGCGCGCGCACACACGCACACTCTCCCCCACTCCTGCCTTTCTGCCCTCAAACTCCACACTCCACAGGCCCCTCATCCTCTTGCTATTGTGAGGGCACCAGACTCCAAAACTGCCCATAATGAGACCCTTAGAGAAAAATACAAAGAATGTCCCTGGCCTGGGGGACAACCACTCACTGACCTGCATTTGTGACACTGGTAGACATTCTCGCCACAGTTACCACAGACCCCCGGGTTGGCAGGGACTGAGGCACTGCAGCGTGGGCACTGCAGGGTCTCTGTGGAGGCCTGGTAGTTTTCATAGAAGTCTGCAAACTCGATCATCAGGTTGGAGGCCACGATGGGCAAAGGCAGGTCGATCTTCACCTCTGTCTGCCCAGGGGTCAGCTGAACCTTCTTGGCTTTGTGCCAGCGAGCCGGCCTAAGAGAGACGGTGTCAGACAGAGGGGCAGAGGGCCTGAGAGCTTCTCACAAGGCCCTCGGCAGTGACAGTCTGATGAGACGAAGAGAAGGCTGCCCCTACATATTCCCCTAAGGCAATGAAGTGATTATTCTTTTTAAAAAAAAAATCTGGCAAATAAAGGCAACTTATTTTATTTTATTTTATTTTTTTGTCTTTCTGCTATTTCTTGGGCCGCTTCCGAGGCATATGGAGGTTCCCAGGCTAGGGGTCTAATCGGAGCTGTAGTCCCCGGCCTACGCCAGAGCCACAGCAACGTGGGATCCGAGCCGTGTCTGCAACCTACACCACAGCTCACGGCAACGCCGGATCCTTAACCCACTGAGCAAGGCCAGGGATCGAACCCGCAACCTCATGGTTCCTAGTCGGATTCGTTAACCACTGCACCATGACGGGAACTCCGCAACTTAATTTAATAAAATGTTTTGCCTCTACCCTTTCTCTAAAAACAAAACAAAACAAAACAAAAAAAGGATAGGACGCACAGGTGCTTTAAGATATCAAATACGGTAATTTTTGAGATTCCAGAAAAACAAGTGAATATGCACCAATGAAGACATTCCTCCACGAGTACGCCACACGGAAGCCTGCAGCCCCAAGAGCTACCATGACGCTGCCTGCCGACAGTTCCCATCAGGACCACTACCTTGGGAGGAAGGATGAAGCTCAGGTTGCTCTAGAGAGGCAGAGGGATGTATCAGGATCCGGACCAAGAGTCAGGCAGAGTCCGAGAGAAGAGGCCTGTGGCAATCTGGAGGTAACTCTATTTACGTAATGAGAGCTGACACTTACTGAGCTCGCACTATGTGCCAGGCTCTGTTCTCACCACTTCACATACACTAACACATCTAACCCTTAACACCCTGAAAGTAGACTTATCTCCATGTCATAGTTAAGGAAATTGAGGAACATAAATTCTCTAAGGGATGTGAGTCCTCGGCCTCACTCCAGAGTCTGAGGGCTTTATCAGCAGCTGCCCTGACCCTACCCGACAGGAAACCAGATCCACCTTCTCCAGAGGGGACTGGGCCGTCCCAGTGAGCAACTTTCACTTGTAGGTCACCAATGTTAATTCTGCTTTTCAAAGGACAAGGAGAAAACTTCCTTTAGGCAGAGTTCCTGGTGGCCATATGTTCGTGTGGTACACGCTGGCTCTACACTGCCTCTTAACAATTCCAACACTTCCATCCAAGGCATAGCACGGCCCTCACTCTAAGGCTAACATTCAAGCAGCATCTACCTATGCTCTCTGGCCAAGGGCAATGCTTGAGCCTTCAACGAGTGATCTGTTTCTGTAAGAGTTGACCCTGTAACCTGGGCTAGTGTTTTCTCAGGCCTGTACATGACATGCCTCGATTCGGACACTGGGACAGATGAGCCCGAAAGATCCAACATCGGCATACACAGAGGGAAGGCCCCATGCAGAAACAGGAGGACCTGGTACTTGAGAAGCTTCCTGAGAAATACTGCCTGCCCTGAGAAGAAGAGGCCAGGGTCTTCATCCAAGAAACAACCACTTCCCACACAGAAGTTTATATGAAAAGAGAACCACTCTAGTTATCATGGGTAGGAGAAGCCTGGAGGTCTGCCTCACTCAGCTTCCCTTCAGGCTGCTGCAGAGTTTAGACCCTGAGGGCTCCATGGGACATAATTCAAAATAATCCCCGTGAGCTTCCTTAAGAACTGTGTTTCACCCCGGTACCTCAGCATGACTGAAGTAGACAAGAGAGCACACGAAGCCTCTAGTAATGTGCTGCTTTACCTGATTCCCACAACCAAAGCCAATAACTGTGTTGAGCCTCACAGGCCCACTGCCCTCCCCGAGTCTGAGAAGCCCGTACTTGTTTTTCAGCTCCACGATGGCCTGCACGGTTCGGTTGTTGTAATAGAGGTTGATAGTTCGCACCATCTTGGTCCGTTTCAGGTCCCCAATTTTCACCGTCACTTTGCTGATGGTGTGGCTGCCAATGAGCTTCACGACCTGCTGGGTGGTGGTGTACCGCGTGTCCACTTTAATGGAAGACAGCTTGATATACTAAAGGCAAAAGTCCACACAAAACACGGCATTAGTTCAAGGCTCCCGGCTCATCCTGTCCTTGTCATAATTCATCAGTGTAACCCACTCTTCATCCAGGGATGACATTTCTACCTAATGTAGCCTGGCAGGTAAGGATTCATGCCCCTGGTGACCAACCATTAGGAGAGGCACAGTCAAGCTTTAGAAACAGGAACCCACTGGCCCTGCAAGGCTCAGGACTGTCCAAGGTAGAGGTGTCACTTACACAAAATGGCACTTCTGGATTATTACACACCAGGCAGGGATCACTCTCCAGGTAATAGCCATCAAACTCCACCAGGCCAGACAAAGTGCTAAGGAAGAAAGCAGTCTCAGCATAAGGAGATTTTCGTTTTAGAGAAAAGCGCAGCTCAATACTCCTCAAGGCAAGCCCCATCCAGTGGGAAATGTGAGAAGGAAGAAAACGTGAGGAAACCAAACAGGGCTGACAAGTCCCAAGAAGGACATCTCTACCGATCGACCTGAGAGGTTTCCTATTTCTGAACTGTCCTGAAGTCAGAGGATTCCTAAACAGTGCATTAAAATTTGACTCAAAGAAGAGTCCCGATTAAACTTACTAAAAATCATTGAATTGTATACTTGAAACAGGTAAATCTCATTGCTATGTAAATCATACCTCAATAAAGTTTGGCGGAAAAAAAAAAAAAGAACAGTCCCTGATAAACCAGGGAAATAATAAACTGAAAGTTCAGGAGTTCCCGTCGTGGCGCAGTGGTTAACAAATCTGACTAGGAACCATGAGGTTGCAGGTTCGATTCCTGGCCTCACTCAGTGGGTTAAGGATCCAGCGTTGCCGTGAGCTGTGGCATAGGTCGCTAACGCAGCTCAGATCCTGCATTGCTGTGGCTCTGGTGTAGGCTGCTGGCTACGGCTCCGATTAGACCCCTAGCCTGGGAACCTCCATATGCCGCAGGAGCGGCCCAAGAAATAGCAAAAAAAAAAAAAGAAAGAAAGTTCAACCAGCATTCTCTTTCAAAAGGTGTTTTTTTTTGGGGGGGGGGCGGTCTTCTGTCTTTTTAGGGCCGCACCCATGGCATATGGAGGTTCCTAGGCTAGGGGTCAAATCCGAGCTGCAGCCGCCAGCCTACACCACAGCCACAGCAATATGGGATCCGAGCCACGTCTGCCATCTATACTACAGCTCACAGCAACGACAGATCCTTAACCCACTGAGCGAGGTCAAGGTCAGGGATCGAACCCTTATCCTCACGGATGCTAGTCAGGTTCGCTAACCACTGAGCCACAACATGAATTCCGAAAAGTTTTTTTTTTAAATGCAACCATTTCTATAAATTTGTCTTATGTGATTTAAACTCAGACCCTTGAAACTAGTGACCTTCTTAAATTACCGCTTACCAAACCTTAATTCAGCAGTTACGTTGTGAGCCCCTCCTATGTGCAAGGACGCAGATACAAGGGAGGAATTCAGAGACCAGCTCTGTGTATTGCTTCACATATAAGAGCCAATCAATGTGGAAAGAGCAACTCAAGACTGTTGACTGAGCTTCAAACAGGAGGAAAGCAGAATAAAACTCACTTGTAAATGTTGGAATTGGGATGGTTGGTAAGAATATGGTTCTGAGTCCGCAGAATCTCCACAGCCTTCTGTGAATATTCCTTCAACTGAGAACAGAAGTCAATACAAGATCAATTAGAGCCCAAAGGAAAGCTGATACTGCCCTAGAAGGACCAGCCCTCATTTAGACCCACAGAGGGGCCTCATTCCTAGTCATTTAAAGGACTCCCGTCTTTAAAAGTTTCCACGATCTTTGCGACAGTCCATCCTTTTACATCTTGTGGAGGAAGAGAAGTTTTGGTATTATGGAGAAGCCATGAAATGACTACCAAACTGCAGAAACACCTTTGGATATGTGATCAGGACTGCCTGCCAGGAAAACCAGGAGCACTTTCTTTTCCAAGAAACTTGAGTCAGTTGCATTTTCCTCCTCCCTTTACCTACTTCTGTTGGCTAAGCCAAATTCAGATCGTACTTATTTGCTAGTATATATTACCTAGGTGGTATACACATTGGGAATGCTTAATATATATTTAAGAGGTTTCATATATATATATATGAAACCCATACCCATACCCTGTGTGGGTTGGTCATAATGTTATTTTATTTTTATTTTTTTTTTTTTTGGTCTTTTTAGGGTAGCATCCGCAGCATATGGAGGTTCCCAGGCTAGGGGTCCAATCGGAGCTGGAGCTGGAGCTGCAGCCGCCAGCCACAGCCACAGCCACAGCCACAGCCACGGATCCGAGTCATGTCTACGACCTACACCACAGCTCATGGCAACGCTGGGTCCTTAACCCACTGAGCGAGGCCAGGGATCAAACCCGCAACCTCGTCATTCCTAGTCAGATTCGTTAACCCCTGAGCCACGACGGGAACTCCCTGGTCATAATGTTCTTAACTCAGGAGAAAAAAGGTTACATGAGGCAAGTCAGCCTCTGACCATCAATCATCAGTTACCTTCTTCTCTGTCTGTGGGGTCTTCAAGGAGAAATATCCTAGTAGGTCCACAAACTGGGCAGCCTTACGACCATAGGCTGGGAGTTCTGGCCATATGGACCACATCAGGTCTAGCAGAAGCTCCTGTTGAGATTTGCTAGAGTTTCTGTCGATAAATGACAGTTCATATCATTAGCAGGAAATCCTGAAGTTCCTTTATTTATCTCCAAGGCTTGGGCACTGTTTTAGAGACTATCTACTTCCCCACAAGCGTGAGTTAAGTGTAAATGGCTCTACTGCTCGGCTGACAATCAGCCCTAACAGAAGTAGCACAGGTCTTTCCTGTCTCAGGATGCTGTTTACTCCCGTCATCCAACATTACTCAGTGGCAGGAACTGAGCTTTGTTAGCCTCAAGAGCCAAGCCTGGTCATTTTACGAACTTCTAAACATAGCCTTCTTAAAGGAAAATGGATCATCTCTTGCTTCCGACACCAGTTTAATAGCTAAAAAGCAGACAACTTGACGGAGAAATCTGTGATGGTCAAGAGGATTGAGACTGGTGTAAACAGCGACACATGACCTTGAGGAAGCAACATAAAGCCAAGACAGAACCGCCTCACCCACTCTGGTCCCAGACCCAGGACCCATGCAGCCTGCTAAAACTAAGCCCCAGACTCTACCTGTAGATATGCAGCGTCAGGCAGTGGGCCTGCCAGCGCACCGAGGAAGAATTGGACTCTAAGAGGAAGCAACGCAGAAACTGGACCAAGGTCTCCTTATCGGCAAATTTGTTCAGCTGGTTCACCAGAGCTGTGCACAGCTGATCCTCTTGGCTGGCTGAGCTCTCACCTGCAACATCAGAGCAGGACTGAGGGCTGACGAAGAGGAAGAAGCAGTCAAGGGGCCTACAGCCAGTGCTCAGGTGGACAGGGAAGGGATTCTGCCCATGTCTTAAAAGTTTCACTGAAACGGCTGCAACCTGAAAACAACCTCCAGTTGTTTACTAAACGACAAAAGGTCAGCACCGAACATCATAAAGCTACCAAAAAAGCACAGGATCAAGTGCCTGCACAAGCCTATCAGTGAACAAACATAGTGACAGTGGAGAAGGAATCTCTTTTCAAAAGTTGGCTACCTCGAACAGTCAACATTTACTCCAGACCTCTAGATATGCAAAAGTGAATCACTCTGCTGTATACGTGAAAGTAACACAGCATTATACACTAGTATACATCAACTAGAATAACCCGTGTGCTGCCCGAAAGATCAGAATACCACACCCTCATCACCAAGACAAGAAGACGACGTGTACCCTCCTTCTCCTTCTCCTTTTCTTCTTTCTTGCTCTTCTTCGTGGATGATTTTGACTGTGCTGCGGCCTGTCCAGAACTGGCAGCCACAGGGGCTGAGGAGGCAGCGGTGGCGCTGGAGGAGCCTGCCGAGGCCGCCAGAGCGGCGAGCACTTTGCTGCCACACAGAGCGCAGGAGAGCAGCTGCAGCAGCACCGGAGACACGCCCTCGTCCACCAGGAAGCTGACTTGGAGGAGGAAGTAGAGGACAGCTGTGGGCAGAGGAGACAGGGGCACTGAGACAACTGTGACACAGACAGCACACACCCACCCACACCCACACCCGCACGACTAGGAGGCCTTCTCCACACGCTGGGGCTACCCCACTCCCACCACCTTCCTTGTCCAGGTTCTCTGCTGGACGTTGCCGAGAGGAGAACTCACACCCTCTGTGGAAACAGCCGACTGAGCACTGCAACCACTACAGAGATGGGCACCTGCACCCACTCATTTGAACAAGACAATCCTCACTGTAGCACCCCAAGTTTTGTCTGTGGACCCTTTAAAGTTTTTACTTGTCTTCCTGGCTGGGCAGAGTTCTGCCTCTCTTGCTCAAAGCTCTATCTTAAGCACCCAGTTTAGTGCTTGGCATAGAGTGGGCCTCAATGAATAGTTCTCGAAGAAATGAAGGACTAACAGCAACCAAAGGAAGAGCCACTGCTTACAGTCGTCCTTGATGCAGAACTTCTGCCAGTTGACAGTTCGCTGGGCAGCAATCTCTGCACACGCTTTCAGGTGCTCCATCTGAAATGGGAACAGGTCACCAGAAATAAGTCACCCCACCACACTGCCCACACCTGCTGCCTTGAGTGTTGGCTTCGGGTTACAAACACTTGTCGTCTGTACAAGACTGACCCAGTGTCCTAGTGACCCTGGGACCAAGGCCCACACTCTGTGGCGCTTACTGAGCCTATCTTCTAGGCCCCACCACCCAAAGGCCCTTTGTTTTCAGGGATCCTTCAGAACACTCAATAAAGCAGCAGCCAAGGTAGGCCATGACCTAACTCCACAATCCAGGTTTATTCTTTTTCTTGCTAAAAACACTACGGTAAGTGCTCTGGATTAGGAGTTGATGTTCGTTCGTTCTTTCTTTCTTTTTTTTTTTTTTTTTGTCTTTTTAGGGCTGTGCCCTTGGCACAGAAAGGTTCCCAGGCTAGGGGTCAAACTGCAGCTGTAGCCGCTGGCCTATGCCACAGCCACAGCAGCTCGGGATCTGAGCCGTGTCTGCGACCCACACCACAGCTCATGGAAACACCAGATCCTTAACCCACAGATGGAGGCCAGGGACTGAACCTGCATCTTCATGGATACTAATCAGATTCATTTCTGCTGAGCCACAATGGAAACTCCTGAAGATGTTCTTTCTAGATATTCTTATGCAATATATTTGATTCACTCCCCAAAGTCAAACAATTTATCTTGGGCGGTGATAAATAATTTTAGGACAAAAATGAGAGGTGCACAAATCTCAGGTTGATCCCGTCTGTAATGTGAGCAAATGACACTGGGAAGAAGCCCAAGCACCGCTCCTCATAATGGAAGAACCACTGCCAGGCAGGGGCGGGATCAGCGAGGGGAGATCCTGGACCCTGAAGGCAAGTTCACACGGCACAGCACCCAGCCGGGTACCACAGGCTGACCCTGACCTTGGCCCTGGCCAGATGTTCTCTAAGCGCTGACAAGCCCTGAGGGTGCTGCTCCATCCTGTTACCTACTTGGTTGAGCCCCACCACACGCCCTCTCCCTGTCCGACTGCCCCTCACTGGCCGTACCAGGCTGATAAGCGTGTCATACTGCAAGGCGGAGCCTGAGCTGGCCGTGACCACGCTCGCCCGGAGGAATATTCCCTGCTCCTCCAGCAGCTTCTTGATCCCACGCACATGGGAGTCCAGGGTGTGCAAATCCCGGAGCTGGCGGTACTTCTCCTTTGACCCACAGATGAAAAGCAGAAGTTTGCGGACTTGCCGGCGCACAAACGGGGTTTGCTGGATCATCAGGTACTTGAAGGGAGAAAGAGCACAAAGTGTCAATGACTCTAGAACTGTACGTGCACAAGCCGTGGCCCTCTGGGTTTTCATGAACTATTATTAAAAACTGGTGAGGAACACAAACCAAGCTATGTCCTCACAGTCAGGCTACCTCCTGGTGAGCTTCAGTAACGCTTAGAGGGACAAGAAGAAAGGCATAGAAAGACAAATGTCAAAAAGGGGGAAAGAGTGGTATTCCTGCTACCCCTGTGAAGAACTGAGGGATCTACAGGGAAGCTGGCCTCCACTCTGGCCCACTCAGAGTGAAACTCTATGGGAAAGAGATTCAGAATCCCCGGTCCAGGTCAAAGAGGTGGGCAGAAGCTGGGTGGCTGTACCTCCACAACATGAAGAGGTCATCTGGGATTTGCTAACATTAACCTCACACTTGCTGTGTGAGTTATTAGACTGTCTTCTCTCAGCTCCAAACCCACCCTGCTCTGGGATGTCCAGTCCAGAGCTACGCTAAATGAACTGCTGCTCTGCAGTGGGTTCCCTGAGGTTCTGCCAACGGGAGCACGGGAGGGACACCAGAAGGCCGGAGGAGAAGGGACTCGCTCCTCCCTGTTTGCCTGCCGTCCTAGCAGCCCTTCACCCCGGCAGCCTCCAGCATTTCTTCAGTCAAGGACAAACCTGGCGCAGGGGGTCCTGTCCATCAGCTCCTTTCACACCTGCAGAACCAAGCACCTGAGAGCTCGGGGTGATGCCGCAGCAGCCCCTCCTCAGATTTCCCCAGGCCTCTCCTCCCCATTCGTGGGGCTGCTGGCAGCTGCTTCTTGCGGTGACTGCGTCACCTCAACATTCCCTTGTTACCTTTTTTGGTTCTTCAACAGTTGTTTAACCCAGTCTCTATATTAAAACCTCCCAGTTACTTTAACTAGGACACTTTCCGTTTTCCAGACAGAGTCCGGACTGCTAAACTTGTCCGTTATGACCACGTGTGGGCGAAGTTAAAGGTACGGAAGCAGAGAGGAGTGGACGGCCTGCTTTGATGGCCATCTTCCATGGTCTCACTACTCTCCAGAAGGGCGAGACCTAAATGGTGGGGGGACTCTGCTGGGGAAATACCGCACAAGGGTCTAGGGCACAAGGCGGCCACAAAGGCAGTCACAGCTGGCGGATCCTCTGCTTGACTGGCACCTTCACTTACCTCTGAGAGAAAGTAAAACCACGAATGATCAAAGACGGGAGGTGGGATTCGAGAATTGGTGTCGGCGATCTTCTTGATTTGGTATGGCAGCCTCAGGACCATCTCCGTTAGGAGCTGAGTGTAGGCCTCAAACACATCAGCAGCGTGGCCCTGGGAGAAGAACACTCGTGTAAAAACCTGTGACTGACAAGCTTCCGTGGCCAGAGTTAGGAAAGAGGCCAGCTTACTGCCGACTAGGTACCACTTATGCTGGAGATGGTAAGTGGTGCCTTTCAAAACCAGAGCCAACACGGACTGACAGTTAGTTTACACACCCCCAAAGGCCCCTGGCTCCTGGGGCAATTTCATTACACGCAAAGGTTATGGTGGAGGCAGATCTCACTGCTCTTTAAAGTTCTCACATTTCACTCTGGTTTTTGATACTGGATTGATTTTTACTCTGCTTACATAAAAATTAGATTAGGGAAAAAAGAGAACAAATAGTAGTGGAGAAGGATTTCTGACTTTCTGTGTCGTCGAGCTGGGGGTTGAGAGGAATAACATATGGTCTTTGCTGATAGTCTGGACGGAAGGACTCCACGCAAGCCCAGGGACCAGGGAAAGGCTACCTGGACCAGACTGGACAGCAGGGAAGTGTGTGTTGGGGAAGGAGCCAATGCCTGAACTGGGTCCTGAGGAAAGACAAGGAATAACGAGCTGGGGAAAAGATGGGATGCGGAGGAGAGGAAAGAACTTCAGAAGGGACAGCATCTACGAAGGTAACAGCCACATGGGGAGAAACGCAGAGATCAGCAGGGCTGCATGCAGGGTGCTGCAGGTGAGGAAACAGAGTTAAGTAGACAGGTGGATCCACAAAGAAGTTTTTGACCTAAAAGTTATAAAAAACTCGCAAAAGGTTATAGAAAAGAGAAGGACATGACCAGATTCGCATTTTATCCCCTTACATTCCCACACTACTCAAAACTGATTATGGAATAAGAGCCAGCCCAGGCCACGCTGCTCCACTACAGGGACTCAAGTGGGACAGAAATGGTAGTAATTAACATTTATGAGTCACACTGGCATGTGCCAGGCACTGTACTTCACAAGCATCACCTCCTTCAGTGCTTACAATAAGTCTATAAAGCAGATTCATGTGCAGCCTCATTTTCCAGGTGTACAAACTGAGGCTTACTGAGGTCAGACAGAACTTCTCCAAGCTTCACGGCTGGTAGGTGGCAACATCTGTTCCCTGAGACCTGTTCCCAGACTCACCTGACCAGAAAGCCCATCTTCTCAACTAGCCTGATACAGGGCCTCACGACAGCAGGGGGAGTACGTGACATACACGGCTCCGTCTACACTACTCACAGAGGGTGAAGAGGACAGCGACAGTTCTCTGGCTGAGGGACAGGAGTGGGCCACTGTCGGGGAAGGGCCTCACCTTCACATACTGGCGGAGGAAGAACGGGCTCATGTCGGGTGGGGATGACGTAGTATGCGGTTTTAGCAACTGGCTGGTAGCCACGGGCTCCTCATCATTCTGCTGGCTCTTCCAATACTCCAGCAGGGACTTGAGCACGTGCAGGCAGTAGTCCACGGCCCCTGAGCTCAGCAGGGCTGCTGCAGTGGCACTGGAGATGAGGGAAGACGACTGGGGAGAAAGAGGGAGAAGCTGAGAACGGCCTGTAAAGGCTGTGTGTCATCCAGCTGTGGGGGTAGGAGACCCGCTCACAGGAGTCTGAGAATGCGCATGGTCATGGGAGTGAGTGAGTCAGTCTCTTGAGTTAGAGAAGTTTCCCAATCAGCTCAAACATTTCCCCAACTCTTTGGAACAACAGCATGGTAACGGAGAACAAAGAAACACTAGTTCTCAACTCTAATCTCCCTACACATACGTGCCAGAAGCCAGGGAGGCAAGGAGCTGATAACCTTTCCACCTGGAGGGAAGAGGTTTTCTCTTTTCCCATGGGCAACTAGGAAAGAAGCCCATTTCTTTCAAGAAGAGAGAAAACTTTCCCCTATAGGCCCTTCTCAGCAACCCCACTCTCCAAGTAGGGGCTCTTGCCACAGCTTCCACAGGAGATGGGGTGGGGATCACATGAATAAAAAAGTAGGAGAAAAGCTACTGTAAATAAAACCATTAGGAGAGCCTTGCAAATCCCAGCAAACCCCACGGCTCGTAAGCTCATTAGGATGGGACGCAGTTCAGCCTCCATTTCTACCTTCCCTGCTCTGTGTTAATCTCCTTTCCACCCGCACGGGCTGCTTTTTCTCTGCGTTATTACCATACCTTATAGCGACACTCAGAGGGGAATCCTCTTAGCCATTCTGCGCCTTGCAGAACAGTCCCTGCTTTTCAATAATGGAACTTCCAAACCCTTTAACCCCTCCAATGGAGGGATTGTTGGAAAAGATCAGAGCTTGGAAGGGATTCTGAAAGAGGTGGAGGCTCTGCTCCTGAAGAGGTGGGTGACAGCTTAGAATCTTACTCCTCCCGAGCAACAACGGCCTTGCTCTAACAGAGGGCTATCCCCTCTGCCCCTCGTCCTAACACCCACCAGACATGAGCCCAAGGCTAAATACCTCACATATGGAAGATTTGGATCCGGACTTGGTCCTGGACATGAAGACACTCAGGAGCCTCATCACCACCAGGTGGACCTCGTTCAGGGCGCTGCGCTCGTTCTTCCTGGAGACATCCTGCAGGTGGAGGCGGAGCCCAGAAGACCACACTGACTCCAGCCTTGAGGGATCCTCTCAACAAGACCCCTTGCCACCCTGTGCCCACTGATGCTAACTATTCCTCCCATGGAATCAGAGACTAAGCAGGCCCTAGCGTCCCTGGATGATCCAGAGCCTGACACAGCCAGAAAGCCATGGTAAGAGACAAACAACCAATTTGCTGTTTACACCTTGAACAGCTACAAAAGGTCCATGAGGACAGGGACGCATGCACAGCCAGATCCAAAAGTATGTCTGGGCCAAAGTAGGCACCAAAACATCTTTGACGAATCAATAAGACTGCAGTCCTCAGGGGTCACCCCCTGAAACTAGGTGAAGTTGCTTTAAAAGAGGAATGAAAAACTGAAAACTCGTCTCGCCAATCCCTGCTTATCACACAGTGTGACTCAAATTTCACCTTCTTATCCATGCCCAGTTCAGCAATAAGCTGGGACAGCAGGTTGTCCAGGGCACCCTTGTCCTTCTCATCTTCCCCATCCAGATCTGTAGTAAGCATCAGAATGACCTGGAAGTCAGCAGAGAGATAAAACATGAAAGCCAGTTCCCCGAAGAGCAACAACACTAAACAAAGAGGTTTCCAAAGAACCCTTGGGCTTCCTAACTTCTCTGTCAATCATGTAACTAAATCCACGAAAAGGTTCTAAGTTTCAAGGTAATCAAAGTTGAAGTGTCCAGAGGCAGAAGAGTCCAGTTTTGGTAGATGCCACCCTTGGCATCACAGAAAATGTTCTGCAAAAAGTCTGCAAAACTAACTAACCTACACATTATATCCAACAAAAGTGGCTTAAGATACAGCACTGTGCTGTGCTAAATAAAGAACAATTTTGCCTAAGAGAAAGGCAACTAGTGGGAGCATAGCCTCCAGACCACACTCTAACACCAATATTAATAGGGAGTTATTATATACTAAGAATCTCTGGTGCAGACTTTTGTTCCTGGCTCTGTCAGTAACTAGCTGGATGGCTGCAGACTGACACTGTTTATTTTATTTCTCTGATCCTTGGGCTTCTCATCTACAAAATGCAGGGCTGTTACTTGCAATTCAAAATGACATGTCATTATTCTATAACCTAATACCAAACAAGGCTTTACAGAGCCCCTGGAGGAGAGCTCTGATCATGCCAAAGGATGGTCCAACTATGATGAGATAGACCCAGGTGAACCGAGGGATACCTGCATGTATGGGATGGCCCGGACACCGCCAACATTTCGTAACTGGGGCAAGGTCTGCAGTAGTCTCTCCAGCAGCATCAGACGGACCATGTGCAGCCTGAAAGGCCAAGGGAAACGTGAAACATGAGCTAATACACGAACACTAAACAGCTGAACATAGTTCTTTCCTCCTGCCATCAAGGTTAAATAAGGAACCTACTTCTTAGGAATAATCCTAGCATTTAAAAAGATGTGAGAAATGCCTTTGGAGGAAGGAAAATGGAAGGAAAAATCTCTCTCTGCTGAAGGGGAGCAAAACTATTCCAAGATATAACTGATGGCCCTGAAAACTTATTAGAGGAAACTTAAAATATTTCTCAAGCAATCCGGTCCCAGTTGTTCTCAGTAATAAAATCAAACCTTCCATAGTAAGCTCTACGGCTTTTCCTGACACATGGCCCTATTCTACCTCCTCTGGGCATTATTTTCTGGAATTCTTCCATCTACAAATTTTATATCATCCAGCTGCATGGTGCCCCAGCCCTTTCTTCTTGTTTCCCAATCCTCAGGAAGGCCGGCCACTGCTTCACCCTCTCACACCTTTTCTATCAGCTTTGCCAGTGTAAAATTCAACTTCAACATCCATACTAGAACCATGAGTTCTCCCATATACACAGTTGGCTACTATCTCGCCTTCTGCATCTGCAGACATACACCTGGACTTCATAGCAAATGTGTGCCTCTGGATCTCGAATGAATATGCTCATTCAAGAGAACCACTATGCAAATTAAGTAGCTAGGGTCTTGTCAACAAGTTGGTTGGCACTCTCATCTAACACAGATTAACAATCCATTTGCTGAACCAATTAATGGATTCACTCTTGTAATTAATAAACTGCTTTTGCTTCATTTTACTTTACGGGCTGTGTGCAAGAAACCATATGCATATGCATTTTTTTAAGTTTGATTTCCACGTATTACATATCCTAGTGCGTATCTAGAATATTTTCAAAATAATAAAATTCTGAGTGAAAATAGAGTCTTGAGTAATAAGTGACAATCATTTTAAAAAGAACTCGGAGTTCCCGTCGTGGCGCAGTGGTTAACAAATCCGACTAGGAACCATGAGGTTGCGGGTTCGGTCCCTGCCCTTGCTCAGTGGGTTAAGGATCCGGCATTGCCGTGAGCTGTGGTGTAGGTTGCAGACACGGCTCGGATCCCGCATTGCTGTGGCTCTGGCATAGGCCGGCGGCTACAGTTCTGATTCGACCCCTAGCCTGGGAACTTCCATATGCCGTGGGAGCGGCCCAAGAAATAACAAAAAGACCAAAAAAAATAATAATAAAATAAAATAAAAAGAACTCAAAAGAATGACCAGAACAACCTTCACCATACAGTACTACATAAAAGCCCATCCATGCATCTTCAAATAATTAGCCCAGCTACGTACAGACTACAAATGAATGAAATTGCTCAGGAACAGGATTAGGTACAAGTGACCGAAAGACAAGACATTAGCAATACTTCTAGGATAAAAGATAACAGGTTTTGAGATGGATGAAAATCTTCAGATTTGGATAATGAGCATGTGAATATACACAGAAAGGAAAAAGTCAATGTAATGAAGAGTCTGGACCTGGACCAAGATCACGCCAGATTACTGACTTTTCAAACTCTTAAGATAGTAGTACCCTTTTTCCGCCCCCCTACTTTTGAGAGCTGTACCCGAAGCATATGGAGGTTGCCAGGCTAGGGGTCCAGTCAGAGCTGTATCCGCCAGCCTAACCCCAGCCACAGCAACGCAGGATCTGAGCTGCATCTGCAACCTACACCATAGCTCACGGCAACGCTGGATCCTTAACCCACTGAACGAGGCCATGTGTCCTCATGGATGCTAGTCAGATTTGTTCCCGATGAGCCACAGTGGGAACTCTAAGACAGCAGTACTCTTGAAACTTAAGCAAAAAAAACCCAAAACAAAATGGTGTACCAAAAATTGTAATTTCCTCCTCTTGTAACTTAAAACCAATTCAATTATATTATTTAAAACAATAAAACACTTAATAGTTGTTTAATTAACATATTCCTAAGAAATAAAGTTAACTTAAAACAACTTTAGAGAATTCCATTAGCAATATAGCTAGGTTACCTAAATTGACCCTCCAGCTAAAAACAACGGAAAAATCCCAAAAAGGATATAACATCATTTTAGAAATAATGTGAGTCTCAAGAAATTTCAAAGGATCCAAATCACAGAGTATGTTCCCCAACCATAGTAAATTAAATTATAAATCAGTAACAGAAAAATAACAAAATCCCCAAATGTTTGTAAAGTTGGCAACATATCTCTAAATATCCCATGAGCCAAAGACTAAATTACAACAGAAGCTAGAAAACATTTTGAACTGAACATCAATGAAAATACAACACATCAAAATATGTGGGCTCTGGCCTAAGCAAGGTTTAAAGGGATTTTTTTTTTTCTTTTTTAAGGGCCGCATCTGCAGCATGGAAGATCCCAGGCTGGGGGCTGAATAAGAGCTAGAGCTTTGGGCCTACGCCACAGCCAGGCCAGATCTGAGCTGCGTCTGCGACCTACACCACAGCTCATCCAGTGGGGCCAGGGAATGAATCCAAATCCTCATGGATACTACTAATGTTTGTTTCTACTGAGCCACAATAGGAACTCCTTTTAAAAGGAATTTTATAGAGGCTTCAAATTTGTATCTTTAAAAAAAAAAAAAAAGGCTTAAAATCAACAACTTAAACTTCCATTTTATGAAGCTTCTTTTTCTAATGAGAAGTTAAATCCCCCCAAAAATAAGGTATTAAAACAAAAATTTTAGTAAGGGAAAGGAAATAATAAAGAGTGGAAATGAAATAGAAAGCAGGCATATGACACAAAAAAAAATCAATGTCAAAAGTTGTTTTTTGTAAATAAAGTTGATACTGACTTTTTTCCCCAAAAGGGGGAAAAAATTAATAATACTAGAAATGAAAAAAGGTATAGTATCACTACAGATCTAAAGACATTAAAAGGATGATAAAACAAATAATGAACAATTAAAATAAGTAATGAACAATAAAGCTGACAGGTTAAAATGAAAAACTTCCTTGAAAAGCACAACATACCAAAATTGACACATGAAGAAATAGAAATAATTCTATAATGTAAAGCATGAATCTATAGTTTAAAACCTTCCCTTAAAGAAAATCTAAACCCAGATGACTTCACAGTTAAATTTTTCCAAGACTTTGCAAAGTACTACCAATCTTAGACAACTCTTCTAGAGAATGAAGAAAGGGGAAACATGTCCTTACTTACTTTATGAGGCCAGAATAACACGAATATTGACACCTGACAAGGATATTTCAAAGAAGAAAAATTACAGGCCTAAGTAAAATATCAGCAAACCAAATCCTGGGATATAAAGCATATGATATCATGATCAGGTGTTCCCAGAAGGGTTGTTTAATCATGGAAAACAGCAATTAATGTAATTGACAACCTTAAAAAGAACACAGGAGAAAGACATAATCAACCAAGTGCAACAGAAACAACTGAAAAGCTTTAAAAACTAATTCAAGATAAAACATTTTGGAGTTCTTGTGTGGCTCAGTGGGTTAAGGATCCAGCATTGTCATTGCAGCAGCTTAGGTTGTTGCTATGGCGCAGGTTCAATCCCTGCCCCGGGAACTTCCACATGCCACAGGTGCAGTCCACCAAAAAGATATAACACCTCCCAGCAAACTGGGAACAAAACTTAATTTGATAAAGAATCTATAAAAAAACTCTCCATAGAAAATCAGTTAACAGCATACTTAATGGTAAAATATTAAACCTTTTTCCTTGTGTCTGGGAATGAGATAAGGATTTCCATCACTATCAACCACTTCCATCTTATCCGATACAATAAGGCAAGAAAAGGCAATAAAGATTGGAGAGAAAAGAGTGAAATGTCATGATTTATGGAAGATAAGACTGTTCATGCAGAATCTTTGATCAGAATTAATCTAATTACCAAACCAATAATTAGAATTTAAGTAAGTTTAGAAAGATCACTGAATACAAGGCAATAAAATAAAGGCAATAATGAGCTCTCCAGCAATTAAGAAATTATTTAGGCCAGAAAATGAGTGAAGACAGAAATCCAAAGGGATAAGCAGGGACCCAAGACTGACTTTAGGGCATCTGAAAACTTGACAGCCATGATGCTCTGAAGGTAACTTGGGTGTCTGGTTGCAAGGACCTCAAAAATGGCCCAGAATCTACCCAAAGTGAGGAATGCCTTTTCTGAGAACCTCATTAAAAAAAAAAAAAAAAAAAAACAAAAAAAACAAAAAAACAAAAAAAACCCCCAAAAACCCACAGAAGGCAAAACTTTGAGCTTAAAAGTAAAAAGAAACATATCACTTCCTCCCATACCACTTTTCTCCACTCAGGAGCCTATTAGAAAAATTAGCTGATTCAAATCTTGACACCAAAATAAAAGGAGGGAACAAAGAATGAGTCGCTGAAATATAGTCTCATCTATTTTTTTTTTCCTTTTTAAGGGGTAAATATTTTTTGCGACCTCTTTATTTTTTTTGGCTGTGCCTGAAGCATGAGAAAATTCCTGGGCCAGGGATCATACCTGTGCCACAGCAGTGACTCAAGCTGCTGCAGTGGCAACACCAGATCATTAACCCACTGCACTACAAAAGAACTCCCCATTTCAGAAATTTTTGCCAACCCTGATTTATGAAAATATCTTGTCTTCTAAAACCAGTAAGGTTTACCTTTTGTGTTTAAATGTGTGGAGCAAGTGATGTTTGTGTATGATCAGGTCAAGACACATTTACTCTATATTAATATCCAACTGACTCACTGCCATTTAGTAAGAAGACTATCCTTTCCTCCACTGCACAGAAGAGTCACTTTTGTCATAAATCAAGCGACCATGTATGTCCATTTCTGAACTTATCACTTTCATTCATTTTTTTTTTTTTTTGCTGTTGTTTAGGGCCCTACCTGTAGCATGAGCAAGTTCCCCGGCTAGGGCTTGAATCAGAGCTACTGCTGCCAGCCTATGCCACAGCCACAGCAATGCAGGATTGGAGCCGTGTCTGCGACCTATACCACAGTTCACGGCAATGCCAGATCCCCAACCCAGGGGATCGAACCAGCATCCTCATGGTACTAGTCAGATTCATTTCTGATGCGCCACGATGGAAACTCCTGTTTCATTATTTTGTCTATCCTTGTACTCTTAACATACCTTTATAATAAGCTACAGTTGTGTAGTCCTCTAATTTTGTGGATTTTTTTCAATACTGCCTTGGCTAATATTAGTTTTTTTGCTATTCCAAATAAATTTTCATATCCACTTGTCAATTTTGCCACATATATAAAATCAGCTGAGATTTCTGACTGGGATTAAACTGAACCTATATCAATTTGAAGACAACTGTTATCTTTTTTTTTTTTTTTTTGTCTTTTTGCTATTTCTTTGGGCTGCTCCCGCAGCATATGGAGGTTCCCAGGCTAGGGGTCGAATCGGAGCTGTAGCCACCAGCCTACGCCAGAGCCACAGCAACACGGGATCCGAGCCGCGTCTGCAACCTACACCACAGCTCACGGCAACGCCGGATCGTTAACCCACTGAGCAAGGGCAACCTCATGGTTCCTAGTCAGATTCGTTAACCACTGCGCCACGACGGGAACTCCCCACCAGAATGTTTTTTTCGGCCATGCCCAGAGCGTAGAGAAATTCCCAGCCACAGCAGCACCACCACCAAATTCTGAACTGCTAGGCCACCAGGAAACTCCCACCAGAATTTCTTAAGGGGGCTAGATTAGGATCTTACGGGTTATTTTCAATTTGCCAAATGCCCCACCGCTGGTACGTCTAGACATAAACATGTATTTTCCATCTTATTTTTCTACTACCTAAAAACACACTGAAGAAGAAGCTATTTCTAATATTTACTTAATAACTGCCACTATTGATCCTAGGACAATGCCATTTATAAAGAGAACACTACAAAATGAGTTTGTGGGTATGAGTAATGATGAAACAAGACAAGATTTGAATAAGGAAAAAACAGTCACTTTAGTTACTAGGGGATAGAGGGGGAACTTAAGAGAAAAACCACTTTCTATTCTTTCTGCAACTGATTTGATGACATTCTAATCAGGACCAGGAAGATAAACCTAGAACAGTCCCTAGGACTTTTAAACTGTTTCATGAGTTTATTACCTTTGCATTTCTAAAGAAATTATCTATTATCTCCACCCCACCTCCTGCAACTGATCCACCATGCTATTCCTGACCCACCTCCCACAGGAAAGCCTCTTGACTGCAAGTGGTCAGCCCTGACCTGTTGCTAGCGTGGACATCTCCTTCCCCTTCCCCTTCTCCTTCTCCCTCGGAGCCATCTCCTTCCTGATGTCCCGTGGTGGTGCTGATGGCGCCAGTGCTTGAACTGACACTTCCTGGGCCAGCCGGATGCCCTTCAGCTGTAGCATCACCATAAGCACTGCTCCGGCCAGATACTAGAAGGAAAAGGTTTAAAAAGTGCAAATCATTGTAAACCAACTATGACAGAAAAAGTAAAAATCTTTTAAAAAAATGCAAATCCACTCCCAAAGCGGAGTGGAATCCATTGCATTCTGAAATCAGCAACAGTCACGTGATGACTGGTGGCAGCTTCAGAAAACTCCTTCTTCTGTGTGAAGCTCAAGAAGGACGGAATTCACAATCTTGGCCTCAGAGCACGAAATGACTAAATGACTCCCTGGACACCCATGGAACAGAAGATCCACCCTCAAGAATACAGCTTAATCTCAGCTGCTGGTAAATTTCCATCTTGTATTCCAGAGCAAACATATACTCATTTGGGAATCCAGAAATTATCAGCTACTTTTATCTTTTCCATAAAAAATTTTCATACCTAATTCTTTAAGCAGAGACTGACTTATAAGATCAAGTGAAAACGGCTATGTCGCGCTTCCTGATTCCAGAGCCCCGCCCCCACCAGCTAGTATAGCTGGCCTGCTGTATCAATACACCAGATCATTAACAACAGGCTTGCCCCGATTCTCTTCCCCTAATAAACGGAGCAAAAACCACAGAATGACTGATTTCAAAGTCACATCATAATTATTTTAGATTAATCATGATTTAGGATGATATAGGCCATTTCTTCCACTGACAGATAATTAAATTTCCCTTTCCTGCACCCAACCCCAGGACCCAGGGCAGGCACTTCTACTTTGTCCCCACCTCTGCCCAGGCAGACCAAGACCCCCAGCCACATTACCACTGTGCTCGCCAGCCACTGAGTCCACTGCACTGCCCCCGCTCTCCGAGCCCACACTCCCACCATGGTCAGCAGGAGAGGTCCGAAGGGTGGAACCATCGGTTGCTGCTGTGCTGCCCTCGTCGTCTGAGGCTGGAGCTGAGAGAGTAACGAGAGCTGTTACAGGTAAAAAACCCCTCCTTGGGGCGAAAGCATCAAACCACATATGTGCAGAGGACACAATGCAGTTTATACAACCTGTCATCAAAGGAAAAAGGGAAAGATCTGCTTTGCTGGTTAATCACTAACAGGAACAAACACTATACACGGTGCATTGCAAACAGTACTTAGACAGAAGTGAAAACCCAGTTCACTGGGCATTTCCTTCGCTGTTACATTACAGTGCAAGTAAAAGAGTGCAGAGATTCTAGAAGAATCTGTGACATGGACACTCAGTTTTCTAGCTAAAACACCAAAGTCTAGGTGTTACTGACACCTGCTGAGGTCGGAAACTAGCCATCACCATTCAAAAGCATAGACTCTGAATTTTAATGAGTTGTTTTGCAATCAATTTATACTTATGCTAAGAAATCACTTATCATGAGCTCCTGAATCAACCCTATTTGTTTTTTTTCAAACAAGTGGTCCAGAGGGGAGCTCAGTGGGAAATTCCACATTTCCTAATCATCCTCATCAAATGCTAATAATAAAGCAAGGAAATTCCCCAGAGACAGCCACAGCATCCGGAATCAGGGCTGAGCTGAGACAGGAGGATAATGCTGGATGAGATACATGGAGGAAGAAAGCCAAGACAGCCACAGAGCACATGAGGAACACAACCAGCACAGCGCAACTCCAAGCCGGAAATGACGGCAACTAAAGAGGCCTAAGGAAAGCAACAAGCCATGGCAGCAGGTGAGAGGGGACAGCCAATTTCTCCCTTTCTTATCTAGGACAAAACGCCCAAAACACAAAAGAAAGAAAAAAGAAACAAATACAGGGAAGCGTCAGCCTGAAAACTCTAAATTAACCCTTAAATTACTCAACGGCTGATTTCCTGGCAAACCGTTGGATGTTCCGGTCTCTTCTACGTGGTCCAACTCCCCACCCAGGACATTTCTTTTTTTTCTATCAGATTAGGAAAGAGATTGGGAGTGAAGGCTGAAGACTTCCTATGCATTTGAACTGTCCACAAAAGCCCTCCCTCCCAAGCTCGGATCCTGACAACCACGCTGACCCGAAGAACTCTGCTTCTGGCAGCTTCACTTTTATTTACAAATGAAGAGAAAAAAGTTAAAAGCTATGAGCTCTCTGTCTCCCTTTTGATACTGTCTAAAACTTTAGAACCCTGGTGAAGAACCCGGAAAGCTGAGACTTAAGCCCTAAAGCTGAACAACCCGCAAGCCGCTCCCTTGGCCTTTCCGTGGGGACTTTTAGCTGAAGCCAGGCAGCATGCACGGTGTAGGGAAGCGGAGCCAAGAGCGCCTAGGCCAAGCTGCATCACTATGCCTTCCACACCCGCATTTCTAAAGCAAAGGCAGAAGCAGGAAGTCCAGAATGGCCTGTCAAAGCAGCTGCCCATTACACTCTCACAGCATCGGAAACATGGCCTGAGGGTCCTGGGGCCCTGAGCCGTGCTCCTCGCTGTGGACAGTTACCTGATGCTGTGGTGTCAGAGAGGGTTCCTGCGTCCAGAGAGGAAGAGCTGGGTGCCTGGCCGGACAGCCCCAGGCTCTGCAGGCCCAGGGCACTGCTGCTGCTGCCTGGGAAACAAGTGGAGAGTGAGCACAACATCCCCTCCAGACCCCATCCACAACACTGCTCTGGCCACCTGCCGCCCTCAGGAGTCTAAACTCACCAGCATGTGACCTCCTCTGGCCTAGAGGAAGTTACTCAACAGCCACTGCTGTCCACCCCCCAAATTCCACTACAGAGGTGGTGGAAGGCTTCCTTCAGCTCAGGCAGGACACAAGCTGGAGGAATCTAACAGATCTGGGAGGAGATAATCCAAAACACCAAACTAACAGAAACTGGGAGATTGGCTCCCAGACTAAACTCCAGCACCGTCCCTCTCACTCTCCACCTGTATCTCTGAGCAGCTCTCACCCAGATCGACCTCTCCCCCAATCTGGGGACAAGCTACGTCAGCTGGATATCAGTAACTGCCAAACCCTCTTTCCTGTGCAAGGCCAATGGGCCGCTGTGTGCTGGCGTGGCCTTCTACCTTGTTGGTCCTGCTGCAGGCTCAGGGCAATGGCGAGTTCCACCATGGTCTCGTCATCTGCATCAGGCGGGATGTCCAGCATGGGGGGGAAGCCCTCTGCGCCTGCCAGCAGGGCCTCCAGGGGGGAGGGGTTGCCATTGTTGACATTCTCAGCTGTCTCCAGGACCATCGACTCAGACTGCAGAGAGAAAGCTCCGTCAGCATCCCAGGGTAAACAGCAGCTCTGCAGAGGTCCACAGAGTAAGAGCCGGAGGGGAGTTCTGAGGCTCCTCCCCTCTCCTGCAGCGGGAGACTCACCACCATCTCAAAATCTCCGTGGTCCACCTCACTCTGTTCCTGGCTTTCCTGACGGATGTGACCACCATTCGGGATCCCTGATGACTGCATTTTCTCATCTGCATCATCATCGTCATCATCATCCTTGTCTCCTGAGTCAAAGAAACCCCAGTCACCTGAAGGTGCTTGCTCGCCCTCCCCGGCATGTGGTAAGATAAACTATACAGCAAAGAAAAACCAAGACAAGCTTCCGGCTCGCTCCCTGTGCTGGAGAGGGTCAGTGCCCAGGGGTCATGCCTGGCCTTGCTCTCTTGTTTTCTGGGCCTAGCAAGATCTGGGAAGGTGGGGTTGGCAGTGACAGCTTGCCCCACTTAGGAAAAGATTTTTCCAGATGATGAAGGAAAACAAAACCAAAAAACCCTTGGATTCCATAAAGCAGAGAAACCTCTAAGACCAGCAGGCCCCATGAGCCCCCACCAACCCTCAGGAGACCTTGGGCAAGACAGGGAAAATAATACAATCGAGATGTTTAACTGCCATCTGTCCTGGCAGCCTGGAGCATGATTTTACTATTTTTTTCCCCAAAACAACTGGGTTGGTGAGATTTTCAGACTACAGAATCATTATGAGAAGAACCAGAAGTGAAATGGGAAGCCATCAAATGGAAACCGAGGACAGCACTGCGGTCCTGCCCAGACTAGCTTCTGTGTGATGGGGACAGGCCTTCTAAGAAGGGAGAAGCCCAGGTTAGATTCCTAATTGTCCCAACAGGATGGAGACCTTGCCTTGCACTCAACGGGCTGAAAAAGCACGTGGATCTGGCCTTACTCACAAACATAAACTAACTGGACTCCAGCTTCTCCACAGACAGAAGATGCACAATCTGTTGCCTGACTCATCAAAAGCACAATGAAGATGAATCAAAGTCAAAGACTGAGGGTCATGAAGCTGCACACCCCCTCCAGACCTGCACTGTATCCCATTGCGGTCACAGCCACTAGTTACAACTCGGCTGGTCCAAACGGAAAGGTGACGTTAGTGTACAGGACACACTAGACTTTCAAGACAGTATCAAGAAATATTTTTCAGACTGGAAAATATTTTACTAACAATTTTCTTTTATACATTTTACCAAAATGTGAAATGTTAGGTCTTTGCCTTGTGTTCAAGTGTATCAAGAAGGAAATTTCCTGTGAAATTTGCTGTCAATCTTACTGGAGATAAGTCCACCAAGGATGCTGCCCCTTAGGCAACAAGATGGACCCTTAATCTAAGAGCTCTCATGCCAGGAAATTTTTCATTTCCTGAAAATTGGTGGTTTTTTCTTTAGTTACTATGATTTTTGAACTGTTATTTTATTTTACTGTCTTTTTTTTGGTTGGTTTCTTTCTTTTTTTTTTTTTTTTTAGGGCTGCGCCCATGGCATACGGAGGTTCCCAGGGTCTAATCGGAGCTGAAGCTGCCGGCCTACACCACAGCTAAAGCAGTGCTGGATCTGAGCCGTATATGCAACCTTTACCAAAGCTCGCTGCAACTCGGGATCCTTAACCCACTGAGTGAGGCCAGAGATCAAACCCACATCCTCACAGATGCTAGTTGGGTTTGTTAACTGCTGAGCCACGACGGGAACTCAGAACTGTTCTCATTTTATTTTTGCCATGGCTCTTAAGAAGTTTTCAGCCAGATATAAGATTTTCACCTAACAATCATGCAGGATTTTGCGATGTAGATTTTTCGTATCCTTGACTTGATTTTACTCTTGTACCTTTATTTTCTCCAGCTTTGATTTTCCTTATTTTTACTCTGTTTTCTATATGCATTTTTATATACCACCTTAAATTCTTTTTGGAATGAGGTAGAGTAAAACCACGGCTCCAGAAATGGAAGTCTCCAGGGCCTTGGTCAACATGGGCAGCACGCCCTGGCGCATACTGCCCTGGTCCCTCAGCCCAGCACACTCGCACAAGCCGAAACCCAGACCTCACATTACCCATTGGAGTGTTGCTTCGAGGGGAGGAGGGCAATGTCACATGTCTCCGCTTGTTCCTCGGCCTTAAGACGCGGATTAGAGCTTGTTTACAGGAGAAGCTCACAGCAGGATCCTGAGGTTGAAAGGGAAATCATCATCCTTAGGCTTGATATCACTCCTGCAACTGTCTACATACACCTTCCCGTCTTGGACAATCACTTACGGACACGTGGAAGAGCTGCCCACTCTCACCTGCAAGCCTGCTGACTAAGGTCAGAAGTTAAGACCATTTCCTGACCCAGCATCTGTGAGACCCACTTCCTACTCTCTTGTATCTCAGTTCCTGGCAAGACACTCGCAGCCCGTTTGGCCCTGAAGTCACTTTGGCTCTCTACAAACAGTTCTGGCTTTTCACCAGATGACAGGGCTCACCGCAGCTCTGTGCTAAAATCAGCACTTCTAACACTGGCTTCCGTGCCAGGGTCACTGGAAACAGACCTCGACGGTGTTCATTCACATACCCGTCGAATGCACGCTCACTCAGAACCGCGACGCAACCACAGCATATTCTCTGGACAATACAAACCAAGTCCATTCCCTTTTCAAACTTTTCTCTTCTGTGGAATGACTAGGATGTTAAGGCTTTCATTGACACTCAAATTCTTACGTCCGTCCCATTACTTCCCTTAAGTCTGTTTTATTTCATTAGTTATCAATCTTATAAAAAAAAAAATTTGTTTCCAGACATTTCCAGGCTGGTCAGGATTATCTGGGCTTACAATGATACGTACAGGACACAAGAGCATCTGCATGTAGATCTTGGACGCTGTATTAATACAGTCCAGCTCACAGGTACAGTAGCCGTGGATAATATCTACCAGAGCATTGACGGTAGCTTCAATATGAGTTAGGCCTGCAGAAGAGAAAAATATGGTGGAAAAACTTCTAACTACTTGAGAGTCTGAGACAAAAGAACGAATTCTCATGCCCACATAAAGATCAAGCTAACAAGAAAATGACAAACAGAAACGTGAACAAACAAAAACACGGTACACGTATAATGTAGGCTGTCAGCATTATTCATGATTGGTTTTATTAACAGTCTCCTAAATCTCCCCAACTGTCCTCAAAAGCCTTTCAGATATCCTGCATCACAGAAATAAATGTGAAGAGGTAGGCAGAGTCTAAATGTCCGCCACTCTCCCCAGACCTTAGGTGATAAAGATGACCTCAGCAATCCTCTTGGATTTACTGCCCAAGCAACCTCCAAACACACATGAGCACCAGGGGTCCTTCTATTTTTTTAGATCACTGTTCAGACACTGACTCTCTCACCCGAGTTGTGGACAGAGTGAGAAGTTAGATACAAAGGTAACAGCAGCCTAGAAATAATTCTCTAGGATGACTCTGAACTTCTACCTTTGTAACTGGCTTTGAATTAAACTTTCAAAGATTCTTTCAAACAATTATAAAAACCATAAAGGGCACACACATGCATGCATGCACACGTCTTTATGTGAAATATTCAACCCAACATGCAGAGATAGAAGAAGCCCCCACTTCTCTGCTACACTGCTAAATTCCTCTACCAGGAGCAAGGCACTGATCTCACAGACTTCCGTTTCCTAGCTATTCATTCTGTAAGGGATGGACGATGACGGCTAAAGGTGAGGAATTCAATCTGTTCAAAGACAGAACTTACATGAGGCTTCACTAGCTATCAAGTATCCCGTTTAACATGATACCTGGCAGGCAGGCAGGCGCCAAGAAGGCATTCTTGGGTTTGGATGCATGCAGTTTCCAGAAGTGGTTCACCAGCTGAGTGATGAAACTACAGCAATCTCCCTCCAACTGCTTTTGAGGTTCTCTCCCCTCATCCGCTCCTTCTAAGCAGGAGAAAAGAATTATTAATGACGGTAAATCTAAGACGGAATTTAATTTGTTTTAAGGTTAACTCAGGTCAAGGACGCTTGCCTGGGGAGGGAGTTTCAAGTGGGGCCCCAATCAATATGCCAACTATCCCTAGACTCCAGCAGGCACATCTAGGAAAAAAACAGTCTGGGAAAGGAATATCACAGAAAACATTGTATGTTAGAATTAAATAGAAGGGGGAGCATTCAGGATTGTATAGCAGACGCAGACATCTCAGGCCCAACTGTTCAACTTCACAAAGCTAGGGGAACATCTGAAATTTTCTAGAATGATTCCTAGATTATAGCATTAGAGGGCTAACAGGATGAGGACAGCATATGGGAGCATGTAAATAACAGAACTGTGAAGGCATCAATAAGCTCTATTTAATGAAGGCAAAACAGGTTTCGTAACCAGCCAGCGTGAGGAGAAGGAGGAAACAGAATCAAGCACTGAGAACTCAAGGCCAATACACACATTAACAAAATACTGGGGGAAAGAACAGCACAAAAGCAAAAGATATGATCCCATTAGTTTAAAGCAACCAGGGCACAAGCATCACTTTACCCTGAAGATCTTAAAGAGGTAGGTAATGACTACAGAGAAAGATAATATCTGATATCCTGAGCACTAACTAAACTCCAGGACAGTCCAAGGGGTAAGCACTGGAAAGAGTATTTACTTAAGAATGGCACAATTCTAATGTCAAAAGCCCTACAAGATATAAAAACAAGAGAGCACGTCTCAGAGCATGAAGTCAGTCAGAGGTCAGTGAGAACAGGAAGATGAGAGAGTAAAGAAAATGGGTCAAGCAGATTTCACGACCACGGCCGCACAGGCCAAGTTCACCTGTTTCCATCTGGGGCAGCTTTGACTCCGTAAAGTGGACAAGGTTGTTGGGGCGCATGATGGCAATGGACCGAGCTGTGATCACCAGCCTCTGGAAGACCTCGGGGTCCAAATCCTTGCCTTCTTTGCTGGATGTGTTGAGACACTGCACAGCTTTGCTCAGCAAGGCCTGATCCTACAACAAAAGAATCACAGAGGATGAGCCAACGGCAAGGCAGGGCTGGTACTAAAGCAACAGGGAGACAGGAACTGGCAGATCATCAGGAGGGCTGCCTCCTCTCAAGGGAACAGGTTAATGACCACCGACTCCTGCACAGATCATCAAAGCTGCCCAACATGGGTAAACTTCAAGGGCTATGAAATCAGTATCGAAGTATGATAGGAAAACTAGAAACCACTCAATTCTCCAGAACTGAATCTCTTTGCTACGGAAGGCATTTCTTTGCAGGTTCACACCAAAGATATGTTTCCCAAACTGCCTTTCCTTGAGAGGTTCAGCAGGTTGGCCAAGGCATCTGGGCGGGTGGCCCCTTCCTGTGGATCTGAATGAGTCATCTTTTCCATTTACAGAAACTGGCCTAACTTACTCCTTCAGTCACCACTTACTTCCATAGCTGAGACCCTCTCTCCCCAGATTTCCCCTTCAGTCTCTCCAAAAACCACTCAAATTCCTTACAAGCAAGCACCCCTCCCTTAGCGCTGTGCCACAGCTGCAGAGCAAGAACACCTGTGCTCCTCATGTCCTGAGTGACCGCCCTCCCCTCTCTCTTCCAGTCAGAGGCCACCCACGCTCAAACGTTCCTCTCCTCTTCCTTAAATCTTGCTGATCCTATTAGAGTAACAGGAAAAATGAATGCAAACCAGCAATCCGTTACTGGCTTGTCCTCACTTTGAGTGAGAGCCACTAATTTCTCAGGAGAAACTTTAGACTGTGTCGGTCTAATCTCAGCACCGTCCTCTCCCCACCTCGCTTTGTTCTACCCTTGCTTGACATCCAAAAAGCCAACTTACTTGCACCCTGTCAGTACCCTAACTTCCAGCTGCACAGAAGGCACCCCGATTACCTTGTGGCTATGATAGGCCGAGCGGCTGGTGTGCAGGCTTGCCAGAAGGCTCTTGGACTGCTGCTGGACACTGGCAGGTGCTGGCAGGGACAGCAGCAAAGTGGCGAGCTCCTGAGCTGCGTTCTTGTTTCTCTCCTGGTGCAGAAGACAAGGGAGTTGTCACTAACGCCACCAAATCCATGCAGAGTGAACCGTCCACACTCTGCCTTCCCCCCTCCTCCCTTCTTGGCCACCAGGAGTAAGTTATGCTCCATGGACTTCAAGGAGCAAAGCAAAGAATTTCGGAAACTACAATCCTCCCACGATACAGGTGCAGAAATTGAGTCCAAGGTCATGACTTTCAGAACGGTGTTCTTTAATCAGCACTCATCCTGTTCGATAAAACACTCTTAATATGGGTCCCCAGAAAACAGAACAGACGGCCTTAAGCTGAAGACTCCTCTGGATCATCTTTGCAAATCAAGACTATGCTATGAATGCTCTTTAGCAGCAAGGCTTTGGGGCCTCTGATGACTCTGCTGACTTCCTGCTTCTTCAGAAAGCTCCCATGTGCTTTAAAAAAAGTGTAACTTGCCTTCTCGATGATTGGGCCAACAGCAAAGCAGCTTTCCAGGGCTTCTAAAGAACTCACAACCAGCCTAGGGAGACAGAAAAGCTGGCTTGAGTACAACAACCACCCTTCTCTCCGCCTGGTGCTTTAGCCTGGGCACACCATAGTCGTGAGGACCTGGGGGACAGCTAATGAATGCCAAATACAAAATCAAAGCACAATAAGACCTGCCACAGGCACCATGCATATCATTTTCCTGTGTTCCAGGCCAGAAGAAACCTGGCTCCTGCTTGGAGATCAACCTGAGGCCATGTTCATAATCCGTAACTCAAAGACAGCGCTTTTCTTCCTCAAAGAGGATAAGAATGCTTCCTTCTGCTGCCTGTGGCAGGGATCACTGAGACAGGCTTAACAGTCTCGATGCAATGGGACCCAAAGCTCAGGTGCCCATAGATCAGGAGGCAAAAGGGGCTATGCAGAGGGGAAGGGTAAAGCCATCTTCTGACCCTGGGAAAACTAAGGTTGTATCTTACTTATACCTCCAAGAAAATGCACAAAGGCACTTCCCGTGCGTCCCTAAGTATGGGGAAGAGACCAAACTATATTTTCAGGTGCATGCCAACTGCCTACATTCAAAGGGTACTGAAAAGCACCTTGAGAAACCCGGGCAATTTTCTCTAAGGGGAAGGGTAGGACCCCCAAGCGTTGAAGGGTACCGAGTAGCCTGCTCCCCAGGGCTCACTCCTGTCGGTTTAATGCAGCACAGTTAAAAAGACCAACACCCTGGGGACAGAAGCTCTGGACAGAGGGAAAGGTGTGGAGAAGGTAGCTGGAGAGAAAAGGTCAAGGGCCAGAGGAAGACAGTTAAGAGTCAGGGAAGAGGGACCTGAGGCATAAAACCAAGTGGAGGGAACAAGCTCTCTGGCAGCTTTTCAGATGGTAGAACTTTTCTATTGACCCAGAGCCCCCACCCCATTTCTCACCCGCTGTGGAGAAGGAACAGAGAGGGATGGGGGAGGGAAAGGAGGCCAAGAGTCTGCAGCGGCCCACACCAAGCGCGCACGCACAACCCTCCGCATTCTCCACTCTGACGCAGGACAGCTCTGCAGCCATGCAATCACCAGAACAGAAAGAAGCAAGAGGACTTTTCCACGGAAGCGGAATTAACGCAAAGCCACGCCATCGGTTACACCGCTCTCTGACACACACTCGCTCGTGCAGAGAAAAGAAAGAGGGCATACTAACCGGTCCAGCTTGGTTAGGGACTCAGTTTCAGAACTTGGGGGAGAAGCAAAAGGAAAAAAAAAAAGGAAAATAATGTGAAGCTCAGAGAAACCTGGAAACACATCCTAAGCAAACAATATAAGAATAGGGTGGGGGAAAAAAAAGAAAGAGAGAGAGAAAACGGAGGGTGGGGGAGGCTGCCGGTGGGAGGCAGTGATTCCAAGCCAGGCTATTCTTAGGACTTACAATGTAAGAACTGAGTATCTTACATCCTGAGTTACTGCGCCTACCAGGGCAAACCAGCAGCTCCTGAGCACAAAGAAGCCAAGCGCAATGCCTAAGAAGGCCACCGGGGGGAGCCTCTGGAGGCTCTGAACTCTGCTACAAGATGCCGTGGACAGCCTCTTGCCAGCAGTGTTATTACCACATTAAATAGCTGCTGCAGAGAATGATGAGAAGATGATGAAATCAGAATGATAGGGAAGATTTTCCCCTACAATTTCAGTAAGACTGGATCCTAATCTATAACACTGGCTTAAGCATCTTCTGGTCAGCAGCCTCTGGCTCCTCCAAAGGGTACCTGAGCATTAAGAGAAGGGAAGGGACAGAAGCCCCCAGGGAAGACTAGGGAGTCAGAGGGCTCTGAGCCCTGAGCACTGCCTCCAGGCTCTGTCTGCACACTCAGGACACACTGAGTGGGTGGGTGCAGGCAAGGGGCGGGGAGTCCTGCGAAATCCTGGAAAACACAGGCTATACTTATGACAGGCTCACTCTCTCTCTCGACACAGATTTCCGCAGGGAGAGTGAGAAACAGTGAAAACTGAAGCCAGCCCCTGCCAGTGCTGGTACCTCTCCAAGACAGTTCCACTTGTGGTGGTAGGGGCGGCTGAGTCACTGTCTCCTGTGCCATTGCTCTGGTTCAGGCTGGAAGGACAGATGTTGCTGACGGAGGCAGAAGGGAATTCTTCTGGGGGCTCATCAGGCCAGCCAAACTGCTCCTTAGTCTTGCCATAAATTTTTACAGCATCGATCATGGTGACACCTGCTGGATCCACCGAGGCCCCAACTGCAACAAAGCAAGAGAAGCCTTCAGAAAACACATTTTCTAAGAGGCTAATTCCACCTCCTCCAAAGCAAAGACCAGACTAGTCTGGACAAAGTAGCAAGACACAGGGATTTCACAGGCACAGAGCAACTTTATCTCCTGAGACTTGAACAGCACTTTGATCTTATGTAGATGCTGAGTGTGCAGAAACAGTTCCACGGACCAAAGGTTGCAAGAGTCTCCTAGTCTGAAGAGTCTGCAAACACCACTGAAGGGATCTCTGGTGCCATCAGGGTACTGCATCTCCCAAGCCAGCCCAGGGATCTCTGACCGCTCCCTTTGTTCAGAGCACAGATCACCATCATTCATGCTAACAGCAACTGGGAGGAAGAGTATGACAGGTGGCCAGTAAATGGCAAGAAGAATTGCCAGCCTGATGCAAGGCTCAGGGGTTTGTACATTGAGAGTTCAAAGGCACTGCCAAACACCCCCCGGTGGCCTTCCCCTGAGGCCTCATCTGTGCCTTAAGAAAGCTTTGTGATGCCTGTGCTAATCCTGCCGCCTCTCTGCCCAATCAGTAAGGCCACCCAACCCTATAGAACTGAGCCCGGAAGCAGAGTTTACCCTATTGTGGCCCCTCGCAACCCTCCTGTCTCCTGGCCTCCTTTATATTGTGAATGAAGCTCAGAGTTTCATGTTGGCAGCATCAATAGAGCAGAGGGTGCCAAAATACCAGAGAGCCACAGAAAACTGGCTTCACCCCCAGTCAGCTGTCCTAGTGAAGAGGATACAGTCTGTGCAGGGGGCTAGGGACTCACTGAAGAGGTTCAGCTTCTTATCAGCCTGCAGGGCTTCTTCTCTGGTGAAGGGGAAGTCAAACCAGCGCGAGCGGCTCAGGTTAAGCTGCATGGTTCTGCCGAAGATCTCGATGTATGATGGGGCCCGTTCGATGGCCTGGGTCCCAATCTGGATCCGCATGCCTGTCATCACCATGGTGCTGTTGTTGTTACTGATCTCGATGGTGAAGCCACCGGGCTGTGGGGGGAGAGGCACACATCCTAGAATGAATACAAGTTCTTTGGGGCAAACTTTCAAGCCTTCCTGTGACAATGGCATGTGGGATCTACACGAAATCTTTTACCTGCCCAGCAATGATTTCCTTTTTTCCAAAGGTGGGAAAAAAGAGACAGGAGTAGACCCTTCAATTTCAGACTTCGTTCTCCCAGCACTAATCACCTCCTGCTGCCCTACTGTGCACAGTAACCCTGCTGGTAACACTGGGATAGGAGCCCTTCCGCGGGGGAGGAAGTATTTTCGGTTATTTAGGGACCATTAAACTAGAATCAAGGGTCAGTGACAGTGAGTCTCGCATTCTAAGAGGAGATGTGTCCCCAAACTACACTGGAGGAGAATCCTTCTACCCAGGGACCGAACCCAGCGCAGTGTGGTCCCTCCTCACCTTAGTGTTGGCCACATACATGCCAGTGGAATTCAGCCGGTGCTTTATCTGCTGCGCATTGTAGACCTGCAGGAGGTCATTACCACCAAACTCCACGTCTGTCAGCTGCTGGTTGTGTTCAAAGAAGTCAATGGGGAAGGTCACCTGGCTGGACGTGCGGGTTGCTGTGGAGAGCAGCACCGGATCGCCACAGAGCACGGGTCAGTGTGGCCTCTACCACCTCTGCGGCCCTGAGCCCACAGGCACCGCCCTAAACCTGTCTAAGCAAACCCAGGACTGAATGTTTGCATCAGGAAGATGCCTACATGTGGCTGGCTGGCCAGCAGTCATCATCCCCAAGCACAGCACGGCTAACAGGCCAAAGAAATCCGGCGTCAGCACTGGTTACACTTAACAACAACAGGCTCTCTCGGAGCTGGTTTCTTTAAAGTAAATAACAAAACTAGTTCTTCTTAGGAAAATGAGCTGCACAATTACCTCGCACAGACCCAGAACAAATTTCAGGTAGTGGGATGACTCCCGCCACGGTCTTTGCTTAGCCCAAGTGGCCCACTCCTAAATTCAAGCTTTCACTCCCCGAAGAGCCCTCGACCCATCAGGACCAAGACTCCCAGCTCAGACGCCTACAATGGGCTCCACACAACTCAGTGAGAAATTAACCAACCAGAGGAATCTACTCAATCAGTTCCATCCTGCACATCACCACAGGCAAACCACTGTCCCTACAGCTGGAGAGAAAGCTTTCACACCAGGTCCAAGAACAAATTCTTCCTGGGCACCCAGGAACTTCTGCCCCAAGTGGAGGCCAACAGGGGCCGGCCGTTTGCACACTGTGTCTCTACAAGTGGCAGAGAACACTGGTGGCCCCTGCTTCTGCCAGCACGCATCTCAGCCTTTACAAGCCAGGCAAGCAGGATGGTCGCCCTTTCTTCATGGATACCTGCCACTGTCTACCTGAGTCATCGTCAGGAAGATAGGACCGCCATTCCCGTCCCCTTCGCTTCCCTTCCCCTGCCTCTAGCGATCTTCTGAGGAGAGTTACTTACTGATGGTGGCTGTTTTGCGCTTTCGAACAGGCTTCATTATGCTGATGACACTGCTGGGCTGCAGGGACGGCTGAAGCCAGTAGGAGGTGTTCTCCACGTTGGCCATGTAGATGCGCAGGCTGCCATCCTCACACAGCAGGATCATCGTTGTCCGCTGCTGCTCATTGCAGGCCGTGTGCCTGATGGCGACCATGTCCTGGATCTAGGAGGGGCCAAAGGAGAGTGTGAGTTCTGGCACCTTCAGATCAGAACCTACAGGAAGAGGCAGTGAAGCAATGGGTTCCATAGTTAATTGAGGGGGTGCAAAAGGGAGGCAAAGAAAAGGCATCCAGGAGGACGTTCTTCTATAGGCCTCCCCCCAAAGGGCTGGGGAAGAGACATGACATACAAATAGAAAGCTAGAGCAGGCTCCTAGTCTATTCAAGTGATGGGAGAATGGGGCACTGACCTTCGCTTTAGCAGGAAGAGTCTTAATCTCCTGGATAAGAAAAGTGTCTGGCTTCACCATCACTACCAGTGGCACTCCTGTGGTTTGTTGGACACAACACACCAAGCCAGGGTGGTTCATCACCTCAGACCACTGGCAAAGGGCAGGAGATGTCTTGCTGCCACCATTGGAACTGCAGACAACAGAAAGCGCCACGGTTAGGGTGCCAATCACCACCTAGGGGTTCTTTTCTTGACCTAAAGTCCATCCTCACCAGTGGCTGGACTCGCAGAGCAACATAACTACCCAGGGACTCAAACCATCCGCGAGTCTCGGTTTTATTTCAAGCCACGTACGTGCTCTCAATCACCCCAGTGTGTGCCTCCAGCAGGAGTCCTGGTTTAGGACCAGGCTCCACTGTATGAGGGAAGAGGTGGGCCCTGTGTGCCCAGAGGTTGTCGACTGCATAGGGCCGTGAAGCTGCTAATGACCCACTGTCTTATTAAGAACCTCCAGCACATCAAGTGATGTATGAATGGTATCCCTTTTACTTCATCCCAAGCCAAGTAATTCTCAAAATAGAGATCAGAGAAAGCACTACTATGGCTTTCCAACGGCAGATAAGGAGGAGAAGATAGAGTGCCTTGGTGGTTCCGTGGGTTAAGGATCCAGCATTATCACTGCTGTGGTGTGGGTTCAGCCCCTAGCCCAGGAACTTCCACATGCCACAGGTGCAGCAAAAATAAACAAATGAATAAATAAAAAGAAAGAAAGAAAAATAAAACACTCATCATCTCACATACCCCCATCACCTGGAAACCTGTCCGTGGTCGCCACCTCCCTGAACTCCAAGCACGCCCCCTCTACTGACATGTTTTCTGTGTACTGATAAATCCTCCAGGAGAAAACTTACAGGACATGTGGGCAGCACGAGTGTCTAGGAGACACTTACATTCCCTTCTCAAAACCCAATAATCAAATCCAAACCACATTTGCTACCCCGGCTACAGTGACAGGGTCACACCCCCTCCAAGCTACCTCTCACAGCCTGGAGTCTCCAGGGTGGAGGACAAACCCTGCAGACCACCCGACCGGCCAACACTGGGTACTCCTTGGTTTAAAGGCACCAAGCAAGTGTTCCCACTGTGTCACAGTGAGTTAAGAACCCAAATGCAGCAGCTCATGTACCTAAAGAGGCACAGGTTCAATCCCAGGCCCAACAGAATGGGTTAAAGGATCTGGTGCTGTTTCCACAGCTGCAGCCATTTAGAAAAAGCGGGGGGGACGCACCAAGCAGAGCCCGCCTGCTAGACGTGGGCCCTGCTGGGTGTTGGATGCGTAAGTTCAACGGTAACCACGCACTCCCACCTCTTGATATTGATGGAGAAGAGCTGCAACACCTCCAGAGTCGTCCGACTGATGGTGGCTGCAAACGACCGTCCTTGACAGTAGCTGAAGAACAGCATCTGCAACACGTGGGAGTAGTAGACAGACACACCGCCACCTGCCACCTGGCTGTTACTGTCCTGTCACAACAAACACACCACATGTGCATTAATTTCTTGTGTTGCGTTGGGCACCCGCTCCCACTTGTGCTGGTCATTTTAAACCACGACTTTGGGCTCTCGCTCTCTAAGCATAAGATCCCTGTGGTAAATCTTACAAGTACCATGAGAACAGAGGAACTTCAAATTTAGTCCTAAAGGACTAGAGCTTTAGCTATTAGGTAAAAAGAAGACAAGCGAGAAAAGAACAGAAGACTTGCTCAGCTAATTCAACCTGGGTAGAAGGAAACGGTCGCATCTGCTCTAACCTTTAGGTCCTCGTGGTTGATTTCCAACACGTTAGTGACATAGAAGGGTCCCTGCTGGGCACTGCTGGCCTCCTCCATGAGCTGAGTATAGATGTACCCAGCCGAAGACATTATGACAATGATGTTCTTTCCCTCTTCGTTGAAGAGGAAGGTAACATCTCTTATCTTTGAGCTAGGCAGGAGAAAGTAGAAGGTTGGACTCAAGGCATCAATAGACAGGTCATAAATCTGCAGGATGGAAGGAAGAAAGAGTAAATACGGGGGATCTAAGCCAGCCCCAGGCCCAAATTACACAGGCGAACCCAAAGAGCTGCAGAGGGTGAGGAGGGCACCCATTCTCCATTCAGCAAGCATCTGCAAGGGCTAGGCGCTGAGCATATGATGACGATTTAAGTATCTTTTTACTCCCCCTAAGGAATGAGCAGGGGCGAGATACACATCAACACCTTCTACTACAAGCACAGCAATAGCTGTGCACTTGGTTCGTGGGGGGGGGGCTGAATCAGAATCAACTGTGTATTACCCACACAGAGAAAGCTCCTGCTCAGCAACATAGCAAAAGGCGACAAAATGTTAGGACTTTTTATTTTTACTTTCTAAGAGGAGCTAGCACATAATGGAGATTAGGCATTCAGGATTTCAAAGCAAAGCCATCCTAGGACCACATCATCAAAGAGCTGGAATTGTACCTTGACAAAGTCTGCAGTGACAATTGCTAACTCGGTCTGTGAACCGGGTAACCACACGGCTTTGATGATGAAGTTCCCCGTTGCCAGCTGGGGGTGTAAAACCAAGTGATCCGAAACAGAGCCCGAGCTGCTGAAGGTCAGCACGTGGCAGTCCTGGACACGGTTTGAGGAAGAGAAGGGTTAAAAGCTGCTTTGGAAAGTAGGCTAATTCATTCCAGAGTTCTAATGTTTCTTTTTCTTCCCTAACATTCCCTGCCTTCAGACAGTATTCAGACTGTCTAGTAACATATTCAGGTTTCAAGAACACCCAGAGATTATTTCCAAAACAAGAGAAATCTAGAAGATCTGGAAGAAATTGAGAGAGAGATTTCTTTGGAATTCCCAGTGGCTTATAAGCTCTAACATCTAAGAGAAAGTGGTCCTGAGAACAGGAGAGAGACAGTGACTGGGATCCACAGCCCAAGATAACCAAGCCTGGATCCAGATTGTTACCTTCAGCCCACAAACGGCAAGGTAGTCCTCCTTGCACGGATTCCCAGTGAGGCTCAGCACAGTGAAGGGCACGGGCGCAGAGGCCAATCGGGTCAGAGTCAACTTCCTTTTGCTGGAATCTGCTTGCTTCAGGAGTGCTGAGAGCTGCAGGACAGTGATCTGCAAAGGACAGTTAGCAACGGAGTCTTAACCCCAGTCCTCTTACAAAACACAGAGCAGTAACAAAAGCAAGCTTTTCTTGTGCAGAAGTCTGTCAGGAAATCCCAAGACCAATACCAGCCTCTCTGTCTCCTGGTTAAAAGACACGGATTGCTTTTCTTTTTTTTTTTTTTTTGTTGTTGTTGTTGTTGCTATTTCTTGGGCTGCTCCCGCAGCATATGGAGGTTCCCAGGCTAGGGGTTGAATCGGAGCTGTAGCCACTGGCCTACGCCAGAGCCACAGCAAGTCGGAATCCGAGCCGCGTCTGCAACCTACACCACAGCTCACGGCAACGCCGGATCGTTAACCCACTGAGCAAGGGCAGGGACCGAACCCGCAACCTCATGGTTCCTAGTCGGATTCGTTAACCACTGCGCCACGACGGGAACTCCACGGATTGCTTTTCAATTCCTCCTTCCAGAGAGGACAAAGGAGGTAAGTAATAAAACCAACTTCTCTTCATATAATCAGTTCATAAAATATTTATGTAATTTCAACACGCCATGGTCTCTTCTCATTTTCTACGAAAATGTTTATGTTTTAGAGCTATCTTAATCTCAAGTTTGTTTTTCAGTAAGACAAAGTTAAAATAACTGGTGATAAGCCAGAATACAGAAAAGCATGAGTTAAGATACCCTCTTCCAACTTCTCCAAAACATCATCAACTTCTCTGTGTCCTTGAGGGCTGGTGAGGCAGCGAGGAACTAAACAAGGACCACAGAGCCTTTCTATCAACACTCGTGTCTCTCAGCTTGTGTCCTCCAGGGCGACCAAACTGGAGAAGCCTGGAAGCCACACTGTCCTTGGTAATTGCCAGTGATCACCTCTGCCTATAGGCTCAACAGGCAGAGTGGGAATTTACTAAGTAGAAACAGTCTTCGTTCTCGTCATACTGGCTCTGAGTCCAATAAAGTAACTCAACGTTCCAATACAAAAGCCTGTTGAGCTCTGTCCCCAAAGCCTTCCTGGAACCCAATGGACCTTCTCCCCCAAGGGCCAACCTGAGTGTAGTCATCTGCTTTTCTCAGCACCAGAGACAAAGATGCCCTCAAACGGAAGCCAAGGAACCGGAGGACCCACCTTGCCTTTCTCGTGGCTGACTGCCAAGTGCTGGCGGCGCCCATGTGGGGAGGAGAGCACACACATAGCCACCCTCCTGAGCACGTGGGCGCTGATGAGCTGTCGAATAGTCTGGCCCTGGTCCCCGCTGTAATTCATTCGGACATTCTCAAAGGCGCCTTCCTGGGAGCCTAACGTGGGAACCTGGCAAAGAAAGAAAGAGAGAGAGTAGGTAATAACAAGGCAAAAAAGATCAAGTGGATTCATACACACGATTCATGTGATTGATACTGCATAACTGATCCAAAAGCAACGGAAGCCAGTCTCTAATCCATGAACAGTTAGAAATTATTATCAGTCTATAACAATGCAGTGAATGTTTCTATAAAAATAAATTTAGGAGCTCCCATCATGGCTCAGGGGAAATGATTCTGACTAATATCCAAGAGGACACAGGTTCGATCCCTGGCCTCGCTCAGTGGGTTAAGAATCCAGCATTGCCATGAGCTGTGGTATAGGTCAAAGATGTGGTTTGGATCCTGCATTGCTGTGACTGTGGCATAGGCTGGCAGCTACAGCCCTGATTTGACCCCTAGCCTGAGAACCTCAATATGCCACAGGTATGGCCCTGAAAAAAAAAAAAAGAAAGAAAAAATAAATGTAATTACTACAAAGTACTGACTTTTAAAAAATGTAAAATTAAACTATCATTTTTTTTTTGCTGGCGCCTGTAGCATATGGACGTTCCCCAGCCAGGGAGTTTGTATCATGTGCCACAGCAGGGACTCAAGCCACAGGAATACAATGCTGGGTCCTAAATCTGCTAGGCTACCAGGGAACTCCTAAAATACCCTTTTAAAAAATAAGATGATAGTGATGAAAGTGGGTTTTTTTTTTTTTCCATTGATTTGAGTTGGGAAAATTTAAAGTCAGCAATCTTATGGATCACCAATACCATCCCAATATTTTTTAGCTTCATCTTTAATATCTAAAAGTCTAAAACCATGACTCCAGAACTGTGACCTGGTTTTTTTTTGTTTTGGTTTTTTTTTGCTATTTCTTGGGCCGCCCCCTCGGCATATGGAGATTCCCAGGCTAGGGGTCTAATCAGAGCCGTAGCCATCAGCCTATGCCAGAGTCACAGCAACGCGGGATCCGAGCCGTGTCTGCAACCTACACCACAGCTCACAGCAACACCGGATCGTTAACCCACTGAGCAAGGGCAGGGATCGAACCCGTAACCTCATGGTTCCTAGTCGGATTCGTTAACCACTGCGCCACAACGGGAACTCCTGTGACCTGTTTTTAATGAAATGCCATAACATATGTATGTGTGTTTGTGTATCTCCAAGTGATTATTTTTCCCTTAAAAGCAGTCACCCTGTAAGATCTATTCGTGCACCTCATTCAATTTTACACACCCTTTTTGGAAGAGCCGACACTTCACTTTCTACTAATTTACACAGCTGCTAAAGAGGCCGGGCAGTCTACACCCCAAGTCCTGTGTTCAATGCTGAGCAGCAGCTGTTAGAGTGGATAATGACTTACTACGCCGTATGAAGAACTACAGGAAAATTACCTAAAGGGCTATTGGCCAAATAGGACAAGAATTATTTCTGCAAGCAAGATAAATCTTAGGGGAGAAGATACGCTTGGGAGGTTTTCTACTCTACATGTAGAAGGCACTTCTAACTATTGTAATTGCCCCCAAATGCTGCTCCTCACAACCTGAGGGTTCATCTGCTCGTATGAACTAAAAAGAGGACTACGCTCTGGGCTGGTCCACGTGGCCTCCAGATTCCTTCCTTTTGAAGACACAGCTCGCACGCTGGCTTTCACAGGACCTTAGCTTCTAAGTTCAGGATGGCCAAGGTGGCTGCTGTAACTCACTGACTCCTCAGGGAACCAAGCACACTCTGGCGTCTGAGCAATCTGCTGATTCCCACACCCGCCTAACTCCATGGCCCTGACACACTCACCATCAGCTGGTCTGTCATCTCAACCACTTTGTCCACTGTGTGCAGCTCACGGAGGGCTTGTTGAGCCCGGCTGCTGCTCCCCACAGCTGACGCCTGCTGAAAATTGGTCTGAATGGCATCCATCAGGAAATTGAGCATGTCTAACACAAGAGGCGCAAAGGAGAAATTGGCCTGAGAAAAATCCAAATACACAAGGTGGGGGAGCGGGGGACAGAAAAAAATGAGTCACACTCATCATCGTAACCTTGCCAACCACCACCTTCAGAACCCAGAGTCCATCTCCTCCCTTTGCTGTTCCAGCCCTCATCTCACTTGCACCATCACACAGGATTTGATCTCAGTCAATATGCTACTGTGCTAATTCTAGAGCAATTGCTCTAAACCAGGGGTCCCAGGGAGATACCCACTGCTCGAGTGCATCCCCCAGGTGCAAGCAGCTAAGCTCTCCCCATGGCACCTAGAACGCTTCTTGTTTTGTACCAGCCTTGGGAAAACTGAGAAAATAATCATTCGGGCTGTTCTGTTTTCTGTGCTTCACACCCTGATCAAGAAAGGGTGCTCTGGAGGGTTTCCCAACTAAAACTTACTCCTGCACACCTCCCAAATACACCTCAGTCACAATTCTTCCCTACGAGCTAGTGACTGACACACACCTACTCATATTCACACTCTGGAAACCAGTAAACTCAGAAAAAGGAGAATACCACACCACGCCCACTACGGGAGCTACAAGGAGAGCCGGGAGCACTGCCCGCCCGTGGGCCGACTGGCCAGGCCCTGCGCCCACCTGGTTCTGCAGCTCCTCCCGGCAGCCCTCTACTGTGCGGCACAGGCTGCTCTTCTTGGGCTTCTCCTCGTCAGCAACCTTTCCGTCGCTGATGGTGACCTTGGCCTTGTCAGCTGGAGAGGTGCTGGTGTGGCGCACCAGACTCTCTGACACCCTGGGTTCACTCTGAAATGCAGACTCCTTCATGGTGGAGCTCATGCCACTGCTGGGAGTTCGCTTCACCAGAGCCTAGGGACAGAAAACGTCACAGGCACAGATGAAATACTGCCTAAGATGCTGGAGGAAAACCTCACCCCAAGGAGAAACTGACCAACCACTTAGAGGATATTATCCAAAAGTCTGAATGCTGATCTTCATGGTTCTTGTCTAACACCTAATACTTTTTTTACCCACTCACAGCAGCAGGTCTCAATTATGGCATCTGAAGTTGTGCGGGAGGTCTTAGAATAAACCGCAGGATCTCTAAGTACACTGCAAGGTCTCATATGCTAAGTGAACTGCTCAGGCCATGATCAGCAACAGAACCAGAACGTACTCCTAGGCCCAGGCCACCATGAAGGTGACATGGGAATTTCCCCATTTGGCTTAAGCATGTCTGTGTTACTAACGAGGCACCCTTTCTAGCCAAGAGAATGTTCCAATCTCTCACCAAACAGCTGCCATCTTCCTTGGCTCCACAGTCACAGAAGAAGGATCCATATTTGGCATAGGAAATCTCATGATCCTTGTGGCACACCTTGGCACATACCGTGCACACACCTACCCCATCAACCATTTTGCAGGTGTGACAGTGGTACCTACAAAGGATAAGAACCAGCCAATGAGCCCAGAAGTTCCAATAATCAAGGCCCAGCAAACCCTCACCTAAATGAAAAACTATTCTTACCAATGCTGGTTCATGAATTCTTTCTGAGTGATGGTAAAAGTGCAGAGTTTATTGCAAAGAGAATCTTCATCCTTCAAAGACAAAAAATCTCTTTAATCAGAAATATACCCTTCCAAACAGGCCTCCACAAAAACACACCCTATGCAGAATAAGTCACAGACTTACAAGTGACCAGCAGAAACCTACTCCAATCAGAAACAGCCTGCGAGCTATAAATATGCTGCAATTCCAAGTGAGAACTTAAGGTTTTGTGGTTAAGAATAAATCTTGTGCTTTCTCCACAAGGAAGCTCACACCATGCCCATGAACAACTCATCTCTGAAACTCCATTTTGGATGCAAAAACCAAGGAAATTCAAGGCAAGTGACTCTAGATGGAAGAAGGTACGTGCTTATTAAAGAGTCCTTCCCCCTAAGAGATCAGATCCCTACAACCTGCTCTGCAGGCCTGGAAAACCAGTCTGGTATTAGCCATGGAAGCTGTGAGAAAGCAGCAAGGACTGGGAAAGTTCGAAAACTCACAGGGGCTAGAAAAAAGGGCCAAGGGCTTGTTAGCATGAGCTCTGCAGGTGCCACTCGGCCGTGATCGTGGTGCTTACTTCACTTACCGAATCCTCAGCCTGGGAGTCTTCCTCTTCCACCGCCAGCTCTTCCACCCAATCTGAGTCCACCTCAATGGCCCGCTCTTCCCCATCCACCGAGAGGTGACTTGGGCCTTGACCATTACTCTGGCTCAGGGCATTGGTGACATCGGCCAAGTAAGACATAATATGGCAGGTGCACTCCAGGACTATCACATGCTAAAAGAGAAGATCGCCACACCGTGGAAACTGCCGTCTCCATATTTTAATTATTATGTAAACTGTTTTCTCAAGTTTTTTCCAATAAAGCTCAAGATCAATGGAATGGTATAAAAAGCAAAGAAGAAAAACGTGTTTTAATTATCTATTCCCTCAGCTCTTAACACCATTATGACTACATGTTGGTCAATAAATTCATTCCTTCTTAAGCAAAAAGGTAACACTTTTAAAATCTTGTAAAATGAAATACAATTAAACTCGGGAAAATAAAATTAAAGTGGAAACAAAAACTGTTCAAGAAAAAACTAGGTTGGTACAGAGAATATATTGGTGGTGCCAGAGGCAGGGGTGGGAGGATGGGCAAAAGGAGTGAAGGGGAGGTCAAAAGGTACAAACTTTCAGTTATAACATAAGTCATGGGGATCTACTGTCTGCTAGCAGGGTGACTATAGTGCATATGTGCATGCTGCTAAGAAAGGAAGTCTTCAGCCATCACAAGAAAAAAAATATTTCCACTATGTATGGTGATGGATATTAACTAGACCTATTATGACCACTTTGCAATATATACAAGTACCAAATCATTATGTCGTACACCTGAAACATAACATCCTCTGAATTATACCTTAGTTAAAAAAAAAAGACTATATTAAAAGTATAAGTAAGCTCTCATTGGCTTTTTTTCTGCCATTAGCATTTTTTAACCATTAGTGAAAGGCATATTGGGTTTTTAATTAATGCAGCACAGGAAAAACAGCTTCAGAGATGAAGTGAAAAATTTTCCAGCAAACCACTGCAGATCTTTCCACTTGCTTAAAAAACCCAACAGTTTGGCATCAAAGCCTCCGATGTGTAAGTTCCTTCAGTCTGCACTCTGACAGTTCAGTGTGGAAAGGATAAGGATTAGCAAGAAAGGAGGGAGAGATGAAAGGCGTTGTGGTGGGTCAGAGGCCTGTTATCTGCTCTCAGCCACTATGTCAGGTTCATGAGTGAAGGAAGAAAATGCCGGAATGCAAGATCTCTGCCAGTTTCAAACTTTTTTCTCAGCACAGTGACTTGAACCTTCAGATAAGTAAACAATTCTGGCAACAGGTCTAGAGCTAAGGAGGTAGACTGTAACCCCATATAATACTCAGAGCACCACTTCCAATGCAGGGGGCATTTTCCAGAGCACACCCACATCTAAAAATACCAATAATTCACTGTTTCAAGAAGGATACTGCTGGATGTTTGTTTACCAGAATAATTCCTTCCTATCACTCCTTGCCACCCAGAAGAGGCTTAAGGGCATGTAGTTAGCAATTACACACCTCGAGGCTTGTGAGATTATAGGCCTTATCCTCTGCAGGCTAGCCAGGGACAGAAGCCAATGGGAAAGACACTCCCACCTGGCCACAAAGATAAGAATCATCACTCCCTGACTGCTGTCACTCTTCACTCTTCTTACCTTTCCATGCATCACATTGGCATTCAGTTTTTCAACCACATTCTTCTGTGACAGGTATTTCTTGCTGTCCAGAAAGGAAAAAAAAGGGGGCGGGGGGAGAACGACACAAAATCATCTAAGGAACCAAAGAAAGTTTCTCTACAAATCTTGCATCAGTCTGTGGACAGTGTGAACTAAAGGCATTCTTAGAAAATTATGTAGGTGATCAGAGATCTGGGGGCTCTGCTCCTATCAGTGACAGGTGGTATGGTTTCCCCAGGACCTCAAGGAAATGCTACTAATAATGAAGATCAAGTCTAAAGTGAGTGGTTGTTGGCTACTCCCTCAATCCCCAATAAAAAGGCAGAGGTTTGAGTTTCTTTTATACTCACTCTGCGCTACAAAGAAAATAATCTGCAACTAATTATCCCCTTTTTCTCTAATGTTGTAACCTACAGGTTGGGTTCCTCCAATTTCATCCTCTTACCATCTACTCAGCCAGTCCACAGCAGCATTATGGAGCTGAAGATGGCCAGCACCTTGACCTGCACTGGCTAGGGTAGCCATCACAACCATGAGTTCAGGGAAACCAGTCCCATCACCGTTGGCCAGCATCTCTGTTGCCATGGGGATCAGGGTGCCCAACAGCACGGCACACACACCTTCCCCAACTTGGCTAGTAAAAAAGAAACAGCAAATTGATAAGTAAGTAATCAGCAGGAATCTGACTTCATACCTCTAAATTTGTAAGAATGATTAAGAGAAGTTTAAACATTAAATGCATGATTATACATACTAGGGCCAGGCGTGGACTTGGGCTACTACAGCACAAGACATTCACCCATGTTACAAATGACAGGCCAAGTCACACACAAGTTTTTCCATGGGACAGATCTAGGAGCTCTACTAGATTCCTTGAGTCTGTTGAGATGGAGCAGTGAGTGGAATCACAGAAAACGCTAGAAACTGATACCTGAAGGAAAGATGGCCACAAGCGCTCTGTCCTTATTTCTGGGGCTGTTACAACAAGTGAAGTAAATGCAATAGCTCTACCTGTTTTCCCGAACAATGTAAGTTGTCAGCAACTGCAGCAGCTGCCTGTTCTCCTGGATCACGTCCAGCTGATCAGAATCTTTGGGGGGTGATGCAGTCATGCGGGTGAGCCAGGCCTGGAGACGCACAGGCTCCACACATGCCAGCTGTGCCAGTGAGCCACAGAGATGCAGAAGGCTCGGGTTAGGGCTCTTCTCAGCTAGGGACAGACCGAGAGGCGGAGGTCAGGGAAGGAGAGCAAGGGGAAAAGGGAAAGTCTCCATCCAAGCAAGTCTTGGATGTCCTTCCAAACTTTCTCTGAGGGATTCTCTCCACTTGGTAGCATTTTCATGCTGGAGTTATACCCGGGCAGTAGACAGGCAGTCATTAGCCGGACATCAAAGTTCCCTTAAGAAGATTACTAAAAGCTGTCACTCACTCAGCTGGAAGAGTTTGGTGAAGAATTTCAAAACTCGGTTACAGAATTTAGCAGAGAGGTTCTCATTGGCTGTTGCCATCATGATCTGCACAAGTTCCCCACTGAAAGGCAAAAGAGGCAAAATGGAAAAATCACATTAAGTCTCACATAAAAGACACCCGTTCTATTTCTTCACAATCTCATCTCCTCTGGGGACTGGTCATTTGCGAGCCAACAATGCTGGGTGTTCATGAAATCAACCCCCTCCATCAACAACCTCAAGGGGGTAGCAGTTACCCAGAGTCCTCCCCACGCTACCTAAGTAGGCTTTGAGCATTCCCTGAGAAAGAACACCCAAGTCAACAGACACAGTTCCCCGCTTTCAGGAGGCACCCCAAAATGTTCACTGAGGAGAACAAATCACAGCTCACCTGTCGGAGAAAAATTCCTCCATAGCTTTACGAGCCTGGCTGCTTTCCAGTTGCTTTTCCAAATACTGGAGACATTCCTCTAAGATGGATTCATCCAGTCCACTGAAGATCCAAAAGGAAAATTAACTACCAGAAACAAGGGCTGTTGCAATGGCACCTAATACTGATCTTTAAAAATCCAAAGTCCATTTGCAGCCACATCTTGAGAAAAATATTCAAGTTTGTTTTGTCTAAGCTTAGCATAGACCCTGGCATACAGGAGGTACTCGATAAATGCATGATGAATTTAACTCTAACAAAAAAATTTTTTCTAAAATCTGAAATAACTGACATCGTTGATGGCTAAGAGTTCAAAGAATCACTGATGGTATTTCAAACCATTTAGAAAGAAAGAGAAAGGGAGAGAGGGAAAGATTGGGGCGGCGGGGCATGGTGGGGAGCCCCTGATGACAACCTGGACTTCTCAACAACAAAAAGGCTGAAATCCTAACACCTGGGCCCTTTATTTCTGTATGTGTACAGTCTTCGGGGGGAAAACACTGTAACCCACTCGGCTGTTCTCCGGGGCTCACCTACATCACAACATGGCCTACACTATCGAGGGCGAACTGTGCTATCCGAGCACCGAATCCCACAGAACACCTATCTCGGAAGCACAGAAACATCAGAAACGGTATCAAGTTCCTTTGTGCACTTCATCACATTGAGAACAGCGTGTTTATTCCTAAGAATTAATCACAAAAGAGGACTTCAAATAACCCTTTCATGCTTGTCCACAAGAACACAAAACGTGCACAAGTACAAAACTTTCTGTTCAAAGGCACAATCATAAACAATTAATGACATAAAGAAGCTGGTGTTGGTGCATTTCACTGAGGCAGCAGGCAGTCCAGGAACCTGTCTCTTCTCCTCAATTAGGCTCACCTATTGGGATCTGCATGATTGGCCAGAATGTTGTAACAACCAGTGATGAGCTTCTCATAAACGCGAGCCAAGAACTCATCAGACTCTGCGGGTCCCAGGATGCGCTCCAGGGAGTTGCTACTGATCTCAGCAACGCTCTCGGTGCTCGACTCCAGAAGCAAGGGGAGCAGGGTCCGAATTACCTGTGGTGGGTTCATCTCGTCGGACCAACTTCAACAAAGAAAATAGAACCGAGTTAGTGACTGTGCCCCTCCAAAAAGCTGCGAGGGGCACAAAGGAGGGGAAGGGCTTTTATTCCAGTTTCCCCCCCCCCCCGCCTTAGATAGCTGTATTTTACATACATATAGTCATGCAACGTAATGCTTTTATCAGAAGCAAAAATCATTTCCTCATGAAAAACCCATTTATTAAAATGTTAAATTAATAATATAAGATGTATTTCATAATATTCAGGAGTTCCCGTCATGGCGCAGTGGTTAACGAATCCGACTAGGAACCATGAGGTTGCGGGTTCGATCCCTGCGCTTGCTCAGTGGGTTAACGATCCGGCGTTGCCGTGAGCTGTGGTGTAGGTTGCAGACGCGGCTCGGATCCCGCGTTGCTGTGGCTCTGGCTGGCGCAGGCCAGTGGCCACAGCTCCGATTCGACCCCTAGCCTGGGAACCTCCATATGCCGCGGGAGTGGCCCAAGAAATAGCAAAAAGACAAAAAAAAAAAAAGATGTATTTCATAATATTCAGAAGAGAAACTTAACTGAAACCCAAGCTAGGAACCCCCCAGACAACTTTTCTAGAACTGCCAGGAATCTGGATCTGGCAATGAGACAGAGGACTTGACCCGGGACCTATGTACAGGAAGACACAACAGTCCCTCCGCTGGCCTGCCCTAGTCCCCAAGATGACAGCATCTGACTTCCACAGTGAAACTGGAGAAGCGTGACTTCAAATACATCACTGTCACCTTGAAACGTAAACCCACGGCAGCTCCACATCACAGTGTGATTTAAACCCTGCATGCCTTTCCTAAAAAGCACTACATAGAAAGAGACAGGCAGTACTCTGCTGCCCTTCACGTCCACATTAAAAATTATTCTACACAAACACTCAAACCGGAAAGCAACAGGCTCTCTTGGCTATAGAAACATGCAGGAAAAGCATTACAATGCGGTTATAAAAACGCTCACTGTCTTCCGCTGGCTATGACAGAACACAGAAGCAGAGAACGCACAGGGCTACACAGCAGGTACTCACACAATCAGATCTCCAGTCAGCCTGACCAGTGAGAGCAGGGTGTGCTTCAGGGAAGCAGCCAGGGGCAGACTCTGACCACAAAGAGTCCCCAGGTGAGCGGCCTGCACGGCACTGATGTAACTCTCGGAAGGGATGGTGTCATTGGCAAAGGCATTGCGCTGAAAGGAAGCAAAAGAGACATAAATGGATCGACTGTCTACTGCCCAGGACAAAATTGATACGTGGGGAAAAAGACACCGTGATGACATAAACTAAGACACCCCACTGTGGTTGAGAGACAACGGCTCTACTCAGTTTGCACTCTTACTCAGTGTGGGAAGGAAAGTGGGGTGGAGCAAAGGAAGCAGTTCACAATGTTTTGTCAGGACAGAGTTGAGTTAAAATTTTTAAAGTTAAGCTAAAATTTAGTACAAAGTTAATATACCCAAAACCACTTTTCGAATAATTAGAGTATGTTATATTTAACATTAGAACTGTTTCTTTGGCTCTTGTAATTGCGAAGGCTCTGGATGTTACAATACATCAGGTCCCCATCACAGACATCTTAATTATCCTTGCACGGTGGCTCCAGGTGATGTAAACAGAGGTCATGATCACAAGGCAGGGAAAACAAGACTGTAACATTCGGCTTTTCCCGCAAGAACTGTAATAAGGGAATAATCTGTTAACAGAGGCAATCTGAGCAGAGCACACAGAAAGATCAAGGAAACTGAGCGAAGACTCAAGAGGCTTCTAAAAGCCAAGAGAACTCAAAAACTACTCCATAAAATTATGGCAAAAGGAGTGGGTTCTTGACACATAACCTAGAAAGGAAAGGGAGCGGTTAATACTTACTGAGATTTCATGTGCCAGATAATGTGCTAGGCACTTTATATTTAACACCCTTAACCATCCCAGTACTTATTAGATGAGGAAACTGAGGCTCATAGTACAGTTGACCCTCAAATGCCAAGGCGGTTAGGAGTGCCGAAGTCCGCAGTCAAAATCCCATGCCTAACTTTACAGTCGGCCCTCGGTATGTGCAGTTCAGCATCCTCAGAGACACCCAACCACAGATCACTCAGCACTGCAGTCCATATTTCGTGAAAATAATTACATGGACCCAAGCTGTTCAAACCTGTGTTGTTCAAGGGTCCACCGTAAGAAAGTGGCTGTCCTGTAACACAGTAACAAACTTCTTGTTCTTAGGAAAATGACCACATGAGCACCATCAAGGTAATTCAAGGCCTGATTATTCCTTCAGCCATAGCAAAAATTGCTACGGCAGATTAAAACCTTTTGGTGGCTAGTTTAAGCCTAAAGAACAATAACAGAACACAGAATGGCTAGTGCTCTGAATTCCTACTCCTGGAACAGACACTCACCCAGGATCCGATGTTGGGAAACTCATTGGTGTTGATGTTGTTCCAGGATTCACACACAGCCTGCACCGATGATGGTAAATTCTGAACCAGTGTTGGACCTGGAGGAGACAGAAAGGACAAGGAAATACCACAAAAGAGAAAGAACGACAGACAGCATTTTAAAAACCAAGCCCAAATGCAGAGAGAAACACCATAGCCCAGGCTGTCAAAATAATTACGAAGATCACTTAGATGGGTATTTCAATGGCAGCACTATGTCCAAGAACTTGCTAATTGCTTAAAAGCTAACAATATCAATTGTAAGGTTTTCATTTCCCATCATATTCAATTTCTAATCTTTCCAGTAAAGAAGACAACTGGAAAAAAAAAGATGCAAAGTGAGAGCAAGTCACTAGGAGTCACTATTAAACATCTCCTAGATCATCTATGTATCACTTTGCTCTCTCTTAACACAAAGCTTGAAGGCAGGAATCATTAATGCACATTATGAATAGTATTCAATGAAGTGGTGGAGGTAAATTTCTAAAAGTGAGAATATCTAAACATTAAATGGGTACTTGAAACTTGAAATTCAGGAACATTCAAATGTCTGTAAATTTTAAAGGGTAACTACTACACTTAACTCCAAACCTGCTCAAGTTCTTTTGATTCCCCATCCTAAATTTCTACCAGATCATTCCTAACACAAGGAAGAGTTTCCCAAACATAAAGCAGTAGCTTGCTAATTTTCCTAGCCTCTATAAATGAAAAGAAGAACAAAAACTTTTGCTAATAATCTAACAGTCTAATGCCTCAGAACTAGGTAAGAGTGGGTTAGGATCCCAAGCTCCACCACTCGCCAAATGGAGGATTTGCGAAATAACTTCTCTAAGCCCCAATTTCCTAGTGAGTAAAGGGCGATAATAACAAAATTCACCTCAAAGGGTTACTGTGAAGATCAAAACCGGATAAACCTGTGTCAATGCCTGACCCACAGAGAGATTCCAATAAATGGTAAATGCCCACAGACAAGCAGAAAGGGAGAGAGATAGCACTACTGGTCATCCTGCTGTTAACGGCACATTCACTTACCCAGAGTGTTCGCCTTGCACCTACTAGAGCCAATAGCCAAAACTGCAGCAAAGCCATGCAATTTCTCCTGGGAAGGTTTTTCAGTGGACCCCTCTTCATTAAAGTTCTGTAGCAAATAGGCTCTGAAGAAAAAACAAGGGCCTGTGTCAAAGCCAAAGGACTCTGCTTCCATCTTGGTTAGGAAAAACTAACCTGAGACAAACCGAAAACCCCGCAACTCGGTTGCCCGATCTACTCAATGGGGTTGATAGTGCCTGCCCCTGCTGGGTCTCCTAAGGATTCCAAGGGGTGATCATTTCCCAAAGAAAATGCCTTCCTCTGAAATGCTCACAAAACTCAATTCCAGGACATAACTCCCCCATGCTTCTTGGCCTCAGAAAATGGGCCATGTATACATTAAAGGCTTTGAAAAGAATATATATATACATATATATGTCTAAAATACATTAATATGTCTTTAAGCACTTCCCAAACATAGGTGCCCAGGAACAGGTATTAACAGCTTAGTTTAGAAAGTGCTAGCCTGATGGGCAAGATTAGAACCTAAACACTCTCAAAGGGCAATGACTCGCTCAGCTTTGCTACTGCTGTACCCAGCACCCAGAAAAGTACTTGTCACATAGCAAACACTCATATTTGTTATTCACGTTTATTGCTGATATTCCTTCAAAAATTTTGTCTCAAGCAACAGTCCTCTATCTACTGCAAGGCATTCAAATTAAGAGATGTCAGTTAAGTTTCACAATGATCCAAGTTCCTTTCAGCAACACCACCCCATAGAACAGGAACTAATAAATGGTAAAATCCTACAGGGACCAGATAAAGTAAAGGAGCTTAAAGGTGCCCAGTGGGGACAGCTAACAAGAGGTAGCTGCAGTGGTCACGTGGGAAGACAGGCCCAGTTTTGCCAGTTCTTCCAATGTATGAAAAGCCAGAAATTTTGGCTTGTGAATAAATTTCCAATTTTTATAGATCAAAAAGGAATTCTAAAATACTTAAACATCATCTAGAATAAACAAAGCAAGTCTGCTATGTTTACTATAGAAAGGGATGCGTTTTAAAACACTCTCCAGGAGTTCCTGCCGTGGCTCAGTGGTTAACAAATCCGACTAGGAACGATGAGGTTGTGGGTTCGATCCCTGGCCTCGCTCAGTGGGTTAAGGATCTGGTGTTGCCGTGAGCTGTGGTGTAGGTTGTAGACGCGGCTTGGATCTGGCGTTGCTGTGGCTCTGGTGCAGGCTGGCGACTACAACTACGATTCGACCCCTAGCCTGGGAACCTCCATATGCTGCGGGAGCAGCCCTAGAAATGGCAAAAAGACAAAAAAAATTTTTTTAAATAAATAAAAATAAAACACTCTCTAAAGCATTATGAAATATTTTTCTCTACCTACATACCATGATATTTAAGGAACTTCATCTTACTGAATAGCAGAAATGACAGTGTTTAGAAAAATTACATTATTTTTCTTTATGAAAAATGCTAGAAAATATATATATATATATTTTTTTTTGTCTTTTTTTTGCCATTTCTTGGGCCGTTCCCGCGGCATATGGAGGGTCCCAGGCTAGGGGTCCAATCGGAGCTGTAGCCACCGGCCTACGCCAGAGCCACAGCAACTCGGGATCCGAGCCGCGTCTGCGACCTACACCACAGCTCACGGCAACGCCGGATCGTTAACCCACTGAGCAAGGGCAGGGACCGAACCCGCAACCTCATGGTTCCTAGTTGGATTCGTTAACCACTGCGCCACGATGGCAACTCCCGCTAGAAAATATTTAAAGAAGAAAGTAAACCACCCAAGCATCTAAATTCCCCGTTGCAGACATCCCTGGGCAGGCAGCCCATCGCACCTGGTGAAGGACGCGTAGGTGTCAATGAGCTGCAGCGTGGCTGGAAGCAGGTTCTTGGTGATCTCGGATGACTTATGAGGCTCAGTCTCGGCAGCCATCTTAGAAAAATGCTCGTCCAGAGAGACCTGGACCTTGGAAATAGCAGCATCAAGGGTGTAGATGGACTGCAGACTCGGAATTTCGTGGAGTTGCAAGATGGTGGTACAGTCGATGCTACAGAATGACGAGATCTTTAAAGATATCCAAGATGTTAATTAGTTGTGGAAAAGTGCTATGGCATAAGCCAAATTCTGTCATTATGGACCCCAAACTAACACACCTGTCGAGCAAAGTATTCCTCTACAATTTCAACGTCATATTTCACTGAGCTGCACTTGCTGGATGCCAGGTCTAGGAGAGAAGCAGCATGTTCAGCCTTCATTCCCTGTTTGATAAGGTGGTCCTATTCACAGCAAGAAAAAAAGTGTTCAGGACAGCAATACATACATGGTGGAAAGCTTTCATTAGCCTTAAATTTATAAGCTCCCCAAATTAGAGCGTTTTGGCTTTGAATACCCATTAGCAGCCCGCTCTGTGTGACTCGGTGGTACCTTTATCCAGCCGACATAGGAGCTGATCCGGAGGCGGGAAGACCACCGCAGAGTGTGCAGGATGTCACATTCACTCATCTCGGGAGAGTTCATGGCCAGCTGGTTCATGTAAGTCTTTGATGGTGGCAAAATCCCTAGGATCCTCCACAGTATCAGGAAGTAATACTGAAGGGCACAGGCCTCCTAGAAGAAGCAAAAGGAGCAGTCCCAGAGGCAGAAACTTTTGATACTGGCTCAAGACCTCCCTGACAGTAAGAACGGTTCCAAATACAATTTTTAAAGCAGAACTGGATGGGTGGGGGTCTTGATTTTCAACTGAGATTTGACTCTCAAGTTTGTTCTCCAGGTCTTTCTAGAGAATACATCTCAAACAGAAAATGGTAAAGCGCATATAAAAAGAATCTGCTCCATATTCTGCACATTTCACAGTCCAAGAAAGCTATTCTGAGGCAACTGGCTCACCAATAATTTACCAGGTAACCAAAAGAGAGCAAGACCTTCTCCTCAGCAGGCCCACTATCAGCTGGCCCTTTCTGGGGCCTTTTTTGCCATTCCAGCTTCCACAGGCACAAGACACATTTATGAGACCAAAGAAAAAGCTCCAGTGTGGGGCTCTCAATATTCCTCATCAACCAGCATTCACAGGAGATACGGAACTTAGCTGCAGGTTGCATTCCTCTCAGTGTTAACCAAAAACTGCAAAAATGACAAAATCATCTCCCAGGTGAACATAAGCAGCCAAACGTGGGAGAAATAACGAAGTATCGAATCAGTTTTGCAAACAGATAAACAGTAACCTGACTAGATTCCAGAAGAAAACTTCTGGCAGGCTGCTACCCAATAACCAGACACATTCCAAACTCTTCCAACTGAGCCAGGCATCCGTGGTCTTACCAGGGCAGTGACGTTCTTGTTCTCCTTTCTCCTAACTGTATCGAGCTGGGACCCAGCTGCGAGCAGGGATGTCAGTGCCGCGTAGAGCTCATCATACTTGACAAGCGTGGAGAAAAGAACATCACACGCCTAAGAGCAAAGAAGACAAACGTTTTTTATGTTTTGAAATATTTTTTCCCTACTACCCATACACTATCACTTAGCCTCGGGACTGACAAATAGCTCGTTCCAATTACAATTATGAAATTCTCACTGCAGCAAGAGTCCCTCTCAGGGACCTTGCCTGGTTTACGGGTAACTGTGAGCACACAAGAGCAGGCTTCAGACTGAGGCAACTGTTCGGTCCAGAAAATAGCTGCATGTGAAAATGCTAACAGAGAGGGGTCTTCAGGGATAACGTGGCTGAGGTGTCAGCCACCAGAAGGACATCCGCTACAGGCAAGGTGGAGCCCAGGGAATAAATCTCAAAATAACAATTTTCCCTTTAGAATAAGCTCAAATCCTAATACAGACCACGTTCCCTCATGACAGAAAGTCATCCCCTTTCCCCCCGTGACAGACCGATTTTGGTGGAGACCACCTAACCCACACGTGAGATGGGATTTTAAAATTCCAAGTACCACAGAATCGAGTCGGTTCAAATCATCCTCTGAGGCTTCTGGGGACATGACACAATAAAATCTGGGCTGTGGGACAGCATCTGAAAAACAATGTGCCTATTAAAAGAATGGTTTCATTCTCCAGTTGGTTTAACAGGCATAAAATGTAAAAACTAAGAAAACACTCCGAGCAGGGTTTCCCCAGCCCAGTGCTAAGTATGGACATTTGAGCCCAGATAATCCTCTGCTGTAGGCAGCTGTCCCACACACTGCAGAATATTTAGCGACATCCTGGCTTCTATCTGCTGACTGCCAGTCGCACCCTCCCTCCCCACTGTGACAACCACATTATGTCTCCAGACCTGGCCCCATGGCCCTCAATCATCCCCAGTTAAAAACTCCTTTTTGGAGTTCCCATCATGGTGCAGCAGAAACGAATCCAACCAGGAACCATGAGGTTGCAGGTTCCATCACTGGCCTCGCTCAGTGGGTTAAGGATCCTGCATCGCCATGAACCGTGGTGTAGGTCACAGATGCAGCTTGGATCTCAAGCTGCTGTGGCTGTGGTGTAGCCAGTGGCTGTAACTTTGATTTGACCCCTAGCCTAGGAACCTCCATATGCCGAGGGTGCAGCCCTAAAAAAACAAACAAAAAAAAAACACCTCCTTTTCTGGGAGTTAACTAAGTGCTCTACCATCAAGTTAATCAACAACACTGTATCATTAACCAACTGACTTTAACTTAAATGCCCTTTGCTGAATATCAAAGGGACTAATTACCTAGGAGATCCCAGTGACAATAAATTCATACCAGGGCTTGGTGAAAGTTTCCACCAAATACACTTTCCACCTAACAACCTTGGGAAGAAAGCAAACACCCGCTAAAATGAACACAAGAGGTGCCCCATCAAAAGTACATACAAGTGCTATGTGAGAACACTGGAGAGGGTGTCCTGGCTCCCACTGCTGTTTGGGGGTGGGGTGGGCACCACTATGAGCCCAAGAAATCAACCTGTGGGTTAGATCCATGTGCCTGAGGAAAATTAAACTCAATCACCCAGTGTGGCAGAAAAACAGACACTCACTCTATGGCCAGATACTAGGACTCCTAATACTTGTTTCTCCCTGTTTTTTGTTTTTAAACACATGCCGAATATGTGAGAGTCTGTTTCCAAGAGAGTTTTGAATCCATGGGCATCTGTCACCCACGGGGAGAAGACTAACCACTGACCAAATGTCCTCGAGGAAGACTCAAGATCCAAATGCACTCCCCCCGCCCCCACCACCGCCAAAGAGAATCAGTAAGTCAGCTTCGTACTGACAATCTTCTTTCTGACCTGAGGAAAGATGCTTAGACCAGTTTTCTTCCACTTCTTTGAACCCATAATAGAGAGGGGTGGTCGCCCGGCGGCTGCTGCTGTCCTGGGAACCACTTGCCCACCCGAAGGGAGGACTAAGCAGATTATGCTGCACCTTTTAAAACACAAACACTCAAATTAAGAGAGATACACAGTCACCATTCTACTTCTCACTCTAGACATGGTATTAGATTGGTATATCAAAGTCTGAGAAACTTACAAATTAAAATAAAATTTTAGATTTTTCTGTGACTTCTTTTGAGAAGCATGCTTTTGCTGGAGCATAAAGAGAACAGTGCTCAATGAAACATTTTAAGAAATGCTGAATGTAATAACCCTTAAATGGCCCTCCCGTCCTCATTTTGGATCCTTGCAACAAAGGAATTTACTAATCCACAACATTTACTGCCAGACCATCACTAACAAATACTCACTGAAGCCCAACACTTGAGGTGCTGTGCTAGACAGAGATAAAAGTGGAGTGATTCAAAGGACCCCTGTGAAAAGAGCCCACAATCTAATTTCAACACACACATCAAATCAAGTAACCTGCCTTCATCACTTCTGGCTAAACACAGAGTGTGCGTGCGCAGACACAAGTCCCAGGGGTCTTCCTAAGGCTACTCAAACATCTCTCAACGAACACCTCAAACCTAAACTGAGCAGGTCATCTCAGTTGGGATCACAGCAACCTTGAGAAGAACACTCGATAGCAGCTACAAAGCATAAACGAATGTGTTCCTCTCTACCTGCTCGAACAGATACACAGGGGCTTTGGAGTACTGATGAAGCAGATAATCGAAGATCAGAAGGAGGCGAGCCAGGATAAGGGGCACAGAGCGAATCTGGGCATCCATGTTGGCACTCAGCTCCTGGATGATCTGCACAAAAAGGGTCAGTATGTCCCGCCGGCCTTTCTCGCTGAAGTTGTGGAAAATGAGAAGGAGCAGCTGCAGGTGTTCTATGTTCAAATCTTCCGTCTCATTGGGCACCACCCCTTGCAGGGCGTTCTGCTTCATTGTCGACAAAAACCTGCCACAGAGGAAAGGCGAATATGTCTGATGGGGAATAATCAGAACATCCGCCAAGAGTTTTAATGTTCTGTCTTGGAAGAATTAAAGTTCTTAAACCCGGGTGTTAAAATAACAAATAAAGGAAGACAAGAAACTACATGTTATGAGAAGATAAAAACTAAATCTTGGCTACAAAAGATGTTAGATTTGGCCTCAAAAACATCTTCAGAGCCCTTCAGCAACAATGACTGTAGCCCAGGAGTGTTAACCCTCACTGACAGTGAAAAGAACCACAAGCTCCCAAAAATGTGGCTTTTTTTTTTTTTTTTTAATGAATAAATCGAGCAGGAGTTCCTGCCATGGTTCAGTGGTTAACAAACCCGACTAGTATCCATGAGGATGTGGGTTCAATCCCCGACCTTGCTACATGTTAAGGATCCGGTGTTGCCAAGAGCTGTGGTTAGGTCACAGATGTGGCTAGGATCTGGTGTTGCTGTTGCTATGGCTGTGACATAGGCTGGCAGCTACAGCTCCGATCCAACCCCTGGCCTGGGACCTCCGTATGCCACAGGTGCGGACCTAAAAATACAAAAGAAAAATAAATATGAGCAGGTTGAAACAAGTCAATTACCTTTTCCCCATAATTTGATTCTATAGTTTAAGTCTCATTTTGAGAGTTTATACTACAGATATAATCACTGCATGCTAAGAGTCAAAAATAACTCAATGCACTAAAAAGCAATAAAAAAGAAATTCACCATTCAGAGAACTTGTGAGAAAAGCGTTTATGCAAAAAAGGAATCGGTGTAGCCAACAATCTCGACTGCCTTTGGCTATTAGGAAAGAGATTTGTATTTTAATAAGGGTTTCCCTCACTACCTCCCCCTACCCTCCAACCTCCTGGCCTTTTTGCAAGATTCCACCAGGAAAAATATAGTGGGTCTTTGGCATTCAAGAGGGTTTATAATTTCTCAAATCCAGTATTAGAGATATTTGATGGTAGAATAGGGACGAACAAAACAAAGCCTTTCAGGAAAACAAACAGCTTTGAAGATTCCTAACCATGTAAACAAAAATGGCAAATATAGGTCCATCTAAAGAGGATTTAGATGATTAATGTGAGCTTCCCCCAAGTAAAAAAATTCTTTAAAAGTAGTCCAAAAAAGACTGCAAGTCACTCAAAGTGGTTTCATGTTGAAAGCAAAATAACCAAAGACAGAGTTGGCTTCCCTGCTCCCTCTCTTCCAAAAAAAACAAAACCAGGTCAGGATAGAATTGGTTCTGTTCAGGATTCAGGTTCTATCTTATAATTGCATCCAAATCCCACTCCACCCCATACTAAAAGAAGATTCTCTTTCCAGGCTGGAGTATGTACTTCTGTTTTTTAAACAGCACGACTCCCCCTAAATCCTCCCATCAGAGGCACCTCCACCGTTGCCACTTTAAACACTATCATCAGAGTACAGATCTCAGAGCCACAGATTAGCTACAAGTAAGACAAACAAATTTTAAGAAGTAAACAGCCTTCTCTGGGAGGCTTCTATGGGAGTTATCTTACCTGTCCCAAACTTTAAGGCATTCGGGAACATCGGGGTCACCTTGAGCGCCAGCTTTATGTTGCCAGATGAGCAAGAGGCGTGAAAGTACCGAGAGGCTTTGAGGGTGAATGTACAAGGGCCAAGGGCCCTCAGAAAAAGGAGCAACTCCCAGCTGCTGCAGCAGTGTGTTCTGATACGAAAGATAATTAAGACACCATCAGGGAAAAAAGGCAGGGAATGAGACCAAAAGGTTATTAATGCTTTCTACTGTGACTCTTTAACACTGAAAAGAGTCCTCTAAAGGACACAAATTCAGCTACAGAAGCAGTTTGGGAAAAGATCATTTGACTTAACACATGAGAAAAATACAAAGGAAAAATTACTCATCTAGCCCCCAGTTAACATATAGTGGTTAACTGCACTGTTAATTCATGTCAGAAACAGGGGTCCCAAAAAAGGAGAGGTGCCTTCGAAAGAAAACTTCAACAACTGCAACAGCTAACAGGTTTTCTTTCATAATCAGTTACATATGGACAAATAACAATCCAAAGGGGGAGATCCAACGACTTACAGGTCCAACAACTAGTGTTAACAGCATTAGTAGAGAAATTCTGCCCCTAAGATGTCAAGGCATCTGGAATTAAGCAGGGTTGTCTGTGCCTCCAGTTGTGGCATGTGTTTCAAATGAGCTTTACTTTCAGCTCAGTTATCTAAGCTGCAACTTATCTTCTCAAACACACATACAAACTGAGCAGGCTGCCAATGGAAAACTAGACAAAAGCCTGCTTTCTCATGTGGCTTCCAAAAACACAGATCATGCTTACCCCAGGATATAGGATAAATTCTGAAGTCTGCCAAATTAAATTATATTCTTATAAAACATCCTAGAGGACTGTATTCCTCAAAAATATTCAAAATGTCACAGACAGCAGGAGTCGTTCCCATGTACTGGGGAGTTACCACAGGCTAAGTGCTGTACAGACTGTCACACTAAATGCTCAGAGCTAAAATGTCATGTGGGGTGTGCTCTGTTTCACTGATGAAACACGGCTTAGAGTAGTTTAAGAACATGACCAAATGAACATTTCCATAGAAAATAAAATCATGGACTTGGAGAACAGACTTGTGGTTGCCAAGGGGGCAGAGGAGGGATTGGGAGCTTGGGGTTAATGGATGCAACCTATTGCTCTTGGAATGGATTTACAATGAGATCCTGCTATGTAGCACTGAGAACTATGTCTAGATACTTACAATGCAGCATGACAATGGGAGAAAAAATTATGTATACATGTATGTGTAACTGGATCTCCATGCTATACAGTGGGAAAAATAAATAAATAAATAAATAGAACATGACCAAAGCCACCAGATAACCAAGTGATGAAGCCAGTTTATCTCTAAAACCTATTTTCTTAATCACTATGCTCGCACGGCTGTAAGGACTTCTCAATCCCTGACTCAAGGAACTCAAAACATAAATAAACATGCCTGCGCTCTATCAAAAATATCAGCCATAGGAGTTCTCTTGTAGTGCAGCAGGCTAAGGATCTGGTGTCATCACAGCAGCAGCAGGCTGCTGCCGTGGCATGGATTCAATCTCAGGCCTGACAACTTCCACATGCTGCAGGCACGGCCAAAAAAAAAAAAAAGTTAACTGTAACAATACTATAATAATAAAAAAAAGTCAGAAAAAAATCAAATCGAGGGACATCACAACCGTAATGGTGGCAACCATAAAGACCAAGGTAAACATAAAAATGTACTCTCTCTGTATTGCTATATATTGCTGTATATATATATATACATATATGTAAAATAATAAAACTTGAAAAAGCAGAAACCAAGGGATGTACTGATGTTCTGATGATACCAGTAAAACTATGCCACCAAATGGACAGGGATAGGAAGGAAAATATGGAAAAAGTAAAATCATGAATTTGATGGAAAGGTCATGGTTAATGTATATTCCTCATAATGTTACCACATACTTTACGTGAGTTTTTGTTTTGTGTCACTTTCGTAGGCCTCAGAGCCATAGGAGACGAGCTAACGTTCCTCAGGAACGCACTCAAACCGCTACTAGCTCCAGGTAAGAACTGACCATCTAAGCAGTAAAACTGAGCCACAGCACAGCAGAGCCCTGGCCTGGGCCCTTCCTCTGCACCCTTTCTCCCTTCCTCGGGCTGGCATATCTAAGCAGTAAAACTGAGCCTGGCCCATTCCTCCTACCTTTCCCCTCCATGGCTGGCATTCCTGAGCTTCCAGTCTCAGCCTTCATCTCTCTCGCTATCCTCAATCCATCCCATTGTTTCTCGTCACTTCAACGACTGACTCTCAATGGATAATTCCCAAAGCTATATTATCAATCTTAATTCTTTTTAATTGTTAAATTTCAGATTCACATTTCCAACTATTTTCTAGATATTGTCACTCCACTGGCACTTCAAAATCTTATCATATTTAAAATATTTTTAAAATAGTAATAATGCTGACTATTTAAACTAAACACACCGACAATACACAAGTTTCCTGGTGGCCTAGAAGGTTAAGGATCCAGCATTGTCACTGCTGTGGCTCAGGTCACTGCTGTGGCGTGGGTTTGATCCCTGACCCAGGAACTTCCAAATGCTGTTGGGGAGGCGAAAAAAAAAATTGGGGTCTTTTAAAAAAAGATTCCATGGGGTTCCCGTTGTGGCTCAGCAGAAATGAATCTGACTAGTATCCATGAGGATGCAGGTTCAATCCCTAGCCTTGCTCAGTGAGTTAAAGATCCGGCACTGGAGTTCCCGTCGTGGCTCAGTGGTTAACGAATCTGACTAGGAACCGTGAGGTTTCGGGTTCGATCCCTGGCCTTGCTCAGTGGGTTAAGGATCTGGTGTTGCCGTGAGCTGGGGTGTAGGTTGAAGACGCGGCTCGGATCCCGCGTTGCTGTGGCTCTGGCATAGGCCAGCGACTACAGCTCCGATTGGACCCCTAGCCTGGGACCCTCCATATGCCACGGGAACGGCCTAAGGAATGGCAAAAAGACAAAAAAAAAAAAAAAAAATCCAGCACTACCATGAGCTGTGGTGTAAGTCATAGACTCAGCTTGGATCGGATGTTGCTGTAGCAGTGGTGTAGGTCTGAAGCTGTAGCTCTGATTCAATCCCTAGCCTAGGAACTTCCATATGCCATGGGTGTGGCCCTAAAAAGACAAAAATAAAATAAGAAAAGATTCTAAGGAGTTCCCATGGTGGCTCAGTAGGGTAAAAACCCAACACAGCATCTGTGAGGATGCAGGTTCGATCCCTGACCTCGCTCAGTGGGTTAAGGATCCAGCATTGCCACAAGCTGTGGCATAGGTCGGAAGCTTCAGCTCCAGCTCAACCCCTAACTCAGGAACTTCCAAATGCCACAAGTGCGGCCCTAAAAAGAAAAATAAACATTTTATAAAATTGATAATATACAAACTGTTTTTCACATTTGATTAAAAGGGTTACAAAATTCAACAGTGACAAAGGAAACAACACAATCACAGATGGTGCCCTCAGCTTATTCCTTCCTTTAAGGAGGTCCTCACACTTAACTATACATATACAATTTTCTACCACCCAAAGATTCCAAGGCTGGCCTCCTATAAGGGACTGAGAGTCACTGGTGAGCTGACACTGACTTGTTTTGTTTTAAAAACAGAGAGAACACGGCAAATTGTGCCTCATGTACCTAAAGACCTCAAAGGACCATTGTGAGAAAGTGTGAAATAAATAAGTGACCCATCCAATGTCTGAGTTGACTTAAACCTAAAAGGAGTCACCGAGTACTTGATGTTGCTCCTTCCACCCCGCAAACCAATCCTCCTTCCTGACTTCCCTATTTCTACTAAAGACAACAACATCCTGCTGGCTTCATTTTGGTTTAAGGGTTTTAAATCTAGGCAGTATCTTAGATTCCTTCCTCTTCTTATCCTTCACCCCATTCAAATAAGTTCCCATGATCTCTACACAGGTCCCTTACCCCCGCATCTCCCCTCTTTCTCATGATTCCACACTAATTCACATCATCTTTATTTCTTCAGTCCCTGTAATAGCAGCTGGTACATAGTGTCAATGAAAACTTACAAATGAACCTGGGACACCGCAGTATTTAGTATTATGAAGTTATTAAAATTGCATATGCAACATTAAATATAATATTAAATAATATTAAGAATAGGAGTTCCCGTCGTGGCGCAGTGGTTAACGAATCCGACTAGGAACCATGAGGTTGCGGGTTCGGTCCCTGCCCTTGCTCAGTGGGTTGACGATCCGGCGTTGCCGTGAGCTGTGGTGTAGGTTGCAGACGCGGCTCGGATTCCACGTTGCTGTGGCTCTGGCGTAGGCCGGTGGCTACAGCTCCGATTCAACCCCTAGCCTGGGAATCTCCATATGCTGCGGGAGCGGCCCAAGAAATAGCAACAACAACAACAACAGACAAACAATAAATAAATAAATAAAAATAAATAATATTAAGAATAACAAAATACCTTCTATTAACCTCCCTCAAAAGACAGTGTGTGTGTCTTGCAACTTAAGTCAGGCACCTTGGGTAAGGTAGCTTTGCACCTGACTCCAAAGAAACAATATCCAAAGTAGGGGAACGCAAGAGTAGACAGATTAAACTATCCTTCACCATCTGCCAAGGTAGCAATGAAACCGTGGGGGAAGAATTTTAGGAATTTAAAAATTCCATGTTTGGAGATGGAATGAAAAGGGAGATCTGAGGATTTCCTCTGCATAAAGTCAGTAGTTAGGGGCAGCCAGGTTGCATGTCCACCTAAGGTCTGTAATTATTTTTAAAATGCTAAGAGGGCAACATCTTTACAGGAGTCCCAAGAATTCTATTCTCTAGAAAGAAATATTTCTTCCCCATCATCTGGACAAATTTAGACAAGAAAAGGACAAATCTATGAACTTAAAAACCTACCCAGATAAACTCGGATCTGGGCAAGGAGCTGATAACTTTGGCAGGACACCCTGGCCCTATGTCTGAGAAGGTACTGAAGGCAACGTACTAACTGAAGCATTTCCTTCTCTTCACTTTGGACTGGTTGACTTTTCTACTCAATTTACTTCCCTTTCCTGCCAAAAAATTTTTTTTCATATAACGGTAGTTTAGGTATAAATAGGTCTTACAGAGACCTGGTGGCCCAGCAGGTTAAGGACCCGGAACGGTTACTGCAGGGGCCCGGGCCACTGCTGTGGTGTGCATTTGATCCCTGTCCCAGGAACTTCCATGCGCTGCAGCCATGACCAAAAAAATAAATAGCTCTTATGACTATCATTTTAAATAACAAAACAATGTTTAAGAGTTTCTCAGATACGGATGTGTGTATATGTATAACTAAATCACTGTTGTACAGCAGAAATTACCACATTGTAAATCAACTGTACCTCATTAAGGCTTTACAAGATGAAGAAAAAAGATAATTTCTCAAATGGTTTGGGATTAGGAGAGTCAATTTTAATGTCCTGAGACAGGTTCCTGGATTTTGTCCCTTTGGGAGCTAGTGCAACCCCTTTGACTGTGTTTTGATTCTGAGAATGCACTGAAATAAAAGTAACAAAAAATTTTTTTAGGGAGTTGCTGTTGTGGCGCCACAGAAACAAATCTGACTAGTATCCATGAGGATGTGGGTTTAATCCCTGGCCTCACTCAGTGGGTCATGGATCCAGCACTGCCATGGCTGTGGTGCAGGCCAGCAGCTGTAGCTCCGATTTGACCCCTAGCCTGGGAATTTCCATGTGCTGTGGGTACAGTCCTAAAAAGCAAAAAAAAAAAAAAAAAAAAAAAAAAAAAAAAAAAATTCAGAACAATCTTAGTGCAAATTATTAGAGATCTACCAAATTAAATTCTTTGGGGGGCTGGCAGGGGGGGTGGTTACAGAACTAGGAATCTGGATTTTTTTAACGAATTCCCCAGGGATCCTTACGTTTGCTAAAGACTGAGAACCACTAACTCTGACCATGTTAAGAGAGTTATTATCAAAATACAGCATTGCTGGAGCACCCTAGTGGCTCAGAAGGTTAAGGATCTGGCTTTGTCACTGCTGTGGTTCAAGTCACTGCTGTGGCGCAAGTTCAACCCCTGGCCCAGGAACATCCACATGCCACAGGTGTGGCCAAAAACCAAACAAAGTATGATTTTGCCAAATGCTGAGAGAGAATGTGAATCCCCCACTCCTAATATACTGGTGGTGAGAGTAAAACTTGGTGCAACTACTTGGCATTATCTGCTCATGGTCACATATTCTATAACCTATCAATTCTACTCCTATTTACATTCCCCAGAGACTCACTTTTAACAGGGGACATGGAGGGGACTACAAGAAAGATCATAGCAATAGCTAGAATGGCAGTAAACCTGACACAATCTAAATGTCCATCAATGGGAGTAAAAAGGAAATGAATAAACTGGTATAGTCATAGAATATCATAGAGCAACCAAAACAAAAACTACAGAAACATGCAATACACATGAATTCTGGCAATTAAGTACTAAATAATACTAAGTGAAAAAAATTGCATAGAGCATGATGTCATGGCTAAAAATCAAATAATTTTAAAATTTAAAGTATTCCTTAAATGCAAAAACATTTACACATATGAAACTAACGAAATGAGAAATTTAAGTACTAGCTACTTCAGTGAGGAAAGAAAGCCACAGTGTTTAGAAATCCATAATCAAGATCCTAGGCTTTACTTCAGCAGTGGGTTTGCAAGTAAGAGTATATACGAGAGCATCCATCTCCTACAATCTGATTCTTTCAAAACACACATTTCATTTAAATTTCTTAGATTACTAATGACCTGAACGTTTCCTATGTTTGTTGGCCACTCATATTTCTTTTTTTATAAAATGCCCTCTTATCTATTTACTTTTCTACTAGGATAGTAACTGGAAGTTGTTTTTACAGGTTTTTCCTTTTCTTTAACCCAAGTGACTTGGGAATAAAGGACACATTTTCTTTTTCTTAAAATGATCCTAATTAAGGCAGAGGGACATACTAGAATAATCACTCAACACTCTTTCCACAGAGGGGATTCCATGACAAACTGTTGCTTAGCAAAAGAAACAACTATGGCCGACTAGGTGCAGACATAGAGGGGCTCTTGGCCTACACAGCTTAGTGTGCACAAACCTGCAGGTTAGGTGACTGAAGATCAGAAGTTACCAGCGAGTGGTTGAAGTGGTAGAGAGCAGCAGCAAACTCTTCATCTGATGAACCTTGAGGACAAATGGGAAGAGCAATTATTCAAGCCTCCCTTTGATGCATCACACCACCCTGTGCCAACAGCCAAAGTTCACTAGGAAAATATCCACCAGACACACATCCTGTCTACTGACCCTTGAGTCCATCTTTGTCCACCTCCTTAATGATACTGGCCAGAGTGGCCATATGGTGCTCTGAAAGAGATACACTCAGATAGTTTCGGATAAAATTGTTCCGAGAGTTCAGCATGGAAGAAGTGATGAAGTTCAAAATGTTGGACGCAAGACCTAAGAACTAAAAGGAACACACAAAAAAAGCTCATATCAGGTTCAAAAGCTCCTACATATCCCAAATACAAACAGAAAGCAGAATACACCCACAGATGTCATGCAATAAACACAATAAACTGAAGAATCAGATTTTAAATCATCTAGAGTGGGACTAAATTTAATGACAGTCTTTCCCATGTGATTCTACCAGTTATAGAAAATGGTAATAAGCCAATGTAATGCAATAGACTTCAAAAAATATTGTATGAAGACAAAGAATTCTAAACAGACCATTTTATTCCCCTAAGGCCCTATGTTTGTCTAGCTCTTAGATATATACTGATATATACCTGAGTGGAAGCCTATATATAATTATACAAGTTTGGAAGTAAATGTTTTGTACTTTTCTATTAAAATTATATTGAATTATTGTGTAAATGTTTTATATCCACATTTTTGACTAGACTAAACTGTATGAAAGCAAAGACCATCCAATTTGTTTACTGATAAAAGCTTCAGAAGAAGGAATGACAGTCATCAATTAATACTGGTTGAACAAACAGCAATCACTAGCAATGCACGTGACCTACACTAAGGGTTCTTTACTTCTTCACAACATTCTTGGGGGAGATACAATTATTCCCATACCATAGGAGACAAAATTGAGGCTTGGAGAAATTCAAATTCTTGCCCTCACAAAGCAAGTAAGTGGTAAGATCCAAACTCACTTCTATCTAACTCCAAAGGCTATGTTATTAACCCTCGTTCAGAGAAACAACACCAAGTACACAAGAATTATTTTTTCAACCATAATCAACACACTTAAAGTCTTAAATAAAAAATCTTTTTTTTTTTTTTGTCTTTTTAAGGCTGCACCCACGGCACATGGAGGTTCCCACGCTAGGGGTCTAACCGGAGCTGTAGCCATTGGCCTACACTGCAGCCGCAGCAACGACAGATCTGAGCCGCTTCTGCGACCTACACCACAGATCATGGCAATGCCGGATCCTTAACCTCCTGAGCAAGGCCAGGGGTCGAACCCGCAACTTCATAGTTCCTAGTCGGATTCATTTCCACTGTGCCAGGACGGGAACTCCATAAATAAAAATATCTTTAAACATTAGTTATCCAACCTACAAACATTTTTGTTCAAATGATCTGCTTTTCACACCCCTTCTCCCCATTTCTCCTTCCCCGTTAACCTCAGAAATCCACTCTTACCAATTCAGGATCTTTGCGACTTGCCAAAATGTTGCCTTTCTCACCAGGGGCCTGCTTACTGGGGCTTTTAACCCGAGGTGAGCTCTCCAGCGGAGGGGGAGGGGGAGGAGGTGGAGGTGCTGCTTTCTCTTTACTGGGGGAGATGGTCTCTTCAAACCACTGCCCCAGAATAGGCTCACTGTCATCATCTGAAGAGGGAAAGAGAAAAGCAACAAAAATAACATGTTTTTAAAAAATGTTGAGTATATCTGGAGTTTCTGTCGTGGTTCAGTGGTTAACGAACCGGACTAGTATCCATGAGGGCGAGGGTTCAATCCCTGGGCTTACTCAGTGGGTTAAGGATCTGGCGTTGCTGTGAGCTGTGGTGTCGGTCACAGACGTGGCTTGGATCTGACGTTGCTGTGGCTGTGGTGTAGGCTGGCAGCTGCAGCTCTGATTAGACCCCTAGCCCGGGAATCTCCATATGCTGTGGGTGTGGCCCTGAAAAAGCAAAAGACAAAAAAAAAGCGTACAAAAGTATCTAGATTATGACTGTAGTTAGAAGGCTGAATAAACTTGTCAAAACTCACCTCAGTGCATACCCAAAATAAGAGTATTTTATTGTATGTAAATTATATCTCAATAACACCAATATTATTTTAAAGAAGCTCAATGAAGGAAGAGAAATCACTTTTTTTTTTTTTTTTTTTGGCAAATGGAAGTTCCCGGGCCAGGGATTGAATCCAGCAACAAGGGATCCTTATCTCACTGCGCGATAGCAGGAACTCCGTCACCTCACTTTATTTTACTGGCAATAAGGCAAAGATTTTCAAGAGCAAATTTTTACTTGTCTCCAACTGCAAGCCTCAAGACATAGATTGTACCTCTAAGGAGTTCCCCGTGGTAGCTCAGCGGAAACAAATCTGACCAGCATCCATGAGGACACAGGTTTCCCGGGCATCACTCAGTGGATTAAGGATACAGCATTGCCGTGGGCTGTGGTGTAGGTTGCAGACACGGCTCGGATCTGGTGCTGCTATTGCTGTGGCTGTGGTGTAGGCCAGCAGCTACAGCTCTGATTCAACCCCTAGCCTGGGAACCTCCATGTGCCGTGGGTGTGGTCCTAAAAAGACCAAAAAAAAAAAAAAAAGGAATTGTACCTCTTTCAATATTGTACACTGCCCCCACAAACCTCATTATAAAGAATCTGAGATATTTATCTCATTCGGTCTCTCCACAAACCAAAGCAAGAGAAAATGTTAGTTTTGCCCTGTTGTTCACCACAGAGTCTGGCATTTCTCTCCTTCCCCAAGCCACACATCTATGACAAGTGCCCAACCCAATAGCTCACACAGGGCCTTTTAAGTTTCACTGGGAAAGCTGGGAGCAGAGTGCACAAAACAGATCAGGACAAAAAGAAACAAGAACAACTGAAATGTGTTTTGATTTTGGAGGGCTCTGCTGACTGCGGTTTCAATCATTCAGTCTTCAACAGCGCCACTTACTCCTGAATAACATGTCCCCTTTAAGTGCACATCCGGTCATGATCCACGCGAGGCAGGTGATTAGGAAGCTACTGGGGACACTTCGTGCCGCGCTCTGGGGCTTATCGCCTGGGAGAGAGGGGAGGGGCGTCTACCTTGGCTGCTGTCCTCCTCCGTGCTGCTGAAGTCATCCTCATAGTAAGTGTTTGAGTCAGTAAGAAGCACTGGCGTCGCTGCTCATGGAGCCCTTCCTCTGGCGCTGCAGGACACAGGCCTAGGAACACAGTCAGGTTTGAGGAACTGATGGGCGCATAAATGAAGTCACCCTATTTCATCCCGTTCACCACATGACATTTGCTCCATGTCTTCTTTTTTCTAAATCCAAGAGGTATCTATTTCTCCGAATAGCCCCCTTCAGGATTCTCACAGCTTTATAAAAGCACTCCAAAAGCAGAGATTTAGACAAGAATGGAAACAGGAATGTTTCCATAGCATCCTCTACGTTTCTGCTTCACCGTGCCAACTCCATGAATCAGGATGTTCATAATCAACAACTGATTCAAATGTTCGGAATCACTTAAGAGCTTTTCTCATTTCCAAAGCATTACCACAAATTATGAACAGATAAAGGTCATGGTGTCCAGTCAGTGGCATTCAAATTATCAATGGCAGGACCCCACCCACCTTTCTGTAGGAAGTTGAGAGTAATGTCAACAGCAGGTTCGTCAGTGGGACTGAGTCAATCAGCCGCTGAATCCTCTGTATGGAGGTGCTCTGGGCCATGATGCTCAGGACCGCAGGGGGACCGTCTGCCTCCCAACCCTGAAGGGAGCAACAGCAAAAGGGAACTGACGTTACTACTCAGCAGGAATTAAGAACCTGATCTGACGGCTCAAGATGGCTTACTTGGGAATGAGGCCAGCAGGCAACATGCTGGTTCTAAGTAAGTACAAGCCCCTCACCTTGTGCAGAGCCTCCACTTGCAGGTCTTGAAAGAGAGATGTCAACAGCTTGACAGCATGGTTTGCCAGTATTACTGAGAGCACCCCAAATCCCTGATGCCTACACAAAGAAAAAGGAAAGCACAAACCCTGAGATTACTCATGACAAATTACAATCTTGGAAACCATAGCCCTTGCCATTTTGGGGCCTAGACCCCTTTCAGAATCTATGGACCTTTCCCCGAGTTCGGGGGGGGGGGGGGGGAATTGCACAAACAAAATCTGCACATGATTTCATAAGTTTACAATCTCCCTAAAGCCCATCTACAGACTGCCTAAGGAGCCTCAGGCTTCAGGTTAAGAATTTCAAAACTTGGAGCTCCCTTTGCGGCTAAGCGATGACAAATCCGACTATTATCCACAAGGATGCAGGTTTGACCCCTGGCCTCACTCAGTGGGTTAAGGATCCAGCATTGCCGTGAGCTGTGGTATAGGTCACAGACATGGCTCAGATCCCACGTTGCTGTGGCTGTGGTGTAGGCCAGTGGCTACAGCTACAATTTGGACCCCTAGCCTGGGAACCTCCATATGCCATGGTGTGGCCCTAAAATGACAAAAAAAAAAAAAAAAAAAAAAGAATTCCAAAACTAGGGAGGGCCCACCGTGGCTCGGGAGGTTACAAACTCAACTAGTATCCATGAGGATGTGGGTTTGATCTCTGGCTTCGCTCACTGGGTTAAAGGATTTGGGGTTGCCTCGAGCCATGGTGTAGGTCGCAGATGTGGCTCAGATCCTACATCACTGGCCTGCAGCATAGGCCAGCAGCTGCAGTTCCAATTTGACCCCCAGCCTGGGAACTTCCATATGCTGAAGATGTGGCCCTAAAAAGCAAAAAAGGAAAAAAAAAAGAAAGGAAGAAAGAAAGAAACTACAGCCATTTTAAAAATGTTACTGCTGCAGCTAAGGAGTGCTAAGCATGAAGTAAAACTCAAAAATCAAAAACTACTCTTCTCTCCAGAACATGCTTACCTCCCTACTCTGCCATGTATCTACTGCCTACCATCCCAAGGACTGTATCAGATTTCAGACTGTATCAGATTTCACTTCCTCAAGGAAGCCTGCCTTGATTTCTCTAACCAGGTCAAATGCCTCTACTATAATACTCTCTAGATACAATTTTACATATACATTCATGAATATCAACTTCTTGTTTCTCTTTGGAACGTGTCTATTTTTGTTGCTGTTGTTTATCAGCATTCCAGAACTAATACAAAGCCTGGAACAGAAAAGGTAGTGAATGATTTGTTGAATAAGGTTCAGAATTTATCTTCCTCCCTCAACTCCAAACTCACATATGCAACTGCTTAATCAGCATCTCACATAGAAAATGATACAGGAGTTCCCACCCTGGCTCAGTGGAAACGAATCCAACTAAGAACCATGACGTTGCGGGTTCGATTCCTGGCCTCGCTCAGTGAGTCAAGGATCCGGTGTTGTTGTGAGCTGAGGAGTAGGTCACAGACGTGGCTCACATCTGGTGTTGCCATGGCTCTGGTGTAGACCAGTGGCTACAGCTCTGATTCAACCCCTAGCCTGGGAACCTCCATATGCCACTAGTATGGCCCTAAAAAGCAAAAAAAGAAAGAAAAAAAAAGAAAATGATACAAGTGAACTTATTTACAAACCACAGACTCACAGACTTAGAGAACAAATTTATGGTTACCAAAGGGGAAAGGTGGAGGGGAGGGATAAATTAGGAGTTTGGGATTAGCATATACACACACTACTATATAGAAATTAGATAATCATGGAGTTCCCTGGTGGCCTAGCAGTTAAGGACTCAGCATTGTTACTGCTGTGGCTTAAGTACAATCCCTGGCCCATGAAACTTCCACATGTTGTAAGCAATGGCCAAAAAAATTTATAAATTAAAAAAAAAAAAAAAGATAATCAACAGACCTACTCTACTCAATATTCCAAAATAACCTATATGGGAAAAGAACCTGAAAAAAAGACATATGTATATGTAGAACTGAATCACTTTGCTGTACACCTGAAACTAATAACGTTGTAAATCAACTATACTCCAATTTTTAAATTTTTTTAAAAAAATCTCACACAGAGATCTGATGGTCATTACAAACACAGCATGGCCCACATTACACTGCTTTTTTTTTTTTTTTTTTTTTAAAGGGCCACACCTATAGCACATGAAAGTTCCCAGGCTAGGGGCTGAATGGGAGCTGTAGTCACCAGCCTTAACACCACATCCAAGCCCTGTCTCCGACCTTCACCACACCTCATGGCAAGGCCAGATCCTTAACCCACTGAGCAAGGCCAGGGATCGAAGCCACATCCTCATGGATACTAGCTGGGTTCTTGACCCAATGAACCACAACAGGATCTCCCGGATTATTCTTCATTTCTTCCCCTTCCTGCCACCCAATCTACTCCTCAACTGGTGTGCCATGTCAGTAAATTACACAACCCAGGTGCTCATGCCAAAAATTCTGATGCTGTATTTTTCATACTCAACATCCAAGACATCAGCTAATCCCGTCAGCTGGACCTTCAAAACATATCCCGATTTGACCCTGCCTTCGCCACCACCACGCTACTCCAAGTGCCCTCATCTCTCGTCTGGAACAAGGAATTAGCTTCCTAACTGTTCTTTCCTCGCTCTTGACCCCACAGTCTATTCTCCACACAGCAGATGGGTCCTCAGGTCACCAATAAATCAAATCATACCAACCTCCCTTCTTGCAAGCCCTCTAACACCTACAGATTACGCTTGGACCTAGGTGTTCTGGCTCCTGGCTACCTCTCTGACCTAATTTTCTATCACTCCGCTTCCTGGATTTCTCTCCTCTAGACACACTGACCTTGCTGATCCTTAAAAATGCCCATCACACCTCCACCTCAAAACTTGACCAACTCTATCCCCATATGTGCATGGCTCATCTGTCACTTCACTTTACTATATCTTGCTTTCAGAGCCCTTTCCGGACCATGCTTACTAAAGTAACAGCCCCTGCCACTCTCAAGCTCCTTGTACTGGCTTATTTTTCTTCACAACATTTATATATGATAATCTATTACGAACTTACTAGTGTATCTATTCACTGTTGCTTCAGTTAGAAAGCCAACCCTATAAAGGTAAGGAGATTGCTTTGCTTAGTGCTATATCCTCAATGTTTGGATAGGGCCTTATAGTACACGGTAGGGACTGAAAAAATAAATAAAATCCAGGAATGCCTAGGCTTAGAAAATAAAACCTTGAACAACACAGAAGTCATATCTCTAACTTCTTTCCTGGCAAGCAAGGTGTTTTGTCCAGAATTTATCAAAAGAGTAGCAAATGTTTCAAGAAGCAAGCCAGGAGGACTGGACAGAATTCTCATTTTACAGGTTAAATACGCAAGTGATGAGTTGTCCAAGTCAAACAAGCCCATTTTGCAGAACAGAAACAGGTTTTGTTTTTTTTTTCTGACTTTAAACCTCATAAAAAATCCTAAAACATATTACACAGATATTTCCTCCCTCCTACAGAGAAGGAAACAAGACCAGAGAGAATGAGTGATTTACCCAATATCACAGAGCTATGATGTAGAGACAGTAAACCATGATCAGCATCATAGCTGTTAAATTCAACTGGATGAAGGTCAATTTTTCTATTGATGTGGAGATGAGAGGAGTGGCACTAGTGCCCCCACAAGATAAAATGGCAGGGAAACAAAACTGAGTGGCAATCAAGTAGACACATACCCTTTTCCAGGCCCCAGTTTTGGAGAGCCCACTCCTTCTTTTGTCCGAGAAAGGATGTCTCTGACTCGGAGTGCAGCCAGTGGATCTTTCTCTTTCCCCTTATCAGCCAAGGCAGTAGGACTGAGGTTCAATATAAGGAAAAGGCTGTTCAACAAACACCAGGCACCCAGCAGTTGGAAGTTCTGATAGTGCTGTTCAAAGAGAAACAAAAATATATATATATATATATATATATATATATATATATATATATATAGACAGAGAGAGAGAGAGAGAGAGAGAGAGAGAGATCTTATAGGCTGTATATCTTACAGATTATATATAAGACAGCAATGTAGCAGAGACACACTTCTTACCTCACCACCAGCCCGGCGGGAATTGCTAATTGCTTGTCCAATCATGTCATAGATTTCAAGCTGTCCAATATCAAACACACAAAAATCTGAGCAAGCTGACACAGTTAATTATAAACGCTACATCCTACCCACGTTGATTTAGCTTGAAGAGTTCAATATCCTCAAGCCATTTCCAATGATATAATTCCAACACTCTGTCCTTGGTTTTCACATGATGTTGACACCCTCTTTTATCCAGCTCACCTTCTCAGAGCCGTTCCCTCCACCCAATCTAAAGCAATACACCCAGGATCACTTCAGATCACTTTCTAACACTGTGCATCTACTCCGCTTATTACTACCTGAAATCATCTCATGTTTATCCTATGTCTCCACTACAAGTATAATGACACATAGAAAGTCCTCAAGGAGTTCCCTGGTGGACCAGCGGTAGAAGACTTGGCATCGTCACAGCTGTAGCTCAGGTTTGATTCCTGGCCCAGTAACTTACACATGTCAGAGGCACAAAGCCCCCCCGCCTCAAAAAAACTTTCTATAGACAGCCCTCAAATACATTTGCTGACTGAATGACTCATCTTTCCAAAGTCCACTGCCCCCACGAAGCGGTACTGTTTTCTGCAGAGCCAACCAATCTGCCAAAAAGAACGCCTACCTCTTAGACCTACTACCCAAGAGGAAGGGGTATGGATATGGTGTCCTTCCCCCAAGCCAGGCCATATTCCTGCATTTGAATAATCGAGGCTCCTGCACCCCCAGAGGTGTAGCTTACACATTTCTGGACAATTGTAGCTGCATCACTCTCATAGTCTTCTTCCTTGGAGCTAGTGGACCCCGTCCGCACTTGCTGGGCACTACCTACATGAAGGATGGCCATACAAGTTGCCACACTCACACCTGAAAAAAAAAAATGCACACATTCCAAAAAATTGAAACACAAAACATAATCCACCCAAAGCAATTCCATGATTTGATTACTGAAAACAAATTCCATAAGAGCAAGACTAAACCCAGTGTTACTATACGACCCAACAAGCCCACTAACAGGTATTTACCCAAAAGAGCTGAAATCTTTCCACACAAAACATATATACAAATATTTATTGTCACTTTATTCATAATTTCCAACAAATGGAAGCACTCAGGATGCCCTTTCATATGTGAATCAATAAACAAATTGATTTATCCATAAAAGGAACATCATACAGCAATAAAGGGATGAGCTGTCAAGCCACAGAAAGACACAGAAGAGTCTAAAATGCACATAGTTGGCTCTCCATATCTGCAGATTCTCATCTGGAGACCTGATCCGCAGTTGGTGGAATCTGAGGATGCAGAAGCTGCAAATGCAGAGGCCAACTGTACTACACCCCCTTTTTTTTTTTTTTTGGCTTTTTAGGGCCGCACCCATAGCATATGGAGGTTCCCAGGCTAGGGGTCGAATCAGAGCTGTGGCTGCTGGCCTACACCATAGCCATAGCAACGAGGGATCCAAGCCACATCTGCAACCTATACCACAGCTCACAGCAATGCTGGATCCTTAATCCAGTGAGCAAGGCCGGGGGTCGAACCTGCAGCCTCGTGGATTTTAGTCAGATTTGTTTCCACTGAGCCACAACGGGAACTCCTGTACCGTTTTATATAAGGACTTGAGCATCCACAGATTTTGGTATCACAGGGCTTCCTGAAACTGCTCCCTGCCGCACAACGGCAAAAGTCGTCAGTCTGAAAAGGCTACATACTATATAATTGATCCTAACTCTATGACACTCTAGAAAAGGCCAACTATGCAGACAGTAAAAGACTAGTGATTGCTAAGAGCCAGGGGTAGGGGCAGGGGAGAGGGACTACGAGGTTGAACAGGGGGTTGGGGGCATTGAAAATATTCTGTATGAGGTGATGATGGTTACATGACATTATGCATTTGTCAAAACCCATAAACTGTACAACACAAAGAAAGAAACCTAATGTAAACTACAGACTTCAGTTGGTAATAATCTATCAATATTGGTTCACCAATTACCACAAATACATTAATGCAATATGTCAATAATAAGGGAAATGTGTATAGTGTACAGAAAGTATATGGAAACTCTGTACAATCTGCTCAATTCTTCTGCAAACCTAAAAAACTGCTTTAAAAATGAACTCTATTAATTTAGATTTTTTTTTTCTTTTTTTTCTTTTGGTCTTTTTGTCTTTTTATGGCCGCACCCGCAGCATATGGAGATTCCCAGGCTAGGGGTCTAATCGGAGCTATACCCACTGGCCTACACCACAGCCACAGCAACGCCAAATCCGAGCTGCATCTGCGACCTACACCACAGCTCATGGCAACACTGGATCCTTAACCCACTGATCGAGGCTAGGGATCGAACCTGCAACCTCATGGTTCCTGGTTAGATTCGTTTCTGCTGCGCCATGACGGGAACTCCTAAAACATTTAAAAAATTTTTTAAGATAATAGAAAAAAATCCCACACTTAATATTTCTCAAAGACATCTAGGCCAAATCACTTTCTTTAAACAAATCCCAAGTGATGAAATCTCAACAAGCCAAATCTGAGCTCTTGATTTAAACAAGAATTTAAAAAGATTCTTTAATCTTTATTGACTAAGTACACTGAGGTCCATACTCAAGAAATTCCCTGAAAACTGGAGTTCCCTCTATGGTGCAGTGGGTTAGGAATCTAACTGCAAGAGTTATTGCTGTGGCGCAACCAGATCAGCAGTGTCTTGGGAGCACTGGGACACAAATTCAATCCTGTCACAGCACAGTAGGCTGAGGATCCAGCGATGCTGCAGCTGCAACTTAAGTTGCAACTGTGATTCAGATCTGATCCCTGGCCCAGGAGCTCCATATGCCACAGGGTGGCCAGGAAAAAAAAAAAATCTGACTGCAGTAACTTGGATGGCTGCGGAGGCAGGTTTGATCCCTGGCCTGACACAGTGGGTTAAAGGATCCACAGCTATGACCTTGATTCAACCCCTGGCCAGGGAACTTCCATATGCCGCCTGTGCGGTCATAACATTTTTTTTTAAAGACAGAAAAGAAATTCCCTGAAAATTGAAATTAATAAACCACAAATTTAAAAATGCGAAAATCGAAGACAGAGAACTGAGAAATAAACACCAGAAACAGGTTTGGAGAGAGCCCATCCTCACAGCAGCTTCAGCTTTCCATTCCCACAGCTGCTCCTCTAGCTCAGGCCCTTCCCAAATGATGGCAAATTCACCCTAACATGCCTTCCAGCCTCCCACATATCCCCAACACCTCAAAACACCCTGGTACTTCTGCCTGAACGTGTTTCCTGAAGTACAGCTCAGCTCCTGCCACATTTCAAAATCTTTAATGGTCTCTACTATCTACAGGCTATGGTCCAAAGGACTTAGACTGCACTTCTAGGCCCTTGGTGAGGAGGTCCCATTGTGACTCAGTGGTAACAAATCCAACTAGTATCCACAAAGATGCAGATTCGATCCCTGGCCTGGCTCAGTGGGTTAAGGATCCAGTGTTGCCATAGCTGTGGTATAGGCTGGCAGCTACAGCTCCAGTTCAACCCCTAGCCTGAGAACCTCCATATGCCACAGGTGCAACCCTAAAAAGCAAATAAAATAAAAATAAACCCTCAGTGATTGGGTCCCATTTCCTTTCCAGCTGTACAACACCTGCTAATCTCATTCACATACACAATGTTCCTCCAAACTCTGGGACACCGTGGTCTTGCTTTCACCGCTGCCTGGGATAGTCATGCTGAAATCCTACCTGTCCTGTCCTGCAAGATATATCAGCAGAACTCCTTTGCAACTACTGCCTTCCCCAATTCAAAGTACCTGTATCTTTATATTTCTATTTACACACAGATGTTTAAAATAAAGCTATTCAGGAGTTCCCATCATGGCTCAGTGGTTAACGAACCCGACTAGCAACCATGAGAATGCAGGTTTGATCCCTGGCCTCACTCAGTGGGTTAATGGTCCGGCGTTGCCATGAGCTGTAGTGTAGGTCACAGACCAGGCTCGGATCCCACGTTGCTGTGGCTGTGGTGTAGGCCAGCAGCTACAGCTCCGATTTGACCCCTAGCCTGGGAACCTCCATAAGCAGTTAACTCCAAAAGCTCCATATGCTTTTTAGGGTATGGCCCTAAAAAGACAATAGACAAAAAATAAAAATGAAAAAATAAAGCTATTCAAAGAATTGCAGGGAGATGATTAACCTCAGCAATTTCTTGGTGCTCCCAAGGTCAGGTTTCCAAGACTGTTCAAATCCTCACTCACAGTACCCAGTAAACACTGGAAATTGTTATACCTCCCAAAACATACCAGGACTATGGTATTTGAAATGAAGGATCAGCGACTTGGGTTAAAAAATCACTGTAACAATAACTTAAAAGAGAGTAACCACCAGCTGTTAGGCCCTACTTCCGAGGCAGCATAATCAACAGGAAGAGATGGGATTTTGTGGAAGCATGGAGAATAACAATCATTGTATTTATCAATATAAACAGATACCACCTGTCCCATGAAGCCTTCCTCAAATCTATTCCCAAAAAGAGACTGCAAGACTCAATCTCTTCCTTCTTTGCGTGCCCACAACATTCTCCACTTCTCTTTTCTTCTCCACTTCTCTTTTCTCCTTTATCATCTCCTACTTTACATTACGCTCTGTGGTCCCATCTGTTCTCCACTGCTCAAGTGTAGGCTCCTTGAGGGCAGGGATTACACATTACTCATCTCAGTATCCCAAAAGCACGTGGCATTTTGCTTTTCACACAGCAGACATTTACTACATGAACATACCACTATGAAATCAATATGCACATAACACAATGGCAACAGATGAACAATAAGGCAGTTTACAAGATTCCTATTGAGACCTCCTTTCACCTAGATGAGCTATGAAAGGATCCTTGGGGAAAGGGACTAAGGAAAGGGGGAAAGAGTACTCAGGATCTCACAGCTTCCAGAAAGTATAACCATGCTTGGCTGAGAAAGTGAGATCAGATATGATAACTTCTCACCTGCATACAGACAACTTAGGCTGAGGACTGTCACATCCTGCAGACGAGAAGGATTGAGAGGTTCCAACACAGGGAGAGAAAGGGTATCCAACGCCATGGTTACATCGATCACTAGTGAATGAAAACTGGAATGTAACAGAAGAGAAGATGAACAAAAATATCTCTTTGAATCACTTGCTTCTATAATCTGACAAAGAAAGTCGGCATGCCACAAAAACTAACAAGTCTCTCTCTTTTTGAGAACAGCATTGAAACGTAACACACATGTGCCCTGGAGCGCCTTACCCATTGCGAACGGCAGTGGCATCTGCTACTGTCGCAGGCATGATGAAGAAGGAATTGGCCAACACTGCATCTTGAAACCGGTTGATGTAGCGCAGGAAATAGGGCAGGTTCAAACACACACGCAGCAGCTTCTCTGAGCCACCTGAAGTAACGAAAAAGGCTCAACCTTACCAAGAGGCCTCTGCTGCTTATTTTCCTCTCAAGGAATTTCTGAAGGCAGAGAAACCAGCTTTCTGACAACAATTAAGCTTACCAAGCTCCTGAAGACTAGCCACATTCTGAGCTATGAACACATTCTTGGTTTTGACAGCAGAGGCTTGATCTGTGGATGACTGCTCATCACCTTCTCCTTCCGCCTGAAAAGAAACAAAGGACACGAAAGGCTTATCAAGAAATTATCATCAGGTTAGCTGTTGCCCTCAAGCTCAGAATCGACAAACTGACAGCAGCTCTGCAGGTACTCTTCAGACTTCCCAGTAATGAGGGGGTAATCTCTCTCTAATGTTGGAGAAAATACAAGTTATTTTCCAAGAGGAGGGGAAAATATATAGCTTTAAAATATATATCTATCCTGCTACTAGTACAGAGTGATGCCTTTTACAGAAAGGAGTTTAGACTCTTTATTTGTCCATTTGCATCGAGAAATGTTAGAAGAATGGTCATCAAGAGAATAACTGTGGACAGAAAGAATTGGGGTGTTACTTATTTTTGCTTTGTTTTCAACTTTTTTTCTACCATAGGCATGTACATCATTTCATATCACAAATATAAAATACGTTTGCTAGTTCTTTTTTCTAGAATCATCATCTTAACAAAAACCCCACAGGATGAGGCCATTTGGCTGCACTAACTCACCGGAGTCTGTGGCCCTACGGGCGATGATGCTACAGTTCTAGGATTAAAAACTGATGTCAGCTGGTTCAAAAAATTCATCTGGACCTCCTTCTGCCTCAGCTCTGGGCTTACTGGGGAGGCCAGCTCTTTCTGATCTTCCACTGTAAAATACAAAAGCAGGAGAAGGGATGAGGGCAGTGCCACTAGAAGGCAAAAGGGGGAAAACCTGGCCAGGAGAGTGGCCAAGAAACCAGGTCAGGTGAAGGAACACGCACCATCTGAGAGTGTCTTCACTGTTTGTGGCAGCTTGGCCGATTTCATCATTGCTGTAAACGTGATAATTTCAGTTCTGTCTAGTCGACTGCAGCCAGTGCACAGGCCCTTGATGAGGAGAATCAAGTGTTTCTGACAAGAAAAGAAATTCAAGTACATCTTTTAGAAGATTTTATTCTTTAGGGACCTCTAACTGGCACAGGGCCAAATTTAGGTTCATACCAAGAATTGCAAATTAGGAGAAAATCACTAAAGCAGAGATCACAAGCTGATGGTCCCGAGACCATACCAGCTTGCAGGTTTGTCTCACTGTTCTCACAGTGGTGGTGGTGTTTAATTTGAAGTTATGGCTAACTTTTTAAAGCATGGAAGGTTTAACATACAAATGGAGATTTCCTGTCACTCTCAATAATTCAGCACTCCAGGCTCCGTTCTTGCATGGCAACAATCACCTGGAGCCAAATGTGACTGGCCCCTTCATAGCTAGGTCATGCACCCTTTTCATCTCAACTAACACACTTAACTCATATGTTACCTGCCCGGCCCCCAAAGGCATACACCCTTGCAATCCTTGAAAAAGCCTCTGCAGCCCTCTATGCCAGAGGTTGGTAAACCATGGCCCCAATTCAGCCCACTATGTTTCTGTAAATAAAGTTGACTGGACCACAGCTGTGCTCATCCGTTTACGCATTGTCTGTCACTGCTTTCACACTACAAAAGCAGAGTTTAAAAGGCAGAGACCAGCTGCAACAAGGTCTGAATGGTCAGCAAATTATTTACTATGTGGCCTATCACAGAAAAAGTTTACCAACCCCTACTCTAGGCCATGCCTTCTCCATCATTCCACTAGTCAGTGACAAGCCCACCTCAAAATAAGGGCCAGAAAAAGGCCCATTACTCTTACCTGGGACACAGCGCAAGCCTCGTCTGGATTCTCCAGACGTAGGAGAGAAAACTCGATCAGGACCTTACAGGCTGCTGCCACAGACTGAAGCTGGTTCCGGGGAACTGAGAAGTAATAAGCTTTACTTAACTCAAGACTGCTATGACTCACTTCAGCCTCAGAGTCAATAAACCAAACCAGTAAGTATTGAGCTCCATATGTTCAGCATTCCCAATATCATTCTATAATGATTCTTCAGAACCAACAACCCAATAAGCAAGCAAGGCAACTGGGCATTGATAACCATCAATTGCTTCTAGGTCAATGAACATTTATTATAAATTAAGATAATTCTCAAAAAAAAAAAAACAAAGAAATTAAGATAACTCTAAAATGAATTATATCACAGGAAGAACCATGCACTTCAAATACATTAACCCACTTAATCCTTAAACCAATTCTAGGAGGTAGACATTGTCATCCTCTCCCCTTCCTTTTTTTTTTTTTTAACAGATAAGGAAATTAAACCATAGAGAGGTTAAATGACTTGCCCAAAGTTACACGGCTAGAGTCAAATTCACGAAGTCTGGCTCTAGAGTTCACGCTCTTAACCACTAGAATATACCACCTCTCCTTTTCCCTTGTGCAGTGGGCTTCCCACTCAAAATTTCTTACACTGGTAGCCAATGCCTATAATAAACAGGACTGGACACTGAAGGATTACTCAACAACTCTGCAACTTCCTTTCATTTTGCTTGCTTAGCAAATTAAGTAAACAAATAATTAGAATTCTTCAGAACTATATGAGTTAGGATTTTAAACAAGTGAAGATGCAAAATTGCAGAAATAGTGGAATGTAAGGGTTTGGACACTTTGTGGGGGGGTGGGTAGAAAGTTTAAAAGATAGGGAACTGACGTTGAAATCCCTTCACATACCAGAGAACACAAAAGGAGAATCTAATTTCTCACTGAAACCAAATAAGGAATAGAGCCTCGGTTAGTGGCTGCTAACCCTGGGTCAGTATCCACCTTGCCCAATTCCACCACCCACGCCCCCGAAATTAGCACACTAGTAATTACATGTGTGAGATCAATAAAATGGTTCTGATTAAAAAGGTAAGGAAGGTTAATTTGATGGGTAATGAAGTAGATGTCCAAACAATTTTTGTTAGCCTAGGTAAAGGAACTTCCAGAGCCTTTTCGGCCTGACAATTATCTCCACTCTTAGATGAAGAGGTTAGAACTAAAACACAAACTCATTAACAACTTGTTCAGACACCCTAACAAGAGGATACACAATTCCCCATTCACAAAGTCTTACAAGGGAATGACAAGAGTGGAATACTTACTGAGGCTACAAACTGTTGTAATATAGTGTGTGGAAAGTGCAACAAAGGATGAGTAGAATGGCTCGTACTGCTTCTCGTGGTGCAAGATTTCTGTTTCACTGCAAAGAAAATATTTCAGTCAACATTTACTTAGTGCTTGCTATATGCTAGCTACCCTACCCCTTTATAGGCATTACCTGACCTCATCCTCTTGCAATCCTACTTGGTAGGCACTGTTATCATTCCTATATTCAAGTTGAGAAAATGAAGCTTAAAGAATTAAAACAAAGTATCTTCTTCAAGGTACTAAGCTTAGTAAGTATCGAAGGCTAATAATAAACAGGAAAAACTTTTTTTTTGACTTTTGCGTTTTTAGGGCCACACCCAAGGCATATGGAGGTTCCCAGGCTAGGAGTCTAATTGGAGCTGTTGCTGCTGGCCTATGCCAGAGCCACAGCAACGCCAGATTTGAGCCGTGTCTGAGACCTACATCACAGCTCACAGCAACGCCGGTTCCTTAACCCAATGAGGTTCCTTAACCCACTGAGCCAGGGTTCGAACCTGCAACTTCATGGTTCCTAGTCAGACATGTTTCCGCTGCCCCAAGACAGGAACTCCGGGAAACACTTTCAAACTCACTTAGAATTAAAGAAACAAGAAAAAACACAACAGGATACCATTTTGTCCTATATTACTGATTGGCAAAGACCAAAATTTAACTAATAATGCCATGAGCTGGCAAAAAAAAGGGTTACAGCACAGCACTCAAAACACTGTTGGAATAATGACTACAGTAACACTAAAGACGGAACAAGGCCAGTCCATAATGCAGTAACTTCAAAAGAATCAACAACTCAAGGGAAGAAATCATCTGATGGGTGATAAAATCAAAAATTCTTTAGAGACCAGCGTTCTCCATCCTCCTCCCCACACCCACTGGGTACAGCTAGATCACAACACAGTGATATTTAACCGTATCCCTTAACTTTAGCTGAGGTAATGCTCTCTTCAGTGAAAATCTGGAACCCAACTAGGTCTAAAAGCTGGATACACTTCTGCCATTCTCTCTATCGAATCAGATGCTAACAGCAATCCATGAAACACGAAGGCAAAGAAATTTTATCTTATTAAATGGAAAGAGGAGAGGCATGTGGTTAAAGAGTTTCCTCTGTAAGTTAATTCACCAACAAGAACTATTAGCCTAGGAAGGGAAAGGTAAACAGAGTCAGGACTCTATCCACTTGCCAAATCAACACAGGAGCCAAAAAGACAAGTTTAACATTTAGAAGGTGCCAATGTGAGTGGTGAATCAACTGAAACAGCACTTAAGATCCTGGCACTGCAAACACTTCACTGTTTGGGGATTTACCAAGTATAAATGGATGTTGATCAAAGATCAGCTCTGTATCTTGGAATAACTCCTTCATCAAGAAAAAATATCTATAGAGCACCTATGATGTACCAGGACACTGCTGCCCACCAAGGACCACTTCTTCCTAGCTTTAAGATGGGAAGAGAGGAAAAAAAAAAAAAGGGAAGAAAACAAAAACAAAACCAAAAAAAAAAAGAGTTCCCATCATGGCGCAGTGGAAACGAATCCAAATAGGAACCATGAGGTTTTAGGTTTGATTCCTGGCCTCACTCAGTGGGTCAAGGAGCCGGCATTGCCATAAGCAGTGGTGTAGGTCGCAGGCTTGGATCTGGCATTGGTGTGGCTGTGGCTGTGGTGTAGGCCGGCAGCTATAGCTCTGATTAGACTCCTAGCCTGGGAACCTCCATACGCTTTGGGTGCAGCCCTAAAAGGACAAAAGACAAAAAAAGGAGTTCCCGTCGTGGCGCAGTGGTTAACGAATCCAACTAGGAACCATGAGGTTGGGGGTTCAGTCCCTGGCCTTGCTCAGTGGGTTAAGGATCTGGCATTGCCGTGAGCTGTGGTGTAGGTTGCAGATGCGGCTCGGATCCCACGTTGCTGTGGCTGTGGCCAGCAGCTACAGCTCCAGTTCGACCCCTAGCCTGGGAACCTCCATATGCCGCAGGAGCGGCCCAAGAAATGACAAAACGACAAAAAAAAAAAAAAAGAAGGAGGAGTAAACCACCCTTAAACATCAAGCAACATTCAGTTTCTGGGGGCCATCGTGCTGGCAAGGGTCACATCACATTCAGCAGTGAACTCCCTAACCCCCTGCTTCCACCTCGTCTGCAGAGCTGTCCCTTCACTCCGATCCTGACACTTCTGCATTCACTGTTCTAAGGTTTCTCTACCCTGTAATCCGATAGATTTTTACTAAGTATTTACCTTCTCTGCTTTACTTCCAAATTTCAGAGCTGCATATGCTTAAGTTTTTCAGCTGAAAAGGTTTACCAAAACTAAGAGAAAAACTGCCCATCCAAAGGATGAACTTATTCTGTTGTTTTCATCCTATTCAGATAAAACATAGCCAAAATATGGGAATAGACACATTTAATTGCCTGGTTCAATGCTGCCTCACTGTGATTTAACAAACCCTACTCCCTGCCCTAGAAATACACAACTGCCTTATTACAGTCAAGAAACCAAGAATAATGCTCTCTAGGGAAAGATGACCGTTAGCAGTAGGAAAAAAAGAAAAAAGAGCACTCTTGAGTTCCACTCACAATTTGCTTTGGGCAACTAAGGATAAACCTGGGAAATTAGTTTGAAAGACTTAAAGGAGGATGTCAGACCTCTTGCCTCTAAAGAAAAAGTGTGTCTGGGAGTTCCCGCCGTGGTGCATAGAATAGGAATAGTGGCAAGTTAGACATTTTAGAAGATTAATGAACTTGAAGGTATAGCAATAAAAATGCTCTGAAACAGAAGACTCAAAATAGCATCAGGAGTTCCTGTCATGGCTCAGTGGTTAATGAATCCGACTAGAAACCATGAGGTTGCAGGTTCGATCCCTGCCCTTGCTCAGTGGGTTGAAGATCTGGTGTTGCCGTGAGCTGTGGTGTAGGTTGCAGACGTGGCTCGGATCCTGCATTGCTGTGGCTCTGGCGTAGGTCGGTGGCTACAGCTCCGATTGGACCCCTAGCCTGGGAACCTCCATATGCCGCAGGAGCGGCCCGAGAAACGGCAAAAAGACAAAAAAAAAAAAAGAAAAAGTGTGTCTGAGTAACCTAAGAAAGATATGCTGCCTCGCTTCCTCAGCTGTCCTCATCCCCCAAGAACCTGACAGAGAGCAAGTCACGAGAGCAGGCAAAGAAATGGAAAAATGGAGAAAAGGGCAGGGTGTTAGGTAGGAAAGGGAAGAATGAAGAAACTGAAGGCAAATAATGACACGGGAAGAAAAAGACGGAGACTTAAAAGTAGATCTTTCTTCTAGGCAGTTAAGCTATTTTCCTCAAACATCTGCTTCTCCTAACAAACTTCCCAAGAAAAGCACCACGGAAAAGACAAGGAATATTTAGTGTTTCTACTCCATACAAAATAAACAGAACTCAGAGTATAAGGAAAATAGCAGCTAAGCAGCCAGGTCAGAGAAATCCAATCTGACATGCAGGTAAAAAAGAACTGGCGAGGATCTGGAAATATCTAGGTTTTTTTAGGAAGAGGTGCAAATCTGATAGGATAAAATAAAAGACCAAGGATCCATCCATCTCCCTTCTCCCTCTTAGATAACATGTTATTCATCTTTTTTTTGGAAATTATGGGAACTCCACAAAGCCCTTTCCCCTCATCAGAATCATAAACTCTCAAGTATAGAATCCATTATGCTTACTTATTTCAAGATATTTAGAATCTCCTGCTGTATAGCACTGGGAACTATATCTAATCACTTATGAGGGAGCATGATAATGTGAGAAAAAAAGAATGTATACATGTATGTCTGGGTTACCTCGCTGTACAGTAGAAAATTGACAGAACACTGAAAACTAGCTATAATGGAAAAAAATAATCATTATTAAAAAAATTAAAGAGATAAAAATCTCATGACACTCAAAAAAAAAAAGGTACGTATAATCATAAAATAAATAAGCATAGTGAATACACTGAGTTGTGTCCGTATTTACTTCATTTTATAGCCTTATCTGCAGCATAAGGAAATTCCCCAGCCAGGGACTGGACCCATGCCACAGCTGTGACCTACCCCAAGCTGCGGCAACGCCAGATCCTTTAACCCACTGCACCAGGCCAGGAATCGAACCCGAACACCCACAATGACCCACACTAGGGTTCCTAACCCACTGTACAATGGCGGGAACTCTGAATTATACCCACTTTTTTTTTTTTTTTGTCTTTTCAAGGCTACACCCACAGCATATGGAAGTTCCCAGGCCAGGGGTCAAATTGGAGATGTAGCTGCCAGCCACAGCCACAGCCACAGCAACCAGATCCGAGTCACATCTTCCACCTAAGCCGTAGCTTGTGGATGCTGGGTCCTTAATCCACTGAGAGATGCCAGGGATCAAACGCCCATCCTCATGGATACCATTCAGGGTTCGTTACTGCTGAGCCACAATGGGAACTCCTATATCCATTTTTAAAATATATAGTTACTGAACATCTGCTGTGTCACAGCATACTCAATACGTGTTTAACAAATAACTGAAAATTTCCATACCTCCTTCACACTCTTGACAAACCTGTGGGGAATTTGATACTAAGACACAGAAATATAATCTAATCTCACAATTAACTATATTCTCATCATTCAGTGGCTGGCTTCTTTTATTTCCTATAGGTCAGTCATGAACTCAACTGATCATGGCATTAGTCCATCCCTTTGTTCCTTCCGAGATTTTTAGAAAATGACTGTGCATTTTCTAATGGAGATGTTGTAACAGCTTCTGCCTTTCCAAGTAGGCTTCTCTGGCCTAAATTTTACCAAATAGCTGGGGGCAGAGACTCAAGGAGGTTTATCACTAAGAAAGCCAGGATAGCCTAGGAAGGACTGGCTCAGGGGAAAGCGGTTGTTTTTTTTTGTTTTGTTTTTGTTTTTTGTCTTTTTGCCATTTCTCGGGCCGCTCTCATGGCATATGGAGGTTCCCAGGCTAGGGGTCGAATCGGAGCTGTAGCCACCAGCCTACGCCAGAGCCACAGCAACGCGGGATCCCAGCCGCGTCTGCAGCCTACACCACAGCTCACGGCAACACCAGATTCTTAACCCACTGAGCAAGGCCAGGGATCGAACCCGCAACCTCATGGTTCCTAGTCGGATTCGTTAACCACTGCGCCATGACGGGAACTCCTGTTTTGTTTTTTTAATCTACAAAAACTCAATCAAATCGTTCAGTGACAACCATGTTCACCAAGACATTCTGCAGAGTTAAGAAAGAAATTCTTTTTTTTGGGGGGGGGGTGTCTTTCTAGGGCCACACCCTAAAAAGCAGCATATGGAAGTTGCCACACTAGGGGTCAAATCGGAGTTGTAGCTGCCGACCTACACCACAGCCACAGCAATGCCAGATCCGAGCCACATCTGCGACCTACACAGCTCATGGCAACACCAGATCCTTAACCCACTGAATGAGGTCAGGGATCAAACCTGTTTCCTCATGGATACTAGTCAGATTTGTTTCTGCTGAGCCACGATAGGAACGCCAAGGAAGGAATTCTGTATTGGATCGTACATAAGGCTACATTCAGCAATTATACTAATTAAGCCCATGTATGGTATGTGCTCCATTAAGCTAGTTCTACCTTCATTTCTGGTCTAGAAAAGTGATGATGTTTAAAAGATTTTCAATCTTTACTACTAAAAGACATGCAGTACTACTAAAAGACAACAAGCAGTAGAAATGAAGTCCCCGTTCAGTAAATTCTTGTATCTTTTTCTCTTAAAGATCTAATGAGGCTTTTGAGAGTAGGCATCCATGCCTACTCCTTTGTTTCAGTTTGGTTACAAAGTCAAACTTAACAAACAGGATCTGGACCTAAGAATTATTTCATCTACCTTTTCTTCAAACCCAAAGGTCAATTTCAACTATAAAAGTTTGAAAAAAATAGATGGATGGTAGAATGGAGGAGTACTGAGGAGTCTCTTGGGGCATGTGTCATAATCCCCAAAAGTCAAAAAGAGAGGAATACAATGGATGGGCAGGCCACCAGTTGGGAAGTAAGAGCTGGCGTGATGGAGCCAGGACATCAAAAAGGGAAGCAGAGAGAAGACTGCAACAGAAAAACAGAAGGTCCCTGGAGGCAAGAAAGAAAAACAAGGCAGGCATAGCAAGAGAAAGAAAGAGGGAAAAACTGCAGGAGATGGGAGCGGCAACCACAGAGGTAAAGGAGCAGCCTGGGCACCTACACCTTTGATTAGCTACAAAACGAAGCACACAACAGCACCCGTACAGTGCTGGTTCTAACCTGGTCCTATATTCAGTAATCATAACTTGATGTTCAAGAACTAATTCCACACAAACTGACACTCTTTTTTTTTTTTTTGTAAAGACAAAACTTTTCAGAAACAAATTACTCATAGCAGGGTATTAAATTTCATAGCAGGGTATTAATTTCTGTGCTCTAAACCAGGGGCTGGCAAACTATAGCTGCAGGGCAAATCCAGCCAGTCACCCATCTTTGTACAGCCCATATTAAAGAGTGGTTTTTACATGTGTTTTTACAGCTAACAAAAAAAAAAAAAAACATTTTGTGACATGTACATATACAAAATTCACATTTCAGTGTCCATAAATAAGATTTTGGAACACAGCCACACCCATTCATCTATGCAATGTGTATGGCTGCTTTCACCAAATATTTTGCTTTCAAATATTTCACCACGGAGTTCCCGTCGTGGCTCAGTGGTTAATGAATCCAACTAGGAACCATGAGGTTGAGGGTTTGATCCCTGGCCTTGCTCAGTGGGTTAAGGATCTGCTGTTGCAGTGAGCTGTGCTGTAGGTCGCAGACGCAGCTCAGATCCCAAGTTGCTGTGGCTCTGGCGTAGGCTGGCAGCTGCAGCTCCAATTCGACCCCTGGCCTGGGAACCTCCATACGCCACGGGAGCAGCCCAAGAAAATGGCAAAAAGACAAGAAAAAAAAAATCAAATATTTCACCAAAAATTTGCTTTCACGCAAATATTTACTCTCTGACCCTTTACAAAAGAGTGTGCTGACCTCTGGTCTATACCAAACTGAATACTTGATATGTTTAGTTGCTTTAACTGTAAAGAACCTGTAAGCCAGATATTTGACTTCTGGAAATTACAGAACCATGTAACAGCAAACCAACAAACAATCCAGTCTGCAAGAGTCTGAAAATATTTTATTGAGGGAGGGAGAAAGGAAGGGAGAGGGAGGGGGAGGGAGGGAGGGAGAGAGACAGAATATAGTTTCTGTGGGAAAATGACCTCTCAGACAATTAAGTGCAACCTTAAAGTCCTATTGCTCTCAGAGAGCCTGAAGAGGACACAGAAGGAGCTTCCAAAGTTGACTGAGCTACAAATACCAGAACAGAGACTTTAAGGATCTTGCACCCACTAAAAATGTGCATTACTAAATAGCCATCAGTTTGGAATTCTTTTCTAAACCATGAAAAGTGGTTTTACTAGTGTCTACAAACACAGGCAACCCTTGATTATCTCAGCTATACACGGTGCCACTATCACTTATTTGGCAAAATTCAAATGTACCTTTGATGTATTTGGTTTTGGCTCCGTCTATAGATTGAAGGGAATTGCTTAACTATTACAGTTTAAAAAGCATGAGCCCAGAATACTGGATGTATGGAAGGGTGTCAACAAATGACTTTATAACTTACTCTGCTCATGTCCATAAAAACATAAAAGCAAATGTTCTAAAGAGTGGAACACTGTCCATTAAAAGTAGCATGATGAGAATAATTCAAGAAAAATACCACTAATCCAAATGTTGAAACAGTTATAAAGACTACATAATTTGAAAGCAGTATCTTTGGTTATTTGTTTACATCTTCAGAACATTCTTGGCTTAATAATTTGTTAGGGAAATCCATCTGTAAAGTTAACTGTGAAATTATCAAACTAAGCCATTATTTCATTATAATTTGTTTTTTAAACTGTATCCAAAGCATCAGAAATCTAACAATAAACACCATACTAGACAATGTGCCAACGCATGAACCTCCCTTGAGCAATAAATAGCAATTTCTAAACTTTTGGACAACATGTAGATACACTCTTGTTGACATGAAGCTAAAAATGACAGGGTTAGCAATTGCAGAGATTTGCTGAAGTCAAGTTACTCTTGACTAGAAAAATGAAAGTGAGACTTGCTTTAAAGGTACATCTACCATTAAACTAATGAAAGAGTGCTCTGAGTAAGGTAAGACAACAAAAGCCAGGTACCACTGCCTTGTATAAACACAACTCTCAAAATCTAAGAATCTCAAAAAGACAAAATCGTATGACAGCAAACCAATAAACAGTCCCGTTGGTAAGAGCCTGAAAATATTTTATTGAGAGACAGCGCGAGTACACTGTTTCAATGGGAAAATGACCTCTCAGACTAACACACTTAAATGTTTTTATCAAAAAAACGTTACAGTACAATATACTATTCGTGCAATCTGAAAAGAAAGTCATCGATGGTAACTAGTGGTTTCAGTCACATATCAGTCACAGAAATAGCACGTGCCCCCAGCGATTATAGCACCACGGAGACCGTTATTAAATCATGTGCTAGGTCTCCAATTTAAACCCTAGGTTCCGCTGAGGCCCAGGCTAGAGGGATGAGTGCGAGCAAGAAATGCAAACTCATCTGTGCTTTGACCTTAACGGAGGGGGCGGTCCGGGAGACATTCCCCTAAGAGAGCAATGCAGCTCAAAAGTACTCCCAAACCAATCGGCCACACCCTCCTGAAAGGGCGTCTTCAAAAGTTTTGCTCAGGAGGGAAATTGAGGCACAGGATTTACCAGGGTTGGCCGGACAAGCCTCGGTCTCTCAGGACCTGGGAACCCCAAAGCTGTGGCTGGACAGAGGTCCCAGAGCGGCAGGAGACAGCCAGGAAGCGGGTCCAAACCCTCTGGAACAACCTCCCCTCCCCCTCCCGTCGCCCGACCCGCCGGGGCCGCCGCTCGGTACCTCTCGATGACTGAGGCCACCAGCTGCGGCAACTCCTTCATCTCAAAGGCGGAATAGGATGCGGACAGCAGGGGCCGCACCGCCACCTCCCAGCCCGGGGTCGTGTCTGCCCCCGCTGTAGGAGCCCCGGGCGCCGGGGCCGCAGCCGCCGCCTCTTCGCCGCCGCTCGTCGCCATCTTCCGTCGTACTACTGCGGCTCCCTCCCGGGGCTTGCCACCGGCCCAGCACCGCCTCCCGGGAGGGGGCGGAAGTGACGCAATCGGCGCGTCAGACTGCGCGACGCAGTCTCCAGCCTAAATACGCAACCCGGGAGGACGGCAGGCCTCCGCTCCTGCAGTGGGAGCGTGGTGCGGTGTGGGGGCGGGGCCGAGGGGCTGCGCCTGCGCAGGAAGTAGCGCTTCGGCTGCGCTCTGGCACGTTAAGCTCCGCGCCTGCGCAGTGGAAGTTGTTCTTGACTGTGGGAACTTTATCGCTGTGGGGCGTCCGGCGAAGGTGAGTTTGAGGCTTGGTTTCGGTTGCCTAGACTGAGGCGGCGAGGTAGACCTGCATCGACAAATATAATGGCTCCGGCTCAAGACAGCTTAGGACAAAAAGAGGAGGTCAAAGCCTAATTACCCTCACCCGCTTCTTCTCCCTGGTGCCCCCCCATAGTTAAATTATAGCGCTTCACAGTTTGCCAAGCTTTGTCCTTCCCACACCATCTTTCGCTGTCATTGTCAGTAGTCCTTACTTTCTAAACGCTGAAATCCTTTTTGTGTTTGATTACCTTCTTTACTACTGTTACCAGCTCGCATCTGCATCGCTTTTTGTGATTTGCCACGTTAAGATTTCATGTCCCCTAGTTTTCTGCTAGCAAAGAAAGAATGTAAACTTTTTCATTTCGTAATTTTCTTCTTTGATGTCTAGAAAAACTCCTTCAGCCTTTGTTGTAAAGCTGGTTTGGTGGTGCTGAATTCTTTGAGCTTCCAATTGCCTGTAAAGCTTTTGATTTCTCCTTCAAATCTGAATGAGAGCCTTGCTGGGTAGAGTATTCTTGGTTGTAGATTTTTCTGCTTCCTAACCTCGAGTATGTATATCCCTTTAAGTGCACTCCATTCTGGCCAGCAGAGTTTATGCTGAAAAATCAGCTGATAGCCTTATGGGAGTTCCCCTGTGTTATTTGTTGCTTTTCATAGTCTCTCTTTATCTTTTGTTCTTTTTTTTTTTTTTTGTCTTTTTAGGGCAGCACCCACGGCATATGGAGGTTCCCAGGCTAGGGATCACATCGGAGCTGGCCTATGCCGGCCTATGCCAGAGCCACAGTGATGTGCGATCCAAGCCGTGTCTGCAACCTACACCACAACTCATGGCAACGCCAGACCCTTAACCCACTGAGTGACGTCAGGGATCAAACCCGAAACCTCATGGTTCCTAGTCGGATTCGTTTCCACTGCGCCAGATGGGAACTCCTTATCTTTAATTTTTGTCTTTTTTTTTTTTTGGCCTTGCCCAAGGCATGCAGAAGTTCCCTGGCCAGCCCTGGAAGCCATGCCACAGCAGCAACCCAAGCCACACCAGTGGCAACATCGCAACACCAGATCCTTAACCCACTGTGCCACCAGAGAACTCCCTAATTTTGTCATTTAATTACGCTGTGTCTTTGTGTGTTCCTCTGTGGGTTAATCATGTGTGGCACTCCTTGCACTTCCTGAACTTAGGTGACTGTTTCTTTTCCCAGATTCGGGAAGTTGTCACATATTATCTCCTCAGTTACTTTCTCAGGCTGTATCTCTCTTCTTCTGGGACCCCAATGATGTGAATATTGGTGCACTTGGTGTTATCCCAGAGGTCTCTCAGAACTGTCTTCTTTTCACAGGTCCCTGGTGGCTTAACAGGCTAAGGATCTGCCGTCACTGCTATAGCTTGGGTCGCTGCTGTGGTGTGGGTTCAGTCCGTGAGCTGAGAGTTTCCACATGCTGGGGGGAAAAAAACTTGTCCCCTTTTCTTTTCATTGTTTTTTTTCTGTTGGTCGGCAGTGATTACTACTCTGACTTCCAGCTCACTGCTCTATTCTTCTGCCTCATTTAGTCTGCTAAATAAGTGGGACTTGATTCCTTTTAATGTATATTTTACTTCAGTTATTGTATTCTTCCATTCTGTTTAGTTGTTCTTTATTATATTTTTTAATTCTTTGTTAAAAACTTATAATTTCAGGGAGTTCCTATTGTGGCACAATGAATCGGAAATGAATCTGACTGGTATCCATGAGTATGCGGGTTTGACCACTGGCCTTGCTTAGTGGGCCAGGGATCCAGTATTGCCATGGGCTGTGGTGTAGGTCACAGACGAGGCTCAGATCCCGAGTTACTGTGGCTGTGGTGTAGGCCAGCAGCTGTACCTCCAGTTCGACCCCTAGCCTGGGAATTTCCATGTGCCTCAGGTTAGGCCCTGAAAAGCAAAAAAACAAACAAAAAAAACCTTCTGATTTCTCTGCCATTTTTCTCCTGAGTTCTTTGATCATATTTTCAAGCATTACTCAGATTTGAAAGGATATGAACTTTTATCCACAGGGAATCATGGCTAGATTTTTGCGTATAAAATGATTTGGGCTCCAGATCTAAGAGGGAAAAGCAGTTTGACTCAAGAAAAGGAATGTGTGCCTTGAAGGCCTTATGTGTGCATTCTAGCTGGACCACGTCAAGCTTGAGGCCTTGTGGCCCACGATCCACCCAAATCAAAAGGTTTTCTCAAGAACTGTGGAGATGTTTTGAAAATCCTGAAGCCCTAAAATTCTCCCCCAAGGTTTGGAGACGTGCCTTTTGTCCCCAGGGTAACACTGATAAATAAATTAGTACCTGGTGATCAAGCTGTTTTATATTAGAAATAAAATTCAGAGTTCCCCTCGTGGTGCAGTGCTTAACAAATCCAACTAGGACCCATGAGGTTTCGGGTTCAACCCCTGATCTTGCTCAGGTGGGTTAAGGATCCAGCATTGCTGTGAGCTGTGGTGTAGATCGCAGATGAGGCTCAGATCTGGCGTTGCTGTGGCTCTGGCATAGGCCAGCAGCCACAGCTCTGATTAGACCCCTAGCCTGGGAATCTCCATATGCCACGGGTGTGGCCCTAGAAAAGACAAAAAGACAAAAAAAAAAAAAAGAAATAAAATTCAGTCATGTCAAGGCCAGTCTTGGAGGGAAATGTGGCTTCAGTATAACAGTAAGGGTTTTCCTTTAATGTCTACTAATATCAGGGGTTAATAATAACAACAGGTTTCTTAAACATAAAAATGTGAGAAATGAAAGGTGGGGGGGGGAACCTTTCCATAACAGTAAATATTATAAGATACAGAACCAGAGCCCTAAGGAGTAGGCTGCAAACCAAGCATTTTATTGTGGCTCTTGGGACATTAATTTTATTACCCAAAGAACAAAATTAATCTGGAGAGGTTCTCTCTGAGAGGTTTCAGAAAATAGTAAAAGATCAAATGATCCTGCTCCCTTTCTTCCCCCTCCATCTGTTGCAGCTGGAAGAAAGTAAGAGGCTAATGCAGACTATCATGGAAGATTTGGCACCTGTATCTAAAAATATTTTCTATATATTTTTAATATTTCTGGCTTATATTTTGAGAAAGCCCTCTAGGTAATGATCTTTCTTATAAATACCACATTAATTTAGGTATTAGAGCTTTGTTCTTGTGTTGCTACTAAGATTTGGAATGGCATCTATATTCTAAATTTGGATGAAAGAAAGGAACAGGATAAATGGAGTAAAAAAGACTTCTAGATGAAACATAAGCTCCCAATACTTTAGTCCAGAAAATGAGACAGAAACTAAAGGAGAGTAATATAAATTATTAACTGAAGGACTGAAAATACCAGTTCCCTTCTAATCCCAAGTGGCTGGACAATCAGTTAAAATAAATATTTCAATTGATAAAATAGAGATACAATATAGCCATGTTACAAGAAATGCAATGAAAGAGAAAATTAAGAGCCATAGCTGAATGGTATTGTTTGAAGATCAATGTGGTATATAAAATAGATGAATGACAAGGATTTACAGTATAGAACAGAGAACTATATTCAATATAGTGTAATAAAGTATAATGGAAAAAAAAAAGAATATATGTGAGTTCCCGCTGTGGCACAGTGGGCTGATCATTTGGCTTGTTTCTGTGGAGGCACCAGTTCAGTCCCCAGCCCTGCACAGTGGGTTAAGAATCTGGTGTTGCTGCAGCTGTGGCATAGGTTGCAGCTCTCAGAGAGTTCTATGCCTTGACAGAAGTCATGGTTACATAGATAAACACACTATATTCATTGAGATGTATACTTATGATGTGTCACTTTAGTGGTTATAAATTCAATTTAGTGGTATGGTACGGTCATTTGCAGCTCTCTGAGAGAGTTCTATGCCTTGACAGAAGTCATGGTTACATGGATAAACACACTATATTCATTGAGATGTATACTTATGATGTGTCACTTTAGTGGTTATACATTAGACCTCACTCTCAAAACAACAAAAAGTGCCTTTCACTGTGGGATCCTCAAAAGCAAGAAATATTGCTGTTTTTATTTCAAAAAAAAAAAAAAAATCCATCTGGGAGTTCTCTTGTGGTCCAGCAGGTTAAGGATCCAGCACTGTCACTGCAGCAGCTCAGGTCCCTGCTGTGGCCTAGGAACTTCCATGTACCATGGGCATTGGGGGAAAAAAAAAAAAAATCTGATACAAAACTACTTGAAATAAATCCCAGTAGACACTGTGTGTTTAGAAACAACTGTATGAATAAACCATGGCTATTAGCTCCCACAGGCCCACAGAAATCAAGTCAATCTGTTCTTGAGCTTTTACAAAGTTACAAGAACCACTAGTCAGTGCATGTTTTGTGAAAATCCTAATGCAACATTGAATGCTACAGATGGAGAGCAGCTTTTATTTATTTATTTATTTATCTATTTTTGTCTTTTTGCCATTTCTTGGGCGGCTCCTGCAGCACATGGAGGTTCCCAGGCTAGGGGTCTAATTGGAGCTCTAGCCGCTGGCCTACGCCAGAGCCACAGCAACATGGGATCCGAGCCACGTCTGCAACCTACACCACAGCTCACCGCAATGCCAGATCCTTAACCCACTAAGCAAGGCCAGGGATCGAACCTGCAACCTCATGGTTCCTAGTTGGATTCGTTAACCACTGCGCCAGAGAGAGCAGCTTTTTTTTTTTTTTTTTTAATTCACAGTGAACAGGGGTTTTTTTAATACTACGAATATAAGGAAATAGATTAGAAGCTCAATTCAATTTAGTGGTATGGTACGGTCATTTGTAATCCACAAGCATTGATTATTTTTCCCATAATACAGCCTTTTATATGGTATGGATTTAAAACAAAGAAGAGGTCCCTTGTCGGCCCAGATTGCTGCTGTAGTGCATGGTTCAGTCCCTGGTCCAGGAAATGCCACATGCCACAGGTGCAGGCAAAAAAATAAATAAAATTAAAAAATGAAAGAAGAAAATGTGCCTTGTAATCATCTTGTTCTAAGAAAGGGAAATAATTTGGGCAGTTGTGCAGGGACTGGAATATGGGAGTTCCCGTCTTTTGCCTCAGCGGTTAACAAACCCAACTCCATGAGGATGCGGGTTCGATCCCTGGCCTCTCTCGGTGGGTTAAGGATCCAGCATTGACGTGAGCTGTGGTGTAGGTTGCAGACGCGGCTGAGATTCCATGTGGCTGTGGCTGTAGCCTTAATTCGACCCCTAGCCTGAGAACTTCCATATGCCTTGGGTGCCCCCCCCCAAAAAAAAGACAAAAATAGATAGGTAGGTAGGGATGTTGGAAGGGTTTTTGTTTTGTAAGATGATTTTTATATTCCTTAGATCTGCTCTTGCATCTAAGAGGATTTCTATTCAGCAAAATTTTGGACCATCGCCTTGAGAGACGTGAGAGAGGATAAAGCAAAGTGGGGAATGTTAGCATTTGAGGAATCTGAGTGAAGGCTATCAGAATTCTTTGTACTATTCCTGTAATTCTTCTGAAAGTCTGAAATTGCATCAAAGTAAAAAGTTGGAGGAAAAAAAACCTTTGTAAATCTTTTCTTTGTGATTAGGAAAACATGATTAGTCTATCATGAGTATGAGAGCATGTGGCAGGCCCTTAACAGGAGGAAGGTATGTACATAAAGTCCAGGAAGAGTGGAGTCAAGTGGTTTATTCTGTATCCCTCAGGGCTGTGTGGTGTGGGGAGGGGCCGTGCTGGTCAGTGGAAGTGAAAATTCTGGTCCCTCTTGGGGATATATGTCTGTAATAAAAGCTGTGCATGGAGTTCCTGCTGTGGTACAGTGGGTTAAGGATCTGGTGTTGTCTCTGCAGCAGCGTGGATTCTGATCCCTATCCCACCATGGTGTTGCCGCAGCTGCAGTGTTAAGTATAAACTGTGGCTCAGATTTGATCCCTGGCCTGGGAATTTCCATATGCCACAGGCATGGCCAAAAGAAAATAATAAACAAATAAAGAACTTGGCTACAAAATTCAACTTGGCACGGGAAGCACCAGTATCTTCATTATTGAAAATAAATGGAGCGTCTCAGTTTATATTTTACAAAAAACAATAGTGCACAGAATGTTATCTGCCTTGTTTTGATTATGGAATAGTTTTAAATTTCTGTGTTTTTTGGGTTTTTTTGTTTGTTTGTTTTTTGTTTTGTCTTTTCTAGGGCTGCACCTGCAGCATATGGAGGTTCACAGGCTAGGGGTCAAATCGGAGCCACAGCTGCCAGCCTTCGCCACAGCCTGCAGGATCCGAGCCTCGTCTGTGACCTACACCTCAGCTCACGGCAACACCAGATCCTTAACCCACTGAGCGAGGCCAGGGGTTGAACCCACATCCTCATGGTTCCTAGTCGGATTTATTAACCACTGCGCCACGACAGGAACTCCTAACTTTTGAATGTTAAATTGTTACAAAGAATAATGTTTTTTGGAGTTTGTGCTGTGGCGCAACAGGATTGGTGGTGTCCCTACAGCACCAGGACACAAGTTCGATCCCAGGCTGGCACAGTGGGTTAAAGGATCCAGAATAGCCACAGCTGTGGCTTAAGTCACAACTGCAGCTCAGATCTGGTCCCTGGCCTGGAAACTCCATGGCAATGGAAAAATGCACTTATAAAAAAAATTTTTTTAAGGTTTTCCAGGGAGTTTCCTTCATGGCTCAGTGGTTAACAAACCTGACGAGGATCCACCAGGATGTGGGTTCAATCCCTGGCCTCACTCAGTGGGTTAAGGATCCAGTGTTGCCATGAGCTGTGGTGTAGATTGCAGATGCAGCTGGGATCCCGAGTTGCTATGGCTGTGGCGTAGGCGGGCAGCTGTAGCTCCAATTCAATCCCTAGCCTGGGAACTTCCATATGCAGTGGGTGTGGCCCTAAAAAGCAAAAAAACAAAAACAAAAACAAAAAAACAGTAAAAAAGGTTTTCCAAAACCTATTTAGAGTTTTTTTTTTTTTTTGTCTTGTTTGTATGCTGTTTGTTTGCTGTAGCTGTGACTGTGACACGTGAGAGTTCCCCAGCCAGGGATCAAACCCGTGCCACAGCAGTGACCCAAGCTGCTGCAGTGACAATGCCAGATCCTTAAACCACTGCACCACAAGAGAACTCCCCCTGTATGGACTTGAAGTCTGAGTAATCAAAGTTCTTTTTGTTCCATTTATATAAGTGCATATAAATATAATGCCAGAGAGATACCTTTCCTTTTAAAATGGAGATTATGATACCACAAAGCTCATTTCCTGAATTGCTCTTATGAGCATTTCTGTTTAAGTAGTAAAGTCAGGTTTGTCAGAGCTCCTGCTCCAGAGCACACAAGGAAAAGGTGGGTAGGACCATCTCTTGGCGTTTCAAGGAATGTAAGAATTCCTTACTAAGTCACCAAAGGCACTGTAGCAATTTGTCTGGATTCAAATGTCCTAAGACTTTGATGAAGAAAATATAACCATTTGGGGAACTACTTGTCAAGTAGCAGATTCATGCTTAAACTGGTAGGGGATTCAGAAAACAGTTTGACCATCCCTGAGAGACACAAAATAACTGAAATCATAAAATGCCAGGACACATCATTGAGGAAATTGTGTGGTCAGTAGCCAGGAACCTTGGAGGTCCTGGGTAGCCAAAATCAACAGGGAAGGCTTTATGGAGTTTAGATTTCAGACAAGTTAGATTTTGAGAAGGGAAGAAAGCATTCCAAGTAAAAGTCGTAGAGAAAGAACAGATTCCTAACTTTAAAACCAAATTTTAAAGGAACAGACATCGTAAATAAGTCTTGGGGTAATCCTGATAATTCTAGTTTATATATAAGCTCACATTAAAAAAAAAAAAAAGCAGTTTGTAAAGATAGTGAAGTTACAAATCTGAAATTTCCAAGATGAAAGACAATTTATAGACCATGTAATCTATGCCCTCACACAAGTGATGAAACACGTGCAGGTCCGGGAACTTACATTAAACTCTCTAACTAACACGTATGTCAGCAGTTAAGTGTTTTTTTCTATCATACTTTGTTCCAGAAAATATTTCAGGAATCTTTACAAATACCTGATGCTTAAGATGCTTTAGGTGAAAAAACAAGTAGCAGAATTAAATAGGCTGATCCCATTAAGAAAGAGTAGGTATGCAAGAACTTTAAATAGTGACTAGCAAGGCCCTTATGGGTAATTATATTAGAACTAGTGCACATTAATTTTTGTATCTTTTTTTAATAATCTGTTCTATTTAAAATCAAGGGAGGAGTTCCCGCTGTGGCGCAACAGGGTCGGCAGTGATTCTGGAGCCCTGAGACGCAAGTTCAATTCCTGGCCAGACACAGTGGGTTAAGGTTCCGGGGTTGCTATAACTGCAGCATAGGTAGAACTGAGGCTCAGATCTGATCCCTAGCCTGGGAACACCATATGCCGTGGGGCGGCCAAAAAATAAATAAATAAATAAAATCGAGGGGAAAAAAAAAAGATTTTTAAAAGTGACTTAAACCCACAGTCATAGAACACAAACTTATGATTCCCAAAAGGGAAAGGGGGTGAGGAGGGATAAATTAGGAGTTTGGAATTAACATATACATAGTGATATATATAAAATAACAAGGTCCTACTCTATAGCACAGGGATGCATGCGCAGTATAACGTAATAACCTAGACGTTAAAGAATATGAATATATGTATTAATCAATATATATAAACTGAATCACTTTGTTGTACGACCTGAAACTAACACAACATTGTAAATCAACTATGTTTCTTTTTTTTTTTTTTTGTCTTTTCAGGGCTGCCCCCGTGGCATATGGAGGTTCCCAGGCTAGGGGTTGAATTGGACCTGTAGCCGCCAGCCTACACCACAGGCACAGCAACGCTGGATCCAAGCCACATCTGCAACCTACACAACAGCTCATGGCGATGCCAGATCCATAACCCACTGAGCGAGGCCAGGGATTGAACCCACAACCTCATGGTTCCTAGTCAGATTCCTTTCCACTGCGCCACGACGGGAACTCCTATATTTCAATTAAAAAAAAATTAATTAAAGTAAAAAAATAAAATTAAAAAAAAAAGACACAACTCTTACTGATACTGAGAGGAAACTTTCTCCTTGGTCCTCTGCATAATAATAAGCAACGTCTCTAGAATAAATGCAGCACCCAGTTCTAAAATCCATTCCTGAGGATAGGCCATGACGAGATGCTGTCCCCCAAATTCAATCTAGATGGACTGCTAATTCTCTGCTGGTCCAGCTTAACCTAGGGAAGATCTGAGTAACTTTAAGATTGTGTGTGTGTGTGTGTGTGTGTGTGTGTGTGTGTGATGCATATATACATAAATGAGATTTGTCCATCATGAATGTGTCTCAACCAAGTTTTTTTTTTTTTCTTTTTTTTGGTCATGCCCACAGCATCTGAAAGTTCCCAGGCCAGGGATAGAACCCACACCACAGCAGTGACCTGAGCCACTGCAGTGACAATGCTGGATCCTTAACCTGCTGAGCCACCTGGGAGCACCTCAACCAATCTCCTTTTGAGTCATGTTTGTTATTCTTCTCTTACTGCTGTCTTCACCCACTTAGTTTTCATTCTTTTTTCTCATGGATCATTTGCATTTGTATAAGCGGGCCCTGGGTGTTTGTTTTTGTTGTTGTTGTTGTTTTGCCACAACTTCAAGCAGAAGTTCAGGGCCAGGGATCAAATCCACACCACAGCTATAACCACAGCCAAGGCAGTAATGCCAGATCCTTAACCCACTGAGCCTAGGGAACTCCCTCAAGTGCTTTTTTGTAGTAAGGTAAGATGCTGACCTCCAGGACCTACATGAAACTTGCTGGAGCGCAGCTATTCTGTGCTGCTGAGCAAGCATGGAGCTCTACAGTTTAGCACTCATCAAAGCTGGAGAGAGGAGTAATACCCTCTCCTTGAAAGGAGAGAGCCTGACGAGGATTTATGGCTAAACCAAGGGCCGAAGTAATGCCTTCAAGAAGCTTTACATCTGCTCCAATGCAGACAAAAGAGTGATCAAGGGCCAGAATTCTACTCCATAAAGGCAAAATGAGTTAACATGCAAATTGGTGACTCTAAGCAAAATAAATACTGGAGGAATGCTAACAAAAATTATCTGGGTTGCAGAAATGTTTAATTCTGTATAAGGTTTTTTTTTTTTTTTTTTTTTTTCAGGGCCACACCCACAGCATATGGAGGTTCCCAAGCTAGGGGTCCAATCGGAGGTCCAGCTGCCAGCCTACACCAACAGCAACACAGGATCCAAGCTGGGTCTGCAACCTACACCACAGCTCACGGCAACGCCGGATCCTTAACCCACTGAGTGAGGCCAGGGATGGAACCTGCAACCTCATGGTTCCTAGTCAGATTCCTTTCCACTGTGCCACGACAGGAACTCCTATGTAAGTTGTAATGGAAATTAAACTGCAGGGTCAGTTGTGTATTAGAGCCACCCCTAGTTTGTGACAATAAAACTGCATTAACTGCACATCAGCCTGCTTGCCTTTCCTTGCTGGGGATGGGAGAGGGGAACAGGTATCAATCTCTTCCAAAGGTGATGTTCAATCAGTAAGGTATCATTTTAAGAGGGTCAGTGGGGCAAATACATTACTTTTTAAGCCTCCCCTCCCCCCAAAAATTATCTATCAAAACTTTGAAAGAAAATGTTCTAATTTCAATTCTTTTTTTCATGTATATATATATTCTTATTTTGTGATTTTTATTTTTTCCATTATAACTGGTTTACAGTGTTCTGTCAATTCTCCATTGTACAGCAAGATGACCCAGGCACACATACATGTATACATTCTTTTTTCTCATATTATCATGCTCCATCATAAGTGACTAGACATAGTTCCCAGTGCTACACAGTAGGATGATTGCAATTCTTTAATTCATGCACACCCCTATAATTGATTCCTGTCTAGAATCAAAGGCTAAGGAGAAATTATAACAAAAGCCATTCTACATTATTCCCAATAGGGACAGAGAATCACTAAATACTATTTAGTGGCAAAATTTTATACCAAAAGATCTTGTATGCTGACCAAACTAATACAAAAATGACAGGAGTTTCCTGGAGGCCTAGTGGGTAGGGATCTGACATTGTCACTGCTGTCTCAAGTCTGCTGTGCACGCGTTTGATCCCTGGCCAGGGAACTTAGGCTCACAGAGGCATGGCCAAAAAGATAAATTCTTCAGTATCGTGTCTTTTTTTTTTGGCCAGGCCAGGAATCAAATCCATGCCACAGCAGTGACAATGCCGAATCCTTAACCCACTAGGCCACCAGGGAACTCCAAGAATTTACTTCGACATTGCAGGGGGCTCTAAAATTAACCTAATTAATGAAAGGAGGGGAAAACAGATGACTCTAGGGATATGCACCAAAAAAAGGAAGACAAGAAAACATCAGAGAATTGAGGAAACAGTTTTCAAAGCCATATGCGAAGGCTGAGCATAGCTGGTCAGAAGCAGGTGCTGCTTTGAGAGTAAGAAAAGTTAAACATCTCTTATTAGAGAACAGCAAATCAAAACTACAATGAGGTACCACCTCACACTGGTGAGAATGGCAGTCATTAATAAGTCTGCAAATAACAAACGCTGGAGAAGGTGAACCTTCCACAGAGAAAAGGGAACACTCTTACACTGTTGGTGGGAAATGTAAGTTGGTACAATCACTATGACAAACAGTATGGAGGTTCCTCAGAAAACTAAAAATAGAATTACCATATGATCCAGCAATCCCACTTCTGGGCATATATCCAGACAAAACTATAATTCAAAAAGATATGCACACCAACATCAAATGCTTTCACTGACATTCTGAAAATGTCAGTGAAAATCTGAAAAAAGGACAGTGAACTTCTTTGCAGGACAGATACTGACTCACAGACTTTTAAAAACTTAGTTTCCAAAGGGGACAGTTCGGGGGATGGGATGCACTGGGGTTGTGGGATGGAAATCCTATAAAATTGGATTGTGATGATCATGGTACAATTATAAATGTAATAAATTCATTGCGTAATAAAAAAAAAAAAAGATACATGCACCCCTATGTTCATAGCAGCACTATCCACAATAGCCAAGACATGGAAACAACCTAAATGCCCATCAACATATGAATGAATTAAGAAAATGTGGTACATTTACATAATGGCATACTATTCAGCCATAAAAAGAACAAAGTAATGCTGTTCACAGCAACATGATGCAACTAGTTTATCATCCTAAGTGAAATAGGTTAGACAAATGCCATATGATATTACTTATATGTGGAAACTAAAGTATAGCACAAATGAACCTATCTACAGGAGTTCCCTCCATGGCTCAGCAGTTAACCCAACTAGGATCCATGAGTTTGATCCCTGGTCTCTCTCAGTGGGTTAAGCATCTGGCATTGCGGTGAACTGTGGTGTAGGTCACAGATGCTACTCAGATCCCACGTTGCTGTGACTGGCATAGGCCAGCAGCTGTAACTGTGACTCAACCCCTAGCCTGGGAACCTCCATACGCTGCAGGTGAGACCCTTAAAAAAAAAAAAAAAACTATCTACAAAACAAAAAGACTCACAGACATAAAGAAAAAACTTGTGGTTGCCAAAGGAGTGGTGGGGGGAGTGGGACGGGGAGTTTGGGGTTAGTAGATGCAAACTATTACATTTAGAATGGAAAAGCAATGAGGTCCTATAATGGCACAGGGAATTGTAACCAATCTCTTGGGATAGACCATGATGGAAAAGAATATTTTTAAAAAAGTGTAGGAGTTCCTGCCATGGCACAGTGTGGGTTAAGAATCTGACTGCAGCAGCTCTGATCGATGTGGAGGTACAGGTGCAATCCCTGACCCAGCACAGTGGGTTAAAGGATCTGGCACTGCTGCAAAAGCAGCATAGGTCACAGCTGCAGCTCAGACTTCAATCCCTGGCCCAGGAACTTCCACATGCCAGGGATGAAGCCATAAGAAAAAAAAGAAAAAGAGTATATATACCCACATATATGTATATATATATACACACACACACATATATATAACTGAGTCACTTTGCTGTACAGCAGAAATTAGCACAACATTGTAAATCAACTATTATTTTTATTTGTATTTATGTGTTTTGCTTTTCAGGGCCACACCCACAGCATATGGAAGTTCCCAGGCTAGGGGTCAAATCGGAGCTACAGCTGCCGGCCTACACCACAGCCACAGCAATGCAGGATCTGAGCCTCATCTTCGACCTACACCACAGCTCACAGCAACGCCAGATCCTTAACCCACTGAGTGAGGCCAGGGATCGAACCTTCAACTTCAGGGTTCCTAGTCAGATTCGTTTCCACTGCACCACAATGGGAACTCCATAAATCAACTATGATTTTTAAAAAATCTTTTAATAAATGTTTAAATAGAGTCAGAAAGATTGGAGTTTCCCTAAAAGTTTTTTGTTTTTAGTTTTGCCCTAAAAAGCAAAATAAGAAGAGTTAGATTTGACCATGCCATTACCATTAGCTATTTTAACCACCAGCTTTGTGGTAACTTTCAGTAAAACAGTAATGATTAAAGCCAATATAGGGAATTTTAAGAAAGGGCAGATAACTTCCCTTCCATTAGTTTCACCTATCAGACTCTGGCACATACATGGATAAATGAAAATAGGGATCCAGTTGTTTCCCCCAATGGCCTAGCGGTTAAGGATCCAGCATTGTCACTTCTGTTGCCCATGTCTGATCCCTGGCCCTGGAACTTCAACAAGTGTGGCCAAAAAAAAAAAAAAAATTAAAAAAACAAGAGGAAAGCAAAAATTCAGCAGATTTACTGAGCTGCGTAAGGAGAGTGGGCAGCAAGGCAACAGGTAATTATGCAGCTTGCACATATTTATATAGAACAGGCAAAACTCCAGCCAGGCTTTCTCAAAACTAGGGCAGAATTTCTGTAACTTGTACTTATTGCTGTCTCCCAGGTCACCTTTTTTTTTAGTTTTTCGTTTCGTTTTGTTTTTGCCACACCTTTGGCATATGGAAGTTCCTAGGCCAGGGCTTAAACCCACACCACAGCAACAACCTGAGCTGCTACAGTGGCAAATGCCAGATCTTTAACCTGCTGCACCACAGAACTCCTCCCAAGTCACTTTAAATACAACATGCTTTAAGTCACGATGAACGGATGCCTGTTTTTTCTGGAGATACTCAGATGTTCATTCCTTCCTTAAAATCAATTTCACAATTTTATCTTAAAATTATTCTCATTTCTCTTCTCTACCATCAACATATGACCACAGGAAGGAAAATATTTGTTTTTCGAATAATACCACTCTTGGAATTCCCGCTGTGGCTTAGTGGTAAGGAACCAGACTAGCATCCATGATGAGGTTTTGATCCCTGGCCCGGCTCAGTGGGTTAAGGATCCGGCATTGCCATGTATGGTTCAAAGATGTGGCTTGGATCCTGCCTTGCTGTGGGTGTGGTGTAGGCCGGAAGCTGCAGCTCCAATTTGACCCGTAGCCTGGGAACTTCCATATGCCATGGGTGTGGCTCTTAACAGAAAAACAATAGTAATAGTAAAATAAATAAATAAAATCACTCTTGTCTGATTAAATTGGCATGTTTCCCAATTAAAATAGTACACTCAGGAGTTCCCGTCATGGCTCAGTAGTTAACGAACCCGACTGGTAATGGTGAGGTTGCAGGTTCGATCCCTGGCCTTGCTTAACAGGCTAAGGATCTGGCATTGCTGTGGCTGTGGCGTAGGCTGGCGGCTATGGCTCCCATTCAACCCCTAGCCTGGGAACCTCCATGTGCTGTGGGTGTGGCCCTCAAAAGACAAAAAAAAAACTACACTCAGTCCGTTCCTGCACAGCTTCCTATCCCATCTAATGCAGGAGTCTCAAAACGATGTTCCTTCCAAAATCACAAAAAAGGACTTGGTGTCATTTGTCGCTCACTTTATTCAGACATGTAAATGTACTTCTCTTCCAACAGGGGTCTGTGTGTATTGCATTCTTCCCAGTAAAGAAAACCCCCATCATTCCCCAAATCCATGAACAAGGGAACTCTTTAGGACACTTTTAGTCTGTAGCAGAGACAACAGCCCAGCCAGTCAGCAACGCGACAGCCACAAGATGCCAGTTTCCTTCCCCCTACCCTTTTCTCCCTTCCTTTTGTAAAGATCAGTTAAAATCTGCTCGTTTTTCAGAGAAAATACAGTAACCCACACATTCATTTACAACTAAAAATAAATAAGGAGGTTCTTAAAGACAACCTTCTCTAATTAGGTTCGAAGCTGATTTGGGTGAAGTGAGAGATTCTGAGGACTGTGAAATGGGGAGATTTGCCTTCTTCCCTTGAAACCAATTCGAGGTTCACATAATTCAGCACTGTTTACAAGGCCCCAGCTGCATGGACACTGACCAACAAACCAAGGCACTATAACATACTTGGCTCTTGATAATCCGAATCTAAGACTGGGCGAATGGGAACCTGAAACTGGAGGCTTAGGTGAAAGAAGTTCTGACACCAGAGAGAGATTCGTAGACCTTTGGAGAGAAGCCATGAGAGGCTGGAGCCGTCCTCGAACCTCAGCTAAGGACAGATCTTCTTTCTCCCCTAGAAGGCGGAGTCATCGGTGAGAGTTCCCTTCTGACTTTGAAGCAGGGAGCAGGGAAACAATCAGAAAGATTTCTAGATCAACCTGGGAAATAGAAGGCAAACCCAAATCCACTTAAACAGGCCTTCCACAGAACACTCTGTTGGAGGTCTTATCAAACACCAGCATTCATGGATGGGCACAGAAAGGGAACAGGGCAATCGCCTTGGGGCTCCAAGGCAAAGTCCAAGATGCTTTGAGGTCTCAGGTGGGGGACAGTTCAGCCTTCATCCCCCGCCGATGATGCCGCATCAGACGCATCGCAAAAGGAGTCTCCGCCAGAGTCTAACTTCTTCTCCCAACTCTCAACCAAGATGAGTGCCCAAGGCTCATCCTCCCCGTGATGTCAGCTGCAGCTGGAGCCTCTGAGCTGACCCTCACTCCTCTCTGGCCTCTGGCAGTGGGTCTCAGGTCTCTACCGCCAGGCACGGTTCAGGAGCTTCACCTGGGCCAGTCTCTTAGTGATCATGGTGGCAAAGACCAGGCCAAAGAGGACGCTGCTGATGAGCACGTAGTCGTAGTCATCCTTCAGGACGTCAAACTGTTTGGATGGGTAGACTCGAGTCTGGTAAATGTCCAAGCCGTAGGCCACCACCTGGAGGGCAGAGGGAAGGAGGAACCTGTAAGAAAGGCAGCTGGTGATCTGCCACCACCTCAGGCTCCAGTCTGAGAGGAAGCGGACTCCTCAGCTGTCGTCCAGGGTAGCTGTGGACAAGGTGGCACAAGCTGGGCTGGGGCTCTGCTCACCAAACAAGTAGACTCCAGGCCTGAGGGAGCTGTGTAGATCCCTCTCATTCGAGAAACTGTCTGGTTATAGTTGATGAACCGCTCTGCATGGATCTGTACGTCTGGAGAATATGGGATCAGGTTCTCCTCTCTGCAAAACATCAGCCAGGGAGTTCCCGCTGTGGCTCAGCAGTAATGAATCTGACTAGTATCCATGAGGATGATGGTTTGATCTCTGGCCTCGCTCAGCAGGTTAAGGATCTGGGGTTGCTGTGAACTGTAGCATCGGTTGCAGATGTGTCTCAGATCTGGCATTGCTGTGGCTGTGGTGTAGGCTGGCAGCTGCAGCTCCAATTCAACCCCTAGCCTGGGAACTTCCATATCCCACAGCCGTTGGGCCTAAAAAGCAAAAAAAAAAAAAAACTGCTGTCAGGGGATCTCCCAGCTGCCCGGAGCCCCAGGCTTCCACTTGTGTCTCCAGCCCCAGATCTCCCTCTGAGGTCTACTCGCATCAGGGAGATAAACATTCAGCAGCTCAACATCAGGAAGGGCTGCAAGAAAGAAAGCTGTGTGGAGAGCAAGATGGACCTGGCTTCCTACCTCGTTCTGAATCTAAAAAAAAACAACAGACCACCAGTATTTCATACTAGAGGAGCAAAGTCAGGGCTACTTTAAAACCAAAACATCGGAGTTCCCGTCGTGGTGCAGTGGTTAACGAATCCGACTAGGAACCATGAGGTTGCGGGTTCGGTCCCTGCCCTTGCTCAGTGGGTTAACGATCCGGCGTTACCGTGAGCTGTGGTGTAGGTTGCAGACGAGGCTCGGATCCCGAGTTGCTGTGGCTCTGGCGTAGGCCGGTGGCTACAGCTCCGATTGGACCCCTAGCCTGGGACCCTCCATATGCCACGGGAGCAGCCCAAGAAATAGCAACAACAACAAAGACAAAAGACAAAAAAAAAAAACCAAAACATCGATTCACCAGGCCATTCCTGCTCTTCACTCCAGAGCGCCTCAGTCCGACCCCCGATCCCCCGCGCTCTCCAGACTGCACTCCTCCCCTCCCCTCCTCTGCTGTCTCTTCGCCCTGCCCCTGCCTTCCTCACTCCCTCAGGGAAGAGAACTGTGGGTGGAGGCATGACAATACGCAGGAGATGCCGGCTGCGAATACAAGAATGAATGCTAACAGTGACAACTACTAGCTTCCCCGATGATCCAGCCCCCATCACCGCTCTCACCTCATTTCCCAGTGTCCCCGGCACTGGCCGCTCCAGCCACAGAGGCCGCCCACCCTCCTTGTAACTCTCTGGGCATAATCTCAGGGCATTTGTGATGGCTCCTGCCTCGCCGGGGAGGTTCTCCCTCGGATATCTGTAAGGCCAGCTTCTTCCCTCCTTCAAGTCCTTCCTCAGAAGTCACCTCTTCAGAGGACTTCCCCAGGCCGTGCTCTCGAATCTCACCTCACATACCCTAACCCTTCACAGCCCCTGTCCCTTTTTGTTTTTGCTCTGTAGCATTTACCAGCACCCAACACAGCATTAGTTCCACCAGGTCCCCACACAGCAGGACAGTGCACAGCAGACCAGGGACCGAACATAATTAGCCCATGAGGGTCTCACCTGCTTTGTTCTGTTGGGATCTCGGGGCGGCGGGGATCCAGCAAGGCCTTAGGAAGGGAGAGAATCGCTCCAGAAGGCAGCCCAACTGCACAGAAACAAGTCACCACAGGGGAGTGCTCACACAGACCCACCCCAGATTAGAGCCACTTAGAAAACTGCCCTGATCACAAAAGCTTGGAGTTTAAAAACCAAAAAATGGGTTGATAAGACTCCTTTAAAGGCCAAAAGCAATAATCCAACACACAAAGGTCTGAATGAAGGTCCCCATGTTTGAAGATACTAGTTTCTTCACACAACATCCTGAGACATCAGAAAATAAAGTTCTAGAATCAAAAAACGGGTAACGGTGAAAGGTAAGAGCATGAAGCACCCCTGGGATCTCTCTGGTTCCCCCACCCCGCTTCCCTCCAATAATACCTGCCCCAACTAAGCAAGTCCTTGTTGCAACCAAGCAGGTGCGCCCTGCAGCAGCCAGGCTGGGGGCGCATGGGGCCGGGGCGGGCGGGTGTCGGAGGACCAGGCAATGTGAGGTCCCGCTGGCTTCATGTTGGGGACTGAACGTCGGAAACAGTTGAGAGGGCTGTCTTCCCAAATTTGACAATAAAACAGTAAGACCAACGCCCTGTCAAAGCTGAGAGTCCCAAATGTCTTTGGTAAAATCAACTAGGCAGAGCAGTCTGTTAGATGATCCTGAACTTGAACTACATAAAGATGAGACCCTATGCTTTTGGCACTTTTGGCAGCCCACCTGCATAGCCTACCTGCTGGGTATGATCCCAGGGCTCAGCTTTCTGAGCAAAGTGAAAACAGAACAGAGTTAAAAGTGGTTCATCAGAAATGAGGATTAAGGGAGCTCCCGTTGTGGTTCATGGTAACGAAGCCAACTAACATCCCTAAGGACGGGGGTTTGATCCCTGGCCTCGCTCAGTGGGTTACGGATCCAGCGTCGCCGTGAACTGTGGCATAGTTTACAGATGCAGCTTGGATCCAGTGTGGCTGGGGCTGCGGTGCAGGCTGGCAGCTGTAGTTCTGATTAGACCCCTAGCCTGGGAAACCTCCATATGCCATGAGTACGTCCCTAAAAAGACGTTAAAAAAAAAGAAAGAAAGAGAAATGAGAACTAGGAGAGTCGTGTCACCTCCTTCATGGACAGCAAAGCCAGACTAGGGAACTCTTCCTGGCAAAATAAGCCCTCCTCACCGATCCCCAGTGCTGTCCTTCAGCGTGGCTGCCTAAGGGAAGCTGGTCACCGCATACCCTCCCTGGTCACTCACTCAGCAGGTGGCGGCTGGTGATGCCCCGCTCCGTGATGGTGGCCTCCATGGCGCTGATGGGGGATGGGAAGATGTAGGACTGCTGGAGCACCTGGGGCAGCTGCGGGCGGTCCAGGGAGCTGAAGGCGGTGGCGTTGTACTGCTCGGTGCCCTCGTAGAGCTCCAGCGCGGTGAACTCGTTGCGCCGGGCCTTGGTGTTCCAGTACTGGTACTGCAGGGAAAGGCGGAGGGGGCTGCTGGGGGCTCGGCCGCTGGCTCCCTGGAAGGGGGGCTCCCGTGCAAAGGCAGCTTGCCTATTAGCTACACGTCCAGAAGGAAAGAAACCAGTCGGCACCCTAGCTTTCTTCCTTGCTCCCAGGTTTACTAACCTCCAGGGCAGCTGTATCTACACTATCCAAGTTCATCACAGGACACAGGGATTCTCAAGATTTTAAGATGTCAGAATAATAACAGCTAACATCTGAGCACTTACCACCCGCTAGGCATTGTGCTAAACTAGACTAGAAATGACTGCTGTTACCCCCATTTCATAAGTGAGTATAACACAGAGTTAAACAACTGGCTCAAGGCTGTAGAGTCAGGAGATGAAGACCTGGGACCAAATGTGGACAGTCTGATTCCTGAGCCCAGCTCCCTACCAGCCCCTCTGCTGCCAGCCAGGGAGGGGTTCTGAATGCTATGAAAACACAAAGCAGCAACTGGTTTCTGGAACAAGAGGCAAGGAAAGCATTTGTGACGCAGGGAGACCGGCCCCACCCTCACGCTGGGTCAGGCCCCTGGTGGTGGCCCGCGCCTCACCACCACCCAGTTCTCCGAGTGCACGATGTGGACGGGGCCCCTGGCCTTCCTCTGCACGGACGAGTGGATGATGCGCCCGGTGACGCCGTCCACGAGGAAGATGCCGATGAAAGTGCGTTCGTGGTGAACATCTGTGCTCTCCGTCACCACGGCCAGCAGGTTGGGGTTCAGGCTCTGTGGAGATGGAGGAACGAGCGCCGCCCTCTGAGCCCCGGGCCAGGAGGTGCAGCCAGGGCTCTCTGGCAGCAGGGGAATTGTGTTTTCTGGCTGGAAGAGCTTCCTGTTTAGGGTTTGTCATCACTGAGCTCACTCAGTGTCTGCTGGGCACTGGGGGCCACACCAGGGGCTTTGCCTCCATCGCTTCACTGAATCCCCTAAACATGCTGACAAACAGCTGTCACTCTGCACTTCGCAAGGAGATGCCTTGAAGTAGTGAAGGTATCTGCTCAAGTCACTGACACACAAATAGTCACTCAAGACACAACCCAGGTGGGCTGACTCACTGACCAAAGGGCACAGCTCCAGCTACGTGATTTCTCTCCACCAGTGCCCTCCTACCATTCAACCGATGGGTAAGCCTCAGTTCTGGATTTACTTGACCAACTAGTACCAGGTGGCACAGGTGATCACTCCCTTCCTGAGACACCTCCTCCACCTGGTGTTCAGGACACCTGGTTTTACCTTGGCCTCCCTGGCTGCTCCTTCTCAGTCCCGGCAGTGGGTCCCTCCTCCTCTGCCCAGGTTCTTGGACATTCTTGTCTACACTTGCCCTCATGGTGACCTCAGCCAATCTCCTGGCTTTCACACTGCTCACAGGTGCTGGCAATGCCCAGGTTTACGTAGCCAAGCCAGTCGTCCCCCTGAACTCCAGACCTGACCAATGGACTGCCGTCTCCATCTCTCCTCAGGGGTCTCATCTCAAACTGAACTCTTGTCCTACCCCTGCTCAAACCTGCTCCCCTCGAGAGCGTCTCAGATCTGGGAGCTCGGCGGCATCCTGGACTCCATTCTCTCCAACACAAGACACGACACTCAATCCATCAGACTTCCTAGCGGCTCGACCTTCAAAAGCATTCAGAACCTGATCCCTTCTCACCATCATCTCACCTGGATGATGCCAGCTTGCTCCCTCTTCAGCCCTCTACATTCTAGTCTCAACCAGCACAGCAGGCCAATGAGCCTGGAAACTCCGTCACTTACGTCACTGCTCTGCTCAGAACTTGTGTGGCTTCTCACCTCCCTCAAAACAGAGCCAGAGCGACGGCCTGTGAGGTGGACCTGTCACCTCTCAGACCTCAGCAACCCTGACTCTCCTCACTCACCCTCTTCTAGCCATACTAGCCTCCTTGCTGTTGGTGAAACACCCTAGGCAGAAAAGCACGCTAGTGGAAAAACTGGTGACACCCAAGTAAAGTCTGCATTTAATGAACAGTCTTGTACCAACGTTGGTTTAGACAAATGCACCACAGTCCCCTAAAGGAAACTAAGTAAGAGATATTCAGAATTCTATGTACTATCTTTTGTAGCTTTCCTGTAAATCTAAACTTAAGCCCCTCCAAAAAAAGTTTTAAAAAAAGCTAAGCTAAAAAAACTGCACAAAAATATGAATCCACAAAGCCCTACTCTTAACTACTATTCTTTTTAATGTATGAAAACACAAGTATTCTATTATATCTTACCTTACAAAAGTAAAATTACATGTTGAATACATTCTTTTCTAGTATAAATCAGAATGTACTTTAGAATCTGTATTATTTGGGTCATTCTGAACAAGTAAAACTGACGGTAGCCCCATGAAACGCACCCCTCAACAAAGATTTCAAGTGATGGCACCAACTGTACCATTAACAACACAGCAGGCGTGGCCCTAACCACAGCACCTGTCACTGTTAATCTGCAAAACAACCCTGTGCCACAGGAGCTGTTGTCCCCGTTCTACTGGTGAAGAGGGACGTTTGGGAAGCCTAAGCAAGTCTCCCACGATGGTCAGCAAGTCTGACGCGGGACTGCCCATCTGCAGGGCGGGCCGCGTCCCCTGTTCTATGACACCTCCTCCTCCAGCTCAGTCTGCCCTGCACAGGGTGTAGCTCATGTCCACGACCACCATTACCTTCCCTCATAGGGCAGTTCAGCCGCCAACTAGTCACCTCTCTGTCTCCGTGCCTTGACCACTAACTAGAGTGTTGGATCACCAAGACGGAGCTGCTGATGTTAAGGTTTGACGCAGAAAGTTCTGTCAGCACTACCACTAATAATAACAGCTAATATCGACTGGGTCATGAGGACCTCATGTGATCTCATGCGATCACAACAATCATAGGAGGAGAGTAGGCGTGCCCATCACGGGATCAAAGGGATTAAATGATTTGCGCCAGATGCTGTATCCACCAAGTCCGAGAGCCGGGATTCAACCAGACTGCTGGCCGTACCTTGTAGAGCACGCTGCGGTCCCCCATCACGCGGCCCTGGGAGTGGACGTGCTCGCTGCTGCGCTTCCCCTTCACCGTGACGATGCGCTGTACCTCCGGGGGGATAGTCAGCTCCCAGCTCAGCTCAGTGGTGAGGTCCTAGGGCAGAAGAGCCAGCACTGCTCATCAGCAAGGACACTTATACCCGAGAGAGCTAGAGCTAGATATGTCCTGCAGTTCAACTGGGGCCTCTGGGCGGGAAGGAACAGGGATCAGAGCTCCAAGGAGAAACAGCAATAAGGACCTAGTTTGGGAAGAAGTTTTGGAACTCTCAGTCCAAGGAGGACAGTGAAGCCCGGCGTGCAATGTCTGCACACCGCAGCCTCTGGGACAGTGGGCGCACCTGCTGCCTATCTGCACTGCATGAAGGGACTTGGGAGATGGCCCCTTCCAGTGGACACCCATGTCTGACCTCATGCTGTCCCCAGTCTAGGCTCCAAACAGTTGAGCCTTGGAAAGCCCCAGGTACAGTGGCCAGTGTCCACATTGGCCAAATCCACTGTCCATCGGCACCAAGCTGCAGAATATGGAGTCTGTGACTGAGGCCCAACACAGGGCCAAGTTCAGGTACACTGGCCACCCAAAAACCCACTTCACTGCAACGTGGGCTTTTCTAGGTCTAATGAGAATGAATTTGAAGACTCGGTGGCTGAAAAGCAGCTCCTCCCAGATGGCCCCCTGGACACATGGCGGGCCCTGCACTCATGGGGACCTCAGAACTCCCCCTCCTCACTCACACCCACCAATAAATCCTACTTCCTGTCAAAAAAAGAGGAAAGAAAAAAGATACTAAAGCCAATAAGAAGAGGAATATTCAACAGTATCCCCTTGTTTAAGTAGGAAATAATTGACAGAACACTGAGCAATTATTACTTATTTTTTACATTTTATTACTAAAATCTAAGGTCCCTGTACGCTGATCCAACAGCAAATTAATAAGCTGGTGGTGACCTCAGAATATTACAGGAAGCATTCTTTAGAGTCATAAGAAACCAGTCATCCTTTACGGCTAAGTGTTTTATTATATACCCATACCATGGAATTACATGGAATCCTGGGGGGGTGAGGGGGTGGGGCAGTGACTGAAAAGGGGGCACAAGGGCCTCCTGGGGCCATTCTGCTTCCTGTGCTCACTGCCATGTACACAAATGTGTTCCTTTTGTGAAGGGCCACTGAGTAATAATCGCAGGATTTTGCACTTTACTCAGTATTGAATTTTAATAAAATATAGGCTTAATAAAAAAAATCAATGTGGTAGAAAATACCGTGAGTGGGAGAAATCGATTTCTTATTCAGCCCAGGGCAATTCCATTTAGGACAGAATAAGCATGACGTGAGCATCCGTGCGGCCGCCCAGCTGTCTCCCCGGCACTGGAGTTACAGGAAGGCCCTCGGACAGAGTGCTGCAGCCACCCCGCCCTCCACCCGGGGCACAGCGGGTGGGAGGGGACGCCCTGATGCCCATGCACGGGGTGCTCGCGGACCTCTGTAGCGATCTGATCTTATACTATGAGAATGATTTTATGTGTTTACTTAGTCCAAGTTTTTTGAAATAATAAAAATTTCTATTAAGAACAAGTCAGGCTTCGTCACCATAGGCTTCCATGAAACCATTAGAATCCCCAGGCCATTGCCCCCTAGTCACGAAGAACTGTCTCTTCCCAGGTCCCCTTTTCATCAACTTTGAAGGATGTTTTTTTCACTCACAGGGTAAAGAACATGTGTTCTGGACAGACCATTTCCTATGCTAAAGGTTGGCGGTTGTAAAATGCCAGGAAGGGCCCTGTATGTTTAAAGCAACAGCAGCTAAAACTTGGATGGCATTGACCGTGTGCCAGGCATTGCTTTACGTGACTTACACGTATTAACCCCAACTCCTCCCCAGGGACAAACTCATGACGTGGCACCTCGACCGTATTGTTTTACAGACAAGGAAGCAGAGCACCGGGGAGGAGTCAACTGCCCAGGACACGGAGCAAACGAGCACTCAAGCCAGGCTCCTGCACGAGCGGCTGGGGCCAAGCTCCTGACCACGGTGGCTGCAGGGCCTCAGCAACGGCCCCACGGATGGGCTGCGAGGCCTCTGGGGAGCACGTGCCACAAATGACCCTCTATGCAGCCCTGCTCCCAGGGCCGAGGCCAGAGCTGGACCTCAGAGCCCAGGTGGATCCCTGTTGGCAACAGCTGGACTCGAGTATGTGAGGATCGGAGTGAATCAATCCCACTTGTAGAAATAAAATTCAGAGCCCACACTCTGTCAAGAGTGGATCAACATCACCTTCACACTGTAAGTCCTATTATTCAGCCACCAGTCCCGCCACCCACCCTCCTAAAATGGAGAGGACGTCCCTTCCCTCCGCAGGAGGAGAGCAATGGGGAATGAAACCGCCCTGGGCGCGACCGTCTCTCCAGGGCTGCTCCTTCCACAGCAGCCAGGCCAGGCCTGCCTCGCAACGGCTGTTCGGTAAGTACAAAAATGACTGACTCTGAGCCAGACGTCAGGATCACGCTGATCCAGGTTGACCACACAACCAACAGTATCATTCACTTCTTAGCCAAGTAACCAGGAGATGCCCACATCCACCCGACAAAGGCCCTGCCAGGATGCCCTTCCCCTACCTTTCGCAGTCGATAGCCACACAGCCGTCCCTGTTCCGCATCCACCAAATAGAAGAAGATGGAAGGGGCGAGTTCATGGAGCTGCCGCAGGACATTCCGAGTGGCCGGGAAAGCAGTGACCTTAAAACCCCAGAGCCCAAGAAAAGAGTTAAGGGGAAAAGGACTCTCTGAGCACAGTTTCTTAAGACTCATCATTGTTTCCCATCAAAGAGGGCCTTAAACAGTAAAACAGCAAAGCTTAAAAGAATTAAAGTCTACTATGAGAGTTCCCATCGTGGCTCAGGAGTTAATGAATCCGACTAGGAACCATGAGGTTGTGGGTTCGATCCCTGGCCTTGCTCAGTGGGTTAAGGATCTGGCATTGCCATGAGCTATGGTGTAAGTTGCAGAAACGGCTCGGATCCCGCATTGCTGTGGCTGTGGTGTAGGCTGGCGGCTACAGCTCTGATTCAACCCCTAGCCTGGGAACCTCCATGTGCCGTAGGTGCAGCCCTGGAAAAGGCAAAAAGACAAAAAAAAAAAAAAAAAGAATTAAGGCCTACTAAACCCAAGTAGGGCTTAAATTGAGCTAAGTCTCCGAGTTTTCCTAAGTGTAGAAAGAGTAATCAGGTCGCTGCGAGACTGCCCTTCAAGCCCAAATGTGTGTGGACTGCAGGCGGCTCCCAAATGGGCCCTCAAGCCTGACCACCCACCCGACACCCGACTCCACCCGGCTACTCCTCGGCGGCTGGGAAGACAGTGTACCTTATACTCGTCATCTATCAACAGTAGCACCTTGGCGTAGTCTTGATCCATGATGGGGAGAAGCAAAGACTGCAAGATGGGGCGCTTCAGCACTGGAGGGGCCACCTGACTCCACTTCCCAAAAATGGGGTTGAAGACATAGAGCGAACTCATCCCCGTCTCCTGAAAGGGGCAAACAGTCAGCCTCCGTCAGTATGGGGAGAAACCCCAAGGGCACAGCTGCACAGTGGGGACGCCAGCTCGGCCATGGCAGAGCCCCGTCTACCTCCGTGCAGAAAACAGTCTTGGCTGAAGGTGAAAGTGTCTGAAGGCTGATGTGGCAGAAGGGTCAAAGTTACAACACCTCTACCTCCAAAGCTAAGCAGGAAGAGGTCAGGCTGAGGAACAAACGAGACGGTCAGACCAACTCAGCAACCCCCGGGCGGCCGTTCCAGGGAGTGGCCCCCAGCCCCCTTCCCCTTTCTGAGGATGGCAGGATCAGTCCACAAAGAGCCGTGTGCCCCTGGGAGGCAGAGATAAACAGCTTTGTGTCCTGCCCTGCACCGCCTGGAGAAGAGCCAACAGTCGTTCAGGAGCCACTGTCAGCTGCCTGCGTCCGGGAAGCAGCACAACTGGCCTCCTAGGGACCTGGTGACGTCAGCCCTACTCCTCAGTCCCTTCCACATCAGTCCTGGATGGGTCCTCCCCTCAGGCCCAAAACTGGAAGAAACGGAGCTCTAACCCGACTCTCTGCCTTTAACTCTCTGAGAATCCCAAAGGCCTAGGAAAAACGTCGTCAGTCACAAAACACCAGAAAACGGAACTCCCGTCGTGGCACAGCAGAAACAAATCCAACTAGGAACCATGAGGTTGCGGGTTCGATCCCTGGCCTTGCTCAGTGGGTTAAGGATCTGGCGTTGCCATGAGCTGTGGTGTAGGTCGCAGACGTGGCTCGGATCTGGCATTGCTGTGGCTGTGGCTGTGGCGTAGGCCAGCAGCAACAGCTATTAGACCCCTAGCCTGGGAACCTCCATATGCCGCTAGCGTGGCCCCAAAAGGACAAAAACAAAGCAAACCAAACCAAACAAACAAACAAACACCAAAAAACCACACCCACTTTGGCTCAAAAGAGAGGTGGAGGCCTCACCTTGTCCTTGACCAGAAGAGTGCACTGAGGAGGGTGGGGGAAATGGGCAGTTGTCCTCTGGACCATCAGCTTAAAGGAGGAGTCGGGCTTGACGTTAGGGAGATACTGTTTCCACAGGATGGTGCCAGAGCTGCTCTCGATGCCAAAAAGCTGCAATACAAACAACTGGCTCGCTGCTAGAAAGACAGACCCAAGGACTGGTTCTCTCCCTGAAAACAGGAGCAGGCGAGATCCCCTTCCAAAGGGTTTTTGTTCCCCACCCAGAACTCGCTCCAGCCCCTCTCACCTTGCCTGAGGCCGTCACCATCACCATCATCTTCTGGAGGTTGAACTCGTCTCTGGCCAGGGTGTCAATGTTGATCTCATTCTTAATCTGACTCCGGGGCTTCCGAGCATCGTAGAACATTTTCCAGAGGTGGGAAGTCCATGCCTGCAGCAGGATGAGCTGGGACGAGAGGCGTTTCAGGAACATGCCCAGCAAGCCGTCTGGTGTCAAGGAAAAGGTAATGCAGCTGAGGCTCGCTCCCCATCAGACTGGCTGTTTCCAGCAAGGGGGCACCTGCTTTCCCTAAGGAGAGACTCTCTGTCTCGTGTGGAGTGCTCGTCATCCACACCCAGGCCACAAGCTCACGGGGCAGTGCCCTGCCTGATGCCAACAGTCTCACACGCAAGAACAGCCATGCAGGAACTTCCAAAACCTACTCACCTGACTCTCAGCACTTCACCTGCCTGGAATCTTGGAATAAGAGCCTAAGAGATCAGGGATCAGCCATGCACGATGCAACCATGCTGTGAATGTTTCCAGCACAACCCCACATCCAGAACAGCCAGAGGAAGGCTTCTGGGAGCCATGACAAAACCAGACGAGGGCGGGGCGTGGAGGTGCCAGATGCACATGTGCCATGAACAGGTACCTGTTTCCCACTCCTTCAATCCTACTCTGTCAACGATTTAGTCTGCACCCAACAGACCCACCTGCAACCCATTCCTGGGGCCGTCTGTCATTCTACCCCTTCCTCTACCAATCAGGCTCCCACCCCAAACCTCCACAGATAAGACTGGTCACCAAGCATGGCGGCACAGTAAAAAGCATGGCCTCTGGAGGCCCTGGATTAAAGTCCCAGCTCCACTGTTTACTAGCTGGGTGACCCTGAAAATGTACTTGACCTTTTAGCCTCTGGCTCCTCGTCTATAAAATGGCATATAACCGGTTGGGCTGTTGCCAAGATCAGACCCCAGAACGTGGTTAGGTGCTCACTGAAAGGGAGCTGGCCTTTGCTTCTCCGATTTTCCATCAACCTCTGCTCAAGGAAGAGAAGTGACAGCAAACAGGACGCATCACAGGCAGAGCAGTCCACGCACACATGGTATACATCTCGTGGATGCAAGTCAGGGAAAACAAGCAACTGACCCAAAGCTAACCATGTGGGCAGGCAACGAGCAACAGGCAACAGGAAGCAGGTTTTACCTTGAATTGCTGGATCCAGGCAGCAGAAATAAATAGTAAAGTCAAATTAATCCTCAGCTTAAGAAAGCCTACAACACCTAGCAGAGTGCCTGGCCCAGCACGGGACCGCGATAAACAGCACCTGGACAGCCAGGTGACTGGCTGGGAGGCAGGAGAAGGGCAGGACTGAATCAGCAGAGTGAACCAAGTTCATTCTGGGCGCTGGGCACTGGGCCCATGGCCGGTTTCAAAGGGGACTGGCCTGTAACCACAGTAACTGCACCAACCTAGTCATGTCGCCCCAGAAAGGTGTGACTGCTGCTTCGGAGACAAAGAGGACCCATGAGTGCCTGACACAGTGGCTGACAAATTTTAGGTGCTCAAGCAAGGGTAGATATTACTGTGCTGGGTTAAGGTTCTTTCTCGTCGGGACCTTCCCCTAGAGGGCGTCACAGGTATTCCTTCCGGAGGGAAGAGCGGTTGTTATAAACCGTATGGCCACAAATGTGCCGGGAACCAGTTACAGGCCTAATTCAGAATGGACTGGCCAAACGTCTGGGCCCGGAGGCCAGGGAGGTGTGAGCTGGCATCTCCCACGGGGCAAATACCCAGCCCGCTCCCAGGGCACCCCCCGCTTCTCAGCCCCGAGTTCATACCTGCCTTCTTGCCAAATTCCCCTTCCAGCTCAGCCTGCGCCCCGGTCAGGGGGAGGTCCACCATCTCCAGGCACACCACCTCGGCCAAGGACTCCTCGCGGCTCCAAAGCACCACCCTCCCTGCTGTAGAAACTGGGTTACAAAAGCCAGGCCCGCCTCCCTCACCCCCTGAAGGGACTCTTCTTGGTGGCTCAGGGGCTACCAAAGCTCTCGAGTCAGAAGAAATGGCAGGGCAAGGGCTGGAATCAGGAGGTCAAGTGGGGAAAATTCTATAGCCCACCCTAGAATGCTAAGGAGTTATTGAAAGGCAGGTGACATAGAGCTCTGGAAAAAATATTCAGGATACTCCTGACTTGACTCTTTCCCAGAAGCCTGTCCGCAGCCCCAAACAGTCTGATTGGAACTAAGGGACCGGCCTAAAAAAAATGGGTTGCATGCGGTCCACTCACCCAGCTGCTGCAGGAAAAGCAGCAGGTGGTCCTCCGTCTGCACCAAGGCCCGGTAGCCCACGGAGTCATCCTTCTTCAAGAAGACCTGGATGTACAGCTATAAACCAAACTCGGTCAGGGCCACTCAGTCAGCGAGAGTCCAACCACCACCACCACCACCTACTGCCCCCTCCCAAGCCCCCGACCCCAAAATTCAAAGCATGAGCTGTCAGATGACCAGGTCACAGCGTTATTTGATATCCAAACAATACAGCTTTTACCTGGACTCCAATCAGATACCTGTATCCTTAGGAGCCGACACAGCAACAGTGCTGGGTCCTAGGGGACCCCTCTACTTGGCCCATGTTGACGCACCTCACAGATGCGTCATTGGGTCACACACCGAACACACCCTTAAAGCCAGCAGGAGGCCCGGGTCAGACTTTACACTTTGGAGATGAAGAAGCCACAGCCAGAGAGGCTGAGGAGCAGCACTGGACGTGCATAGAGCTGACCTCAAGCTGCAGTGAAGAGTGTAGGCTGTGGAGTCGGCCACCCTGGCCAGGGTTCTAAATCTCACCAGGCACGGTTTCCTCTTTTGCAACACAAGGCCGTTGCGAGGGTTACGTTGATCAGCGCATACGTAAAAAGCCCCACAGGGAGCCTGGCACACTGATGACTGGGCATAAACTGAGTCTACTCATACTGCGATTCACAGGGGGTTATGATGTGTCAGTGGCTCCGGAAGAACTAGAGCCCACGTCCAGAGAACCCTACTCTGGGACCCATGGCTGTGACTGGCCCCGAGGAAAAAGAGCCCCAGGCTGCGAAGCCCACAGGTCCCGACGCACCCGCTCCGGCCGGGTGCCGTTCTGTTCCAGGCTGAAGGTGATCGTGGTGTCGAGCAGCCGCCGACCCGTCTCCACCAAGTAGAGGTTGATGGTGTAGCTCTGGTTGAAGCAAGCCAGCGAGTCCTAAGGGTACAGACAACATGGGCCAAGGAGAGGGGTCCCCCAGAGCAAAGTCCCCCGAAGGAAGTCCCAGGAATCTGGGGGAAAATACCCTGGAGAAGGACCCAGGCCAGAAGAGGGAAATAAGAGGGAAAAGCAGGATCCTGAGGCAGAAATAAGGCGCCTTAGCAAATAAATAAAAACTACAACTGCTATACGTTCTCGTTCCAGAAGGAAGCCAGCCGTGCAGTGGAGACAGCCCCAAGAGTAAGACCACAAGCAGGGAGACCACAGCCCCTTCGGGAAGGCTCAGGATGGAGGCCGCGGCCGAGACCGGTGCCTCCGGCCAGGGTCCCACGCTCCGCCTCAGTGCGTCTGCACTGACTGCTATTCGGCTCCGCCAGCCGGGATCCCAAGGGAAATGGGGGAACTGAGGCCCAGAGGAGAACGTAGTTTGGAACAGAGTCTAGGGATTCTGCTTTCTAATCTTCCAATTATAATGGATCAAGAGAAACGGGGTTGAGTTTACATAACTCAGAAAGCCCCTCCGAGGCTGGGAACTCTAGGAGAACTGCTCACAGCCCTGGCTGCTCCCCGAGCCTCAGTGGGTGGCCCTGTGCGTCTCTGGGTCTGGCACACTGCCCAATGCCACACCCTACCTGTGCACTGGACTTCTCTGAGAAGCTCCCCATTGACCCATCTTCAGAACTGCTAGGCTTCTGCTAGGGAAAAGAGGACAGAAGGGGAAAATTCAGCCAAGGGGTCCCTTCCCAGTCACCAAAATGAGTTCTCTCTTCAGCCCTCGGGAGAAGGCCAATCCCACTTCCCATCCCTGCTCCATGCAATGCTCAACGGGGCCCAGATGACAGTGAGGTTGTCCCATTCCTGGGGACAAGGCGGGTAAAGAAAGCTCTACAGATGAAGAGGTTCTCAACAGCCTCCTGCTCTCTGGGCTCGAGGTGACTAGGTGCATGTGCCCGACTTCTGGTTCTCAGGGCTCCTGGCAAAGAAAAGGCATGAAACCCCAAGTGCTGTTACTCTCAATACTCACCACCTCATTCCGGCAGGTCATGACTGCGGCCACCGTCTTCTCCCCAGTGGTGGCAAAGCTCACTAGGGCAGTCTGGGGAGAGAGGAATGTGTCAGTTCCTAAACGGGGTCTGTCCTAGCCAGCAGCCTTAGAGAGGGCCACCTCCACAGGAAGGGACCCTTGGCCTTGGAGCTGAACGTGCTCCCAACTTTGGAGCACAATGACCAGGGCATCTGAGAGCAGAGGAAGGCCCCCCTGTATCCACAGCTGAAAACAGGGCTCTCCCCGACCTCCAACACAGACACAGGTCACTCCTACATCCCATGCTGCTCTCAGATCTAGAGGGAAGCTCTAATTAATGTCCCCGTTCTCCTGCGGACTCAGAAAGGTGCCGTGTTACTCTAAAAATCCTTCGCAACTCTCAGGAAAAAAAAAATCCATTTCTGTTCTAAGGCTAACCCCACTCAACCCACTCATGGAAAGATGTCTTCTTTCCTGAGCAAATATCTCCAGACTCAAAGGCAGGGATTTCTGGCATCCACATCAGATGCCAGATTAGATATTCCGGAATCCCAGCAAACCACGCCCGCTGCAGTTACCTGCGGGAAGTTTTTGAGCAGACTCAGGACCCCGTGGTGGTGGTGCAGCAGAGCATAGTGGCTCGGGGACAACTGTAGGAAGAACTGGGCTCGAGAAGGATCCACGGGGTTGGGCTGTGTCGGCAGGACCCGGGGCTGGAATCCACTTGCAAATTCTAGGTCAAGAGACTGCGAGACGAGAAGCAGACGGATGAAGACTAGGAGCAGACAAGTCACTGACCCGTTCCAGGCCAGCATCCTCTGTCCCACTTTGGCAGTGAAAGTAACCAGGCCGTGGCATGTGACTCCAGAAGCCCCCATCCAGGTTCTCCAGAGAGGAGAGTGGCCCATTTCCCGTATACCAGTTCAGCCAGAGGCCTGACCTCGCGAGGGCTGCCAATGCAGAGGAAGGAAGCAATGACCCCAGGAGAAAAAGGCCTTTCAAAGCGACAAAGGCAAGGCCTCACACCAGGGGAAGCAGCGCTTGCCTCTCACCTGCAGGGGGATCTGCCTCAACTCCCACTCTGTCTCCAGGGCCAAGGTCTGGAGGGACCGTGAGCTGGGGTCAGGGCACACCAGGACAGCCTCATCCACCACACCACAGGCTCCAGTGAGACTTTGCAGCCAGGGAGTCGACACTCTGACCTTCACCAAAGACATCAGAACAGGTGGTTCATGGGGATTTCTTTACATTTCCATCCTACCTCACCAGCAAGATCACCACCGGATCCCACTGGGGACCTAAGCTCAAAGGTTCTTCCTGGTTGGTTCCCAAGGAGCTCTCCCCATCCCTCCCAGCTTCTCAAAAACTCCAAAGCTGGAGAAGATCAGGATTTTCTTTCTGGTTATCTGAAAAATATACCGGATCGCTTTTAATACCTGATATGTCAAATAAGCATTCCTCTACTGTATTTGCCACATGTGGTTTCAAATTATTTTGTGAGATACTTGCAGGCAATGAACAGACCTATGCAAATTTTTCGGCCACCCCCGGAGAGCACCAGGTGCAAAGCTGAGAACTTTAAATAAAGGCTTGATGAGGAGAAGGCAGCCCCTAAGCGCCCAGAATCTGGGGCCAAAAATGCCTTTTGCATCTGCCCAGCTGAGTCCCCTGGTCCCCGGTGCAAAGACGGGCTCCATCTCTTCCCCTCCACAGTGCACGGCTCCTCGAGCCAAATCATACCTGCTGAACAATCTCTCCATCCTCCACGTTAAACTTGACAATGTTCACGTGGCTGAAGGGAACGACTCCGAGGGCCCACACTACCCCAGAGCCATAGGAATACACCATCTGGTAGTGGATGTTGTCACTGAGGGAGGGAGGGGAAGGAAAAGCAGGGGGCGACAGCTTTAGCCACAGGACAGGACCATCCTCTGGGGTCTTCTGAAACCAAACTACCAGGTACTCAGCCAGATGTCACAAAACTTCAGTCCCAGATAGGTTTTATGTGGCACACAGCTGGGAGGGTTTTTTTTTTTTTTTTTTTTTTTTAATTTGAATTCGCTGTCAACATTTAGAACTGAGATTTTACATGTAAAAATAAGATTCCAAGCTTTTCTTTAAAAGTACAAAGCGTGGTAACACCAGGCCAACCTACGTTCCTATAGGACACCAATTGGCTGGGTAAGGCTGCCCCCTTGAGGTAGGCTAGGCACACTGCAGCTCCCAACAATCCCCTCTGGGCCTGCTTTGCTGCTCTTGGGTGCTCCGCACTTGGCCCCACGGGAATCTGAGCTTGGAGTCCCTGCCAAAGCGAGTGAGTGAGTTAGCCACTCTCCTTGCTTGACTGGCTCTCATGTCCAGATGGAGTTTTCTCCTCGCTGCGAAGGAAACTCTAGAGGCAGCCACTGGAGTTCAGGCCTAGATCTAGTGAGCCCAACACACTACATGTGATGCAGCATGTTGGGCTCACTAGATCCAGATCCGAGTGAGCTAGTGATCACTGACTCAGGCTAAAGTAAGCCTGCGTCAAAGCAAACGCTTCAACCCTCGAGGAGAAAGGCTCGCAGAGAACAGGAGGAGGTGGCGGTCACCTGGTGGGAGGGTGGCCTTACCTTTCTGGGAGATGTTCTGCCCACTTGAGGTGCCCACTGGAGAGGTGATGAAGGGCAAGAGTGGTTTTCTTCAGGACTGCAACGTACCTCACCGACTCCTGGAGGCCTACCAGCCCAAGCGCCTGGAAACTGAGCACCGGTACAGGGGTGAGTGCTGCCCAGAGCCTCCTGAACCTCAGGCTGGACAATCCAGGACAACCAGCATAGCTCAGTAGGTAATGAACAGGCTTGGGGTCAAATGCATCTGGATCCTAAGTGTGGCTCCGCTTTCCACTGGCTGACTGAGAAGCTGTACTTTCAGCCACTTGCCGGTACTGTTTCCCTGAATCTCCTAAAGGCTGGTCCCTCCTCCCCTTGGGACTTCACAGCCAACCCTCCACCCTGGCAGCCATCAGACAGTTCTGTCGTTAGTGGGCTGCACACCTGGCTCCCCCAGCTGACAAGTTCCTTGATGATGGAGACTGTGTCATATTCACAGGTATGTTCCCACTGCCTGGGGGGCTCCCAAAGGATTTACCAAAGGAATTACTATCAGAAGATATATATATAACCTAATAACCCTATAACTCACACAACTTTAGCAAACATGTGACAGTAGCTCAAACTGTTCTCTAAACATAAACTTGGAACACTGGAAGTTTTATATCATGTCCTTATACCTAGAACATCGCAAAGAACTCAGGGATAGTAAATTAGGAAAAGCAGTCAAGTACAAGAGCGAGCACGGTGCCCAGCAGAGAGCTCTGCAGCTAACAGGCGGGCCATAAGTGCGAGCTGAGTAAGCTCATGGACCTCACAACCTTAAGAACGTCAAAAACTGGGTGCCTGATGCTCTTCGGCTCGTCAGTGGTTTTTGTCACTAGGAAAAAAGCCAAAACACTCAGAATTGCTGTCCATGCAGATCAGTGTGGCAGCAAAGGCTTTAACCAGGCCAAGAGGAAATCCAGCTTCCTCCTCTCTACCTGCCGCTGTCCAAGGTCATCTCCCAGTTCAGTCCCCCGATGTTAGTCTCCCAGGAGCGCATGATCCGGCCTCCATTGGACACAGTGATTGCATCTGGAAGAGAAAAGGCCACCTGAGGCCATTTGCCAAAGTGCTGCTCTGTCTGTAGCCTTCCAGAGCCTGTGGGCAATGACCTCACCTCTGATGTGTGAGTGCAAATAGAAACTAGAGCTGTAGCTGTCCTTTCCTGTTAGGGACACTGCTACTCTGGTCCCTACCAGACGCTGCAGAGGAAAGAAGCAAGGGATGCGCAGAGGGAGGCAACAGCATCGGAGAGACAAAGCAGGACACTACCTACCTTGTCCGTAGAGCAGCATGGCGTCCACTGCCCCTTCCGCTGTGCCCTTGTCCACATGGCGCCACACTGAGAAAGAGGAGAGTCAGACGTTACTATGAACTGGAGCAGAGTATCCAAGAAGTCGGGTGGGAGAGAACTGAAGTGTCCAAATTGCACGGAAGTGTCCAGCTTTACTTCGAGGGAGGGAAGGAAGACAACTCCTTGGCAAAGATCCACTCCCTCCCACGCACTGGGCTATGGGGGGATGGGTTGAGAGGGGCCGCTATTGTCCCAAACTGAGGTCTCCACACTTCCCAGCCCCACCCCACCCCATCCCATCAAACATATAAACAGACCACGGCAAAATGAACGAAATCCTGATTGACAAGAAAAACAATGATTGTGAATTATATTTCTAGAGTTCCCATCATGGCTCAGTGGTTAATGAACCCGACTAGCATCCATGAGGACGTGGGTTCCATCCCTGGCCTCGCTCAGCGGGTTAAGGATCTGGCGTTGCCATGAGCTGTGGTGTAGGTTACAGACGCAGCTCAGATCCCTTGTTGCTGTGGCTGTAGCACAGGCCAGCGGCTATAGCTCTGATTCGACCCCTAGACTGGGAATCTCCATGTGCCACAGGTGTGGCCCTAAAAAGACAAAAAGACAAAAACAAAAAAACCTATATTTCCATGACTTTAGTGCCTAAAAACATCCATGAAAAAAATGTCTAAATTTTAAGGGTGGAAGTGGGAAGCATCCAAAGCTTTAGTGCAAAACAGAACAATGTGTTTTTTTGCAGCAATATCTTATTTAAGAACACTCAGGACTCGGGCTGAGGAAATCGACTCAAAGGCCAGCTACAGGAATACATTAAGTGTTCAAAGATGACAAGACCAAAAAAAAACAAATGGTCAGAATCTACAAAGAGATGCAACTTGTGGCCAACTTGTCCTCAAGCTGGTCATCAGCCAGGCAGACATCTCAAGCCATGGGCCATCCTAGATTGACTAGAGGGATCCCGACCTAACCGTCTACACGGTTCACTCACAGATCTCCCCTGTCCGAGAATTCAGTGCTGCAATCACATTCTTCTCTGTGGCCACAACTAACTTCTTGGATCCGGGGGAAAATTCCAAGGAGGCAAACTTGAGCTTCCCAACATACTGCTGTCTCCTACAGAAAAGAGCACAGGGAAATGTAAGGGGCCAAAACCACCGCCGCACAAAACCCCTTGGAGAAAGACAATGTCACAAATACAGGAGGTTATCACCGTCATACCTATCTCAGGATGTCTAAGAAATGTTTGTTAATGAAGCGATCTGACCAAAAGCAAGATTTCCATGCAATGCGGTCAGAAGCAAGAAGAGAGAATACTTCCTAACAGATGAGTAACACGACAGTCTTACTTCTGGTACTAAGTACGTAATTAAAAACAAGCAAGCATTTATCTCAAGATAAGAAACACCCAAAAGAGCACCTGGCCTAAATCCTACTAGAACAAAATTATAGCTCCTTCTCTATTCATTAATGATAGTACTAGACACTCACATTACACACAAGAGACACAAAGCCTGTTGCCAACGAGCATACAAGCCAACTTTCCCTTCTATTTTCACTGACTTTAAGAGAAAAATTATGCAAATCTTTGAACAAAACTCCATAGATCGGGACAGGTCTTTGTTCTCTGCAGCCTGTTCTAGCCCCCATACCACATTCGGGATCCATTTGACTCACTATTCATACTTTCCTTGGAAGAGACCCCATCACTTCCAACACTTTTCTAAGCATCGAGGGAATGTAATTAGCTTCCAGTGGTATACTACCAAGTACAGAGGAGGTGCTTACACGTTGCTGTTCATGAAATGCAATCGCTAGCAAATTAAACACATGACATTTACCCTGAATTTCCCTTTTTATGATGTTTGGTCTATTTTTCTTAAAAAAAGGAAAAACTATACCAATATAAAAAGACAAGCATATACAACATGTAACAGTTTCTACCTGTATCTCCACATACTTTAATCTCAGTGTATTCACTGAACACTTTATGAAGCACGTAAGACAAACATTATTACTATCATTTGACAGGCCAGTAAACCAAAGTCCACTGAGGTCAACCAATTGCTGTCAGAACCGGAATGCAAAACTAAGACCTTCTTAGACTACATCCTTTGCTCATGCTCTCTCTCTCTCTTTTTTTTTTTTTTTTTTGCCACTCCCACAGCAAGTAGAAATTCCCAGGCCAAGGATCAAACCCACGCCACAGCAGGAACTGAAGCCACTGCAATGACAATGCCGGATCCTTAACCTGCTGGGCCACAAGAGAACTCCCCATGCCCTCTTTTAAAATGCTGTTATCTTTCATCTGGGCTATAAAAGTAATGCCTGGTTATTGTAGGAAACATAAAAAAATACATAAAGATATAACAAGGAAAACAAAAAATGCCTAAAATACCACCACCATAAACTTTTTATATGGTGTATTTCCTTCCGTTCACTTTTCAATTTATAAATTGCATATACCTAGAATTCTGCTAAGTTGTAATCATACCATATACACTTTATATGTGTCATACAGTTGACCCTTGTACAACACAGGCTTGAACTGCACAGGCCCACTTTTACCCTGGTGGTTTTCTAAATACTACACTACTACACAATCTGTAGTTGGCTGAATCTTCAAATGTGGAACCATGAATCCAGAGGACTGACTAAAAGCTATGCTAAATTTTTGACTGCAGAGGGTGTCTGCCCCCCCCAACCCCTGTGTTCTTCAGGAGTCAACCATACATATTATATTGTGAGCATCTGCTCACATCATTAAATATGTGATTTATGTTGCATTTGACACACTGTCTTATATCACATACTTATATACCTTGCCCCCTAGACTGAGCTGCTTTCCGTCTCTGTAGCCACAACGTCTAGGACAACCATTGGCCCATACAGGCACTCAATAAATATGCAAACCAATTGGTCCAGAAGAGATTTCAAAGAAGAGCCACGAAGGAGTAATCAGAAGGATTAAAGTGTCCCCTTAATAATAATGATAATAATAATTGGGAACATACTGTTTGTACTCAATGAGCCAGGCACTCTGCTGAGAGTACTTTAAAGGAATTATCTTATTCATCCTCACAACTATTACAGGAGGTAATTGTTAGGAAATTAGCAAACCCATTTTACAGATAAAGAAACTGAGACACAGAATGGTTAAGTCATTTTCCTAAGACTGTACAGCCTTCAGTAGCAAACTGACATTCACGCAGAAGTGAGCAAACTCCGTGGGGTTAAGGAAGGCATGGGTGGCTGGGTGAGTGAGTGAGTGAGTGAGTGAATGAATAAATGAAGAGTAAGTGAATGAATGAAAATAAGCGAATGAGTGAATGAAGGAAGAGTAAATGGGTGAGTAAGCCAGTAAGAGAGCGAATGAATGACACCTAGCTGATGTGTCTTGGGCGGTCCTTTTCTGAGCCCATGGAAGAGTTGAGCTAGAAGGGTGGGCTGTCTTCGTGTGACACCCAGTAAATCAGAAACCTGACAGTCACAGAAATGAGGCCTGATGGGGGAGGAGAAGAGTGACCTCTGACCAGAACCCCAAGCATACCCGGATGGCAGAGCTCACTTCACGGGCTAGTGACCTGTACCGTTGCACAGGGACTGGCACAGAAAGGTCTCCAACTCTTGGTTCAATGCTCTGCCGTCGCCACCTTAAAACGCTTAATCTTTGAACAAGAGGTGCTACATTTCATTCTGCACTGGGCCCCAAAGTTATGTAGCTGGCCCTGCTGCAAGGTACTGCCCTCCTTTTAGACAGAAGACAGGTATTGAGCAAATAGCCCCACACCTCCAAGTAGGCCCCCCACGTACGCACCAGTCAAACTTGCCCACTTGGTCTTCGTAGACCGCGGCCGCAGGGATAAGCAGGGCGGCCCACAGCCAGAATGGGGAAGCAGCCGCCGCCACCGCCGCCGCCATGATAGGAGCCCGGGCCCCGCCCACCGCCGGCCCGGCATGCACCGGTCCGCAGGCCCCCGAGGAACCATAGAGTTGGGGCCGCAAGCACAGCCTTTGGTGGGACGCTCGGGACTCGGGGATCCCCAACCTGCGTGAGAAGTCGCCTTGGAAACACAGGAAAGCGTGCAGGCGGCAGGGAGAGGCGGGCCGCCGCGCAGGTTGGTTCAGGCACGCGCGAGGGCAGCCCCCCGAAGGCCATCCCAGAGGCCCCCGCGCCACCGGGGTCCTAGCAGGCAGCACCGCCTTCCGCCGCACGTGGCTGCGACGCGATGCCCAAATCCAAGCGCGACAAGAAAGGTGGGCAAAAGGGGCGTTGGGAACGGTGGGGAATTCGTAGGCTGGCTGTCAGCTACAATGGGGGCTTTGGGGTGGGGGGAACGGAGAGGGACGCCGGGAGCCCCGCGAGGAACTCCGCTGGCTCGCTGCGAGCTGGGATGGATGGGGGCTTCCGGGCGGCGGGAGCAAGGGAAGCATCGGAGGAGCCTGGAGCCTGGTCTAGGCAGGGAGCTGAGACTGCTTTGCCTGGCCTCGAGAGCTTTTCCAAGGCCGACTGGCCGGGAAACAGCCTCTGAACACCCGGGCACCACCCGATCTCGCTTCTACTGCAGCCCATCTCCACGCTCCCCCCAACCCTGGTCGCTTGTATGTGCTTGAAGTTGCTTCTGCCTGGCAGGCTTGTGTGCCGCTCTTCGTGCGGCTGCCTTTCTCAGATGGCAGTCTGTAGGACACCTTCCTTTGTCGTGGTGCGTCTTTTTCACCTTGGCTGTCTAGCATATTCGTTCAACAAATTAGAGGCCTGGTACTCTCTAGGCGTTGGAAGATACAGCAGTTACAAGGAAGGCCTAGAGCCTTCAGCCAGCTTAACGTTTTAGTTAAGGGAAGCATAACCTCCCAAAAGACCAAAAACCGAATCAATAAATTTAAGTTGTAATGAGTTTTGTAGAGTAAAAGTAAGATAAAGAGAGGTTGATACTCTTTTGTACAATGTGACCAGAGAAGGTCTCTGTTGAGGGAACAGATGAGCAGAAACCCAAAGAAAAGAAGTAAGCAACCCGTGGAGTTTACCTGCGAGGATGGTGTTCCAAGGAGAAGGAACACGAAGTGCAAAGGCCCTGAGGTGGGAGCGTGTTTAACGTGTTCTAGGACTAGAGGCCAGTGTGGCTGGAGCAGAGTGAGCTAAAAGGAGGAAGAGAGAATTGGGCAAGTGTACAGGGCTTGAAAGACCTTTACAAGGAATCAGCTTTCACACCTGTGTCAAATGGGAGACAAGAGCCTGAGCGGAGGAATGATGGGGTGTAACTACACTTCTTAAAAAGATGACTCTTGGCCTTCCCACTGTGGCTCAGCGGGTCACAAACCCAACTAGTATCCACAAGGATGCAGGTTCAATCCCTGCCCTCACTCAGTGGGCTAACTATCCGGCGTTGTTGTGAGCTGTGGTGTAGGTCGAAGACAGGGCTTGGATCTGGTGTTGTGGCTGTGGCGAAGGCCGGCAGCTGCAGCTCCAATTTGACCCCTAGCCTGGGAACCTCCATGTGTTCCAAAAAAATCAAATAAAAAGTAGAAAGATCACACTAGTTGTTGCTTTGTTGAGGATAGACCAGGGAAGGCAGGGGCGATGGGGGGGGGTGGAAGCAGTGGGACCAGCAGTAATCCTAGAGAGCGCGATGCTGGCTTGGTCCACAGTTGTAGCAGTAGAAATGTTGGGAAATGAACAGCTGTGTTTTGTTTACCCTCCTACACTGCATTTGCCCCTGACCTGTGTGTTTCCCTTTTTGGATGTGTGCTTTGTGAAGAGGGATTGGGAGTGCCAGGTAAGATGAATAAGAGGTGGCCTCCTCCCAGAACCAGGACTTGGCCTTTGATTCTCTGTAAGAGTTTGTGAAATGACTAGGTTCTGTGGCAGGAACCCTGGTCAGATCTGGCAAATGCCAAACCCTTCCAGCTAAGGGGCAAGTTGGGCCCCAGCTGTTGTCAGAGTAGAGCTGCTTGTCCCTCCCTAGAGAGGCACTGCTGCATCCACAGATCCAGACTGTAGGACAAGGTGTACAGAGATCCTGTCCCCAGACTGTCCTTCCACACCACAGACCAGCCATAGATGGTTTCTATGCGCCATGGCCAAGAGCACAGAGGGACCTGCCTCAGCCAGCGGGCAAGGAAGCGCCCCCAGAGCGGGGACATGCCCTGCCCCCACACCTCAGCACGGGTTTTTTAGTTTCACCTCAGAGGGGCTGAGGAATACCAGCTGGTTTAAGGAAGACAAAACATGTGAAGGGATTGCCAGGCTCGAGCGTAGGCGCTCTGGGGACCCTGGGAGTAGTCTTCGGTGCCAGAAATGTGGCCACCAAAACCTTGCTGCCTTTCTTCAGACTGGCTTGGTCCAGCTGGGCTACCAAAGGGGAGAAGAAAATGAGTGTCTAGGACATCCAGATTTGTCACTCATCATCTCTCTTTTTTTTTTATGTGTTAGTTTCCCTAACCAAAACTGCCAAGAAGGGCTTGGAACTGAAACAGAACTTGATAGAAGAGGTAAGAGCTTGTTCTTTTTGTTTTTCCAGACCCAGTATTTGGTGTATAAAGGTGGGTATAGGGCTGTCAAGGAAACATACTGTTTTTTAAAAGAAAAAGAAAAAAACTCACCAGGTGCTCTGATCCAGCCCCCTTTTCCTCCAGCAGCAGCAGCAATAAAAACTCCCATAGTGATGGTTTCCAGCTTTAGTTGAGCTCTTGCTGTCCCTGCACGGCACTGTCTCATAGGTGAAACATCCTTGTGAGGTACATGCTGGGTGGCCTTAGTGCTGTTTTGCTCTCTGATGACTGAAGCTTATAGAGCTTGGTTTAGTCCACCCAGTGTCAAAAAGCCAGGGGTCACCAGGTGTGGGTACATGCACCAACCCACTGTCTGCACTGCCTCGGGGCTGCAGGCTGGGCAAGAGCGGGCTGTCCTGCACAACGATGCCATCTCTTTGAGACTGTTTTACTGTGGCTGCAGCCAGCAATGTGGGGCCGGCAGGGCCCATGAGCCGCCTCCCCTTAGGAGTAAATTACAAGGCTATGTATGTTTCCACATAGCAGGAGAGCCTTCCTCCTGTAGCTGAGGTTCTAGGTTGTCAGCAGTTACTGGACAGAGCAAAGAGCACTGGTCCATTGCACTGCTGGCCACAGGAAGTTGGACCTGGAAAGAGTGGGATCTTGACTGGTGGCTCCATGTCCCCTGCACTTGGCCAGCATGCCTACTTTGTGTCAGGGCAGCCCCGGTGCTCGGTGACCCTGGCTTCGGTAGCAGAGGTGAGGGGGAGCCGGCCTGCTTAGAGGCTCCAAACGTCCGTGGATGTGAGAGCCCTAGAGCAGACCTTCCCATCTGAGGCCAGAGGATCGCCCAACCCCTGCCACCCCTTGGACTCCAGAGTCCCATGAATTGTCCCGCAGCTGCGGAAATGTGTGGACACGTACAAGTTCCTCTTCATCTTCTCCGTGGCCAACATGAGGAACAGCAAGCTCAAGGACATCCGCAACGCCTGGAAGCACAGCCGGTGAGCAGGCAGGGCACGGCGGGCCTGCGCGCCGAAGGGACCAGGCTGCTCGCAAGGCACAGGGGCGGTTAGTGACCCTGGGGTACCTGGGTCACCAGTGGCGCCTTAATAAGGACAAGGTGTCACACCCCTGTGTGTGACAGGGTGTGAAGAGCACTTGTTAACTGTTAAATCTGTTCTTGTACAGGGATGGGGTGGGTGGACTTGGGAGTTGTTCAAGGACTATTTGAGCAGTGAGCCCCCCAGGAGAGGGGGCTCCCCTAACCCTGAGGTCTGGTCCCTTTAAGAACACCCCGCCAGCTCTGGCTCAGACCATTAAACGGGCCTCTTGCATACATCGAGACACACTCAATGGCCTGAGACAGATTACTGTGAGTGTCCGGCTCTGTGCAGGAAAATAGCAAGAGGGACAGCGGGCAGGCTGCATGGAAAAGTGGGAGCCTCTGGGCACACCTCCTGGTACAAAACGGCCTGGCTTGGGCTCCAGAACTGGAGCTGGTTTGCACTTAACTGGGGAGAGGGCAGGACAGCTCTTTCATGGACCCCTCTTTTTCTCTGTAGGATGTTTTTTGGCAAAAACAAAGTGATGATGGTGGCCTTGGGTCGGAGCCCATGTGACGAGTACAGAGACAACCTGCATCAGGTGAGTGTCCCGCCCTCGCTGGGAGGGGCCAGGGCCAGGCTGTCTTCTCTCCTGCCCGTTCTTATGTGACACTCTCCTCATGTGACACTCACAAGCCATTGGGGCAGGGCTTGGGGTGGTGTTGGCTTAAAGGCCTAAAGCATGGTTCTCCTTTAACCTCCAGACCCAGCACGTAGTAACGCCCTTCTCCAGCTGTAACCAAAAATGTCTCCAGGTGTTGCCAAATGGTGGGGGGGGCAGCAAAACTGTCCCCAGTTGAGGGCCACTGCTCTCCTGTGATCAACCCCACTTTGGTTTTGTAGGTTAGCAAGAAGTTGAGGGGTGAAGTGGGTCTCCTTTTCACCAACCGCACGAAGGAGGAAGTGAACGAGTGAGTGCTCGAGGGAGGCGGCGGGAAGGAAAAGGCTGGTGAGGTCTCCGGGGAAGGAGAAATCCAGGCACATCAACTAAGAACTGGTTCTCGGATCCCTGTCACTGAGTCTTTATTCTCTCTAGCTTGGAGCTCCGGGCTGAGCCAGGGAGGGGGTGGCGAGGCCCAGGCGGAGGCTGGCCTCAGGCAGGCAGGTGGCTATCAAAAACAACCACCCCCTCCCACTTCTCTTTCCCCTCAGGTGGTTCACGAAATACGGGGAGATGGACTACGCCCGAGCAGGGAACAAAGCAACGTTCACCGTGAACCTGGACCCGGGGCCCCTGGAGCAGTTCCCCCACTCCATGGAGCCTCAGCTGAGGCAGCTGGGCCTGCCCACTACCCTCAAGAAAGGTACCCGTGGAGGTCCTGCCGTGGCCCCGGGGTTAATGAATCCAACTAGGGTCCATGAGGATGCGGGGTCGATCCCTGGCCTCACTCAGTGGGTTAAGGATCCAGCATTGCCGTGAGCTGTGGTGTAGGCCAACGGCTGTAGCTCCTATTCACTCCTAGGCCAGGAACCTCCATATGCTGCGGTGTGGCCCTAGAAAGATGGAAGAAGGAGGGAAGAAAGGAAGGGAAGGGAAAGGGAAAGATACTTGGAGGTCCCTAGAGCAGAAAGGACACAGCCTAGTGGCCAAAAGTCCCCCCACCCAGCCACCCCTTTCTGGCTGAGTGGGTTTTTATCCACCTCCATCTTCTCACATGAAAATGAGGCTGAGTGTCCACCTTAGAGTTGGGGTGAACGTGGACAGGAACTCAGAGCCAGAACACAGCCATTTAGGAACAAGGAAGAAGGTCACTGCCCCCCCCCCAAAAAAAAACCCTCCCAGGCAGCTGAGCCCTCACCGATGAACCCCTGCCTGGTGAGGTGCTGGGGGACGGGGGCACCACCATGCCTACAGCTCTGCACAGGCCTCTGTGCCGGGGTGACTGCTTGGGGGCCCGTCTCTGCAGGTGTAGTGACCCTGCTGTCAGACTACGAGGTGTGCAAGGAGGGCGACGTGCTAACCCCAGAGCAGGCCCGCATCCTGGTGAGTGTGGCATCCCCGGGGTGCGGCAGGCGGGGTGCAGACACCACCCACCACGCTGGCTCCTCCCCATCCGGCTCCTTTGGTCTCTTGCAGAAGCTCTTCGGGTATGAAATGGCCGAATTCAGGGTGACCATCAGGTACATGTGGGATGCACAGTCCGGGAGGTTCCAAGAGATGGGCGACGACTTGCCAGAGAGTGCGCCCGAGTCGGAGGATGAGTCAGAGGAAGACAACGACGACGACAGCTGATGGGCGCCTGGGACCGCCCCGCCCGTCCCAGGTCTCAGCCTGACGGGACCATGTGGGACTGCCGCTGTCCTCTCAAGGGAGCAGCGTTTGTTCTGGGGATGAAGACGCAGGAGGGTGACAGGGACAGGCTTTCTTGATAAATAATAAAAGCTTGTTGGCAGGGTGTCTCCCTGTAGACAGCAAGAGGGACTTGCTTGGGAAGAAAGCCTCCGGACTTGTTTGGACTCCCAGGATTTTGTTCACTTCAAGCCAGTTTCCAGCACTGCCTCCTGTGTGACCAGGCTTCTCTGGCCCTCGGTGCCCCTGGCTTGACACTGGGATTTGCGGAGGAAAGCAGGTGCCTGGCCACCGCCCCTCTTCCTGCCCCTTCTCCCACCCCCTCCCTCCCAGACCAGGGCCGAGGAGGATCTTGGCAATGACCAGAATAAAGCCACTGCTGAAACCCAGCAGACAGAAATGTCCCACCGCATCCCGGGGCTTATTCTTCTGCCTGGGACTCTGGCTGGTAGCTTGCGCCCAGAGCCTTCTGTTTGTAAGCAATGAGGTAGTTCCGAGGGAGAGAGGGTCTGCCTTGGGGTACGGCCCTCCCTCCTGTCGGGTGTTGAAGAGTGAGGCACTGCTGGCAGGTCAGGCTGCACTCAGTGCTGTACCCCTTTGGCAGGAAGCCCACAGGCAGGGTGAAAACAGGCTGCAAGCAGTCAGGGAGATGAGTTTGTGGGGTTCACTCTGGTCCTGGGCGACAGCCAGGTCAGGTGCCCGCTTTATTCAGACAAGAAATGCCCATGCATGGCTCAGCCCCAGCCTTCACACATTGTGAAGGTAACTGAGAATGAGGCAGGAAACTAGAGAAATAATGCAGGCTCCAGAGTGGGCAGAAGAGACCGGGCAGAAAGACCGTGCTAAATCAGCTTAAGGCAAAGCCCGGCCACTGTGAGAGTAGACAAGGGGACAAAAAAGGAAGAAACCCTGGCAGCCTGAGCCATGCTGGGGCCTAGCGGAAGTAGTTGGGACATTCATGGGCAACCATGTGCCAGGCTTGGTCAAAGGCCTGCACCACAGTGGGCTCCAGGGGCCCGCCCTCTGTGGCCGCCAAGTTCTGCTCCAGCTGCTCCAGGCTGGACATGCCCAGGATGACGGCGTCCCCGTGGTCACCCTGCGAGGGGAGACAGACGTCAAGACACTAATGCACCACAGTGACACCCCCCCCCCAGCCTTGCCCCTGCCACGACTTGGGGTCTGATTTTTTATTTAGACCCCACATAGTTCTAGAAAGCACTTAAGGTGCCTTCCACAACTGTAATCATGTGACTCCAAACCCTGTCTTTGCTCCTGCTCATGCAGACCCAAGCACAGAGCCCAGTTCTGCCACTCAGCAGCTGCGTAAACTTGGTTTAGCTACTTAACCTCCTTGAGACTCCAATCTTCTCAATTTTCAGCATGATGATGGGAATGAGAAGTGACGTAAAGGTGGAGTTCCCATGGTGGCATAATGGGATTGGCAGTGTCTCCGCAGCCCAGGATGCAGGATCGATCCCCGGCCGTCACAGTGGGTTAAAGGATCCAGTGTTGGAGTTCCCCTTGTAGTTCAGCGGTTAACAAACACAACTAGTATCCATGAGGATGCAGGTTTGATTCCCTGGCCTCGCCCACTGGGTTAAGGATCTGGTGTTGCTGTGAGCTGTGGCGTAGGTCACAGATGTGGCTCGGATTTGGCATTGTTATGGCTATAGTGTAGGCTGGCAGCTACAGCTCTGATTGAACCTCTAGCCTGGGAACTTGCCATATGCCACGGGTGTGGTCCTAAAAAGACAACAAAAAAGATCCAGTGTCACAACTGTGATTTAGATCTGATCCCTGGCCAGGGAATTCCATATGCCATGGGGCAGGAAAAAAAAAAAAAAAAAACCTCAAAAAAAACCCAAAAGAAGAATTGATGCAAAGCACTTAGCTCCCACTTATTGAAAACCTGCTGTGTATAGGCCAGAAACTGTGCAACTGTGTAAGGCTGAAGCTGGAGTAAAATTTTAGCCAGGAAGACAGGGAAACTCCAGCTCCCATCAGAGGAGCAGAACCAGTGGGCTGTGCAGTCAAATATGCTACATTTCTATCCCCTTCAGAGCTGTGTGAACCCCACTTTGCTCATCAGTAAAACTGTAATAATCACACTTCATTGGGCCTAAGTAACAAGGCCACATGGACAAAGCCTTCATTACAGGGCCTGGCACTTGGGTAGCTGCTCAGAGCCATAGGAATGCTGCCATGAAAATGGGAACAGAAATCTCAGAGGGGAAACCTATCTAAAAATCACCTAAAGGTCATTCTGGTTCCCCCAGGAGAGCAGAAGCGGGGCCTCCAAGGGCAGCTGGCTTACCTGGAGCTGCGAGTGGTGGTACATCCACCGCAGGGCAGCCGAGGTCATGCTGGGGGCACTGGTGCCATAGGCAGCCTGCAGGGCCTTCTCCACCAGGGAAATAGCCTTGAAATGGTGCTCCTTCCAGAACCTAAGCAGGTGTCGGTGGTGGCACAGGGGTCACGACCATCGGGTCACATGGGGGGCCACAGCCAAAGAGTCAACCAGGGCAGCTGCACCCAGCCCACCCCTGCAGCACAGAGGGGCCGGTGTCCCCTCGAGCAGTGGGGCTCCTGCTTTATTGGGCAGCAGAACCACCCAGGATGCTGGCTCGCTCACCAGGGATCTCAATGACATCTTTACTCCTAAGAACTCAAAGTCTGCCCTTCCTTCACCCTGACAAACAGGCAGCTAGTACTGGGCACCACTTGGCACTAGGCCTCCTGAGCCTCATCCAAGGCCCTCGCTTTCCCCCTCGGCAGGTGACAAGCATTTCTCAGGGAAGACCTATGACCTGGGAGACCTAGTCTAGTTCCAGGGCTTCTCATTCCTCACAGAGGTTCCAAGAAAACAAAAAAAAAGAGACCCCATAGATGGTTTCATGATTTCTCTAGGAATCAAGAGAGGTACGTCCAGGCAGCCAGGGAGGCCTGGAGCCCCCAGCAAAGCAGCCTTGAACATCTCCATTTCAGATGGAGGGGACCCCTTCCCATCTGAGCCATCCTGACTTAGCCCAGCTCACCGATTCCTGTAGATTTCAGCCCAGCTATTCCCAAAGAAGCGACCCAGGGGTTGTTTCTCGTCCTTGTCCTCATACTTGTACTTGCCAGTCAGCAGGCCCCCTGCAGGAAGGCTGTGATCAGATCCCCGGCTCTGCTCACAGAGGCTGCTCTGGACCGGAAGTGGGGGCAGTGGGGTGGGTGGAACCCAGGAAGGATGGTGGACCCAGCCCAGCTTCTTGTCCAGCCCCTCCCTACTTCCCAGGTGTGGGGTTAGGTACCCCTGGGTCAGAAACAGGCAGAAACAGGGTCAGGAATGCCCTCCCCCCGACCCAGAGGTGGGGGGCAGCCTGTCCCCGCAGCCGCCCATACCAGCCAGAGGGTTGTAGGCGTAGAACCTCAGTCCAAAGTGTTTGAGGCAGGGGAAGAGCTCCGTTTCCACCTGCCGGGTGGTGGCGTTGTACATGCCCTGCAGGCAGAAGGGCCAGGTGGAGAGAGCGCATGGGGTGGGGAACACCGGCCCTCTTTAAAAACCTTCAGTCAAAACCTGCCCAGGGGGAGTTCCCTGGTGGTGCAGTGGGTTAAGGACCTGGTGTTGTCACTGCTGTGGTGCAGGTTTGATCCCTGGCCCGGGAAATTCTACATGCCGCGGGTGTGGCCAAAAAAATACCGAAAAACACACACACACACACACAAAACCCGCCCAATCACTAGTGGTGGCTGGGGGATGGGGAGATGGTGCTGGATCCCAGCAAAGGACATGGGACTGGATACGTCATTCCACAAAAATCTGCAGGAACCAACTGTGGGCTGGACATTGAGTTCCCAAACACTAGTGGATCTAGTAAGGTCTCTGCTTCTGAGAGACATTAGAGTCAAGTTAAGAACAAAGACAGAAAACAGGTGATCACGTGAAGGTGGGTTCTGGGATCAGAGTCGAGTCTCACAAATACTCATCACCATCGTGAGAATGATGAGGTCTGCAGACTGGAGGCCTGGCTGGCCTGCGGGGACAGGCTTCCGGAGGAAGAGGCATCTAACGAGGCCCCGGCCCTCCTTCCAGGGAGAAGGGGCAGGAGGGCTCTAGGCTGACATGCAGAGTGAGAGGCGGGCAGCAAGGGAAGCCGGACCCAGAGGTGGCAGGAAGCCACCTGCAGGCTGTGAGCAGGGGAGTGGCTGCTATGGAGACGGCACAGGGGCAGTGGGAGGGACAAGAGCACCCAGGATCAGCAGGGGCCCTGGACACTCAGGCCCCTGCAGCCCCGGCCTCACCTGGTACACAGTAGGCAGGATCCAGCCGTTGCTCCTGCACAGGGTACAGATCTCGGCCACCTCCCAGGCAGCATAGTTGGAGAGGCCAAGCTCCACAAACTTGCCCTGCAGGGCAGAGACCAAGGTCAGAATCCACCCCAGCCCAGGACACGAGGAGGGGGAGACTGGGCTGGGGACTCTGGGAGAGGGCTCTGTCCCTAGCTCTGCTCTGGGACAGCCCTGGAGCTTCCACTCTCCTGGGCTACGACAGGCCAAGGAGAGGGGCAGGGGGGCCGCCGTCACCTCCTGGTGCAGCTGGTGGCAGGCGCGCAGCGTCTCTTCCACGGGGGTGCCGTGGTCAGGTGCGTGTAGATAGAAGAGGTCGACCCGGGGGCACTGCAGCCGCTGCAGTGACGTCTCCAGCTGGGACCGGAGGCTGTCAGGCTTCAGAGACCTTCCTTCCCAGGGATTGGCTTTGGTGGCGATTTTCACTTTGCGAGAAGAACATAATGGTTAAGAAACTTAGTCTAACTGCTTACTAGCCACATGACCCTGGCTAAATTGCTTAAGTCCTCTGAGTTTCAATTCTCTAATCTATAAAATGGGGAGGATGGCAATAGAACTGTCCTCAAAAGTAGGTCATGGGGATTAAATAATGTTTTGTGTGTGGTTCCCAAGGTTCACGGCTATCACATTATCCGTCACCAAACTGCTGGCTGTGCCAAGCCTTGTCTCAGGGGCCAAGTACGCAGAGATGAATGAAACACATTCACCTCTGCCCCCCAGGAGCGCAGAGTCAAGAAGGTGAGGTTATGTATGATACGGAAGAGCACAGAGCCGAGAGAAGGCCAACCCGGGAGTTCCAGGATGGGCTGCCTGACACCCTCTCTGCCCCCAAGCTGAGTCTCCACAAAAGGGTCACAGCCACCGAGGAAGGGCGGGAAACACATTCCAGAGGGTGGGACCTTGGACAAAACCACAAAGGCCAGAAAGCAGAATGTGAAGGGCCAGGCCTGCCATTCTGAGTTGTAAGAGCATCAGCTCCAGGCAGGGAGCAGTGGGACAGGAGATAAGAGAAGGGGACACAGACCGGATCCCTGAGGGTCTCCTCAAATACCAGCACCTAAAGGTGTTATGCCTGAACAGTCATCTGGTTTACTCTGGCTACTGCATAGACAGGTTGAGGGCACAGGCCTGCGCAGACAAGGAAAGAAGCGGCTGCAAGAATTCAGGAAAGAGGTGCAGCTGCTGCATCCGAGCCCCGGCAGGTCAGTTTGAGAGAGAGGTAGAAGGTAAATCGAGCTGAAGGTGGTACAGCTTTCCCCTCTCTTCCAGGCTCCCGGCAGCGTGCACACTCACACGTCCAGTGTAGACACACTCCCCACGAGAACCAGAGTTCTGCCATGCAAGCAGCTTGGAAATGCTTTTATAGGGCGCCAGGGAGTTCCCCCCGAAGCATCTGTGCAGCTCCAGGACACAGGTTCAATCCCTGGCCTTCCACAAAGTGGATTAAAAGATCTGGTGTTGCCGCAACTGTGGGTCAGGTAGCCTTGGAGCAGCCAAAAAAAGAAGAAGGAAAAAAAGACACCAACTCTCCGGACTCTGTACTTTCCATACTTGGCAAAGGTGAGTCAGCAGTTCCGAGCGGAGGGAGTTATCAGATCACTCTGACACCAGAGACACCAGGTCCCACGGCTTTTTATCCAGATTTTCTCCATTCCCCACATTTCTCAACCCCCCTGCATTCTTTTGGGGTTTTTTGTTTTCTTGTTTGGTTTTTTGTTTTGTTTTGTTTGTTTGCTTTTTAGGGCTGCACTCATGGCCTATGGAGGTACCCAGGCGAGGGGTTGAATCGGAGCTACAACTGCCGGCCTACACCACAGCCACAGCTACCCTGGATCTGGGCCGCATCTGTGACCTACACCACAGCTCATGGCAACACTGGACGCTGAACCCACTGAGTGAGGCCAGGGATCAAACCCGCATCCTCATGTATACAAATCAGATTCGTTTCCACTGTGCGCCACGGCAGGCACTCCTTAAACCCCCCGCATTCTTGGTGTGAACTTTGCCTCGGTCCTGACCTGAGGACTTTGACTCAGTGGCCTCAGAGCAGGAAGCAGGGAAGGGCTGGAGGACAAAAACCAATTCAGAAACAAAATCTTCGTTAGCAGCTAGAAGCAGCGAGGCGAACTAGAGAGTGTGGGTCCGAGATGCACATTCTCCATCTCCCCCAAGCCCTGAATCTAAGGAGGACTCAGAGGGGCCCCAACAAGGGCTGGAAAAGAAGAGCCTCAGGTTGGAAAAGAGGAGGCAGGGTGTGTAACAGCAACAGCGAGGCACTTCCAATGGCATTAGGCTAATAAGGGACTGTTCCTCCACACACAACCCTCCACTCAAGCCACACCTGCCTCCTGGCCGTCCTTCCACACAGCAGGCACTTTGCATTTCCAAGCCCAGTCTTTGCACAGCTCTGCCCTCAGCCTCTCAAGCCCTTTTCTCTCATCTCTGCCCAGCAAACTACTGTTGGTCCTTTAAACCCAGCTCCAGCATCCTCTGAGTCTTCCCAGGTGCCTCTTCCTGTCCCCATCCACCCTCTTCCCCCTAAAATTGCTTCCTCTTCTGGGCTCCCCGACAATCATTTGCTTCAATGTTCCCTACTATCCTCTGAGCTCCTTGGGGGTGGCTTAGTCACGTTCCCTCCTGCAGCCCCCTAAGAAGCCTGGCACAGGGCTATAGGAGTGGACCAAAAGGTGTTACCCGCTCCCTCCCCACTCCCTACGTTTTACCCCTTCATCCCTGCTCCCCCAACCCAGCCTAGGGCAGGGCTGCAGCTCTCCCTGAGAGGGCCAAGGAGAACTGTCAACTGAACCGAGCAAAGTCTAGGAACAGATCAAAGACTGGGAGAAGAAAAGTTGCTCGGGGAGGGCCTAGGCGGGGAAAGAACGGCAGGAGAGGCTAAGAAGACCGCTTGGACACAGGTTATAGGCACCTGGCAGGGCTGGAGATGAGTATGGAATAGTTCTGGAGACCAGGGCGGCAGAAAGGTGCACAAAGAAAGCAGCGCGGGTAGGAAGCGAAGAACTTGATCAGGTTGAGGGTAACACACCTGGGGGTTACAGAGGTGCAGCCTCCAGGGGAAGGTGAAGAGAAGGGGAAGGTGGTCAGGACAAAGCGCTGCTCAGCTATCCAGGCCTGGATGTGAGGGGGTGGGGGGGGTGGGGCACAGAGCTGTTGGGTGGCCAAGGGAGGTCGGCGCCCCGGAAGCGGGGACGAAAACTGCCGGTCCTGACCACGGCCCGTGAGCTTACTGGGGTTGGGTTAGCGTCCTGCTGTTGCAGGGTCTGAACTGCAGGGTTCAGGGGGGAGGACCAGGGGTGGGGGCGCAGGCGCCAGGAGTTACCTCTGCAGTCGCCGCTGCCCAGCCCGAGCCCCAGGCCGCCCAGGATGCTCTCGGACTGGCCGTCGCTGTACATGAAGGCAGTGTCCAGCTCAGTGTAGCCGCGCTGCAGGAAGGCACGCACGGCCGCGGCGCTGGCGGGCGCGTCCATGCGGCGCCCCATCTCCATGGTGCCCAGAACTGTGGCGGGTCGGGCTGGGGAGCCCGAGGTGGCCCGCAGGGGCCGGGACATGACGGCTGCGGTAGCGGCGGGGCGAGCCTCGGATTGTCTGGGGCGACGCGCGCTGCGAACGGCAGCACGAACCACGGCTCGAGACACGGCGTTCAGCATGAGGTCGGCGCCCGCGTGCTGGGGTGCCTCGAGCCCCGCCTTCCCACTGCGGGGGAGGAGCCCCGGGAGCCGCAAGGGAGCGAGGACAAGCGCCGTGGCACCCCCCCACGCACGCTCGGCTAGCGCGCCACGCCTCTAGGGACCGTCCACAAAGTGCGCGGCTCCAGAGGCGGAGCCGCTCAGCTCCCGGGCGGGGAGGCGGGAGGAGGGAGGCTGGGGCCGGCGCGGGGCGGCGCTTCTGGTCAGCCGACCCAGGCAGGAGAGGCAGAACCCAGGAGCCGGGCGGCGGGGAGGATCTAGACGTGGTAAGCCGAATTTGAGGCTGGGGCCGTGGGTCAGAACTCCGGGCCTTCCCTGCCACATCTTTCTAACACCCTCTTCCGGCCCCTGGACGGTTCTGGGGTCCCCGTTCCCCCTTTGGGGCGCAAGATTCTGGAGCGAGGCTGGGGCGAGATTGGGAGGCCCTGGGCGGCACAGGTCCCCCTCTCAGGGGAGACCAGCATAACCTCTGGGACCGACCTGGCCAGGGGTGGGGTAAGGGTTCCTTTTTCACTTCCTAATCCCGGCCGACGGGCCCCTTCGCTCCTGATGGCTTTGTTTTCCCCAGGGCGTGCCGGAGGAGGGGGCCTCGCGGCAAATGAGCGCTGACCACAGCGGCTGCCCTTTCATTATCCCCGCCAAACAGGTGGTTCGTGCTGGGCTGAGTCACTAGGAGGGTGTTGTGACCGAGCACCTGGAGGGCTGGAGTGGGTGGTAGCTCCAAACCGGGACGATTCTCCCCTCCCACTCCATGCCTAGGATAGGTCTCCAAACGTGTGCGTGGCGAGTCCACCGTTTGGAAGTGTGCGGACGGGTGCATTCTTATCTATTCAGTGTTTACTGAAGCCTGCGGTTTGCCAGGGGGCGAGGGGAGGGGGGGCGGAGGAAGAGCTCCAGCCAGAACAGAATAAAAGCCATCCCAGGTTATCCCACTGAGTGTTTGGCCTGTGCTCAGGCACCCTTCTAATCGCTGGGCCTGGATTATCTAAATTCTGCGGTTAACCTAGGAGATGAATCCCTGCCTCATTGCCCCCTTTTTACGGATTGAGACTCTGCGGCTCAGTCACCTGCTCAGGAGTTCTAGGAGTAGGCATCTGGCAGGCCAGTTCCAGAGTGCTTTCTTCTTAACCCGAGGCCATCCATGCTCACAGTGGGCCTTCTTGTCTCCCTCCCTCCCTCTCTCCCTCTCTGTTTCTGAACCTTTCCTGCATAGCTGATGAGTCTAGGCCCTAAGAAGAAGCTTATGGAACGGAGAGGAGTGGGCAGCGGTGGCTGAGGAATGTGAAGATCATTCTTCAGGTGTGGGGACGAGGGTAGGGGAAGAGGTGACAGGAGCTGTCCAGCCAGCTCCTGTAAGGCCCCCTCCAAGAGGGCAATTTAGAAATGGGTCTTAATATCTTTTTACCATGCCCTCCAGGGGGAGAGGACACGCCTGGGGGAAGAGGCAGCTGGAACAGAAGTCTGGAGGCCTGGGAATGACTGTCTGAAGATCTGGAGGGAGGAGGCAGGTGGGGAGGACAGTTCTGGGAGTACCCTTGGGCTCTGTCTCAAGGAATTTGGACTTACCTGGTAGGTAAAGATGGCTACTCAAGCAGCTTTGGTAGGGATTACCTGTTGGACTCAGCTTGGAATCTGGAAGAGGAACTTGGCTATGACTGGAGATGCCTTTTCTTCCTTTTTTTTTTTTTTTGTCTTTTTAAGGCCACACACACAGCACATGGAGGTTCCCAGGCTAGGGGTGGAATCAGAGCTGCAGCTGCCGACCTACACCAGAGCCACAGCAACTTGGGAGCCAAGCTGCATCTGCGACCTACACCACAGCTCCACGGCAATGCCAGATCCTTAACCTATGGAGCAAGGCCAGGGATCAAACCCGCATCCTCATGAATTCTAGTCAGGTTTGTTAACCGCTGAGCCATGACGGGAACTCCAAGATGCTTTGCTTAAAGGGCCGCCATGTACACCAGCATCTGCTGGGAGAGCTCCTTAAACCCAAGGTCCCTGATCCGCAGTCCAGACACATTGATCCTGAATTCAAACATGTCCCCTCCCAGATTCTGAAACACCCCGGCTGTGGTCCTTGTCAGACCTACCGACCTGGTCTACCTTTGTTGCAAGCCTGGACATCCATTCACTCAGTACTGTTGGACCAGGAGCGGGCTTGTTCTTGGAAGCCAGGCCTGGATTCCTAGTTGGGTCAGAACCTACGGGTGATGAGCCCTAGGCGCAGCCACCCTCAGAGGAAAGCACCTTCTGTCCAGGGTTCAGGTGTGTCTCAGAGTGTTCTGAGCCTCTAGCTGCACATGGGCCCTATGTGTGGACAGGGGACCTCCCATTCAGTGCCCCGAACCCTGTGAGCCAAGGTACGTCCTTCAAGATGCCACTTCCCTCACTGGGTGTGTATCCCTCTTCTTTCTTCCCTAACCCGGTGAAGAGAGGGTATGAGGAGTTCCCATTGTGGCTCAGTAGGTTAAGAACCCGACATAGGGTCCATGAGGATGCATGTTCCATCCCTGGCCTCGCTCAGTGGTTTAAGGATCCAGCATTGCCTTAAGCTGCAGCGTAGGTTGCAGATATGGCTCAGATCTGGTGTTGCTGTGGCTGTGGTATAGGCTGGCAGCTGCAGCTCTGATTCAGCCCCTAGCCTGGGCACCTCTATGTGCTGTAGATGCGGCCCTAAAAAGACCAAAAAAGGTGGGGGGGGTGAGAGTAGCCTCAGGGTGGTTGCAATCCTGGTCTCTCATTCTCAAAACGGTTGCTATCATTAAGTCAGGCACTGGGGCTGAGAGCTTTCTGTGTATTTCATCTGCACGGCAGCCCCAAGGAGGGACCGTTGTGATCCTCATTTTATAGACAGGCTCAGACAGTTAGTTGCACAAGGCCACTCAACCTTATCCGTGATATGAGGACAGTGTTCCGATCACAGACAAGTTAAGGAGGATGACAGCAGACCACCGCGGTGACCTGCAGTGGCGTGTCCAGAATCTACAGGAGCAGGGCGAGGGAGGCAGTCTAGTAGAGGGGTGGCTGGGGAACCAAAGGCCTTGTTTGGAAATAACCTTTGACCCCGCAGAGAGGCAGTTCCTACCTGGGCTGTGAGTTAACCCCAGGGTGGCCTTGCAAGTGCTGGTGGCAGGACATCAGATAAACGGCTCCAGTATCAGTTGTGTTGAGGGTCAGTGTGGGTCACCAAGGTGCTGGAAGAGGCTTTCACCCACCCTTGCGAGACCCTGGAGGTGCTGCAATGAGCCGGGCAGGCTGTGACCTGGGGCGCCCTTGCCCCGAGCACCAGAGCTCCCTGTTGAGTCACATTTGAGTGGAGAGCCTAGAGCTTCCTGAGAAAAAGCTGACTCGCTTCCTTTCCCTCCACAATGCTCTCAGATTGCTGTGGTCTCAGCAGTTCCAAGGGTCCAGCCAGGGCAGTCAGGCCTCTGTCACAGCATAGCAGTCTAGGTGGCTTGTAAACAAGCAGTGATTTCTCAGTCCTTGAACCTGGGGAATCTGGGATCAGGGTCCTGGGAGATTCAGTGTCTGGTGAGGGTCCGCTTCCTGATCCATTGATGGCTGTCATCTCGCTGGGTCCTCACCTGGCAGAAGGGGTGAAGGTGTTCTCTGGCCTTTTTTTTTTTTTTCCCCCTTTTTAAGGCTGTGCCCACAGCATATAGAGGTTCCCAGGCTAGGGGTTGAATAGGAGCTGTACCTGCCTGCCTACACCACAGTCACAACAACGCTAGATCCTAGCCTTGTCTGAGACCTACACCATAGCTCACAGCAACGCAGGATCTTTAACTCACTGAGTGAGGCCAGGGATTGAACCTGCATCCTCATGGATACTAGTCGGGTTCCTAACCTGCTGAGCCACAACAGGAACTCCAGGGATCTTTTTTATAAGGCTACTAATCCCATTCATGAAAGCTCTGTGACCGAAATACTCCCCAAAGCCCCCACCTCCACCTCAAATTACCATCACGTTTCAGGTTAGGTTTCAATGTACAATTTTGGGGTTGGGAGAGACATAAACATTCGGTCAGTGGCATTTGGTCTATAGGACATCGCTTTAGGATCCTGGACCTTTTGGCCCAAGCAGGAACTGAAGGGGGCTGGAGAGAGCCTCATCCGGAGCGAGAAAAACCCCTCTTCACACAGTGAGAAAAGGAGAAGCCTGCCTTCTGGCCTCGTGAGATGCTGGACAGCCTGGCCAGACCACAGGAGGGTTCCACCACGCCCAGGGACAGAAGTGTGGCATGGTGACTGTGAGCCCTTCCTGCCTGGATGACCTGGGCACTTCACTTTCCCAGGTCCTCACAGACGTATCAGTAGCTCCCCACGTGATAGAGTTGATATGCAGCAAAAATCAGAAAGGGGAGTTCCCACTGTGGCACAGAGGGTTAAGGATTCGACATCACTGCAGCTGTGGCGTTAAGTCACAGGGATGTGGTTTGGATTTGATCCTTGGCCTGGGAACTTCCACATGCCTCAGGTATTGCTGGGGGTGGGGGAAGCCGAAAGGCCTTCAAGGTACTTAGCACAGGGCTGGTAAAGGGCTCAGCGATCGGAGGCTGTGATGATTCTGTGGGGTAGAGATGCTCCAGCAGTCCCATGCTGTCTCCCTCTTCTGGGACTCTCACACAGGCAGTGACTGCTCTCATCACTGTTCAGGGTGCCTGGACACTGGGAGCGGACTCCTTTGCCTGCCCCTACAACCAGCCAGCTCCTGGCTTTGTTGCCAGTGAAGATGGGGAGGTGGCTCTGGACCCTTTGCTGACAGGAGTCCCACACAAGTGAGCTGCCTGGCTTGACTCTCAGACACTGGTGCAACCCTGGAAAGACTCACGTGGTCCTTCTGCTTTCGCCGCTTGCCTCATTTGACCAAAGTTAGGGGATAGCTGTATGTTAAATAAGAGGATATAATTAATGGGCGTGGTCTCAGCCAACCTGCAGAGTATAATTTACAAGATTTTTTTTTTGTATGTGTGTCTTTTTAGAGCTGCACCCCCAGCATATGGAAGTTCCCAGGCTAGGGGTTACATCGGAGCTCCAGCTGCTGGCCTGCACCACAGCCATAGCAACTCAGGGTCTGAGCCACATCTGCGACCTACACCATACCTCATGCAACACCAGATCTTTACTCCACTGAGCAAGGCCAGGAATCGAACCCGCATCCTCATGGATACTAGTCAAGTCCATTACCAGTGAGCCACAAGGGAAACTCCTAATTTACAAGATTGAAAATAATCTAAATGTGCAAGAGTTAGAACAAAGGTGACTTCGAGGGATCAGTTCTCTCCACTGCATTTCTGAACTCATTTAACCCTCTCAACTCTATGGAGGCTGCACTGTTATTGCCCCCATCTTGTGGATGAAGAAACTGAGGCACAGCTGTCACTTGCCCAAAGTCACAGCACCAATACGTAGACCTGAGATTTGAATGCTTTTGCCCCTGACCGCAGATCCAGTGCTCTCCCCGCACCTGTGTCCGCTTTGCCCTCTGGTTCAGGGACTCGGTCAGTGCTGGATGATAAGGCTGGGATGGGCTTGGGGTGGCGGGGCCGTGACTAGGACCAGGACCTCCCGAGGCTGAAGGTCCCTCTCTTTCACCCTTCAGAGCCCTCGCCTGCCTCGGCACACTGGAAGCCTCCATCCCTCCCTCCCCACCTCTGCAGCCATGGCCTGGAAGAAGCTGGGCTCTGGCAACTTCTCCAGCTGCCCCAATGGCTCCCGCCAGTGGATATGGGACGTGTTTGGCGAGTGTGCCCAGGATGGCTGGGACGAGGCCAGCGTGGGCCTGGGCTTGATCTCCATCCTCTGCTTCGCTGCATCCACCTTCCCGTGAGTAGCATCAGGGTGGTGGGACCCGGGCTGGGTTTCATGGGTGGAGCAAGGGCTCCAGGGGCTGCACTGAGAAGGGGCTGCCTGGCTGGCTTTGGGCCTCTCCAGACTCAAGGCCAAGTGTGCTTCCTCCTCCATTCCCACTCACTGACTTCCAGTCCACCCTGGAGAGCCCGGCCCCGGCCCCTGTTCTAGGTCCCACCTCATGCTGGGCTATGCTGGCACACAGATAATAATACTAACACCTGCTTCTGCTCACTAAGTGCCCACCGTGTGCCCAGCAGCATTTCTAAGTACGTGACATGTTTTTACCGTATTTAATCCTCATCACCACCCTGTGAAGTAGGTACAATCATGATCCCTTCTTTAGGAGGAAATGGAAACCCAGACAGGTTAAATAACATGCTCTGAATTGCACAGCAAGTAAGAGAGGAGGCGGAGCAGTGGGAGAGCTGGCCGGCACCAAACGCAGCCTCTGTCATGTGAGAGTCTGGTGGAGGCCAAGCAGTGATTACAAAACAGCATGGGAGTTCCCATTGTGGCTCAGCGGTAATGAACCCGACTAATAATCTTAAGGACGACTCGATCCCTGGCCTCGCTCAGTGGGTTAAGGATCCGGTGTTGCCGTGAGCTGCAGTGTAGGTCGCAGATGCAGCTTGGATCCCATGTGGCTGTGGCTGTGGCAGAGGCCAGCAGCTGTGGCTCCGATTCGACCCTTAGCCCGGGAACCTCCATGTGCCACAGGTGCAGCCCTAAAAAGACCAAAAAACAAAACAAAACTAAAAAACCCCAACAAACAGCCTGGCCACTACTGTGATTAGGGAACAAGAACATACTATGACCTGGACAAGTCACTTCACGCCTCTGCACCTCCATTCTCTCATCTGTAAAATGGGAGTATCATTCCCTATGGCACAGGGGTCTCTGAGGATGGCCTTGCACAGAATCCCATGGCTGGGCAGAGGGTTCGAAGGTGCTGGGGTCCGGGGGAGAGCAAGGTGAGGGGAGGTCAAAGCAGTCATCAAGGGCCCCGTACTGGGAGGGTGCTCCCCACTGTTAGGGAGTTTCATGGTCCTTATCCTGAGGTAGAAAGGTCATGGTTTAATTGAGAGAGAATTCATATACTATAGAATTAGCCCCTTTCAATGTACAAGTCCAAGGTTTTGGTGTATCCAGAGAGGTGTATAAGCATCGCCACCATCAGTTTTAGAACATTTTCTTCACCCTAAAAAGAAACCCAGAAGGGGAGTTCCCATTGCGGCTCAGAGGAAATGAATCTGACCAGCATCCATGAGGACGCAGGTTTGAGCCGTGGCCTCGCTCAGTGGGTTATGGATCCAGCGCTGCCATCTGTGGTGTAGGTCACAGATGTGGCTTGGAGCTGGCATTGCTGTGGCTGTGGCTACAGCTCCAATTCAACCCCCAGCCTGGGAGTTTCCATATTCCTCGGGTGTGGCCCTAAAAAGAGGAAAAAAAAAAAGAAACCCAGAAATGAGTCATTCCTCATTTCCCTCTAAATCTCCGAGCCCCAACCACCAACCTGCTTTCCGTCTAGATTTGCCTTTTCTGGACATTTCTTGTCCATGGGTACAGAGTGTGGCCTTCTGTGACTGGCCTGTTTCACACAGCGTAACGTCTTCAAGGTTCATCTAGGTCGTATGTAGCGAGTATCAATACTTCATTCTTTTTATGTCCGAATAAGAGTGTGTTGTAGGAGTATACATTTTGTTTATTCATTCGTCCATGGATGGACATGTGGGTGGTTTTTCCTCTTGGCCAGTATGATTAAGGCTGCTGTGTACATCCGCATACAAGTTTTCGTGGGGACACATGTGTATTCTCCTCTTGTGTCTATACCCAAGGGATGGACTCGCCAGGTCACATGGAAACTCCGTGTTTAATCTTTTGAGCAACTGCCAGACTATTTTCTAAAGCGGTTGCACCATTTTATATTTATATTTTATATATATACTCTAGCAGTGCGTGAAGGTTCCAGTTTCTCTAAATCCCCATCAACACTTGTTATTGTTGGAGTTCCCCACTGTGGCATAGCAGGTTAAGGATCTAGCATTGTCCCCGTGAAAGTGTGGGTTCAATTCCCTGCCCAGTGCCTTGGGTTAAGCATCCAGCATTGCTGTAGCTGTGGCTCAGATTCCATCCCTAGTCTTTGAACTTCCACAAGCCGTGAGTGTGGCCCAAAAAAAAAAAGCTGTTCATTATTTTCTACTTTTTTATTATAGCTGTTCTAGTGGGTGTGAAGTTGTACGCATGGGAAAGTTCCAGGGCCAGGGATCGAGCCCACTGCACAGCAGCAACCAGAGCCACAGCAGTGACAACACTGGGTCCTTAACCTGCTGTGACACCTGGGAACTCCCTCATTGTAACTCTGATTTGTGTTTTCCTGATGGCTAGTGATACTAAGTAGCTTTTCAAGTGTTTATTGGCCAACTGATATTTTCTTTGAGAAGAGGTCTCTTCTGATTCTTTGCCTGTCTTTCAGTTGAGTTGTCTTTGTGTGGTTGAGTTGTAAGAGTCTTTTATATATTCTAAATATATTTTGCCAACATTTTCTCCCATTCTGTGTGTTGTCTTTTCACTTTCCTGACAGTGTTGTGTGAAGTACAAAAATTCAACAATTTGATGATGTCCAATTTGTCTATTTTTCCTTTTTTTTTTTTTTTTTTGCTTTTTAGGGCTGCACCCACGGCATATGGAAGTTCCCAGGCTGGGGGTCGAATAAGAGCTACAGCTGCTGGCCACAGCCACAGCCACAGCAACACCAGATCCGAGCCTCATCTGTGACCTACACCACAGCTCATGGCAACACCAGATCCTTAACCCACTGAGTGAGGCCAGGGATCAAATCCGCAACCTCATGGTTGCTAGTTGAATTCATTTCCCCTGCGCCACAACAGGAACTCCCAATTTATCTATTTCTTCTTTTGTCACGTGTGGGTTTTTTGTTTTTAATTTTGTTTTGCCGCAGCCATGGCATATGGAAGTTCCTGGGCCAGGGATTGAATCTGAGCTGCAACTGTGACAGCTGTGGCAATGCCGGATCCTTCACCCACTGCACTGAGCCAGGGATCAAGTCTGCATCTCTGCAGCAACCTGAGCTGCTGCAGTCCTTAACCCACAATGGGAACTCCTCCTGCTTGTGGTTTTGATGTCACTTCTGAGAAATGATAGCTTAATCCAGGTATCCAAAGAGTCATCCTTTTCTTTCTTTTCCTCTAAGAGGTTTATATAGAAATCTCCAAGTGGAGGTGAATTACTGCATGTGTTTTTTTGCCCCACACCGTCAAGCAGTCAACTCCGTTCTCACTCTACCTACCTGAAGACAGCCCAAGATCCCACTGGTTAAGAGCCTGGTCTTGCTAGTCCCACGAGACTGCTCCCTTGTCCCCACTTCAGATGCCAGTCGCAAGCCCAGGTGTCACCTGTACTTCTGACCTCTAGCTGTAGATCAGCGGTTCCCCCACCCCTCCTCAGCTTCCCTTAGTTTGCTAGAGCCGCTCACAGAAGTCCGAGAAATGTCTTTCAGGGAGGCTTTATAACTTTCTCATCACGGTTGGTTCCCCTGCAACCAGTCCTGCTCCTCAGGTGACCTAAGGACTTTCTGAAAGTCACCTCGTTAACATTTTGTGACACCTTTCTGCCTGTCACCCCTTAGGACATTCAAGGGTTTTAGGAGCTCTGTGCAGGGAACAGGGAAGAGGATCAAATATAATATATTGCTTTGCTTGTCTTTTTTTTTTTGTCTTTTGGGGGCTGCATGCACGGCCTATGGAATTTCCCAGGCTAGGGATCCAGTGGGAGCTGCAGCTGCCAGCCAGCACCACAGCCACAGCAACACCAGATCCGAGCCGCTTCTGCAACCTACACCACAGCTCACGGCAACACCAGATCCTTTAACCCACTGAGCGAGGCCAGGGATCGAACCACGTCTCCATGGATACTAGTCAGCTTTGGTACTGCTGAGCCACGACGGGAACTCCTCAAATACATATTTCTTATAAATCACAGTAGCATATATTCGCTCTTATATTTAGAGCTTTGATCCAGTTTGAGTTAGGTTTGTATACAGTGTGTGGCAGGGCTCCAGCCTCACTCTCTTGTACACAGTACCCAGTTGTCCTGTACCCTGTGTTAAAAAGACTACCCCTAGCATGCTGTTGTGGGTCTGGTGTTTTCACTGATTGACCTTGTCCCAGCTGCCATACTCGACGTGGCAGGAGTAAGCCAAGCCGACACCATCCTTGACTTTGCAGAGCGTCCATTTTGGCACCTGTTAAAGACAACCCGGGAGCCCTGGGGAAGCAGGCCTGGAGGGAGGGACAGGGAGAGACTGGAGGCAGGGGGTGTGCCTGGGAGGTTGTGTAAGGCATCCAGCGCTGATGTCAGGGGATTGGATGGGTGGCACACTGGATGGGTCTGGGTGACCAGGGGTGGCCGAGGGAGAGAGACTTCCTGTCCTAGGGTGTGAGCTTCCATGAGGAGCGGTCTGCGGCTCCCCCTTTTGGCATGATACCGGGCCTGCCTGGGCCTGGCTGATGAACCAGAGAGGAGGGCCAGAGGCCCAGGACGGAGCCCCAGGTGCTGTCAGCAATGGCAGCCACCTTCCTGCTTCTCCTGAGGACTCGGCCTCTCCTGACCAGGTCACTTTTCGTGAAATATATGGAGACTCTTCAACTTACAGTTTCCCAGAAGGGGCTTTAATGAGGGCCACAGGGTCAACCTTAGGGTCTGTGCTGGACACTGTCCCGTCCCTCGGAAAGCTTGAGTCCGGAAGGGACTGGTGGGTGCTGGCCGAGCTCCCATCAGGAAGGCCCTGAGGAGGAACTGTATGTGCTGAGAGATGCAGAGGAGGGCCTGGCTGGGCGTCTGCCCGTGAAGTTTGGGGAAGCAGAGTTCCTGTCGTGGCTCAGTGGTTAATGAATCCGAATAGAGGTGGCGGGTTCAATCCCTGGCCTTGCTCACTGGGTTAAGGATCTGGCGTTGCCGTGAGCCATGGCGTAGGTTGCGGATGCGGCTTGGATCTGGTGTTGCTGTGGCTATGGTGTAGGCAGGCAGCTGCAGTTCCGATTCGACTCCTAGCCTGGGAACCTCCATATGCTATGGGTGTGGCCCTAAAAAGACAAAAAGACAAAAAAACAAAAAAAAAGTTTGGGGGAAGGGAAGGTGGTCGTGCTGGAGAGGCAGGGGCAGAGGGACAGGGGGCCTGGGGGCTTTGTCAGGACGTGCTCTGGGTTCTTACTGAAGAGCAATGGAAGGCTCTGAAAGGTTTGGGCAAGGTTGGGGTTATAGAAAGAACTCTGAGAAGGAAGACGGAAACGAGGGGCACAGGCGTGGGTGGGAGGCCAAGAGGGGGCGGGGATGAAGGTGGGAGGACGCCTGTGGGGAGAACCAGGGACCCGCCCAGCTTCCCGAGCTTCTGTCCTGGGTGATGGGAGGGATAAGGTGCTATTTCGTTACCTTGTGCTGGAGTTCCTGTTGTGGCTCAGCAGGTTAAGAACATGACTAGTGTCCATGAGGATGCGGGTTTGATCCCTGGCCTGGCTCAGTGGGTTGAGGATCCACCGTTGCTGTGAGCTGTGGTGTAGGGTAGGATGGCAGAGGCAGCTGGGATCTGGCGTTGCTGTGGCTGTGGTGTAGGCCGGCAGCTGTAGCCCTGATTTGACCCTTATCCTGGGAACTTCCATATGCTTCAAGTGCCGCTCTAAAAAGACAAAGAAGATAATGAATAGTTACCTTTTACTAATTTCAGTACATGCAGATGATTAAAAAACAAGGACACAGCAAATGGCCATCGT